>NC_142637.1:12668756-13335320 GCF_059453375.1 Lepisosteus platostomus
AAAATAACTTTCAAATTTATCCTAGATAATACAGGTGACCAGTGAAGTTTTTTCAAAACAGGAATGATATTCTCTTTCTTGTATTTGTTAGGATCTGTGCTACTGCATTTCGAACAAGTAGTAAGGGATTTATTGTTTTCTTGGGAAGCCCACAAAACAGAGCATTATAATCATATCCACATCAATGTGAGCAATGGAGAAGTCAAATTAACGTGTCTAAATATCATCTAGTTCTATCCCAGGGAAGAGGGCTGTTGCCTACACAGACGACAAGACACAAAACGCTCAACTGTGCAAAACACGCATAAGGACATCAGTCAGGAGGAACAAGGTAAAGTGTTTTTACTTCTTCACCATGGTCATGTAGTTTCACTCCAAGCACTGTCTTATGAAATAACTGTGGAAACGACCTCCCCAACATTTTGGGTTGTTGCATTTTGCTTCAATGAATTTTAACCTTTTCTTTTAGACATTAAGAGGAAGGACACATTCACCCTTGGTAGAGATTCAGTTGTTCTACGAGATGTCAAGGTGAGAATTAACCACTTCAGGCATAAGTCAATCCACATGACTGAAAAAGGGGCAATGAACAGGATATGGGGATTTTGCTAGTTATAAAGTACAATAATCATCATTAAATGATCTAAGACTACTGAAGTATAAGCTGTGTCCCTGACTGATTAATTAGCAAATTCATCTTCGTAGAGTGGAGCTACACTGAATATGGAGTGAGATCATGTAGGGAATGTTGGACTTGTAATAACTAATTGAAGGATAATAATAATCAACGAAAGTGCTTAAAAGTATCAACAAATGCCTTCAAAGTACTTGACACGTACTTTGCTTTCAAAAGTGAAACATAATTAATGCTTACGTAAGATTTCTCTTGACTTCTCAGGAGTATACTAACTCCAAGGACAAGTAACATCACAAACCATTATTTAAGTGCTGATGTTGGAGCTGCAATACTACTACCAAGACAAAAAATGATACAGGTAACACTGCTTTCAGATTTCTAAGAATTGCTAAAATAGTATGTTTACAGAGCATTCAGAGTTGAGAATATGACAAGTTCCTACCATCTCAAACACTGCCAATCTAGAACAAAAAGAAAGTACTTGAACGCCTGCAGTAATCGAACACAAACCAGAACATATCAGTGCATGACAAGGAAATGTAGTCACAAAATGATTCTACCCTTTCAAGTCCCAAAAAGGACAGAGGAACTTACCGGAGGCGATACCTGGATTTCAAACAGAGTACAATGTAGCCACTGTAGGGGAGAAGATCACAGAGAGCTCTTCTCAGATTGCTCAGAGTCAGCCCCAGCACCCTGTCCTGACTGAAGCAGACAAAGTGGTCAAACAGGTAGGTAGAAATGAGTAAGGAACAGAGAGTATGGTTATTCTTGCATTGTTTTGTTCGTCTGTCAAAGAAAAGAGTGCTTCTGACTTTTGTCAATGTTCATCTTTATTTTAGGAGAAGAACAAACGGTGGTATCACACTTTGCTCAAGTGTATGATACCATGTGTGTACAGCAGACATCACCAAAGGAACAGGAGACACCTGAGTAGAGAACAAGAATATGAAAAGACTGATGAAAAAAAGCACCAGGAGAAATCCATTGAATATGCACAATCTCGTCCAGTATTTCAATGAAAAGTTTCAGTGTTGTTTTTAGTGTCGTCGTATTGCATACATTTAAAACAATGTGTCTTGTTTAATGAACAATTTCATTTACTTTAGTAAAAAGTGTTGTTTACTGTAGTCCTAGCATGGATGCAATTGTTAGAAAAAACGTGAATGAAAAACTGAATGTTTCATACAATATGGGTTTGTGTTAACCCACACACCTAAGTGAAATGTTTGATTACGTTTACAAGACATAACACATAGTTCAGTTGAGTGTGAAAGGGAACAACAGAGAAAGTCACAAACAAAACATTTGTGAAGGACTTGATGAATGTTTTTTCTTTAGAAATGACAAAAAATAAAGAATTTTTCAACAAGATGTCTTTCTATAGCGAGTTTCATTTGAGATAGTCTTTTCTTAGAAGTGCAAGAGTGGTATTCCCTACAACTTATTCCCCAATTTGATCATTCTCAGAAATTAGGAGACGGAAACCACACCTACTGTAATATTAGACCTTGTAACAAGGCAACTAGGTTTCAATGGCTTAAAAGGTGCAGAAAGAGGCTCATGTATAATGACCTCCAGTGTCCCACAGGTTTCCCAAATCATTTCTTAGAGTATGGAAAAAGAGGAAATAAAGTGTCTACAGAAAGCGTATACCCCCTTGAACTTTGTTCAGTTTGTTGCGCCAGTGCCAGAGTTTCATGCAATTAAATGAGGACCTCTTTCTCACACCACATATGTTATACTTTCAATGGGAAAAAAGGAAATATTACAATTGTATACATTTTCACCCACATGTTAATATTTGGTAGAAGCCCTTTTCACAGCAATTTCAGCTGTGAGTCTGTTGTTAATGGGCTCCACCACCTCTGCACCAACAAGATTTGATAATATTTGAGAATTTCAGAAGTCTGTCTGGTTTAGCTGAAGAATCAGCTAAGGTAAGTTTCAGGAAGAGCATCTGATTTCTTTCAATAAAGCAGAACAGAGAAAAAACACACAATACAAAATCATGAGAATTTGTATCCATATGACACTTTGACTCGAATACTTTTATCAGACCTACACAGAGTATATACTGTACACACTTTTTCAGCCCAGGTTTATACATTTGATACATTTGGAACTGCCATTTGTAGGTGTTTTTGTGTCTTAGCTCAACACTGTGAAACCTGTAGTTACAAACATGGAGGATGAAGACATGAAGACATATATTGTACCTCTGACCGGCCTACCTTCCAAGAGGTGAAAGATGAAACTTTTCCTTTATCGTCAACTCAGTGAATGTCTTTAAACTTTCGAAAACTGTAACAAAGAATACGTTAAAAAACTTATTTTCATTGGACCCACAGAAAAGTCAAAGTTGTCCATAGAAATGCCCGTCTAAATCAGAAATCTACAGCACAAAGGCAGTGGCCTTTCGGGACATAAAAATGAAATCAGACTTTACTCAGACGAATTGCCCTTGGTCACGGACATCTTGCTATCAGTCACTACAAAGATGTTTTCTCTCGTGCCATGGCTTGCCTGACTTGCTTCTTCTGCTGGATGGCTTCTGGTCGCTGGTCAGGATTGACAGCCAGCATGTCCTGGAGCAGTGTCCTTAGCTCCGTGCTTATGGCTCTATTTACTTTCAGGGGGATGTGGAACTGCAGCCAGGGGTTCTCATGCAGGGCCTCTCCAACAGGCCCTGACAGACATATGCTCCTGTATCGGAAACACACTTTAGTTCAATTCTAAAATATTTCTCATAGGACTGAAGGAACCTTTGCCTGTTAAGAGTTAACAATTAGGTCCTCAAGAACTGTTTTACGGTTTTCTACACTCCTGGCTGGCCAAGGTCTCTTTAAGGTCTCTTAAGTGGAGGTGTAACTCATGTATCCTACATGTGATTTAGCAACATGAAAGGGAATAGCTTCTTATCGGATTATGGTCTTGGTTAACTGCCTAAGGCTGACCTAAGTGCCTAACTTTCTGACTTTGTTTATACCTTATATGTTAAGAAGCTTCTTCTGACCAATCAGAAATGTATGCTTTATGTATGAACATTTTGCTCATCAAAGTGAGTGAGAGACAAGGTTAACAGAAATTAGCCACGGCAGTAAATGACAGCATATTTTTGGGTTCTTAAATGGTCTCTACCTGGCACACCTGCAGTGCAAACTGACACACACTGTTTAGAGAAACAGCTACTCTATTACTAATATTAATGAAACATTTCTTATTCTATGGAACAAAAACAAACAGTAAAACTAAAACACAGATCTCTTAGCTTCCTATTTCATGAACCAGATGACTGAATGACCAAGCCTAACTAGTAGCCAGAACCCCAGTTAACCCTCCGTAACACAAACTTTAACCACACGACAGGAACTCTTTCAAACTGAGTGAAAATCATGAATGGATCCATAACTTTACATCAATTTACTATGTTGTGCCAATACCTGCATTTACATTTAGAACGAATGATGTCATAGAACCAGCATCACACCAGTTCCAGGTGTCTCCAAGGAGACAACAGAACTTCAGTTGTGTTTGCTAAAATACACACTTTGAAACATACTGTAACACTTAGTTAACATGTCTGGTTTAGTTGAAGAATCGGCTAAGGTAAGTTTCAGGGTTTAATGGTGGGATGGCACCTGTGCTTTTTTCCCCCAACCGCTAGAATATGATTCGCACCAAACCCAAAAGAAATACTGCACAGTTCAGGAACTTCATCAACCTAGCAACTGTAAAATATGCTTACAAACAACTGAATTGAAATGCCAAAAAGTTCAGAGAAAGGCACAAACTATGTTTACTTGGGGTTTACAAAATTAAAGCTAACTAAAACTGGAATGATAAACAATCATGCTGCCAATGGACAGAGAAATATCATGTTTTTTGAATAATGTATTATTTGTTATATAGGAACCCAGTATAAGGGAATCCCTTGCGATCCTGTCTGCAGAGATAAAGGTAAGTATTTTTTTCTCTTTAGCTCTGTCACTCCAAGAAATATAATGAACATAAATATATTTGCCAATCTTTTCATAGTAATCCAAACAACTCTGCGTGCATCTGACATTTGTAATATTTATCTACCGCAGTATAACTCTTCTGGCAAGGCGATTGGTATTGTACCTTGAAAGAAAACTGATTGGAAATGTCATGTACTCTATGGTTTCTATTGATGTCAAGTGGCAAATGTTGACTGGTGATGTTATGTGAATCTTAGGAAATGGTCATTTTTCAATCGAGTCTATGTTTCTCAGAATTTGAGACAGAGAGGTCAATCTCTGCAATCCGAGCTGAGGGCATTTCTTGGAATGGAAAGGTAAGAGCAACGTGTTCTTTGATATTCTCTTAAGACTCTTCGCCAGATTTTACGATGAAAAATGTAAATAATAATAACAAACATTATTTTATATAGTGCCTTGAAAGGTGGCTTCTTTACAGAATGACAAAACCAACTACAATAAATAATACACAAGATATGCATGATGACAATACACAGTTAGAGGAGACAGTACATGGTCATCCTGGTCAGTGTATCCTGAAGGTAGTTTTCCAATTTTTTGGAACGGGGTAAAAGAGGCCACCTCTATTAGAATCTTTGTCCTAACCAAAAATGTAACAAAGTATAATAATAATATTAAAAATAATAATAATAATAAACTTTATTTATAGAGCACCTTTCATACAAATAGTGCTTTGGTGCTTTAAAAAGCAAGCGTAAAAATAAAATATTAAAATTGAGAGATATACTTTCAGTTGTCAAGGAAAATACAGCAATACAGTAAAGCAACATACATGTCAATTAAATAAATAAAAATTAGGAAAGTCGTAATAAAATAAGAACAATTAAAGAGAACTAAAAAAAGAAACAGAAATAGAAAGAACAAAGAACCACTTTAACTAAAAGCAACATTTTCAAATGTTTTTTAAAACAATGAACCGAGCTTGACTGCCTAATAAAAAGTGGAAGTGAGTTTCATAATTTAGAAGCATAAAAACAAAAAGCAGCCTCTCCACTCTTTCTGCATTTCACATGTGGTATTTGCAGTAGGCCAGTATGTGCAGATCTCAGGTCACGTATAGGAACATATGAAGACAGACATTCAGTAAGGTACAGACGTGCTAGGTCGCTTAAAGCTTTAAAAACAAGTAAAAGAACTTTCAAATTTATCCTAGATAATACAGGTGACCAGTGAAGTTTTTTCAAAACAGGAATGATATTCTCTTTCTTGTATTTGTTAGGATCTGTGCTACTGCATTTCGAACAAGTAGTAAGGGATTTATTGTTTCTTGGGAAGCCCACAAAACAGAGCATTATAATCATATCCACATCAATGTGAGCAATGGAGAAGTCAAATTAACGTGTCTAAATATCATCTAGTTCTATCCCAGGGAAGAGGGCTGTTGCCTACACAGACGACAAGACACAAAACGCTCAACTGTGCAAAACACGCATAAGGACATCAGTCAGGAGGAACAAGGTAAAGTGTTTTTACTTCTTCACCATGGTCATGTAGTTTCACTCCAAGCACTGTCTTATGAAATAACTGGAAACGACCTCCCCAACATTTTGGGTTGTTGCATTTTGCTTCAATGAATTTTAACCTTTTCTTTTAGACATTAAGAGGAAGGACACATTCACCCTTGGTAGAGATTCAGTTGTTCTACGAGATGTCAAGGTGAGAATTAACCACTTCAGGCATAAGTCAATCCACATGACCGGAAATGGGGCAATGAACAGGATATGGGGATTTTGCTAGTTATAAAGTACAATAATCATCATTAAATGATCTAAGACTACTGAAGTATAAGCTGTGTCCCTGACTGATTAATTAGCAAATTCATCTTCGTAGAGTGGAGCTACACTGAATATGGAGTGAGATCATGTAGGGAATGTTGGACTTGTAATAACTAATTGAAGGATAATAATAATCAACGAAAGTGCTTAAAAGTATCAACAAATGCCTTCAAAGTACTTGACACGTACTTTGCTTTCAAAAGTGAAACATAATTAATGCTTACGTAAGATTTCTCTTGACTTCTCAGGAGTATACTAACTCCAAGGACAAGTAACATCACAAACCATTATTTAAGTGCTGATGTTGGAGCTGCAATACTACTACCAAGACAAAAAATGATACAGGTAACACTGCTTTCAGATTTCTAAGAATTGCTAAAATAGTATGTTTACAGAGCATTCAGAGTTGAGAATATGACAAGTTCCTACCATCTCAAACACTGCCAATCTAGAACAAAAAGAAAGTACTTGAACGCCTGCAGTAATCGAACACAAACCAGAACATATCAGTGCATGACAAGGAAATGTAGTCACAAAATGATTCTACCCTTTCAAGTCCCAAAAAGGACAGAGGAACTTACCGGAGGCGATACCTGGATTTCAAACAGAGTACAATGTAGCCACTGTAGGGGAGAAGATCACAGAGAGCTCTTCTCAGATTGCTCAGAGTCAGCCCCAGCACCCTGTCCTGACTGAAGCAGACAAAGTGGTCAAACAGGTAGGTAGAAATGAGTAAGGAACAGAGAGTATGGTTATTCTTGCATTGTTTTGTTCGTCTGTCAAAGAAAAGAGTGCTTCTGACTTTTGTCAATGTTCATCTTTATTTTAGGAGAAGAACAAACGGTGGTATCACACTTTGCTCAAGTGTATGATACCATGTGTGTACAGCAGACATCACCAAAGGAACAGGAGACACCTGAGTAGAGAACAAGAATATGAAAAGACTGATGAAAAAAAGCACCAGGAGAAATCCATTGAATATGCACAATCTCGTCCAGTATTTCAATGAAAAGTTTCAGTGTTGTTTTTAGTGTCGTCGTATTGCATACATTTAAAACAATGTGTCTTGTTTAATGAACAATTTCATTTACTTTAGTAAAAAGTGTTGTTTACTGTAGTCCTAGCATGGATGCAATTGTTAGAAAAAACGTGAATGAAAAACTGAATGTTTCATACAATATGGGTTTGTGTTAACCCACACACCTAAGTGAAATGTTTGATTACGTTTACAAGACATAACACATAGTTCAGTTGAGTGTGAAAGGGAACAACAGAGAAAGTCACAAACAAAACATTTGTGAAGGACTTGATGAATGTTTTTTCTTTAGAAATGACAAAAAATAAAGAATTTTTCAACAAGATGTCTTTCTATAGCGAGTTTCATTTGAGATAGTCTTTTCTTAGAAGTGCAAGAGTGGTATTCCCTACAACTTATTCCCCAATTTGATCATTCTCAGAAATTAGGAGACGGAAACCACACCTACTGTAATATTAGACCTTGTAACAAGGCAACTAGGTTTCAATGGCTTAAAAGGTGCAGAAAGAGGCTCATGTATAATGACCTCCAGTGTCCCACAGGTTTCCCAAATCATTTCTTAGAGTATGGAAAAAGAGGAAATAAAGTGTCTACAGAAAGCGTATACCCCCTTGAACTTTGTTCAGTTTGTTGCGCCAGTGCCAGAGTTTCATGCAATTAAATGAGGACCTCTTTCTCACACCACATATGTTATACTTTCAATGGGAAAAAAGGAAATATTACAATTGTATACATTTTCACCCACATGTTAATATTTGGTAGAAGCCCTTTTCACAGCAATTTCAGCTGTGAGTCTGTTGTTAATGGGCTCCACCACCTCTGCACCAACAAGATTTGATAATATTTGAGAATTTCAGAAGTCTGTCTGGTTTAGCTGAAGAATCAGCTAAGGTAAGTTTCAGGAAGAGCATCTGATTTCTTTCAATAAAGCAGAACAGAGAAAAAACACACAATACAAAATCATGAGAATTTGTATCCATATGACACTTTGACTCGAATACTTTTATCAGACCTACACAGAGTATATACTGTACACACTTTTTCAGCCCAGGTTTATACATTTGATACATTTGGAACTGCCATTTGTAGGTGTTTTTGTGTCTTAGCTCAACACTGTGAAACCTGTAGTTACAAACATGGAGGATGAAGACATGAAGACATATATTGTACCTCTGACCGGCCTACCTTCCAAGAGGTGAAAGATGAAACTTTTCCTTTATCGTCAACTCAGTGAATGTCTTTAAACTTTCGAAAACTGTAACAAAGAATACGTTAAAAAACTTATTTTCATTGGACCCACAGAAAAGTCAAAGTTGTCCATAGAAATGCCCGTCTAAATCAGAAATCTACAGCACAAAGGCAGTGGCCTTTCGGGACATAAAAATGAAATCAGACTTTACTCAGACGAATTGCCCTTGGTCACGGACATCTTGCTATCAGTCACTACAAAGATGTTTTCTCTCGTGCCATGGCTTGCCTGACTTGCTTCTTCTGCTGGATGGCTTCTGGTCGCTGGTCAGGATTGACAGCCAGCATGTCCTGGAGCAGTGTCCTTAGCTCCGTGCTTATGGCTCTATTTACTTTCAGGGGGATGTGGAACTGCAGCCAGGGGTTCTCATGCAGGGCCTCTCCAACAGGTCCTGACAGACATATGCTCCTGTATCGGAAACACACTTTAGTTCAATTCTAAAATATTTCTCGTAGGACTGAAGGAACCTTTGCCTGTTAAGAGTTAACAATTAGGTCCTCAAGAACTGTTTTACGGTTTTCTACACTCCTGGCTGGCCAAGGTCTCTTAAGTGGAGGTGTAACTCATGTATCCTACATGTGATTTAGCAACATGAAAGGGAATAGCTTCTTATCGGATTATGGTCTTGGTTAACTGCCTAAGGCTGACCTAAGTGCCTAACTTTCTGACTTTGTTTATACCTTATATGTTAAGAAGCTTCTTCTGACCAATCAGAAATGTATGCTTTATGTATGAACATTTTGCTCATCAAAGTGAGTGAGAGACAAGGTTAACAGAAATTAGCCACGGCAGTAAATGACAGCATATTTTTGGGTTCTTAAATGGTCTCTACCTGGCACACCTGCAGTGCAAACTGACACACACTGTTTAGAGAAACAGCTACTCTATTACTAATATTAATGAAACATTTCTTATTCTATGGAACAAAAACAAACAGTAAAACTAAAACACAGATCTCTTAGCTTCCTATTTCATGAACCAGATGACTGAATGACCAAGCCTAACTAGTAGCCAGAACCCCAGTTAACCCTCCGTAACACAAAGTTTAACCACACGACAGGAACTCTTTCAAACTGAGAGAAAATCATGAATGGATCCATAACTTTACATCAATTTACTATGTTGTGCCAATACCTGCATTTACATTTAGAACGAATGATGTCATAGAACCAGCATCACACCAGTTCCAGGTGTCTCCAAGGAGACAACAGAACTTCAGTTGTGTTTGCTAAAATACACACTTTGAAACATACTGTAACACTTAGTTAACATGTCTGGTTTAGTTGAAGAATCGGCTAAGGTAAGTTTCAGGGTTTAATGGTGGGATGGCACCTGTGCTTTTTTCCCCCAACCGCTAGAATATGATTCGCACCAAACCCAAAAGAAATACTGCACAGTTCAGGAACTTCATCAACCTAGCAACTGTAAAATATGCTTACAAACAACTGAATTGAAATGCCAAAAAGTTCAGAGAAAGGCACAAACTATGTTTACTTGGGGTTTACAAAATTAAAGCTAACTAAAACTGGAATGATAAACAATCATGCTGCCAATGGACAGAGAAATATCATGTTTTTTGAATAATGTATTATTTGTTATATAGGAACACAGTATAAGGGAATCCCTTGCGATCCTGTCTGCAGAGATAAAGGTAAGTATTTTTTTCTCTTTAGCTCTGTCACTCCAAGAAATATAATGAACATAAATATATTTGCCAATCTTTTCATAGTAATCCAAACAACTCTGCGTGCATCTGACATTTGTAATATTTATCTACCGCAGTATAACTCTTCTGGCAAGGCGATTGGTATTGTACCTTGAAAGAAAACTGATTGGAAATGTCATGTACTCTATGGTTTCTATTGATGTCAAGTGGCAAATGTTGACTGGTGATGTTATGTGAATCTTAGGAAATGGTCATTTTTCAATCGAGTCTATGTTTCTCAGAATTTGAGACAGAGAGGTCAATCTCTGCAATCCGAGCTGAGGGCATTTCTTGGAATGGAAAGGTAAGAGCAACGTGTTCTTTGATATTCTCTTAAGACTCTTCGCCAGATTTTACGATGAAAAATGTAAATAATAATAACAAACATTATTTTATATAGTGCCTTGAAAGGTGGCTTCTTTACAGAATGACAAAACCAACTACAATAAATAATACACAAGATATGCATGATGACAATACACAGTTAGAGGAGACAGTACATGGTCATCCTGGTCAGTGTATCCTGAAGGTAGTTTTCCAATTTTTTGGAACGGGGTAAAAGAGGCCACCTCTATTAGAATCTTTGTCCTAACCAAAAATGTAACAAAGTATAATAATAATATTAAAAATAATAATAATAATAAACTTTATTTATAGAGCACCTTTCATACAAATAGTGCTTTGGTGCTTTAAAAAGCAAGCGTAAAAATAAAATATTAAAATTGAGAGATATACTTTCAGTTGTCAAGGAAAATACAGCAATACAGTAAAGCAACATACATGTCAATTAAATAAATAAAAATTAGGAAAGTCGTAATAAAATAAGAACAATTAAAGAGAACTAAAAAAAGAAACAGAAATAGAAAGAACAAAGAACCACTTTAACTAAAAGCAACATTTTCAAATGTTTTTTAAAACAATGTACCGAGCTTGACTGCCTAATAAAAAGTGGAAGTGAGTTTCATAATTTAGAAGCATAAAAACAAAAAGCAGCCTCTCCACTCTTTCTGCATTTCACATGTGGTATTTGCAGTAGGCCAGTATGTGCAGATCTCAGGTCACGTATAGGAACATATGAAGACAGACATTCAGTAAGGTACAGACGTGCTAGGTCGCTTAAAGCTTTAAAAACAAGTAAAAGAACTTTCAAATTTATCCTAGATAATACAGGTGACCAGTGAAGTTTTTTCAAAACAGGAATGATATTCTCTTTCTTGTATTTGTTAGGATCTGTGCTACTGCATTTCGAACAAGTAGTAAGGGATTTATTGTTTTCTTGGGAAGCCCACAAAACAGAGCATTATAATCATATCCACATCAATGTGAGCAATGGAGAAGTCAAATTAACGTGTCTAAATATCATCTAGTTCTATCCCAGGGAAGAGGGCTGTTGCCTACACAGACGACAAGACACAAAACGCTCAACTGTGCAAAACACGCATAAGGACATCAGTCAGGAGGAACAAGGTAAAGTGTTTTTACTTCTTCACCATGGTCATGTAGTTTCACTCCAAGCACTGTCTTATGAAATAACTGTGGAAACGACCTCCCCAACATTTTGGGTTGTTGCATTTTGCTTCAATGAATTTTAACCTTTTCTTTTAGACATTAAGAGGAAGGACACATTCACCCTTGGTAGAGATTCAGTTGTTCTACGAGATGTCAAGGTGAGAATTAACCACTTCAGGCATAAGTCAATCCACATGACTGAAAAAGGGGCAATGAACAGGATATGGGGATTTTGCTAGTTATAAAGTACAATAATCATCATTAAATGATCTAAGACTACTGAAGTATAAGCTGTGTCCCTGACTGATTAATTAGCAAATTCATCTTCGTAGAGTGGAGCTACACTGAATATGGAGTGAGATCATGTAGGGAATGTTGGACTTGTAATAACTAATTGAAGGATAATAATAATCAACGAAAGTGCTTAAAAGTATCAACAAATGCCTTCAAAGTACTTGACACGTACTTTGCTTTCAAAAGTGAAACATAATTAATGCTTACGTAAGATTTCTCTTGACTTCTCAGGAGTATACTAACTCCAAGGACAAGTAACATCACAAACCATTATTTAAGTGCTGATGTTGGAGCTGCAATACTACTACCAAGACAAAAAATGATACAGGTAACACTGCTTTCAGATTTCTAAGAATTGCTAAAATAGTATGTTTACAGAGCATTCAGAGTTGAGAATATGACAAGTTCCTACCATCTCAAACACTGCCAATCTAGAACAAAAAGAAAGTACTTGAACGCCTGCAGTAATCGAACACAAACCAGAACATATCAGTGCATGACAAGGAAATGTAGTCACAAAATGATTCTACCCTTTCAAGTCCCAAAAAGGACAGAGGAACTTACCGGAGGCGATACCTGGATTTCAAACAGAGTACAATGTAGCCACTGTAGGGGAGAAGATCACAGAGAGCTCTTCTCAGATTGCTCAGAGTCAGCCCCAGCACCCTGTCCTGACTGAAGCAGACAAAGTGGTCAAACAGGTAGGTAGAAATGAGTAAGGAACAGAGAGTATGGTTATTCTTGCATTGTTTTGTTCGTCTGTCAAAGAAAAGAGTGCTTCTGACTTTTGTCAATGTTCATCTTTATTTTAGGAGAAGAACAAACGGTGGTATCACACTTTGCTCAAGTGTATGATACCATGTGTGTACAGCAGACATCACCAAAGGAACAGGAGACACCTGAGTAGAGAACAAGAATATGAAAAGACTGATGAAAAAAAGCACCAGGAGAAATCCATTGAATATGCACAATCTCGTCCAGTATTTCAATGAAAAGTTTCAGTGTTGTTTTTAGTGTCGTCGTATTGCATACATTTAAAACAATGTGTCTTGTTTAATGAACAATTTCATTTACTTTAGTAAAAAGTGTTGTTTACTGTAGTCCTAGCATGGATGCAATTGTTAGAAAAAACGTGAATGAAAAACTGAATGTTTCATACAATATGGGTTTGTGTTAACCCACACACCTAAGTGAAATGTTTGATTAAGTTTACAAGACATAACACATAGTTCAGTTGAGTGTGAAAGGGAACAACAGAGAAAGTCACAAACAAAACATTTGTGAAGGACTTGATGAATGTTTTTTCTTTAGAAATGACAAAAAATAAAGAATTTTTCAACAAGATGTCTTTCTATAGCGAGTTTCATTTGAGATAGTCTTTTCTTAGAAGTGCAAGAGTGGTATTCCCTACAACTTATTCCCCAATTTGATCATTCTCAGAAATTAGGAGACGGAAACAACACCTACTGTAATATTAGACCTTGTAACAAGGCAACTAGGTTTCAATGGCTTAAAAGGTGCAGAAAGAGGCTCATGTATAATGACCTCCAGTGTCCCACAGGTTTCCCAAATCATTTCTTAGAGTATGGAAAAAGAGGAAATAAAGTGTCTACAGAAAGCGTATACCCCCTTGAACTTTGTTCAGTTTGTTGCGCCAGTGCCAGAGTTTCATGCAATTAAATGAGGACCTCTTTCTCACACCACATATGTTATACTTTCAATGGGAAAAAAGGAAATATTACAATTGTATACATTTTCACCCACATGTTAATATTTGGTAGAAGCCCTTTTCACAGCAATTTCAGCTGTGAGTCTGTTGGTAATGGGCTCCACCACCTCTGCACCAACAAGATTTGATAATATTTGAGAATTTCAGAAGTCTGTCTGGTTTAGCTGAAGAATCAGCTAAGGTAAGTTTCAGGAAGAGCATCTGATTTCTTTCAATAAAGCAGAACAGAGAAAAAACACACAATACAAAATCATGAGAATTTGTATCCATATGACACTTTGACTCGAATACTTTTATCAGACCTACACAGAGTATATACTGTACACACTTTTTCAGCCCAGGTTTATACATTTGATACATTTGGAACTGCCATTTGTAGGTGTTTTTGTGTCTTAGCTCAACACTGTGAAACCTGTAGTTACAAACATGGAGGATGAAGACATGAAGACATATATTGTACCTCTGACCGGCCTACCTTCCAAGAGGTGAAAGATGAAACTTTTCCTTTATCGTCAACTCAGTGAATGTCTTTAAACTTTCGAAAACTGTAACAAAGAATACGTTAAAAAACTTATTTTCATTGGACCCACAGAAAAGTCAAAGTTGTCCATAGAAATGCCCGTCTAAATCAGAAATCTACAGCACAAAGGCAGTGGCCTTTCGGGACATAAAAATGAAATCAGACTTTACTCAGACGAATTGCCCTTGGTCACGGACATCTTGCTATCAGTCACTACAAAGATGTTTTCTCTCGTGCCATGGCTTGCCTGACTTGCTTCTTCTGCTGGATGGCTTCTGGTCGCTGGTCAGGATTGACAGCCAGCATGTCCTGGAGCAGTGTCCTTAGCTCCGTGCTTATGGCTCTATTTACTTTCAGGGGGATGTGGAACTGCAGCCAGGGGTTCTCATGCAGGGCCTCTCCAACAGGTCCTGACAGACATATGCTCCTGTATTGGAAACACACTTTAGTTCAATTCTAAAATATTTCTCGTAGGACTTAAGGAACCTTTGCCTGTTAAGAGTTAACAATTAGGTCCTCAAGAACTGTTTTACGGTTTTCTACACTCCTGGCTGGCCAAGGTCTCTTTAAGGTCTCTTAAGTGGAGGTGTAACTCATGTATCCTACATGTGATTTAGCAACATGAAAGGGAATAGCTTCTTATCGGATTATGGTCTTGGTTAACTGCCTAAGGCTGACCTAAGTGCCTAACTTTCTGACTTTGTTTATACCTTATATGTTAAGAAGCTTCTTCTGACCAATCAGAAATGTATGCTTTATGTATGAACATTTTGCTCATCAAAGTGAGTGAGAGACAAGGTTAACAGAAATTAGCCACGGCAGTAAATGACAGCATATTTTTGGGTTCTTAAATGGTCTCTACCTGGCACACCTGCAGTGCAAACTGACACACACTGTTTAAAGAAACAGCTACTCTATTACTAATATTAATGAAACATTTCTTATTCTATGGAACAAAAACAAACAGTAAAACTAAAACACAGATCTCTTAGCTTCCTATTTCATGAACCAGATGACTGAATGACCAAGCCTAACTAGTAGCCAGAACCCCAGTTAACCCTCCGTAACACAAAGTTTAACCACACGACAGGAACTCTTTCAAACTGAGTGAAAATCATGAATGGATCCATAACTTTACATCAATTTACTATGTTGTGCCAATACCTGCATTTACATTTAGAACGAATGATGTCATAGAACCAGCATCACACCAGTTCCAGGTGTCTCCAAGGAGACAACAGAACTTCAGTTGTGTTTGCTAAAATACACACTTTGAAACATACTGTAACACTTAGTTAACATGTCTGGTTTAGTTGAAGAATCGGCTAAGGTAAGTTTCAGGGTTTAATGGTGGGATGGCACCTGTGCTTTTTTCCCCCAACCGCTAGAATATGATTCGCACCAAACCCAAAAGAAATACTGCACAGTTCAGGAACTTCATCAACCTAGCAACTGTAAAATATGCTTACAAACAACTGAATTGAAATGCCAAAAAGTTCAGAGAAAGGCACAAACTATGTTTACTTGGGGTTTACAAAATTAAAGCTAACTAAAACTGGAATGATAAACAATCATGCTGCCAATGGACAGAGAAATATCATGTTTTTTGAATAATGTATTATTTGTTATATAGGAACCCAGTATAAGGGAATCCCTTGCGATCCTGTCTGCAGAGATAAAGGTAAGTATTTTTTTCTCTTTAGCTCTGTCACTCCAAGAAATATAATGAACATAAATATATTTGCCAATCTTTTCATAGTAATCCAAACAACTCTGCGTGCATCTGACATTTGTAATATTTATCTACCGCAGTATAACTCTTCTGGCAAGGCGATTGGTATTGTACCTTGAAAGAAAACTGATTGGAAATGTCATGTACTCTATGGTTTCTATTGATGTCAAGTGGCAAATGTTGACTGGTGATGTTATGTGAATCTTAGGAAATGGTCATTTTTCAATCGAGTCTATGTTTCTCAGAATTTGAGACAGAGAGGTCAATCTCTGCAATCCGAGCTGAGGGCATTTCTTGGAATGGAAAGGTAAGAGCAACGTGTTCTTTGATATTCTCTTAAGACTCTTCGCCAGATTTTACGATGAAAAATGTAAATAATAATAACAAACATTATTTTATATAGTGCCTTGAAAGGTGGCTTCTTTACAGAATGACAAAACCAACTACAATAAATAATACACAAGATATGCATGATGACAATACACAGTTAGAGGAGACAGTAGATGGTCATCCTGGTCAGTGTATCCTGAAGGTAGTTTTCCAATTTTTTGGAACGGGGTAAAAGAGGCCACCTCTATTAGAATCTTTGTCCTAACCAAAAATGTAACAAAGTATAATAATAATATTAAAAATAATAATAATAATAAACTTTATTTATAGAGCACCTTTCGTACAAATAGTGCTTTGGTGCTTTAAAAAGCAAGCGTAAAAATAAAATATTAAAATTGAGAGATATACTTTCAGTTGTCAAGGAAAATACAGCAATACAGTAAAGCAACATACATGTCAATTAAATAAATAAAAATTAGGAAAGTCGTAATAAAATAAGAACAATTAAAGAGAACTAAAAAAAGAAACAGAAATAGAAAGAACAAAGAACCACTTTAACTAAAAGCAACATTTTCAAATGTTTTTTAAAACAATGTACCGAGCTTGACTGCCTAATAAAAAGTGGAAGTGAGTTTCATAATTTAGAAGCATAAAAACAAAAAGCAGCCTCTCCACTCTTTCTGCATTTCACATGTGGTATTTGCAGTAGGCCAGTATGTGCAGATCTCAGGTCACGTATAGGACCATATGAAGACAGACATTCAGTAAGGTACAGACGTGCTAGGTCGCTTAAAGCTTTAAAAACAAGTAAAAGAACTTTCAAATTTATCCTAGATAATACAGGTGACCAGTGAAGTTTTTTCAAAACAGGAATGATATTCTCTTTCTTGTATTTGTTAGGATCTGTGCTACTGCATTTCGAACAAGTAGTAAGGGATTTATTGTTTTCTTGGGAAGCCCACAAAACAGAGCATTATAATCATATCCACATCAATGTGAGCAATGGAGAAGTCAAATTAACGTGTCTAAATATCATCTAGTTCTATCCCAGGGAAGAGGGCTGTTGCCTACACAGACGACAAGACACAAAACGCTCAACTGTGCAAAACACGCATAAGGACATCAGTCAGGAGGAACAAGGTAAAGTGTTTTTACTTCTTCACCATGGTCATGTAGTTTCACTCCAAGCACTGTCTTATGAAATAACTGTGGAAACGACCTCCCCAACATTTTGGGTTGTTGCATTTTGCTTCAATGAATTTTAACCTTTTCTTTTAGACATTAAGAGGAAGGACACATTCACCCTTGGTAGAGATTCAGTTGTTCTACGAGATGTCAAGGTGAGAATTAACCACTTCAGGCATAAGTCAATCCACATGACCGGAAATGGGGCAATGAACAGGATATGGGGATTTTGCTAGTTATAAAGTACAATAATCATCATTAAATGATCTAAGACTACTGAAGTATAAGCTGTGTCCCTGACTGATTAATAAGCAAATTCATCTTCGTAGAGTGGAGCTACACTGAATATGGAGTGAGATCATGTAGGGAATGTTGGACTTGTAATAACTAATTGAAGGATAATAATAATCAACGAAAGTGCTTAAAAGTATCAACAAATGCCTTCAAAGTACTTGACACGTACTTTGCTTTCAAAAGTGAAACATAATTAATGCTTACCTAAGATTTCTCTTGACTTCTCAGGAGTATACTAACTCCAAGGACAAGTAACATCACAAACCATTATTTAAGTGCTGATGTTGGAGCTGCAATACTACTACCAAGACAAAAAATGATACAGGTAACACTGCTTTCAGATTTCTAAGAATTGCTAAAATAGTATGTTTACAGAGCATTCAGAGTCTCATAGAGAAAATAAGTTGAGAATATGACAAGTTCCTACCATCTCAAACACTGCCAATCTAGAACAAAAAGAAAGTACTTGAACGCCTGCAGTAATCGAACACAAACCAGAACATATCAGTGCATGACAAGGAAATGTAGTCACAAAATGATTCTACCCTTTCAAGTCCCAAAAAGGACAGAGGAACTTACCGGAGGCGATACCTGGATTTCAAACAGAGTACAATGTAGCCACTGTAGGGGAGAAGATCACAGAGAGCTCTTCTCAGATTGCTCAGAGTCAGCCCCAGCACCCTGTCCTGACTGAAGCAGACAAAGTGGTCAAACAGGTAGGTAGAAATGAGTAAGGAACAGAGAGTATGGTTATTCTTGCATTGTTTTGTTCGTCTGTCAAAGAAAAGAGTGCTTCTGACTTTTGTCAATGTTCATCTTTATTTTAGGAGAAGAACAAACGGTGGTATCACACTTTGCTCAAGTGTATGATACCATGTGTGTACAGCAGACATCACCAAAGGAACAGGAGACACCTGAGTAGAGAACAAGAATATGAAAAGACTGATGAAAAAAGGCACCAGGAGAAATCCATTGAATATGCACAATCTCGTCCAGTATTTCAATGAAAAGTTTCAGTGTTGTTTTTAGTGTCGTCGTATTGCATACATTTAAAACAATGTGTCTTGTTTAATGAACAATTTCATTTACTTTAGTAAAAAGTGTTGTTTACTGTAGTCCTAGCATGGATGCAATTGATAGAAAAAACGTGAATGAAAAACTGAATGTTTCATATAATATGGGTTTGTGTTAACCCACACACCTAAGTGAAATGTTTGATTACGTTTACAAGACATAACACATAGTTCAGTTGAGTGTGAAAGGGAACAACAGAGAAAGTCACAAACAAAAAATTTGTGAAGGACTTGATGAATGTTTTTTCTTTAGAAATGACAAAAAATAAAGAATTTTTCAACAAGATGTCTTTCTATAGCGAGTTTCATTTGAGATAGTCTTTTCTTAGAAGTGCAAGAGTGGTATTCCCTACAACTTATTCCCCAATTTGATCATTCTCAGAAATTAGGAGACGGAAACCACACCTACTGTAATATTAGACCTTGTAACAAGGCAACTTGGTTTCAATGGCTTAAAAGGTGCAGAAAGAGGCTCATGTATAATGACCTCCAGTGTCCCACAGGTTTCCCAAATCATTTCTTAGAGTATGGAAAAAGAGGAAATAAAGTGTCTACAGAAAGCGTATACCCCCTTGAACTTTGTTCAGTTTGTTGCGCCAGTGCCAGAGTTTCATGCAATTAAATGAGGACCTCTTTCTCACACCACATATGTTATACTTTCAATGGGAAAAAAGGAAATATTACAATTGTATACATTTTCACCCACATGTTAATATTTGGTAGAAGCCCTTTTCACAGCAATTTCAGCTGTGAGTCTGTTGGTAATGGGCTCTACCACCTCTGCACCAACAAGATTTGATAATATTTGAGAATTTCAGAAGTCTGTCTGGTTTAGCTGAAGAATCAGCTAAGGTAAGTTTCAGGAAGAGCATCTGATTTCTTTCAATAAAGCAGAACAGAGAAAAAACACACAATACAAAATCATGAGAATTTGTATCCATATGACACTTTGACTCGAATACTTTTATCAGACCTACACAGAGTATATACTGTACACACTTTTTCAGCCCAGGTTTATACATTTGATACATTTGGAACTGCCATTTGTAGGTGTTTTTGT
The DNA here is from genome assembly GCF_059453375.1 of Lepisosteus platostomus. Lineage (NCBI taxonomy): Eukaryota > Metazoa > Chordata > Actinopteri > Semionotiformes > Lepisosteidae > Lepisosteus > Lepisosteus platostomus. The sequence continues at coordinate 12,688,907 of NC_142637.1, forward strand.
GTCTTAGCTCAACACTGTGAAACCTGTAGTTACAAACATGGAGGATGAAGACATGAAGACATATATTGTACCTCTGACCGGCCTACCTTCCAAGAGGTGAAAGATGAAACTTTTCCTTTATCGTCAACTCAGTGAATGTCTTTAAACTTTCGAAAACTGTAACAAAGAATAAGTTAAAAAACTTATTTTCATTGGACCCACAGAAAAGTCAAAGTTGTCCATAGAAATGCCCGTCTAAATCAGAAATCTACAGCACAAAGGCAGTGGCCTTTCGGGACATAAAAATGAAATCAGACTTTACTCAGACGAATTGCCCTTGGTCACGGACATCTTGCTATCAGTCACTACAAAGATGTTTTCTCTCGTGCCATGGCTTGCCTGACTTGCTTCTTCAGCTGGATGGCTTCTGGTCGCTGGTCAGGATCGACAGCCAGCATGTCCTGGAGCAGTGTCCTTAGCTCCGTGCTTATGGCTCTATTTACTTTCAGGGGGATGTGGAACTGCAGCCAGGGGTTCTCATGCAGGGCCTCTCCAACAGGCCCTGACAGACATATGCTCCTGTATCGGAAACACACTTTAGTTCAATTCTAAAATATTTCTCGTAGGACTGAAGGAACCTTTGCCTGTTAAGAGTTAACAATTAGGTCCTCAAGAACTGTTTTACGGTTTTCTACACTCCTGGCTGGCCAAGGTCTCTTTAAGGTCTCTTAAGTGGAGGTGTAACTCATGTATCCTACATGTGATTTAGCAACATGAAAGGGAATAGCTTCTTATCAGGTTATGGTCTTGGTTAACTGCCTAAGGCTGACCTAAGTGCCTAACTTTCTGACTTTCTTTATACCTTATATGTTAAGAAGCTTCTTCTGACCAATCAGAAATGTATGCTTTATGTATGAACATTTTGCTCATCAAAGTGAGTGAGAGACAAGGTTAACAGAAATTAGCCACGGCAGTAAATGACAGCATATTTTTGGGTTCTTAAATGGTCTCTACCTGGCACACCTGCAGTGCAAACTGACACACACTGTTTAGAGAAACAGCTACTCTATTACTAATATTAATGAAACATTTCTTATTCTATGGAACAAAAACAAACAGTAAAACTAAAACACAGATCTCTTAGCTTCCTATTTCATGAACCAGATGACTGAATGACCAAGCCTAACTAGTAGCCAAGAACCCCAGTTAACCCTCCGTAACACAAAGTTTAACCACACGACAGGAACTCTTTCAAACTGAGTGAAAATCATAAATGGATCCATAACTTTACACCAATTTACTATGTTGTGCCAATACCTGCATTTACATTTAGAACGAATGATGTCATAGAACCAGCATCACACCAGTTCCAGGTGTCTCCAAGGAGACAACAGAACTTCAGTTGTGTTTGCTAAAATACACACTTTGAAACATACTGTAACACTTAGTTAACATGTCTGGTTTAGTTGAAGAATCGGCTAAGGTAAGTTTCAGGGTTTAATGGTGGGATGGCACCTGTGCTTTTTTCCCCCAACCGCTAGAATATGATTCGCACCAAACCCAAAAGAAATACTGCACAGTTCAGGAACTTCATCAACCTAGCAACTGTAAAATAAGCTTACAAACAACTGAATTGAAATGCCAAAAAGTTCAGAGAAAGGCACAAACTATGTTTACTTGGGGTTTACAAAATTAAAGCTAACTAAAACTGTAATGATAAACAATCATGCTGCCAATGGACAGAGAAATATCATGTTTTTTGAATAATGTATTTTTTGTTATATAGGAACCCAGTATAAGGGAATCCCTTGCGATCCTGTCTGCAGAGATAAAGGTAAGTATTTTTTTCTCTTTAGCTCTGTCACTCCAAGAAATATAATGAACATAAATATATTTGCCAATCTTTTCATAGTAATCCAAACAACTCTGCGTGCATCTGACATTTGTAATATTTATCTACCGCAGTATAACTCTTCTGGCAAGGCGATTGGTATTGTACCTTGAAAGAAAACTGATTGGAAATGTCATGTACTCTATGGTTTCTATTGATGTCAAGTGGCAAATGTTGACTGGTGATGTTATGTGAATCTTAGGAAATGGTCATTTTTCAATCGAGTCTATGTTTCTCAGAATTTGAGACAGAGAGGTCAATCTCTGCAATCCGAGCTGAGGGTATTTCTTGGAATGGAAAGGTAAGAGCAACGTGTTCTTTGATATTCTCTTAAGACTCTTTGCCAGATTTTACGATGAAAAATGTAAATAATAATAACAAACATTATTTTATATAGTGCCTTGAAAGGTGGCTTCTTTACAGAATGACAAAACCAACTACAATAAATAATACACAAGATATGCATGATGACAATACACAGTTAGAGGAGACAGTAGATGGTCATTGTCAGTGTATCCTGAAGGTAGTTTTCCAATTTTTTGGAACGGGGTAAAAGAGGCTACCTCTACTAGAATCTTTGTCCTAACCAAAAATGTAACAAAGTATAATAATAATATTAAAAATAATAATAATAAACTTTATTTACAGAGCACCTTTCATACAAATAGTGCTTTGGTGCTTTAAAAAGCAAGCGTAAAAATATAGAGATATACTTTCAGTTGTTAAGGAAAATACAGCAATACAGTAAAGCAACATACATGTCAATTAAATAAATAAAAATTAGGAAAGTCGTAATAAAATAAGAACAATTAAAGAGAACTAAAAAAAGAAACAGAAATAGAAAGAACAAAGAACCACTTTAACTAAAAGCAACATTTTCAAATGTTTTTTAAAACAATGTACCGAGCAAGACTGCCTAATAAAAAGTGGACGTGAGTTTCATAATTTAGAAGCATAAAAACAAAAAGCAGCCTCTCCACTCTTTCTGCATTTCACATGTGGTATTTGCAGTAGGCCAGTATGTGCAGATCTCAGGTCACGTATAGGACCATATGAAGACAGACATTCAGTAAGGTACAGACGTGCTAGGTCGCTTAAAGCTTTAAAAACAAGTAAAAGAACTTTCAAATTTATCCTAGATAATACAGGTGACCAGTGAAGTTTTTTCAAAACAGGAATGATATTCTCTTTCTTGTATTTGTTAGGATCTGTGCTACTGCATTTCGAACAAGTAGTAAGGGATTTATTGTTTTCTTGGGAAGCCCACAAAACAGAGCATTATAATCATATCCACATCAATGTGAGCAATGGAGAAGTCAAATTAACGTGTCTAAATATCATCTAGTTCTATCCCAGGGAAGAGGGCTGTTGCCTACACAGACGACAAGACACAAAACGCTCAACTGTGCAAAACACGCATAAGGACATCAGTCAGGAGGAACAAGGTAAAGTGTTTTTACTTCTTCACCATGGTCATGTAGTTTCACTCCAAGCACTGTCTTATGAAATAACTGTGGAAACGACCTCCCCAACATTTTGGGTTGTTGCATTTTGCTTCAATGAATTTTAACCTTTTCTTTTAGACATTAAGAGGAAGGAAACATTCACCCTTGGTAGAGATTCAGTTGTTCTACGAGATGTCAAGGTGAGAATTAACCACTTCAGGCATAAGTCAATCCACATGACCGGAAATGGGGCAATGAACAGGATATGGGGATTTTGCTAGTTATAAAGTACAATAATCATCATTAAATGATCTAAGACTACTGAAGTATAAGCTGTGTCCCTGACTGATTAATTAGCAAATTCATCTTCGTAGAGTGGAGCTACACTGAATATGGAGTGAGATCATGTAGGGAATGTTGGACTTGTAATAACTAATTGAAGGATAATAATAATCAACGAAAGTGCTTAAAAGTATCAACAAATGCCTTCAAAGTACTTGACACGTACTTTGCTTTCAAAAGTGAAACATAATTAATGCTTACGTAAGATTTCTCTTGACTTCTCAGGAGTATACTAACTCCAAGGACAAGTAACATCACAAACCATTATTTAAGTGCTGATGTTGGAGCTGCAATACTACTACCAAGACAAAAAATGATACAGGTAACACTGCTTTCAGATTTCTAAGAATTGCTAAAATAGTATGTTTACAGAGCATTCAGAGTTGAGAATATGACAAGTTCCTACCATCTCAAACACTGCCAATCTAGAACAAAAAGAAAGTACTTGAACGCCTGCAGTAATCGAACACAAACCAGAACATATCAGTGCATGACAAGGAAATGTAGTCACAAAATGATTCTACCCTTTCAAGTCCCAAAAAGGACCGAGGAACTTACCGGAGGCGATACCTGGATTTCAAACAGAGTACAATGTAGCCACTGTAGGGGAGAAGATCACAGAGAGCTCTTCTCAGATTGCTCAGAGTCAGCCCCAGCACCCTGTCCTGACTGAAGCAGACAAAGTGGTCAAACAGGTAGGTAGAAATGAGTAAGGAACAGAGAGTATGGTTATTCTTGCATTGTTTTGTTCGTCTGTCAAAGAAAAGAGTGCTTCTGACTTTTGTCAATGTTCATCTTTATTTTAGGAGAAGAACAAACGGTGGTATCACACTTTGCTCAAGTGTATGATACCATGTGTGTACAGCAGACATCACCAAAGGAACAGGAGACACCTGAGTAGAGAACAAGAATATGAAAAGACTGATGAAAAAAAGCACCAGGAGAAATCCATTGAATATGCACAATCTCGTCCAGTATTTCAATGAAAAGTTTCAGTGTTGTTTTTAGTGTCGTCGTATTGCATACATTTAAAACAATGTGTCTTGTTTAATGAACAATTTCATTTACTTTAGTAAAAAGTGTTGTTTACTGTAGTCCTAGCATGGATGCAATTGTTAGAAAAAACTTGAAGGAAAAACTGAATGTTTCATACAATATGGGTTTCTGTTAACCCACACACCTAAGTGAAATGTTTGATTACGTTTACAAGACATAACACATAGTTCAGTTGAGTGTGAAAGGGAACAACAGAGAAAGTCACAAACAAAACATTTGTGAAGGACTTGATGAATGTTTTTTCTTTAGAAATGACAAAAAATAAAGAATTTTTCAACAAGATGTCTTTCTATAGCGAGTTTCATTTGAGATAGTCTTTTCTTAGAAGTGCAAGAGTGGTATTCCCTACAACTTATTCCCCAATTTGATCATTCTCAGAAATTAGGAGACGGAAACCACACCTACTGTAATACTAGACCTTGTAACAAGGCAACTAGGTTTCAATGGCTTAAAAGGTGCAGAAAGAGGCTCATGTATAATGACCTCCAGTGTCCCACAGGTTTCCCAAATCATTTCTTAGACTATGGAAAAAGAGGAAATAAAGTGTCTACAGAAAGCGTATACCCCCTTGAACTTTGTTCAGTTTGTTGCGCCAGTGCCAGAGTTTCATGCAATTAAATGAGGACCTCTTTCTCACACCACATATGTTATACTTTCAATGGGAAAAAAGGAAATATTACAATTGTATACATTTTCACCCACATGTTAATATTTGGTAGAAGCCCTTTTCACAGCAATTTCAGCTGTGAGTCTGTTGGTAATGGGCTCCACCACCTCTGCACCAACAAGATTTGATAATATTTGAGAATTTCAGAAGTCTGTCTGGTTTAGCTGAAGAATCAGCTAAGGTAAGTTTCAGGAAGAGCATCTGATTTCTTTCAATAAAGCAGAACAGAGAAAAAACACACAATACAAAATCATGAGAATTTGTATCCATATGACACTTTGACTCGAATACTTTTATCAGACCTACACAGAGTATATACTGTACACACTTTTTCAGCCCAGGTTTATACATTTGATACATTTGGAACTGCCACTTGTAGGTGTTTTTGTGTCTTAGCTCAACACTGTGAAACCTGTAGTTACAAACATGGAGGATGAAGACATGAAGACATATATTGTACCTCTGACCGGCCTACCTTCGAAGAGGTGAAAGATGAAACTTTTCCTTTATCGTCAACTCAGTGAATGTCTTTAAACTTTCGAAAACTGTAGCAAAGAATAAGTAAAAAAAAATATTTTCATTGGACCCACAGAAAAGTCAAAGTTGTCCATAGAAATGCCCGTCTAAATCAGAAATCTACAGCACAAAGGCAGTGGCCTTTCGGGACATAAAAATGAAATCAGACTTTACTCAGACGAATTGCCCTTGGTCACGGACATCTTGCTATCAGTCACTACAAAGATGTTTTCTCTCGTGCCATGGCTTGCCTGACTTGCTTCTTCTGCTGGATGGCTTCTGGTCGCTGGTCAGGATCGACAGCCAGCATGTCCTGGAGCAGTGTCCTTAGCTCCGTGCTTATGGCTCTATTTACTTTCAGGGGGATGTGGAACTGCAGCCAGGGGTTCTCATGCAGGGCCTCTCCAACAGGTCCTGACAGACATATGCTCCTGTATCGGAAACACACTTTAGTTCAATTCTAAAATATTTCTCGTAGGACTGAAGGAACCTTTGCCTGTTAAGAGTTAACAATTAGGTCCTCAAGAACTGTTTTACGGTTTTCTACACTCCTGGCTGGCCAAGGTCTCTTTAAGGTCTCTTAAGTGGAGGTGTAACTCATGTATCCTACATGTGATTTAGCAACATGAAAGGGAATAGCTTCTTATCGGATTATGGTCTTGGTTAACTGCCTAAGGCTGACCTAAGTGCCTAACTTTCTGACTTTGTTTATACCTTATATGTTAAGAAGCTTCTTCTGACCAATCAGAAATGTATGCTTTATGTATGAACATTTTGCTCATCAAAGTGAGTGAGAGACAAGGTTAACAGAAATTAGCCACGGCAGTAAATGACAGCATATTTTTGGGTTCTTAAATGGTCTCTACACACACTGTTTAGAGAAACAGCTACTCTATTACTAATATTAATGAAACATTTCTTATTCTATGGAACAAAAACAAACAGTAAAACTAAAACACAGATCTCTTAGCTTCCTATTTCATGAACCAGATGACTGAATGACTAAGCCTAACTAGTAGCCAGAACCCCAGTTAACCCTCCGTAACACAAAGTTTAACCACACGACAGGAACTCTTTCAAACTGAGTGAAAATCATGAATGGATCCATAACTTTACATCAATTTACTATGTTGTGCCAATACCTGCATTTACATTTAGAACGAATGATGTCATAGAACCAGCATCACACCAGTTCCAGGTGTCTCCAAGGAGACAACAGAACTTCAGTTGTGTTTGCTAAAATACACACTTTGAAACATACTGTAACACTTAGTTAACATGTCTGGTTTAGTTGAAGAATCGGCTAAGGTAAGTTTCAGGGTTTAATGGTGGGATGGCACCTGTGCTTTTTTCCCCCAACCGCTAGAATATGATTCGCACCAAACCCAAAAGAAATACTGCACAGTTCAGGAACTTCATCAACCTAGCAACTGTAAAATATGCTTACGAACAACTGAATTGAAATGCCAAAAAGTTCAGAGAAAGGCACAAACTATGTTTACTTGGGGTTTACAAAATTAAAGCTAACTAAAACTGGAATGATAAACAATCATGCTGCCAATGGACAGAGAAATATCATGTTTTTTGAATAATGTATTATTTGTTATATAGGAACCCAGTATAAGGGAATCCCTTGCGATCCTGTCTGCAGAGATAAAGGTAAGTATTTTTTTCTCTTTAGCTCTGTCACTCCAAGAAATATAATGAACATAAATATATTTGCCAATCTTTTCATAGTAATCCAAACAACTCTGCGTGCATCTGACATTTGTAATATTTATCTACCGCAGTATAACTCTTCTGGCAAGGCGATTGGTATTGTACCTTGAAAGAAAACTGATTGGAAATGTCATGTACTCTATGGTTTCTATTGATGTCAAGTGGCAAATGTTGACTGGTGATGTTATGTGAATCTTAGGAAATGGTCATTTTTCAATCGAGTCTATGTTTCTCAGAATTTGAGACAGAGAGGTCAATCTCTGCAATCCGAGCTGAGGGCATTTCTTGGAATGGAAAGGTAAGAGCAACGTGTTCTTTGATATTCTCTTAAGACTCTTCGCCAGATTTTACGATGAAAAATGTAAATAATAATAACAAACATTATTTTATATAGTGCCTTGAAAGGTGGCTTCTTTACAGAATGACAAAACCAACTACAATAAATAATACACAAGATATGCATGATGACAATACACAGTTAGAGGAGACAGTAGATGGTCATCCTGGTCAGTGTATCCTGAAGGTAGTTTTCCAATTTTTTGGAACGGGGTAAAAGAGGCCACCTCTATTAGAATCTTTGTCCTAACCAAAAATGTAACAAAGTATAATAATAATATTAAAAATAATAATAATAATAAACTTTATTTATAGAGCACCTTTCATACAAATAGTGCTTTGGTGCTTTAAAAAGCAAGCGTAAAAATAAAATATTAAAATTGAGAGATATACTTTCAGTTGTCAAGGAAAATACAGCAATACAGTACAGCAACATACATGTCAATTAAATAAATAAAAATTAGGAAAGTCGTAATAAAATAAGAACAATTAAAGAGAACTAAAAAAAGAAACAGAAATAGAAAGAACAAAGAACCACTTTAACTAAAAGCAACATTTTCAAATGTTTTTTAAAACAATGTACCGAGCAAGACTGCCTAATAAAAAGTGGAAGTGAGTTTCATAATTTAGAAGCATAAAAACAAAAAGCAGCCATGTGGTATTTGCAGTAGGCCAGTATGTGCAGATCTCAGGTCACGTATAGGAACATATGAAGACAGACATTCAGTAAGGTACAGACGTGCTAGGTCGCTTAAAGCTTTAAAAACAAGTAAAAGAACTTTCAAATTTATCCTAGATAATACAGGTGACCAGTGAAGTTTTTTCAAAACAGGAATGATATTCTCTTTCTTGTATTTGTTAGGATCTGTGCTACTGCATTTCGAACAAGTAGTAAGGGATTTATTGTTTTCTTGGGAAGCCCACAAAACAGAGCATTATAATCATATCCACATCAATGTGAGCAATGGAGAAGTCAAATTAACATGTCTAAATATCATCTAGTTCTATCCCAGGGAAGAGGGCTGTTGCCTACACAGACGACAAGACACAAAACGCTCAACTGTGCAAAACACGCATAAGGACATCAGTCAGGAGGAACAAGGTAAAGTGTTTTTACTTCTTCACCATGGTCATGTAGTTTCACTCCAAGCACTGTCTTATGAAATAACTGTGGAAACGACCTCCCCAACATTTTGGGTTGTTGCATTTTGCTTCAATGAATTTTAACCTTTTCTTTTAGACATTAAGAGGAAGGACACATTCACCCTTGGTAGAGATTCAGTTGTTCTACGAGATGTCAAGGTGAGAATTAACCACTTCAGGCATAAGTCAATCCACATGACCGGAAATGGGGCAATGAACAGGATATGGGGATTTTGCTAGTTATAAAGTACAATAATCATCATTAAATGATCTAAGACTACTGAAGTATAAGCTGTGTCCCTGACTGATTAATTAGCAAATTCATCTTCGTAGAGTGGAGCTACACTGAATATGGAGTGAGATCATGTAGGGAATGTTGGACTTGTAATAACTAATTGAAGGATAATAATAATCAACGAAAGTGCTTAAAAGTATCAACAAATGCCTTCAAAGTACTTGACACGTACTTTGCTTTCAAAAGGGAAACATAATTAATGCTTACGTAAGATTTCTCTTGACTTCTCAGGAGTATACTAACTCCAAGGACAAGTAACATCACAAACCATTATTTAAGTGCTGATGTTGGAGCTGCAATACTACTACCAAGACAAAAAATGATACAGGTAACACTGCTTTCAGATTTCTAAGAATTGCTAAAATAGTATGTTTACAGAGCATTCAGAGTTGAGAATATGACAAGTTCCTACCATCTCAAACACTGCCAATCTAGAACAAAAAGAAAGTACTTGAACGCCTGCAGTAATCGAACACAAACCAGAACATATCAGTGCATGACAAGGAAATGTAGTCACAAAATGATTCTACCCTTTCAAGTCCCAAAAAGGACCGAGGAACTTACCGGAGGCGATACCTGGATTTCAAACAGAGTACAATGTAGCCACTGTAGGGGAGAAGATCACAGAGAGCTCTTCTCAGATTGCTCAGAGTCAGCCCCAGCACCCTGTCCTGACTGAAGCAGACAAAGTGGTCAAACAGGTAGGTAGAAATGAGTAAGGAACAGAGAGTATGGTTATTCTTGCATTGTTTTGTTCGTCTGTCAAAGAAAAGAGTGCTTCTGACTTTTGTCAATGTTCATCTTTATTTTAGGAGAAGAACAAACGGTGGTATCACACTTTGCTCAAGTGTATGATACCATGTGTGTACAGCAGACATCACCAAAGGAACAGGAGACACCTGAGTAGAGAACAAGAATATGAAAAGACTGATGAAAAAAAGCACCAGGAGAAATCCATTGAATATGCACAATCTCGTCCAGTATTTCAATGAAAAGTTTCAGTGTTGTTTTTAGTGTCGTCGTATTGCATACATTTAAAACAATGTGTCTTGTTTATTGAACAATTTCATTTACTTTAGTAAAAAGTGTTGTTTACTGTAGTCCTAGCATGGATGCAATTGTTAGAAAAAACGTGAATGAAAAACTGAATGTTTCATACAATATGGGTTTGTGTTAACCCACACACCTAAGTGAAATGTTTGATTACGTTTACAAGACATAACACATAGTTCAGTTGAGTGTGAAAGGGAACAACAGAGAAAGTCACAAACAAAACATTTGTGAAGGACTTGATGAATGTTTTTTCTTTAGAAATGACAAAAAATAAAGAATTTTTCAACAAGATGTCTTTCTATAGCGAGTTTCATTTGAGATAGTCTTTTCTTAGAAGTGCAAGAGTGGTATTCCCTACAACTTATTCCCCAATTTGATCATTCTCAGAAATTAGGAGACGGAAACCACACCTACTGTAATATTAGACCTTGTAACAAGGCAACTAGGTTTCAATGGCTTAAAAGGTGCAGAAAGAGGCTCATGTATAATGACCTCCAGTGTCCCACAGGTTTCCCAAATCATTTCTTAGACTATGGAAAAAGAGGAAATAAAGTGTCTACAGAAAGCGTATACCCCCTTGAACTTTGTTCAGTTTGTTGCGCCAGTGCCAGAGTGTCATGCAATTAAATGAGGACCTCTTTCTCACACCACATATGTTATACTTTCAATGGGAAAAAAGGAAATATTACAATTGTATACATTTTCACCCACATGTTAATATTTGGTAGAAGCCCTTTTCACAGCAATTTCAGCTGTGAGTCTGTTGGTAATGGGCTCCACCACCTCTGCACCAACAAGATTTGATAATATTTGAGAATTTCAGAAGTCTGTCTGGTTTAGCTGAAGAATCAGCTAAGGTAAGTTTCAGGAAGAGCATCTGATTTCTTTCAATAAAGCAGAACAGAGAAAAAACACACAATACAAAATCATGAGAATTTGTATCCATATGAAACTTTGACTCGAATACTTTTATCAGACCTACACAGAGTATATACTGTACACACTTTTTCAGCCCAGGTTTATACATTTGATACATTTGGAACTGCCACTTGTAGGTGTTTTTGTGTCTTAGCTCAACACTGTGAAACCTGTAGTTACAAACATCGAGGATGAAGACATGAAGACATATATTGTACCTCTGACCGGCCTACCTTCGAAGAGGTGAAAGATGAAACTTTTCCTTTATCGTCAACTCAGTGAATGTCTTTAAACTTTCGAAAACTGTAGCAAAGAATAAGTAAAAAAAAATATTTTCATTGGACCCACAGAAAAGTCAAAGTTGTCCATAGAAATGCCCGTCTAAATCAGAAATCTACAGCACAAAGGCAGTGGCCTTTCGGGACATAAAAATGAAATCAGACATAACTCAGACGAATTGCCCTTGGTCACGGACATCTTGCTATCAGTCACTACAAAGATGTTTTCTCTCGTGCCATGGCTTGCCTGACTTGCTTCTTCAGCTGGATGGCTTCTGGTCGCTGGTCAGGATCGACAGCCAGCATGTCCTGGAGCAGTGTCCTTAGCTCCATGCTTATGGCTCTATTTACTTTCAGGGGGATGTGGAACTGCAGCCAGGGGTTCTCACGCAGGGCCTCTCCAACAGGCCCTGACAGACATATGCTCCTGTATCAGAAACACACTTTAGTTCAATTCTAAAATATTTCTCATAGGACTGAAGGAACCTTTGCCTGTTAAGAGTTAACAATTAGGTCCTCAAGAACTGTTTTACGGTTTTCTACACTCCTGGCTGGCCAAGGTCTCTTTAAGGTCTCTTAAGTGGAGGTGTAACTCATGTATCCTACATGTGATTTAGCAACATGAAAGGGAATAGCTTCTTATCGGATTATGGTCTTGGTTAACTGCCTAAGGCTGACCTAAGTGCCTAACTTTCTGACTTTCTTTATACCTTATATGTTAAGAAGCTTCTTCTGACCAATCAGAAATGTATGCTTTATGTATGAACATTTTGCTCATCAAAGTGAGTGAGAGACAAGGTTAACAGAAATTAGCCACGGCAGTAAATGACAGCATATTTTTTCGTTCTTAAATGGTCTCTACCTGGCACACCTGCAGTGCAAACTGACACACACTGTTTAGAGAAACAGCTACTCTATTACTAATATTAATGAAACATTTCTTATTCTATGGAACAAAAACAAACAGTAAAACTAAAACACAGATCTTTTAGCTTCCTATTTCATGAACCAGATGACTGAATGACCAAGCCTAACTAATAGCCAGAACCCCAGTTAACCCTCCGTAACACAAAGTTTAACCACACGACAGGAACTCTTTCAAACTGAGTGAAAATCATAAATGGATCCATAACTTTACATCAATTTACTATGTTGTGCCAATACCTGCATTTACATTTAGAACGAATGATGTCATAGAACCAGCATCACACCAGTTCCAGGTGTCTCCAAGGAGACAACAGAACTTCAGTTGTGTTTGCTAAAATACACACTTTGAAACATACTGTAACACTTAGTTAACATGTCTGGTTTAGTTGAAGAATCGGCTAAGGTAAGTTTCAGGGTTTAATGGTGGGATGGCACCTGTGCTTTTTTCCCCCAACCGCTAGAATATGATTCGCACCAAACCCAAAAGAAATACTGCACAGTTCAGGAACTTCATCAACCTAGCAACTGTAAAATAAGCTTACAAACAACTGAATTGAAATGCCAAAAAGTTCAGAGAAAGGCACAAACTATGTTTACTTGGGGTTTCCAAAATTAAAGCTAACTAAAACTGGAATGATAAACAATCATGCTGCCAATGGACAGAGAAATATCATGTTTTTTGAATAATGTATTATTTGTTATATAGGAACCCAGTATAAGGGAATCCCTTGCGATCCTGTCTGCAGAGATAAAGGTAAGTATTTTTTTCTCTTTAGCTCTGTCACTCCAAGAAATATAATGAACATAAATATATTTGACAATCTTTTCATAGTAATCCAAACAACTCTGCGTGTATCTGACATTTGTAATATTTATCTACCGCAGTATAACTCTTCTGGCAAGGCGATTGCTATTGTACCTTGAAAGAAAACTGATTGGAAATGTCATGTACTCTATGGTTTCTATTGATGTCAAGTGGCAAATGTTGACTGGTGATGTTATGTGAATCTTAGGAAATGGTCATTTTTCAATCGAGTCTATGTTTCTCAGAATTTGAGACAGAGAGGTCAATCTCTGCAATCCGAGCTGAGGGCATTTCTTGGAATGGAAAGGTAAGAGCAACGTGTTCTTTGATATTCTCTTAAGACTCTTCGCCAGATTTTACAATTAAAAATGTAAATAATAATAACAAACATTATTTTATATAGTGCCTTGAAAGGTGGCTTCTTTACAGAATGACAGAACCAACTACAATAAATAATACACAAGATATGCATGATGACAATACACAGTTAGAGGAGACAGTAGATGGTCATTGTCAGTGTATTCTGAAGGTAGTTTTCCAATTTTTTGGAACAGGGTAAAAGAGGCCACCTCTACTAGAATCTTTGTCCTAACCAAAAATGTAACAAAGTATAATAATAATACTAAAAATAATAATAATAATAAACTTTATTTATAGAGCACCTTTCATACAAATAGTGCTTTGGTGCTTTAAAAAACAAGCGTAAAAATAAAATATTAAAATTGAGAGATATATACTTTCAGTTGTAAAGGAAAATACAGCAATACAGTAAAGCAACATACATGTCAATTAAATAAATAAAAATTAGGAAAGACGTAATAAAATAAGAACAATTAAAGAGAACTAAAAAAAGAAACAGAAATAGAAAGAACAAAGAACCACTTTAACTAAAAGCAACATTTTCAAATGTTTTTTAAAACAATGTACCGAGCTTAACTGCCTAATAAAAAGTGGAAGTGAGTTTCATAATTTAGAAGCATAAAAACAAAAAGCAGCCTCTCCACTCTTTCTGCATTTCACATGTGGTATTTGCAGTAGGCCAGTATGTGCAGATCTCAGGTCACGTATAGGAACATATAAAGACAGACATTCTGTAAGGTACAGACGTGCTAGGTCACTTAAAGCTTTAAAAACAAGTAAAAGAACTTTCAAATTTATCCTAGATAATACAGGTGACCAGTGAAGTTTTTTCAAAACAGGAATGATATTCTCTTTTTTGTATTTGTTAGGATCTGTGCTACTGCATTTCGAACAAGTAGTAAGGGATTTATTGTTTTCTTGGGAAGCCCACAAAACAGAGCATTATAATCATATCCACATCAATGTGAGCAATGGAGAAGTCAAATTAACGTGTCTAAATATCATCTAGTTCTATCCCAGGGAAGAGGGCTGTTGCCTACACAGACGACAAGACACAAAACGCTCAACTGTGCAAAACACGCATAAGGACATCAGTCAGGAGGAACAAGGTAAAGTGTTTTTACTTCTTCACCATGGTCATGTAGTTTCACTCCAAGCACTGTCATATGAAATAACTGTGGAAACGACTTCCCCAACATTTTGGGTTGTTGCATTTTGCTTCAATTAATTTTAACCTTTTCTTTTAGACATTAAGAGGAAGGACACATTCACCCTTGGTAGAGATTCAGTTGTTCTATGAGATGTCAAGGTGAGAATTAACCACTTCAGGCATAAGTCAATCCACATGACTGAAAAAGGGGCAATGAACAGGATATGGGGATTTTGCTAGTTATAAAGTACAATAATCATCATTACATGATCTAAGACTACTGAAGTATAAGCTGTCCCTGACTGATTAATTAGCAAATTCATCTTTGTAGAGTGCAGCTACTATCTATTCAGTGGCATTTCCTTAAAACAACTGTATTCCCAAATTCTGAATATGGAGTGAGATCATGTAAGAATG
This sequence comes from Lepisosteus platostomus, assembly GCF_059453375.1. Taxonomy (NCBI): domain Eukaryota; kingdom Metazoa; phylum Chordata; class Actinopteri; order Semionotiformes; family Lepisosteidae; genus Lepisosteus; species Lepisosteus platostomus. The sequence continues at coordinate 12,704,204 of NC_142637.1, forward strand.
TTGGACTTGTAATAACTAATTGAAGGATATTAATAATCAACGAAAGTGCTTAAAAGTATCAACAAATGCCTTCAAAGTACTTGACACGTACTTTGCTTTCAAAAGTGAAACATAATTAATGCTTACGTAAGATTTCTCTTGACTTCTCAGGAGTATACTAACTCCAAGGACAAGTAACATCACAAACCATTATTTAAGTGCTGATGTTGGAGCTGCAATACTACTACCAAGACAAAAAATGATACAGGTAACACTGCTTTCAGATTTCTAAGAATTGCTAAAATAGTATGTTTACAGAGCATTCAGAGTCTCATAGAGAAAATAAGTTGAGAATATGACAAGTTCCTACCATCTCAAACACTGCCAATCTAGAACAAAAAGAAAGTACTTGAACGCCTGCAGTAATCGAACACAAACCAGAACATATCAGTGCATGACAATGAAATGTAGTCACAAAATGATTCTACCCTTTCAAGTCCAAAAAAGGACCGAGGAACTTACCGGAGGCGATACCTGGATTTCAAACAGAGTACAATGTAGCCACTGTAGGGGAGAAGATCACAGAGAGCTCTTCTCAGATTGCTCAGAGTCAGCCCCAGCACCCTGTCCTGACTGAAGCAGACAAAGTGGTCAAACAGGTAGGTAGAAATGAGTAAGGAACAGAGAGTATGGTTATTCTTGCATTGTTTGTTCGTCTGTCAAAGAAAAGAGTGCTTCTGACTTTTGTCAATGTTCATCTTTATTTTAGGAGAAGAACAAACGGTGGTATCACAATTTGCTCAAGTGTATGATGCCATGTGTGTACAGCAGACATCACCAAAGGAACAGGAGACACCTGAGTAGAGAACAAGAATATGAAAAGACTGATGAAAAAAAGCACCAGGAGAAATCCATTGAATATACACAATCTCGTCCAGTATTTCAATGAAAAGTTTCAGTGTTGTTTTTAGTGTCGTCGTATTGCATACATTTAAAACAATGTGTCTTGTTTAATGAACAATTTCATTTACTTTCGTAAAAAGTGTTGTTTACTGTAGTCCTAGCATGGATGCAATTGTTAGAAAAAACGGGAATGAAAAACTGAATGTTTAATACAACATGGGTTTGTGTTAACCCACACACCTAAGTGAAATGTTTGATTACGTTTACAAGACATAACACATAGTTCAGTTGAGTGTGAAAGGGAACAACAGAGAAAGTCACAAACAAAACATTCGTGAAGGACTTGATGAATGTTTTTTCTTTAGAAATGACAAAAAATAAAGAATTTTTCAACAAGATGTCTTTCTATAGCGAGTTTCATTTGAGATAGTCTTTTCTTAGAAGTGCAAGAGTGGTATTCCCTACAACTTATTCCCCAATTTGATCATTCTCAGAAATTAGGAGACGGAAACCACACCTATTGTAATATTAGACCTTGTAACAAGGCAACTAGGTTTCAATGGCTTAAAAGGTGCAGAAAGAGGCTCATGTATAATGACCTCCAGTGTCCCACAGGTTTCCTAAATCATTTCTTAGAGTATGGAAAAAGAGGAAATAAAGTGTCTACAGAAAGTGTATACCCCCTTGAACTTTGTTCAGTTTGTTGCGCCAGTGCCAGAGTTTCATGCAATTAAATGAGGACCTCTTTCTCACACCACATATGATATACTTTCAATGTGAAAAAAGGAAATATTAGAATTGTATACATTTTCACCCACATGTTAATATTTGGTAGAAGCCCTTTTCACAGCAATTTCAGCTGTGAGTCTGTTGGTAATGGGCTCCACCACCTCTGCACCAACAAGATTTGATAATATTTGAGAATTTCAGAAGTCTGTCTGGTTTAGCTGAAGAATCAGCTAAGGTAAGCTTCAGGAAGAGCATCTGATTTCTTTCAATAAAGCAGAACAGAGAAAAAACACACAATACAAAATCATGAGAATTTGTATCCATATGACACTTTGACTCGAATACTTTTATCAGACCTACACAGAGTATATACTGTACACACTTTTTCAGCCCAGGTTTATACATTTGATACATTTGGAACTGCCATTTGTAGGTGTTTTTGTGTCTTAGCTCAACACTGTGAAACCTGTAGTTACAAACATGGAGGATGAAGACATGAAGACATATATTGTACCTCTGACCGGCCTACCTTCGAAGAGGTGAAAGATGAAACTTTTCCTTTATCGTCAACTCAGTGAATGTCTTTAAACTTTCGAAAACTGTAACAAAGAATAAGTTAAAAAACTTATTTTCATTGGACCCACAGAAAAGTCAAAGTTGTCCATAGAAATGACCGTCTAAATCAGAAATCTACAGCACAAAGGCAGTGGCCTATCGGGACATAAGAATGAAATCAGACTTTACTCAGACAAATTGCCCTTGGTCACGGACATCTTGCTATCAGTCACTACAAAGATGTTTTCTCTCGTGCCATGGCTTGCCTGACTTGCTTCTTCAGCTGGATGGCTTCTGGTCGCTGGTCAGGATCGACAGCCAGCATGTCCTGGAGCAGTGTCCTTAGCTCCGTGCTTATGGCTCTATTTACTTTCAGGGGGATGTGGAACTGCAGCCAGGGGTTCTCATGCAGGGCCTCTCCAACAGGCCCTGACAGACATATGCTCCTGTATCGGAAACACACTTTAGTTCAATTCTAAAATATTTCTCATAGGACTGAAGGAACCTTTGCCTGTTAAGAGTTAACAATTAGGTCCTCAAGAACTGTTTTACGGTTTTCTACACTCCTGGCTGGCCAAGGTCTCTTTAAGGTCTCTTAAGTGGAGGTGAAACTCATGTATCCTACATGTGATTTAGCAACATGAAAGGGAATAGCTTCTTATCGGATTATGGTCTTGGTTAACTGCCTAAGGCTGACCTAAGTGCCTAACATTCTGACTTTCTTTATACCTTATATGTTAAGAAGCTTCTTCTGACCAATCAGAAATGTATGCTTTATGTATGAACATTTTGCTCATCAAAGTGAGTGAGAGACAAGGTTAACAGAAATTAGCCACGGCAGTAAATGACAGCATATTTTTTCGTTCTTAAATGGTCTCTACCTGGCACACCTGCAGTGCAAACTGACACACACTGTTTAGAGAAACAGCTACTCTATTACTAATATTAATGAAACATTTCTTATTCTATAGAACAAAAACAAACAGTAAAACTAAAACACAGATCTCTTAGCTTCCTATTTCATGAAGCAGATGACTGAATGACCAAGCCTAACTAGTAGCCAGAACCCCAGTTAACCCTCCGTAACACAAAGTTTAACCACACGACAGGAACTCTTTCAAACTGAGTGAAAATCATAAATGGATCCAGAACTTTACATCATTTGACTATGTTGTGCCAATACCTGCATTTACATTTAGAACGAATGATGTCATGGAACACTAACCAGCATCACACCAGTTCCAAGTGTCTCCAAGGAGACAAAAGAACAACAGAAATAATACTTAGTTAACATGTCTGGTTTAGTTGAAGAATCGGCTAAGGTAAGTTTCATGTAAATGTCATGTACTCTATGGTTTCTATTGATGTCAAGTGGCAAATGTTGACTGGTGATGTTATGTGAATCTTAGGAAATGGTCATTTTTCAATCGAGTCTATGTTTCTCAGAATTTGAGACAGAGAGGTCAATCTCTGCAATCTGAGCTGAGGGCATTTCTTGGAATGGAAAGGTAAGAGCAACGTGTTCTTTGATATTCTCTTAAGACTCTTCGCCAGATTTAACGATGAAAAATGTAAATAATAAAAACAAACATTATTTTATATAGTGCCTTGAAAGGTGGCTTCGTTACAGAATGACAAAACCAACAACAATAAATAATACACAAGATATGCATGATGACAATACACAGTTAGAGGAGACAGTAGATGGTCATTGTCAGTGTATTCTGAAGGTAGTTTTCCAATTTTTTGGAACGGGGTAAAAGAGGCCACCTCTACTAGAATCTTTGTCCTAACCAAAAATGTAACAAAGTATAATAATAAGATTAAAAAGAATAATAATAAACTTTATTTATAGAGCACCTTTCATACAAATAGTGCTTTGGTGCTTTAAAAACCAAGCGTAAAAATAAAATATTAAAATTGAGAGATATACTTTCAGTTGTCAAGGAAAATACAGCAATACAGTAAAGCAACATACATGTCAATTAAATAAATAAAAATTAGGAAAGTCGTAATAAAATAAGAACAATTAAAGAGAACTGATAAAAGAAACATAAATAGAAAGAACAAAGAACCACTTTAACTAAAAGCAAAATTTTCAAATGTTTTTTAAAACAATGTACCGAGCTTGACTGCCTAATAAAAAGTGGAAGTGAGTTTCATAATTAAGAAGCATAACAACAAAAAGCAGCCTCTCCACTCTTTCTGCATTTCACATGTGGTATTTGCAGTAGGCCAGTATGTGCAGATCTCAGGTCACGTATAGGAACATATGAAGACAGACATTCAGTAAGGTACAGACGTGCTAGGTCGCTTAAAGCTTTAAAAACAAGTAAAAGAACTTTCAAATTTATCCTAGATAATACAGGTGACCAGTGAAGTTTTTTCAAAACAGGAATGATATTCTCTTTCTTGTATTTGTTAGGATCTGTGCTACTGCATTTCGAACAAGTAGTAAGGGATTTATTGTTTTCTTGGGAAGCCCACAAAACAGAGCATTATAATCATATCCACATCAATTTGAGCAATGGAGAAGTCAAATTAACGTGTCTAAATATCATCTAGTTCTATCCCAGGGAAGAGGGCTGTTGCCTACACAGACGACAAGACACAAAACGCTCAACTGTGCAAAACACGCATAAGGACATCAGTCAGGAGGAACAAGGTAAAGTGTTTTTACTTCTTCACCATGGTCATGTAGTTTCACTCCAAGCACTGTCATATGAAATAACTGTGGAAACGACCTCCCCAACATTTTGGGTTGTTGCATTTTGCTTCAATGAATTTTAACCTTTTCTTTTAGACATTAAGAGGAAGGACACATTCACCCTTGGTAGAGATTCAGTTGTTCTATAAGATGTCAAGGTGAGAATTAACCACTTCAGGCATAAGTCAATCCACATGACTGAAAAAGGGGCAATGAACAGGATATGGGGATTTTGCTAGTTATAAAGTACAATAATCATCATTAAATGATCTAAAACTTCTGAAGTATAAGCTGTGTCTCTAACTGATTAATTAGCAAATTCATCTTTGTAGAGTGCAGCTACTATCTATTCAGTGGCATTTCCTTAAAACAACTGTATTCCCACATTCTGAAAATGGAGTGAGATCATGTAGAGAATGTTGGACTTGTAATAACTAATTGAAGGATAATAATAATCAACGAAAGTGCTTAAAAGTATCAACAAATGCCTTCAAAGTACTTGACACGTACTTTGCTTTCAAAAGTGAAACACAATTAATGCTTACTTAAGATTTCTCGACTTCTCAGGAGTATACTAACTCCAAGGACAAGTAACATCACAAATCATTATTTACAGTGCCTTGCGAAAGTATTCGGCCCCCTTGAACTTTTCAACCTTTTGCCACATTTCAGGCTTCAAACATAAAGATATAAATTTTTTATTTTATGTGAAGAATCACCAACAAGTGGGACACAATTGTGAAGTGGAAAAAAATCTATTGGATTTTTGAAACTTTTTTAACTAATAAAAAAATTAAAAGTGGGGCGTGCAAAATTATTCGGCCCCTTTACTTTCAGTGCAGCAAACTCACTCCAGAAGTTCAGCGAGGATCTCTGAATGATCCAATGTTGTCCTAAATGACTGATGGTGATAAATAGAATCCACCTGTGTGTAATCAAGTCTCTGTATAAATGCACCTGCTCTGTGATAGTCTCAAGGTTCTGTTGAAAGCGCAGAGAGCATCATGAAGACCAAGGAACACACCAGGCAGGTCCGTAATACTGTTGTGGAGAAGTTTAAAGCCGGATTTGGATACAAAAAGATTTCCCAAGCTTCAAACATCCCAAGGAGCACTGTGCAAGCGATCATCTTGAAATGGAAGGAGTATCAGACCACTGCAAATCTACCAAGACCTGGCCGTCCCTCTAAACTTTCAGCTCAGACAAGGAGAAGACTGATCAGAGATGCAGCCAAGAGGCCCATGATCACTCTGGATGAACTGCAGAGAACTACAGCTGAGGTGGGAGAGTCTGTCCATAGGACAACAATCAGTCTTACACTGCACAAATCTGGCCTTTATGGAAGAGTGGCAAGAAGAAAGCCATTTCTCAAAGATATCCATAAAAAGTCTCGTCTAAAGTTTGCCACAAGCCACCTGGGAGACACCCCAAACATGTGGAAGAAGGTGCTCTGGTCAGATGAAACCAAAATCGAACTTTTTGGCCACAATGCAAAACGATATGTTTGGCGTAAAAGCAACACAGCTCATCACCCTCAACACACCATCCCCACTGTCAAACATGGTGGTGGCAGCATCATGGTTTGGGCCTGCTTTTCTTCAGCAGGGACAGGGAAGATGGTTAAAATTGAGGGGAAGATGGATCCAGCCAAATACAGGACCATTCTGGATGAAAACCTGTTGGAGTCTGCAAAAGACCTGAAACTGGGACGGAGATTTATCTTCCAACAAGACAATGATCCCAAACATACAGCAAAATCTACAAAGGAATGGTTCACAAATAAACGTATCCAGGTGTTTGAATGGCCAAGTCAAAGTCCAGACCTGAATCCAATCGAGAATCTGTGGAAAGAGCTGAAAACTGCTGTTCACAAACGCTCTCCATCCAACCTCACTGAGCTCGAGCTGTTTTGCAAGGAAGAATGGGCAAGAATTTCAGTCTCTCGATGTGCAAAACTGATAGAGACATACCCCAAGCGACTTGCAGCTGTAATCGCAGCAAAAGGTGGCTCTACAAAGTATTAACGCAAGGGGGCCGAATAATTTTGCACGCCCCACTTTTCATTTTTTTATTAGTTAAAAAAGTTTCAAAAATCCAATAGATTTCGTTCCATTTCACAATTGTGTCCCACTTGTTGGTGATTCTTCACATAAAATAAAAAATTTATATCTTTATGTTTGAAGCCTGAAATGTGGCAAAAGGTTGAAAAGTTCAAGGGGGCCGAATACTTTCGCAAGGCACTGTAAGTGCTGATGTTGGAGCTGCAATACTACTACCAAGACAAAAAATGATACAGGTAACACTGCTTTCAGATTTCTAAGAATTGCTAAAATAGTATGTTTACAGAGCATTCAGAGTCTCATAGACAAAATAAGTTGAGAATATGACAAGTTCCTACCATCTCAAACACTGCCAATCTAGAACAAAAAGAAAGTACTTGAACGCCTGCAGTAATCGAACACAAACCAGAACATATCAGTGCATGACAATGAAATGTAGTCACAAAATGATTCTACCCTTTCAAGTCCCAAAAAGGACCGAGGAACTTACCGGAGGCGATACCTGGATTTCAAACAGAGTACAATGTAGCCACTGTAGGGGAGAAGATCACAGAGAGCTCTTCTCAGATTGCTCAGAGTCAGCCCCAGCACCCTGTCCTGACTGAAGCAGACAAAGTGGTCAAACAGGTAGGTAGAAATGAGTAAGGAACAGAGAGTATGGTTATTCTTGCATTGTTTTGTTCGTCTGTCAAAGAAAAGAGTGCTTCTGACTTTTGTCAATGTTCATCTTTATTTTAGGAGAAGAACAAACGGTGGTATCACACTTTGCTCAAGTGTATGATGCCATGTGTGTACAGCAGACATCACCAAAGGAACAGGAGACACCTGAGTAGAGAACAAGAATATGAAAAGACTGATGAAAAAAAGCACCAGGAGAAATCCATTGAATATGCACAATCTCGTCCAGTATTTCAATGAAAAGTTTCAGTGTTGTTTTTCATGTCGTCGTATTGCATACATTTAAAACAACGTGTCTTGTTTAATCAACAATTTCATTTACTTTAGTAAAAACTGTTGTTTACTGTAGTCCTAGCATGGATGCAATTGTTAGAAAAAATGTGAATGAAAAACTGAATGTTTCATACAATATGGGTTTGTGTTAACCCACACACCTAAGTGAAATGTTTGATTACGTTTACAAGACATAACACATAGTTCAGTTGAGTGTGAAAGGGAACAACAGAGAAAGTCACAAACAAAACATTTGTGAAGGGCTTGATGAATGTTTTTTCTTTAGAAATTTCAAAAAATAAAGAATTTTTCAACAAGATCTCTTTCTATAGCGAGTTTCATTTGAGATAGTCTTTTCTTAGAAGTGCAAGAGTGGTATTCCCTACAACTTATTCCCCAATTTGATCATTCTCAGAAATTAGGAGACAGAAACCACACCTACTGTAATATTAGACCTTGTAACAAGGCAACTAGGTTTCAATGGCTTAAAAGGTACAGAAAGAGGCTCATGTGTAATGACCTCCAGTGTCCCACAGGTTTCCCAAATCATTTCTTAGAGTATGGAAAAAGAGGAAATAAAGTGTCTACAGAAAGCGTATACCCCCTTGAACTTTGTTCAGTTTGTTGCGCCAGTGCCTGAGTTTTATGCACTTAAATGAGGACCTCATTCTCACACCACATATGTTATACCTTCAATGGGAAAAAAGGAAATATTAGAATTGTATACATTTTCAGCCATGTGTTCATATTTGGTAGAAGCCCTAACAACACCTAAAAAACACCTAACAACGGGTGCAGGACCGAATTAGGGCAGTACCCACTATTGATAAACATACAGAAAACAATATTAAAGTACTGGCTTTAATATTAGCCAGACACAGCTGGATGAGCTCTACCAGCCAGGACAGGAGGCTCTACTGTACACAGAGAGGGGAGGGAGGGGGGAACAAGCTGCCCAGCCGTGTGGAATGCTACAGAACCCTAAACAGACAATACATACTACCCGAATATTTGACCAAGATATCCAGACACAGCTGGATGAGCTCCACCAGTCAGGACAGGCTAATAAGATACACTCCACAGACATTCACAACAGTGACATATCATAAACACTTGAATTACTTATCTAGTCTCTCGAAACAAAATTTCGAGAAAAAACACATTGCCCAACGTTAGAAAGCACCTTGCATTACATTGCTTGAAAAACAATTTTATTTCGAAGGAATTATGGATCGGGAATTCTTCGAGGAAGTCGGGGTCACACAGCATGCCGCCCCATATATCAGGGAGCACAATGGATCAAGGCACAGTCTCTTTCAAGACAACGATCCGAAACACAAAGCAGCAAGGGCGAGGCTTATAGCAGAACGAGTGAACTGGGTGAAAACTCCAGCCGAATCTCCAGATTTAAATCCAATAGAGATGGTATGGCATTCGCTGAAAGACTATGTTTGGAAAACTGCTAAACCCAGCACAAAGCAAGAACTGATACTGATACAATGTCTGTTGATACTGATACTGTATGAGTAGGGCTGTTTCACCACTCCTTTTTTTTTGTTGCATACAGCAGTACTTCTTATGGTAGTACTTAAGTACAGTACAGTAGGTACTTACATTAGTACTTCTCACGTTAAAAAAGTTAGGTGTTAGCATAAACTATTAGTAATAAATAATATTAAACTTAGCACTGTAATAAATTATGCTAATATTAAATTCGATTCTGCTCTGAGAATGTAGGGGGAAGGAAAAATGCCAGTGGTCTTTTCACTGATGAACTTGTGCCTGATGAACACCACTGCGTCACATCACACAGCTGCCAGCGCACCTCACCATGCCAGGCCACCACTGCGTCACACCACACAGCTGCAAGCACACCTCACCGTGCCAGGCCACCACTGAGTCACACCACACAGCCGCCAGCACACCTCACCGTGCCCGGCCACAGCTGCGTCACGCAGCTGCCAGCGAACCTCACAGTGCCAGGCCACCACTGCGTCTTAAAGCTGCCAGCACACCTCACCGTACCAGGCCGCCACTGCGTCATACCACACAGCTACCAGCGCAACTCACCGTGCCAGGCCACCACTGCATCACACCACACAGTTGCCAGTGCACATCACTCTCCCCGGCCACCATTTCATTACACAGATGCCAAGGCATCTCACCGTGCCAGGCCACCACTACGTCAAACCACACAGGTGCCAGTGCACCTCACTGTGCCAGGCCACCACTGCGTCACACAGCTGCCAGCACACCTCACCATACCCTGCCACAGCTGCGTCACACAGCTGCCAGCGCACCTCACCATGCCAGGCCACCACTGCGTCAGACCACACACAGCTGAAAGCGCACCTCACCGTACCAGGCCACCACTGAGTCACACCACACAGCTGCCAGCGCACATCACCATGCCAGGCCACCACTGAGTCACACCACACAGCTGCCAGCGCACCTCAATGTGCCAGGCCACCACTGCGTCCCACAGCTGCCAGCACACCTCATGCCTTTAAATCTCTTTGTAGGATTTTTTCAACATGGTCTTTTTGAAGATCACAAAACAAGCCTGCTAGCCTGGATTTTACTTAAAAAAATCACGCCCGAGAAAGAGAAGTACTGTAGCATTAACTAGAAAAGGTGTTTTGCAGACATAGGCATAGTACGTAATTCAGGCTTTATGAACTTTATGAATAATAAATAACCCTAATTAATCGAATCCCAGGTGTGAGTTCATAAGGCCTGATTTACGTACTATGCCTACGTCTGCGAAACACCTGATCATCTACTCGAAAGATTTTAGTGCTTTGTGTATATTCTAATCGCAGTGGGGAGAGGGTGTGTGGGGACAGGTTTGGTTGAAATTGCATTGGGGATCTGTGTTCTTGAAACCTGAAACATTTTTTCTGAAAGTCTTTTCTTCCCAGTTTAGCTGTTCTTTACTCAGCAGCTTATTAAAAACAGGGTGTTCAAAAAGTTTTTTTTACCCAGAAGAGTGACACAGCTTTGCGTTGTGAATCTGTTATTCCGTATTTACAAAGAAAGTGGAATACAGTAATACTACCTGCTATATAGATACATATTTTTAGATATTCAGATCCTTAAATTAATATCATTATTCATTTCTTTAGATACGTGATTCCATACTATATTCCCTATTACAAAACCAATAATTCCAGTCCTGAAATCTGATTGGCTGACACACATTCGAAGAACATACTGTAACACTTAGTTAACATGTCTGGTTTAGTTGAAGAATCGGCTAAGGTAAGTTTCAGGGTTTAATGGTGGGATGGCACCTGTGCTTTTTCCCCCCAACCGTTAGAATATGATTTGCACAAAACCCAAAAGAAATACTGCACAGTTCAGGAACCTAGCAACTGTAAAATAAGCTTAAAAACAACTGAACTGAAATGCAAAAAAGTTCAGAGAAAGGCACAAAATATGTTTACCTGGGGTTTAAAAAATTAAAACTAACTAAAACATTCCAAACAGAAGCCGACCTACCTTCTTTTCTTTGTACCTGATATGGATGAGGATGGCTTTAAAGATACAGCTAAACTTTTGCAGAACCATTCAAGCGCATTGTTACTGTTTGTTGTAGAAGCCAAAAATATGAGAATCTCAAAATCTAAAAATCTCATGGCGTCAGAATGTACAACTTTACAAAAATAAATAATAATAATAATAATAATAAAAATAAACATTAATTTATATAGCGCCTTGAAAGGTGGCTTCTTAATAGAATGACAAAACCAACAACAATAAATAATACACAAGATATGCATGATGACAATACACAGTTAGAGGAGACAGTAGATAGTGGTAATAAACACAGTGAGAGCAGAAGGATAAAGAACAGGGGTGAGTTTCCCGAAAACAACTAATCTTAGAGACTTTCAAGCAACTTTACGATGTACGTATGTACGTATGTAAACAATCGATTGACAATTCTTTCATTATATGATGTCGGTTTTGGTCCTTCAGTGGGATGGAATAAAGTTGTGAAAAGGAATATGAAGTAAACTTGACATCATAGTTTAAGCAAAAGCATATAGACAGGCACAAAAAGGGACCTTATTGTTTCTAAGAGCAAAGAAAAGAAATGACTGACATGCCGTAAAAGAAAACCAAGATTAACTGCGTGGACAGTGTATGCGTCCCGCACGACGTCCTTGATTTAAAGCAATATTTTTTGGCGCGCTGCCATAGTTAAGAATCACAATATTTCATGAGAAAAAACTGTTATTTAGAGTTATTGGGTGTACTGGAACTCAATGGAAACATTAACTACTAAGCTTGGCATGTGTCACTCAACAAATACAGGACCTATAATCAAATTTAAAAACAAGTAGATCTAAGCTTTACCGTCAACAATCACGACAGAACATCAAACGGTGTTGAACTACGCGGTATCGACCGCGGGTTTGGGTACGGAATGGAGCAGGCGTGGGACTCAGGACTGGGGCTGAACAACACATTTATTAACTCGAATCGGGAAAGGTACACACACAGGGACAGGGGTTACAGCGCTGCACCTTCACTAACACACACACCTGAAGGGAAGAGACTGTATCCCAGCCTCCGTCCCGCTATACAGTCCGGTAGAACCCAGGTGCTGTTCTCAGCCCGCCTTGCGTGCGCATGACTAAAGCGCCCTGCGTGGCGCTACATTATAAATACATGTTAGGCCCAATGATTTCACTTAAATAATGCATTGCTGCACTTCATACTGAAAATAATATCATCTAGTCAAGTATAAAACTTAACCTTTCTTTTGAATTAAGTCTATTCTAACAAAAGTACTAAAAGAGGGAGTATTATTAAAACATTTGACATGAATATGAAATATACCCAGGATGACTCATAAATTCATCACTGTATAAATAAATGTTCTTTTTTCGAATTTCCTGACACAGTACAACACAATATCAAAGTCCTTCATATAAACTCTTAGTGTCCTGTATTCCCAGAGGATGCCCCTGCCGTGAAGTGACTGTGCTCTGTCTGGCGATCTCTGGCGCTCAGGGTGGGCAGGAGGAGGCCAGTTTAAGAAGCACTTAGTGATGAACGAGCGGGTCGGGGAGCACGTAGATGACGAAGGATTTAACGTGCTACTTCAGTTACGATGGGTTTTGGGAAACACTCGTCAATTAACGATCGAGCTTAAGAGCGAGTTTACGATGTTCTTAGCGCTACGACGCTTTCGGGAAACAGAATCATAATATCTAGAAGGATTACCATATATCAAAATAGAAAGAATGATATATGATATATACAAGTAATTATATCATATCATATATTATTAACACCATACCCACCATCTATGTACATTCACATGACCACACATATCAGATCAATATCGAATCAATCACAATGATTAGAATGCGCGCAGAAATCGCCCCTTTCTCTTCCCATCTTTCAGCACATTATACGTCCTCTCCACGATACAAGCCGATATCCGTTATCTTACTCTACAATGCACCTTTTCCCGTGTTGTACGTTCACATTTGGTTCATAAAATCGACACACCTGAAATACTAAATAAGAAAGAAAACAATTATAACACAACGGATGACAGAGCCTCTAGAACAGAAAACCCGTTGGCGTCACACGCTGAATGTCTCTCTCTCTCCTGCTCAGCAAAACACAACATGTGGGTCAACACCGTGTGAGGCATTAAACATCACCTTCGTGCATTACCGCGATTCATCTGGCACACAACTGTACTACTACAGAAATAATATATATATAATGTCGCCACACGAATCTGTAATGAAAATAAAATTAAAAATGCCGCTGGCGTCTCACCCGACTGGCGGCCACAGCGCGTCTGAGGGCTCCCCAGAGAAACGAGCCGCCTGTGACCCCAGGGGCACCTTCACAAACCCCAAGGGCTGTCGCAAAGCCAACTCCATACAGAAAAACGGAACTCATCTGGGGGAAGTTCACAAAATAAAATAATACAATAAAAGATGACATCATATAACCACGGCTCAACGCAGCTGGCTACACGTGTGAGAAGGTGCAGTACTTGAAGTGCGCTGGGCAAACTTCCGAGGTCAAATTCTTCCAGCACGGTTGTACCTTTAAAGCGGAGACGACGGCACCGACATTTTTTGGCGCGCCTTCTCTTTAAAGCCCTGGCCAAATATGAAGACAGTACGTACAGTTATAATTCAAACGGAATTAAAAACTACACATCCCAGTTACCATGGTGGTGCTTGTGATCATTGCGTTTAACCAACGAAACAGGGCGAAAAATCAGACACATGACTTTGGGGCAGAGTTTCGAAAGCTTAACTTATCAGCAACAAAGCGAAATTTACACGATAGGCTACCTCAAACTGTCAGTTACACGACTGTTTATGTCGCTTAAGCCACTCCTATTTGGCATTTTAGTTATGGAGGCGAGAAGACGCCCCCCCCCCTCTCTGGGTGCCTGATTTGCCGCCATCTTTAACCGCTTCGTGTCCAAATCCGCAGTAGCTACGCGTACGAAATAAAGTTCATCCCAGCTACAAAACATATATATTTTTGTAGTAAGAGGAAGCAAAACATCAGTATTTACTGCTATTAATTAGTGTACGATTTATAGTTGAAATCTGAGCCTAAATATAAAGTTAAAATCTCGACAAAGCAATGTAGGAAATACAGAGAAAATAAATCCTTTCTGACATCTAAAATCAGTTTCGATCAAGGTCTCTAAAACGAACAAGAAAAAGAGGATTTTCGGAGGGCAATTACGCTGTATTTATATAGAATAAGTGATTTATGAGCAATCTAATTTCTTGTTCGTTTAAAACAGTGAAATGTCAGCTGCAAAATATCGCCCCAGAAACAGCACTCTCTCTGCCTGTCATAGACGTTCAGGAAAGGCTGAATGAAGTCGTGGTGATCAATAATAACAGTTGTAGGACAAGAAACAAAAGATAGTGAAAACTTAAGATTTTTAAGGCTAAAACTCAAATTCATTCTACAAATTAAGGCAAATGAAAATTCAGGACGTTAAAGTGCTAGAGGTGTAAAAAAATACAAAAATGCACATGAGCAAAAAGTTTCAGAAATGGAGCAAACAGAATAAAAGCCATGCCTATAGTGCAGAAGAGGGATGCAGGAACACTTGCTTAGATATACAACAACATTATTTTATTAACCCTTTACAATTTCTTGCATTAGTAATTATCTTTTCGCATACCCCAGCTTGCTCTCCATGAGATACACAGACAGACAGATGAAAGAGATAGGGAGAGAGCCTGTGGTCAGAGTACAGGGTCAGCCATTGTACAGCGCCCCTGGAGCAGTTGGGGTTAAGGGCCTTGCTCAGCAGCCCAACGGAGTAGGATTCTTCTGCTGGGTGCGGGATTTATTGTTAAATTATTACTTTAAATGAATACTTTGAGTTACTGAAACAGCCCGCTAATAAAATTGTCGCAATTTTGTTCTCGTTTGGAAGAGAGAATCAAAAATGAGACATAATGATGGTTTCCGGCTTAGACCTTTAAAGGTACCCCCATCACGGAAGAATTTGACCTCGGAACGTTTACCCAGCGTAATATTGTATTTCATTTCACTTTGACCGATTGTCTTTAAATCAATTGTTGTCAGAATATCCCCACCTCCAAACAAGAACAAAATTGCAACGATTTTATTAACTGGCTGTTTCAGTAACTTAAAGTACATATTTAAAGTAATAATTTAACAAGATATGTAAATGTTTTAAGATATGTATATGTTGTGAATGTCTGTAGATTGTATCTTATGATTTAAATACTTTTATTTTTTCACAATCTGGCAATGCCAGACAGAATTCAAATGGCCTTGCAGATCAGAAAATCAAGGAACAAAACAATTATTGCGCCCAGCTCCTCAATGGGATAGCTTTAACTTGCTAATGCGTTGGTGTAACAGTCCGGGTGTGGCAAGCTTCTAATGTCTCCAGACTTCGCGAAAGGAACCCGTCTTTCATAGGCACTCTTTCCCCTAGTTTAATAGTCTGTCCAGAAACAAAACATTCCTGTTAAACAAGAGGAATGTAAAACAAATTGTACAAAAGTAAAAAACAA
The DNA here is from genome assembly GCF_059453375.1 of Lepisosteus platostomus. NCBI lineage: Eukaryota > Metazoa > Chordata > Actinopteri > Semionotiformes > Lepisosteidae > Lepisosteus > Lepisosteus platostomus. The sequence goes on from NC_142637.1 coordinate 12,720,148, forward strand.
TTACTTTTTGACAATGAAAACTGGTGTGTATCTCTCTCTTTGCTGGCGCGCGGGCGCGGTGGGGTGCTGTACCACCCGCACAGAACATTAAAGTGTCCCTTTCCATTCAATGGGTGTCTGAGTTGCTGTGTCCTATCTTCTGACAGTCGCTGTTGTGAATGTCTGCAGAGTGTATCTTATTTTTAGCATTGTAGCGCTTTAGCCCTGGGGGGTGGCTGAAGAACACCCGGCTGGGGTGCGCGGTGAGGGGCAGGACAGGAGTGGTCAGGGCGGGGTTTAGGTAGGCCGCTGACTATTGCAGCTGCCACACAGTGAAAGGGGCATACGGGCTGGGGAGATCGCCCGTTTTCCATGTAAATAGTTCCCTGGTTCCGCACCCCTCTCTCTCTCCCTCTCCAGATACAGCTGTATGAGCTCCACCAGTCAGGACAGGAGGCTCTACTGTACGCACAGAGGGGTGGTAGAGGGGAACAAGTTGCCAGCCGTGGGGTTGAAGCTGATACCCTGGATCCTCTCCAGACAGAGCTGTATGAGCTCCACCAGTCAGGACAGGAGGCTCTACTGTACACAGAGAGGGGCGGGAGGGGGGAACAAGCTACCCAGCCATGGGGTTGAAGCTGATACCCTGGATCCTCTCGAGACACAGCTGTATGAGCTCCACCAGTCATGAGAGAATGCTCTACTGTACACAGAGGAGGGCAGGAGGGGGGAACAAGCTGCCCAGCCGTGGGTTTGAAGCTGATACCCCGCTTGATCCTCTCCAGATACAGCTGAATGAGCTCCACCAGTCAAGACAGGAGGCTCTACTGTACACAGAGAGGTGCAGGGGGGGAAACAAGCTGCATAGCCATGGGGTTGACCCTGATACCATGGATCCTCTCCAGACACAGTTGTATGAGCTCCACCAGTCAGGACAGGAGCCTCAACTGTACAGAGAGAGGTGCGGGAGGGGGGAACAAGCTGCCCAGCCGTGTGGTTGACGCTGATACCCTGGATCCCCTCCAGACACAGCTGTATGAGCTCCACCAGTCAGGACAGGAGGCTCTACTGTACACAGAGAGAGGCGGTGGGGAGAACAAGCTGATACCCTGGCTTCTCACACAAACCTTAAAATCACGTAATAGGTTTATTCCATGCTGAAAAAAAGAAGAAAGAATACACATTCCATAGGAATCAGTGCCTTTATATAGCGCCTTTAAAGGTGGCTTCTCAAAGCGCCTTACGGGATAAAAACAACAAAAACAAAAATATTGTTTTCCATTGCACTTTGACAGATCATCTTTAAATCAATTGTTGATTTAAAGTTTGACAGTAAATGTTTATATTGTAAAGCATACAGCCGCCATTTCTTTCTAAAAATTAAAAAAATTGTTTGCGCAGTCTAAGAGGGGGGGGGGGTCTGCTGACAATCCCCCATACACTCAAGTGAAATATGAATAACCCCAATGTAAACAGCGTATTTACAATTTGTTGATAATAAAAATGTTAAGTTCTCTAAGACTTTGTGATACTTTACCCAGGGAGCTGTGTAAGCATGCGTGGTGACTATTCATTGTTATTAAAAAATGACTTAGATTCCAACATGTTGTGATATTTAGAAATATAAAAAGTCAATTAATTGTCCATAATATTGCTATTTTATTTTTTCAATTAATGCTTGTTAAAAGAAAAGTCATGGCACAGGCTGGATTTGAACAGCCAACCTCTCGCTTACAAATTCAGCACATGAATAGAATTATATCATTATTAATTTCTTTAGATATGCGATTCCATATTATATTCCCTATTAATCAAATTCTAAAAGTATGCTTGTTTGCTCCTGTATTGAGCGTATTTGCAGAAAAGCTTAAAACTACCACTTTTTATACACACGTTATTTCACATGTTAGTTAAAGACTTCGATGCTTAATATTGTTTAGGGAGAAATGGAATACTGGTGTGTATTTTTGTACCGAGACCAGCCATATACAGTTTACATACTGTAATACTGTATGTTTATGTTCCAAAATTAATATCGTTTATGGCCTTCACAAGCGTTATGCTCCTATTCTTTTTATGCTCAGCTACTAATATTTCCCTTCAGTGGTAAAATTCCATATAAATATTTAATACTTAAACGGGCACAGTAAAGACATTAAATATACATATACATACTGTATACAGTACAGTTTGCATACAGTAATATGTTTATGTTCCTAAATCAATATCTCTTATGAGCATGCAAAAGGCATGGTGAATTGGAGATTCTCAAAAATGACTGTACTTTGCATGATTGGAAACAAATGCGTGATTGGATCAACGAAATACTGTGGTGTTACTTTTACAAAGACGGTCAATGAAAAAAAGAATGTGGACCAGGGCAATACTTTGAGTTTACAGCTTGTCCAAGGTCATTCATTAGAACATGTGGTATTATGCGGTACTATGCGAGAATACACGGTATTAATATGGTAACTTGTGTTACACCGCGATAAGCACACCGCAAAATAATGCGGTATCGCCCGCTTGTTTTGAATGGCTGCATCTGTATATCCCTGCTAGTGATGATGACCATGGTCACCTCACCCTCGCAATACACCGGCTGAAAGAACTTAAGAACAGCGTAAATCAAGAACAGGGCATTGGCAATGAGTTCCCCTTCTTTTCATGGTTAAAATCATTTTTTGGGTCATGGGGACTGTTTTTCTTAAAGCTATTCATGCCTGTTGTAGTGTTTTTGCTGTTGTGCTGTTGTCTGACTAGGGTGACCCCTATGAGGACTCTGTGGTATGAACACATTTAAGGATAAAAAGGAGGGAATGTAATGAAAAGTTACTGAGAAAAAGTGTTTTATTCTATGTTGTTTACGGACAGAGCTGTGCTGCAGAAGCAGCTGGATACTTAGAACAAAGTGTGATAGCACCCAACTTGTCAAGGGCACAGGATGTTTTAATACTGTTTATCTCGGCTGCTTGAAGAAGGGAGTGTGAGAAACCATTTGAATAACTGCTCTTCTTTGCTTAAAGCAAAAACTGATAAGGAATGGAAAATGACTGCTTTGCCTGTCCTTGAAGTGTTGCATCAGCTTAAAAAAGATATAAAACAAGGGGTCTCCCTGCTTGCTTTTGAGTCAGCTTTCACTTCTCTGCGCAGACAGGTGATGGCTTTTTCCCATATTGCAAAATGAATAAAGACCTTACTGAGTGAATGAGAATACCTCTCCTGGCTAAATCCCTTACAACTTGTTCGAAATGCAGTACGGCCATATTTCATATCAACCCACAGATGCATTCCATAAACACTAGAATTCTGGTTGTACTTAAATTGACCTTATACGTTTTGGATTATGTTTAACCTTCTTCAATTTCTTTCATTTCTTCAACCATATTTTGAGATGATTACGTTTACAGAAGCAAATATTATTCAGTGCTTTTTCTTCACTCCTTTAATCAAACCCACATTTCTATAAGGAGGGCCATTGTGAAACTCCCCAAAGTGAGCTGAATTAATCTTTTATTCTTCACACCTGCAAAGTCATTCCTTCATTGTGAAATATGAAGGCCTTTCATTATTCACATATACTACAACATCTGAAAATAATAGGTCTTGAAATAGTTGAATGAAAGAAAATCCTGAATAACTCCTTCAAATGCGTGTTACACTTTCATCAAGTACACACACTTTGAATGTGATGAACTATAAAAAGTTATTTTAACCATACCCAATGGAGCTCGGGAGTGCGATTGCATACACAATCATGTTTTCAGTGTTTGGACATCAGCCGTACATCAGAACAATCATTTCACTAACACAGCTCCATGTTGAGTGACTTCCCTCCAAAAACACAAAGTCACTTTCCCTTAGCAATTATTGCATGGATTTAGATTATCTGCCTTCTGCATCAAGCCCTGTATGATATACTGTACAAAGCCAAGCTTTGGGAAAGTGCTTTGTTTGGATCCTTGTCTTCATCCTTTTGGATCCCAGGCTGCTCATTTGCAAATGTATTTCGACATTAATTATAGTGACTATAGCAATGAGGTGGCACTGTGGTTCACAGAGCTGGGGTCCTGGGTTCAATTCCTGGGGTGCAGTCTGGATGGAATTGTATGTTCTCCCTTCATTTGTGTGGATTTCTTCCAGGTGCTCCAGTTTCTTCCCACAGTCCAAAGACATACAGTACTAGTAGGTTAAGGTGCAACTACAGTCCCAATTTTGCAGACACAAAATTATTTAATTTCAGTCACAAAATAAAATCATTGACATTTTAGAAAAAACTTTACAAACTCAAAATTGAGCACAAAATCATGAACTTTGTGAAAGTACTGTAAGTTATGCCATGTTGTAACAAATTCGCATTCAAGTTCCACACAAATTGCGATGTGATGCAGCCTTTCCTGCTCACTAATCACTGTAATGACTAATGCAATGTGATGTAGGAGAGAAAAGGTATAGGTTATGCAGCAAACATTTCACTGCAAAAAACATTCCATTCCAAGGTTCTTTATGCAGAGTTAACAATATATTATTTATTGGCAAAAACGTAAAAAAGTTGAGAGTAATATTTCCATTGGATTAAACGAGATGTATTCACAAGCCTGCTCCTTTACAATGTTATAGGGCCACATCAGATTACAGGAAGTTTTGCTGCCTCATTCTGAATCGCAGAACATGGTAATTCTTTAACCTTGAAATGTAGTCTATTTTGTGATGTAAATTGGAGGTTTTACAAGTTATTGTGTGTTCCCCTTTAATTGGCTTCTGGGAAAACTGGCCTCAACACCGTATTGGATAAGGCACTTAGAAAACAGATTCATGCGTGGACCACAGCAATGTCCCTTTACTGAGAGCCAGCAATCAACGGATGTGTCTGATCGTGAATGGTTTTCCCTGTTGTTTGTTGTATTACTCGGTGTTGCATTTTAAGCTGTGCATGAGGCAGGACCCGGAGGCTGCTGCTTCTGCTGGGATTGAGGAAGAGCTGAGCGCCATGTAAGGCAAAGACACTGTGTTCCACTTTATCAGGTGCCTGGAGTGTAAGAGCTGCAGATAATATTGAGTCACATTAATCCCAACATATTTCAAATATTATGAAAATTAAATAAATTAAATCAAATAACTTTAATTAAAAAAATCAATCACACTTTACCTTGCTTTTTCAGTTGTTTTAAAGGAAAATTGATGCAGAGAATGTGTGAATACTACTTTTTGATGGTTCCAAGGCCAATGTGACCTGTTCTATTGCCTGCTAATTGTACGTTCCAGGTTGAACAATTATTTTTAGAAGGTCAAGGTGTATGAATGATAAGAACAGCTTGAAATTTATTTTCACGGTCGACACACATTTTCGCAAGGGAAAAAAAACTGAAATAACCACAGTTACGCAAACACCAGTCCACCAAAAAAAAATCATTTTATTAAAACAAGGTAACATTTTTTTTATCATCATACGGATGAACTGTGCTAAATATATTTCTAAAAAGAAAAAGCAGGACGTGAGTCGTGAGCCAAGATCATGACTCTTTTACTCTTCTTCACATCAGTTTTCATCTGTGAGGAGGAGGAGGAGGGCGGCTCCTGATGTGCTGACACTTGGGGATGTGCCTCTGTGCCGGCCTGGGGGCAAAGCGCCGGCCGCAGTGAGGGCAGGGCACGTAGTCGGGGTTTGGATTCGCGGGGGGCTGGGGCAGGTTCACAACCTTCCCTCCTTGCGTGATCACCTGCTGCACCTCCCTGGCCTATTTGATGCTCCGAATGAAATCCTCGTGCTTCTGCCTCCAGTTGTTCTTTCTCAGCTGGGAACAGGAAATGAAACCAATGAAACAGCTTCCAGAAAAAGTCCAGACTAGCACTGCGTACACAGTCTGGTCGCAAACCATTCACAAGGCAAGAAAATATCAATACAGTAATAACTTAGCTTTCTGGGCCTACATTTCATGTCATTGGGTAGAGAGTACAATTTAGTTATGGTTTTGTTTCCCGTGAGTGCTATTTGCTTGATATCTCATGTAGATTTTTACAACAGAATTCAGAAGTCACTAAGACCCATTTATTCTGTCTGGCAAATGTGCCTTTGCGGCAGTTTTTCAGAAGAGTACTTCATAAAACACTTATTTATTGTTTACATTGATTTATAAGCTGAGTCTGACTCTAGGAGAAAACAAGGGAAGCTTGGAAAGAGTTTAAGGATAGCCCTTACCACGATTGGCGGTCTAACCTTCTTCTTATGGATGTATGTCTCCAGTTCTGTTCCCTTGGCCCTGTGCTTGAAAGAGTCAAAAACCTTCCTCTTTGAATTCTGAAGCTTCTTGCAGATCTTGCTGTGTTTCTCCAACCTCTCTACAGCAAACTTCCTGTGACACAGTTCACAGGGCACCAGCTGAGGGTTTCCACTCTGGCTATTCTCATATGGAAATTGCTCAGCGGTAGGGCACATCAGACTTGTAGGGGACAAATATCTGTTTTCCACTGACAGAGTTTGTTCATCCAGACATGCGGTGTTATTTCTGAAGTGGGCCTGCGCGGCCTGTGCCGCTGACACGTCACTTTCAGGGAGCCTTGCTTTCTTGAGGTACTTTCTCCTTCCACAGGGGACGTCTTCTAGCCCACGGCTGCAAGGGCTCACTTGACGTCTCTCCTGATGGGAAAGCGTAGAGGGAAAGTGCGATTCTGCGCATCCGCCGTCTTCCATTGGAGAACCATAATCAAGGTTGTCTCCTTTGAAAGGAAGGGTTTTCCTTGGAGTGAAGGCTTTTTGCTTCTCCATTCTGCAGGTCAGAAGAGGCACGGCCTTAGAGCGGTGGTTGGCCCACGGTCCTCTGGGGCGAAGCTCGCTCTGCCTCGCCTGGAGTGTCTTCCTTCGGGTCAGGAGTCCTCTATTTTCCCTTCCGGCCACCTCTCTGGAGTCTTCCATCTCTCTCTGAACCATCCTCAGCTCCTCCTGAGCTCTAAAGAGCTTCGCCTGCATCATGGCCTCCTTCTGGCGAATCTCGTCCTTCATCATGGCCTCCTTCCGGCGCATCACATCCTGCAGACTGGCCTCCCTCCGGCGATGCGCCTCCTTCAGCGCGGCCTCTGCCTCGGCCACTTTTCGTAGCTCCTCTTGCAACTGAAAGTGCTCCTTCCCATTGGCATGAGAAGGGCATTGCCCTGGAGGGGTCGTCACCATGGGGAGGACAGTCCTGTCCTTAGGTTTGCGTACTCTTGAGCCCCTCCTGCCCGGCCTCTCGCAGGGCCTCTCATGACCATCCTGAGGCGGGGTGGGGGCAAACAAGGAATCACTCTGTGCTTCCGGGCGGTCCACAGCCCAAACCTCACCAGGGCCGGAGAGTTTCCTGTTACCCATAGGCTTCAGGGGGTAAGACCGATCATACCCCACAATGTTCTTCTCGGGGCCCTGTTGGGTTTGGAAGCGATAGCTGTTCCCCGTCTTCTTCTCCGCAGCGTATTTGACATATTGGAAAGATTTTCTCATCTTCTGTAGAGCCGCCTCCTGCCGTCGATTGTATATGGCGATCATTTTTTTCTCCTTTTCCTGCATCAGTTTCTCTTGGAAGGTGTCCTTCAGAAATTGTATCTTGGGAGGCGGGCAGTACGTGGAGATCAGATCCTGTCGCCTTAAGGGCGCGGGTCGATTCGAGTCTGTGTCCTTCGGGGAGGGGGACAGAGCACCAGGCTTAGGACTGGGCTCCATTGGCAAATGAGATATGAGCTTTGTTTCCCAGGTATCTGGAAAAGGCAAAAATGGCAAATAAATGATATCCTGCACAGTCTAGTATGGTCTAATAGAAAAGAATAAAAAAAACAATTCAGGAAATACACAACTTTTTAATATTAAACCTAATGGTGTTGAATGCTGCATGCTGACTCTGTCACGACCACCAGCCAGCGGAGATCAACACGTAAGCGAGCCAATCAGCACCAGCAGCGGATTACTACTAACAAGCGCCGCCGCACGAGTTAACACACCTGCAATTGCTCTACCGTGCGGCACGCCGGGTTATTTATACCATTCGTACCTGATTCCCGTTGCTCGGTATTGAGTTCTCTTCTTGTTGCTCAGCCTAGCGTTCTCACCCCTCTTTTGCCTTCCTGGAATTCTGCCTGCACCTTTTGCCTTCGGACTTCGGATCTCGTCTCGCCCTTTGGATTGTTTGCTATCATTGCCTGTTTTGGATTTGACCCTGTAGCTCTCTTTTCGACTACGATTCTGTCTCACGTTTTGGATTGTTCGCCACCAGTGCCTTTACCGGATCTCGACTTACCTTCGCCTTCGGACTACGGCTCAGCTCCTGGATTTGCTCGGTACGTTTACTTACCTCCCTGCGACTCCTGCATCTGCATCGGATCCTTTTCACCTCTACAGAGCATCGTTACAGAATACCGAGCCAGATTATGGATCCCGCAGACGCACAGACCCTTCGTTCCCTTCTCCCGCAGCAATCCCAGACCATCGCCCAGCTTCAATCTTCTCTCCAACTGCTCACTAACCAAGTCGCCTGGCTTTTTTCTTCCCCTGTTTCGCCGGCTCCCGCACCGATTCCTACAACACCTTTTTTACAAACACCTGCTCCAACCACCGCGGCCCCGCCCACCACTCCCTCAACTTTACCATTTGTTCTCCCGGAGAAGTATGACGGCAATCCTGCAGGCTGCAGGGGCTTTATTGCCCAGTGCTCCCTGGCTTTTCAGCTGCAGCCTGAGCGTTTTTCTACTTTTCGACAGAGGATCGGATTCGCACTTTCCTTGCTCACAGGCAAAGCATTGGATTGGGCTGCAGTATTGCTTGCTAGAGGAGAGCAGCTGTTCTCTGACTTTCAGCTTTTCGCTGACCGTCTCCAGGCGCGTTTTTCTCAAAGCAACCCGGATTTGACTTGCCTTCGGCTTTCCTCTCTTCGCCAGGGCGACAGACCACTGCAAGATTATGTGGCTGAATTCCAAGCCCTCGCCACGGAGTCTGCCTGGAACCCGGAAGCTTTGGTTTGCCTCTTCGCTAAGGGTCTCTCGGAGGATCTAAAGGACCACCTGGTGCTCATGTCCTTACCAACCTGGTCTCTAGAGGCGGCTATCGCTGCGGTAGTTGAATTGGACACTCGCATTCGGCTGCGGAGAGCGGAGAGACACCCAGGAAGCAGACCTGTGCGGCCCATGGGTCCTCCCCTCGTGGCGCCCACCCTGCCACATGCACCCCTGTCCTTGGAGGAAAAGGAAAGGCGCCGTCAGGAGGGGCTGTGTCTGTACTGCTCTGCGTCGGGTCACCTGCTCGCTACTTGTCCTTTGAGACCCCCACATCCACCTCGAGCTCCCCCACTGCCTACTGTTAGTGTCAGTAGTGCTGTTTTTTCACAATCCTCTTCAGGGCCTTTATTCCCAGCTGAGATTTCCTGGATGGACACGCACCTTCCCCTTTCGGTTTTGGTGGATTCAGGGGCAGCTGGGAATTTTATGGATGCCTCTTTTGCTAAGAAGTGGGATATTCCTCTTGCTCCGCTTTCACCCCCTATTTGCATTCAAACGTTGGATGGGTCACCGATCGCTCCTGGACGTATTTCCTGGCAGACCATTCCCCTATCCCTTACTGTTGGTGCCACTCATGTGGAGGACATTTCACTCCTTCTCCTGGACTCCCCTGCTTACCCTGTGATCCTGGGCCTTCCCTGGCTCAAAAAGCATGATCCCCGCATCTCCTGGGCCAAGAATGAGATCATTGCCTGGAGCCAGGCCTGTCGTGACAACTGTTGTCGTCCTCCACTCAAGGTTGCTGCTTCAGTAAACCTCTTGGAAGAACACTCTATTATTCCCCCCCAATATGCACATTTGAAGCAAGCCTTTGACAAACAGAAAGCTCTATCGCTCCCCCCTCACCGCACCTATGACTGTGCAATAGATTTGCTTCCAGGAGCACTCCCACCCAAAGGACGGATCTACCCGCTCACTCAGACAGAGAATGAAGCCCTGCAGGATTATATCAAGGAGGCCCTGAATTCTGGTTTTATTCGTCCCTCCTCGTCCCCAGCCTGTGCTGGGTTCTTCTTCATAGGGAAGAAGGACGGCTCCTTGAGGCCGTGTATTGATTACAGAGGCCTGAACTCCATTACAGTCAAACATCCCTACCCCTTGCCTTTAATCCCAGCCGCTCTGGAGTCCCTACGTGGAGCCTACATTTTCTCAAAACTAGATCTACGAGGGGCTTATAATTTAATCAGGATCCGTGAAGGGGATGAGTGGAAGACGGCCTTTATGACCACGCACGGCCACTATGAATATCAGGTGATGCCTTTTGGACTCGCTAATGCCCCGGCAGTCTTCCAATCCTTCATAAATGACATCTTCAGGGACATTATTGGAAAATTTGTCTTGGTATACTTGGATGACATCCTCATTTTTTCCACCGACCCTAAGGAACATGTCCATCACGTCCAGGAGGTCTTGTCCAGACTCATCGACAACCAGCTCTACGCCAAGCTTGAGAAATGCATTTTTCATGCTTCTAAGATTCACTTTCTGGGCTACATTATTTCTCCTCTTGGAGTCGAGATGGACTCAGCCAAGGTGGCAGCTATCAATGATTGGCCTGTGCCACGTAATTTGAAGCAAATCCAACGCTTTCTAGGTTTTGCCAACTTCTACAGGCGATTCATCCGGAACTTTAGCTCCGTGGTGGCGCCCATTACGGCTCTGACCCGCAACCGTCCTAGTCGGGGTAAATGGAATCCGGAGGCTAACCAGGCATTCCTGCGCTTGAAACGTCTCTTCAGCTCCGCTCCTCTCCTACGGCATCCGGATCCCTCCCGGCCTTTCATTGTTGAAGTTGACGCCTCTGCCCATGGGGTTGGTGCAGTCCTCTCCCAGCGCCTCGAAGAGGATCGCCTCCCTCATCCATGTGCTTTCTTTTCCAAGAAGCTCTCTCCTGCTGAGGTTAACTATGATGTGGGCAATCGGGAACTCCTAGCTATCAAGCTGGCCCTCGAGGAATGGAGACACTGGCTGGAGGGGGCTCAGCACCCCTTTGTCATTATTACGGACCATAAGAACCTGTCCTATATTCAATCTGCCAAGCGCCTCAACTCGCGTCAGGCCCGTTGGTCACTTTTCTTTTCTCGTTTCAATTTTGTTATCACTTACACTCCTGGCTCGAAGAATGGGAGGGCTGATGCACTCTCTCGGCTCCATGACCCCCCAGACCTGGACGACACACCTGAACCAATCATCTCTCCTAACAGAATCGTGGCAGCGATTCATTGCTCCATTGAAGATCAGGTCAGGCGTGCCCTCAACGGAACTACAGTTCCTCTGTGCTGCCCCCCGGATAAGCTTTTCGTCCCGAACAACTTACGTTCTGCGGTTTTGCAGTGGGGACATGATTCCCGGTTTGCCTGCCACCCGGGATGCAGACGTACTCTGGACCTCATCACCAGGGACTTTTGGTGGCCTTCCATGCGATCTGATGCAGCAGAGTACGTCCGGGCTTGCCCGGTCTGTGCCAGGAGCAAGACTCCGCGCTCTAGGAAGGCTGGCCTCCTTCACCCCCTTCCAATCCCACACCGCCCTTGGTCCCACATAGCTGTTGACTTCATTACGGACCTTCCTAACAGTCAGGGTCATACGGTAATCATGGTGGTCTCCGATCGTTTTTCCAAAGCAGCCCATTTTGTCCCCCTCCCAGCATTGCCCACAGCCCAGGAAATGGCATCTTTGTTTGTACAACAGGTCTTTAGGATACATGGTTTGCCTGATGACGTTGTCTCGGACAGGGGACCGCAATTTATCTCGGCCTTTTGGAAGGCTTTCTGTCAAACTCTAGGGACTCATGTATCTTTGACTTCTGGTTATCATCCTGAGGCCAATGGTCAGGTGGAAAGGACCAATCAAAGCCTCCTGACCTTTTTGAGAGCCTTCACCTCCAGCTCACAGGATGATTGGTCATCACTACTTCCCTGGGCAGAATATGCCCACAATTCTCTTACCTCCTCCTCCACAGGTCTCTCTCCCTTCCTTTGTTCTTTAGGTTATCAGCCCACCCTCATCCCTGTCACACCTCCACTCACGGCAGTGCCGTCCGTGCAACAATATATTGCCAAACTGCGAAGGACCTGGAAAATGGCGAGGACAGCTCTTATTAAGTCAACCCAGCGCCACGCCAAATTCGCCAACCGACACCGCAGACCAGCCCCTCGTTTTCGGAAAGGACAGTTTGTTTGGTTATCTACACGGAACCTACCTATACATCAGCCTTCCAAAAAGCTTGGGCCTAGATATATTGGTCCCTTCCGGATTCGTTCCCGGATCACCCCGGATACCTTCCGTCTTGCTCTCCCCCCTACCCTCAGAATCCACCCCTCATTTCATGTCTCCCTCCTGAAACCTGTTTACCGCTCGCCCCTTGCGGCTCCCCAACATCGCCCGCCACCTCCTCGTCGCATTCAGGGGCGCCCGGCTTATACGGTCCACAAGATCATTGACTCCAGATGGAACCGCGGTACCCTGCAGTATTTTGTCGACTGGGAAGGTTTTGGTGCCGAGGAGAGATCTTGGGTTCCAGAGAAGGATATTTTGGACCCTACACTAATCAGTGACTTTCACAGGGACTATCCTAATCGGCCGTCTCGGGCGTCGGGAGCCGCCCGTGAAGGGGGGGGGTACTGTCACGACCACCAGCCAGCGGAGATCAACACGTAAGCGAGCCAATCAGCACCAGCAGCGGATTACTACTAACAAGCGCCGCCGCACGAGTTAACACACCTGCAATTGCTCTACCGTGCGGCACGCCGGGTTATTTATACCATTCGTACCTGATTCCCGTTGCTCGGTATTGAGTTCTCTTCTTGTTGCTCAGCCTAGCGTTCTCACCCCTCTTTTGCCTTCCTGGAATTCTGCCTGCACCTTTTGCCTTCGGACTTCGGATCTCGTCTCGCCCTTTGGATTGTTTGCTATCATTGCCTGTTTTGGATTTGACCCTGTAGCTCTCTTTTCGACTACGATTCTGTCTCACGTTTTGGATTGTTCGCCACCAGTGCCTTTACCGGATCTCGACTTACCTTCGCCTTCGGACTACGGCTCAGCTCCTGGATTTGCTCGGTACGTTTACTTACCTCCCTGCGACTCCTGCATCTGCATCGGATCCTTTTCACCTCTACAGAGCATCGTTACAGACTCAGTAGGAGACAGATCCTAAACATAAACATTATAATAAACATTTCTTTCCCAAATAACACTCTCAATGTTCAGAATGCTTAAAGTCATGAGCTTTTTTAAAAATGTTTAACTGAAACCTGGAAATGTACTATTTCATTTCAAAGCTTGTATTATATCTATGATATAAATGTTTTTTATATAAAATTAACCCATTATGCAACAGGGGTTTGAGCAAAAGTCACTGTGAATAAGAGAATTTATCAATATTAATTAGCCGTTTCACTACATTATAGATAGCTGAAGGATTATGATACAGTATATCGATTTCGCTACAAATTGACAAGAATATTTGATGACAGTTACCAAACAAGTCTCAAACAGCGGAGAAATAGTTCACCACGACGATAGCAATGCAATGTTTGACTGCATCTCCCTATCATATGGCCGCAGTTACGGCGTTTATTTTACAGTTAATGTAACAGGATGTCATTATATTTTTCGTTCTTTATGGTGGCAGACCACTTAACTAAATCTGAGTAGGCGGTTTCTACAAGTGGGTCAGATAAAATATTAAATATACAGTAAAAGCTCACACCTATTCATACCCTTTATGTACTGTATATCTACAATTACGTATACTGTATAATACGATAACTACCATTACAAAATGTCTCCCTTTTGATTTGAAGTGGTTCTTTTAAATAAGTAAATTGCAATCACTTAGCCTACATCTGAGCTCCTAATTCATCGCGACGACGGACTGAGACTCCAGTTGGATTTGTGAGAAGTAAAGGGGTGTGCCTGTTTTAAAACCGATTCATACGTCTTAAACACATGGACATAGATAGCAGTCTGTGTTATATAATTTATCTTTTTATTTTATTTAAATTTAAGTATCACATACACATTTTCAAAGTAACTGTACCCCTTTTAATTATGATCCCCATCGCTCACAGCTCCGAAGGTGAGACGAGGGCTACTTCAGATGGGATTTCCAATATTTCTCTCTTAGCTTGTATACCGGTGGAAAGGAGAGGGCTCTTAAAACGTGTTGATAGTAAGATTGGGATGTATTTGCAGTCTAGATATAGTTTTTTTAATGTTCAGAGCCGCCACAGATTCATTTTCTTACGACTGCTTTTCTGGATGACAATGACAATGCAAACGATGGTGTTAAGGCGAGGCTGTGCCTTAAGGCTCCTCTGCTTACAATGTTCAGCGCGTAAATCGCAAACGAGCGCCTTCCCTTACGATGAAAATGCAGAAAATAAGACCACGAGATTTAAACCTACGGCTTACAAATTTATGCGTAAACACTAAAACCGTATCTTTAGCAAAACTGGCGAGACAATGTGTTTTATCATTTAAAAAAGTACTGGAAAATAATTAAAGGTTATCACGATAAACAGAGGTTACTGATCTACTACTGTACGCTGTGACCAAAAATGAGAGTCCCCCGATCCTCGCAGCCTTCATGCTTTGGTCTGGGCCTGGCCGTTTTTTTTTTAGGATAATGGGGTCAAGTTAAGAAATTATGCAAGTTTCTAATCAAATCTAAGGGTGCCTCGATCTCCTAAACATCTTTAGAAGGCCGACGGACCACACTGCACGGTCCGGGTCCGGGCCCTGACCCGGTTCTGGATAATGCCAGCTTAAAGTGAAAAATTCTACTGTACATATTATGTTTCTTATTATGGTATATATGTATAATATAGCGCGACCGCTTCACGAAGCTAGAAAGAAAGTTATCCGCCATTTTTATTTTACCTGCAATTGAATTTGCCATTAAAATCATTATTAATACCGCAGCTGCTAAATTACTTACCTAAAAGCGTTCAGATACAAAAGCACTTGAGCTGTAATGTTTATATACTGTTGGCCCGATGACCTACTTCAAGAAGAATTGTTACATAGACCGCCAAGGACTGTCATCACACTTTAAGTCATAAAGCGCTTTAAAACTTTTGACAAGTTCAACACCTCATATTTTGTACTGTTTATCGTGGTAAAAGCAACTCAAAGCAATTATAAAAATGATCGAAAGGTAAAAATACAAGCTTATACGAGCTGTCATTTTAACATTTATAACATATATTTAAACAAAATATATATAATCTATTTGAATAAAATAGAAAAGTGTTCTTAGTCTTCACTTAAAAGCTGTTAGAAGCTGCCTTTCTGACAAGAGAGTTCTGTGAGTTCCACAGTCTCAGTGCATTAAAGTCAAAACCAGTTGCTTTTTATTTCCTGTTTTACGACAAAGCAAGGAGGGTGTCCACAGACCACTGTGCACCTGCAGGCTGATATGGGGGGTAAAAAGTCTAGAAGTGAGTAAATAAGATTTTAGCACATGTTCTAAAACAAACCGGACACCTGTACAGTGATGCCAACACAGTGATCTGAGCTCCTTCTTTGAGTTAAATCCTAGCATCTGCATTTTTTACAAGTTGTTGCTATGGCAGAGCATGACCAGAGCATAACAGAAACCACCCATTTTCTAACTGCTTCATCCAATTCAGGGTCAGGGGGTCAGGGGGTCGCGGGGATCAGGGGAGCCAGAGCCTCAGAAAGTAATAAGCAGGAGATACCTGGGACTGGATGGTAGTCCAATGCAGGGAAGACACAGACACTCACCAATTATCCCAGAAGCCAATTAACCTACCAGTAGTTCTTTGAAGTGTGGGAGGAAGCCGGAGCACCCAAAGCAAACTCATGCAAACGTGGGGAGAACATACAAGCTCCATACAGATAGCACCCCAGGTCCAGAAGTGTACCCAGGGCCTCAGCACTGTGAGCTAGCAATGCTAAACGCTGGGCTACTGTGCATGCTAATTTCTAGGCATCAGGTGATCAATCAGGTAGTGTTTCTCAGATAAAAGGACACCAGTAATTTAGTATGAGATTCAAATTGACCTCAGAACAAAAAGCTGTATAACTTATGTTATATAACTTATGTATAACTTACTACAGCATAACTGTCTTATTTGGCTCTTGTAGAAAATATTAACAGCATGCCTATTAAACATACAGTATCTAGCAATCAGCAATCAAAATAAAAACATTTCCAAACATGGAAACTGCCCAGTTAATGAAGCATTTCAAAGACATTAATCTATTCAATAATTACAGTTTCAAGTAGATAACAGATTTATATTCAGATTACGAAAGTATCATAACAACGGCTGCTTGTGTAAGGAATCCATGAATAGCACTGTACATGAGAATTCCACACCTATTTGTAATCAATACACAAAATCCTATTGAATTTCAGGTACTTGTTTATTCAGCATTGCTTGACTCCGCGGACTCCTTGTTGTTTCAATATTCTAGCAATAGGACTAATCGCCAATACAGTGCCGTTGTAATCTATTCCTTCTGCCAGCAGAGGACGGTATTCGCACAGCCAGTTCAGGATAAGATACGGTCCTCGCAGTTCACAGTACAACTGGCCACAGCCGTACTCGGAATATGCTCTCGATAACCTCGTTTAGTTTAAGAACGGCCGTATTTCATATCAACCCACAGATGCATTGCATAAACACTAGAATTCTGGTTGTACTTAAATTGACCTTATACGTTTTGGATTATGTTTAACCTTCTTCAATTTCTTCAACCATATTTTGAGATGATTACGTTTACAGAAGCAAATATTATTCAGTGCTTTTTCTTCACTCCTTTAATCAAACCCACATTTCTTTAAGGAGGGCCATTGTGAAACTCCCCAAAGTGAGCTGAATTAATCTTTTATTCTTCACACCTGCGAAGTCATTCCTTCATTGGGTAATATAAAGGCCTTTCATTATTCACGTATACTACAACATCTGAAAATAATGGGTCTTGAAATAGTTGAATGAAAGAAATTCCTGAATAACTCCTCCAAATGCGTGTTACACTTTCATCAGGTACACACACTTTGAATGTGATGAACTATAAAAAGTTATTTTAACCATACCCAATGGAGCTCGGGAGTGCGACTGCATACACAATCATGTTTTCAGTGTTTGGACATCAGCCGTACATCAGAACAATCATTTCACTAACACAGCTCCGTGTTGAGTGATATATCTGTATTTGGGTATATACAGATCATGTAATTCAGGGAGCACTGTTACGTCAGGTCACCAACCATTATTACGACGCTCATATGTCATAGAGCTCCTTAGGATGTTTGTATAATCTTTATCCAAATTTTCATATGGCCGCAGTTACGGCGTTTATTTTACAGTTAATGTAACAGGGTGTCATTATATTTTTCTGTCTTTATGGTGGCAGACCACTTAACTAAATCTGAGTAGGCGGTTTCTACAAGTGGGTCAGATAAAATATTAAATATACAGTAAAAGCTCACACCTATTCATACCCTTTATGTACTGTATATCTACAATTACGTATACTGTATAATACGATAACTACCATTACAAAATGGCTCCCTTTTGATTTGAAGTGGTTCTTTTAAATAAGTAAATTGCAATCACTTAGCCTACATCTGAGCTCCTAATTCATCGCGACGACGGACTGAGACTCCAGTTGGATTTGTGAGAAGTAAAGGGCTGTGCCTGTTTTAAAACCGATTCATACGTCTTAAACACATGGACATAGATAGCAGTCTGTGTTATATAATTTATCTTTTTATTTTATTTAAATTTAAGTATCACATACACATTTTCAAAGTAACTGTACCCCTTTTAATTATGATCCCCATCGCTCACAGCTCCGAAGGTGAGACGAGGGCTACTTCAGATGGGATTTCCAATATTTCTCTCTTAGCTTGTATACCGGTGGAAAGGAGAGGGCTCTTAAAACGTGTTGATAGTAAGATTGGGATGTATTTGCAGTCTAGATATAGTTTTTTTAATGTTCGGAGCCGCCACAGATTCATTTTCTTACGACTGCTTTTCTGGATGACAATGACAATGCAAACGATGGTGTTAAGGCGAGGCTGTGCCTTAAGGCTCCTCTGCTTACAATGTTCAGCGCGTAAATCGCAAACGAGCGCCTTCCCTTACGATGAAAATGCAGAAAATAAGACCACGAGATTTAAACCTACGGCTTACAAATTTATGCGTAAACACTAAAACCGTATCTTTAGCAAAACTGGCGAGACAACGTGTTTTATCATTTAAAAAAGTACTGGAAAATAATTAAAGGTTATCACGATAAACAGAGGTTACTGATCTACTACTGTACGCTGTGACCAAAAATGAGAGTCCCCCGATCCTCGCAGCCTTCATGCTTTGGTCTTGGCCTGGCCGTTTTTTTTTTTAAGATAATGGGGTCAAGTTAAGAAATTATGCAAGTTTCTAATCAAATCCAAGGGCGCCTCCATCTCCTAAACATCTTTAGAAGGCCGACGGACCACACTGCACGGTCCGGGTCCGGGCCCTGACCCGGTTCTGGATAATGCCAGCTTAAAGTGAAAAATTCTACTGTACATATTATGTTTCTTATTATGGTATATATGTATAATATAGCGCGACCGCTTCACGAAGCTAGAAAGAAAGTTATCCGCCATTTTTATTTTACCTGCAATTGAATTTGCCATTAAAATCATTATTAATACCGCAGCTGCTAAATTACTTACCTAAAAGCGTTCAGATACAAAAGCACTTGAGCTGTAATGTTTATATACTGTTGGCCCGATGACCTACTTCAAGAAGAATTGTTACATAGACCGCCAAGGACTGTCATCACACTTTAAGTCATAAAGCGCTTTAAAACTTTTGACAAGTTCAACACCTCATATTTTGTACTGTTTATCGTGGTAAAAGCAACTCAAAGCAATTATAAAAATGATCGAAAGGTAAAAATACAAGCTTATACGAGCTGTCATTTTAACATTTATAACATATATTTAAACAAAATATATATAATCTATTTGAATAAAATAGAAAAGTGTTCTTAGTCTTCACTTAAAAGCTGTTAGAAGCTGCCTTTCTGACAAGAGAGTTCTGTGAGTTCCACAGTCTCAGTGCATTAAAGTCAAAACCAGTTGCTTTTTATTTCCTGTTTTACGACAAAGCAAGGAGGGTGTCCACAGACCACTGTGCACCTGCAGACTGATATGGGGGGTAAAAAGTCTAGAAGTGAGTAAATAAGATTTTAGCACATGTTCTAAAACAAACCGGACACCTGTACAGTGATGCCAACACAGTGATCTGAGCTCCTTCTTTGAGTTAAATCCTAGCATCTGCATTTTTTACAAGTTGTTGCTATGGCAGAGCATGACCAGAGCATAACAGAAACCACCCATTTTCTAACCGCTTCATCCAATTCAGGGTCAGGGGGTCAGGGGGTCGCGGGGCACGGGGGAGCCAGAGCCTCAGAAAGTAATAAGCAGGAGATACCTGGGACTGGATTGTAGTCCAATGCAGGGAAGACACAGACACTCACCAATTATCCCAGAAGCCAATTAACCTACCAGTAGTTCTTTGAAGTGTGGGAGGAAGCCGGAGCACCCAAAGCAAACTCATGCAAACATGGGGAGGACATACAAGCTCCATACAGATAGCACCCCAGGTCCAGAAGTGTACCCAGGGCCTCAGCACTGTGAGCTAGCAATGCTAAACGCTGGGCTACTGTGCATGCTAATTTCTAGGCATCAGGTGATCAATCAGGTAGTGTTTCTCAGATAAAAGGACACCAGTAATTTAGTATGAGATTCAAATTGACCTCAGAACAAAATATAACTTATGTTATATAACTTATGTATAACTTACTACAGCATAACTGTCTTATTTGGCTCTTGTAGAAAATATTAACAGCATGCCTATTAAACATACAGTATCTAGCAATCAGCAATCAAAATAAAAACATTTCCAAACATGGAAACTGCCCAGTTAATGAAGCATTTCAAAGACATTAATCTATTCAATAATTACAGTTTTAAGTAGATAACAGATTTATATTCAGATTACGAAAGTATCATAACAACGGCTGCTTGTGTAAGGAATCCATGAATAGCACTGTACATGAGAATTCCACACCTATTTGTAATCAATACACAAAATCCTATTGAATTTCAGGTACTTGTTTATTCAGCATTGCTTGACTCCGCGGACTCCTTGTTGTTTCAATATTCTAGCAATAGGACTAATCGCCAATACAGTGCCGTTGTAATCTATTCCTTCTGCCAGCAGAGGACGGTATTCGCACAGCCAGTTCAGGATAAGATACGGTCCTCGCAGTTCACAGTACAACTGGCCACAGCCGTACTCGGAATATGCTCTCGATAACCTCGTTTAGTTTAAGAACGGCCGTATTTCATATCAACCCACAGATGCATTGCATAAACACTAGAATTCTGGTTGTACTTAAATTGACCTTATACGTTTTGGATTATGTTTAACCTTCTTCAATTTCTTCAACCATATTTTGAGATGATTACGTTTACAGAAGCAAATATTATTCAGTGCTTTTTCTTCACTCCTTTAATCAAACCCACATTTCTTTAAGGAGGGCCATTGTGAAACTCCCCAAAGTGAGCTGAATTAATCTTTTATTCTTCACACCTGCGAAGTCATTCCTTCATTGGGTAATATAAAGGCCTTTCATTATTCACGTATACTACAACATCTGAAAATAATGGGTCTTGAAATAGTTGAATGAAAGAAATTCCTGAATAACTCCTCCAAATGCGTGTTACACTTTCATCAGGTACACACACTTTGAATGTGATGAACTATAAAAAGTTATTTTAACCATACCCAATGGAGCTCGGGAGTGCGATTGCATACACAATCATGTTTTCAGTGTTTGGACATCAGCCGTACATCAGAACAATCATTTCACTAACACAGCTCCATGAGTGACTTCCCTCCAAGAACACAAAGTCACTTTCCCTTAGCAATTATTGCATGGACTTAGATTATCTGCCTTCTGCATCAAGCCCTGTATGATATACTGTACAAAGCCAAGCTTTGGGATAGTGCTTTGTAATAATAATAATGTTTCTTTATTAGCCCTATACAATTTCTTGCATTAGGAATGCGTCTTTTCACATACCCCAGCTTTTTCTCCAGGGAGACACAGACACAGAGACAGTGAGAGAAGCTTGTGGTCAGATCGCAGGGTCTGCCATTGTACGGCGCCCCTGGAGCAGTTGGGGTTAAGGGCCTTGCTCAGGGGCCCAACAGAGTAGGATTCCTCTGCCAGCCGTGGGATTTGAACCGACAACCTTCAGGTCACAGGCGCAGATCCTTAGCCACAGAGATCCTTGTCTTGATCCTTTTGGATCCCAGGCTGCTCATTTGCAAATGAGTTTTGACATTAATTATAGTGACTATAGCAATGAGCTGGCACTGTGGTTCACAGAGCTGGGGTCCTGGGTTCAATTCCTGGGGTGCAGTCTGGATGGAATTGTATGTTCTCCCTTCATTTGTGTGGATTTCTTCCAGGTGCTCCAGTTTCTTCCCACAGTCCAAAGACATACAGTACTAGTAGGTTAAGGTGGAACTACAGTCCCAATTTTGCAGACACAAAAGTATTTAATTTCAGTCACAAAATAAAATCATTGACATTATAGAAAAACTTTACAAACTCAAAATTGAGCACAAAATCATGAATTTTGTGAAAGTACTGTAAGTTACGCCATGTTGTAACAAATTCGCATTCAAGTTCCACACAAATTGCGATGTGATGCAGCCCTTCCTGCTCACTAATCACTGTAATGACTAATGCAATGTGATGTAGGAGAGAAAAGGTATAGGTTATGCAGCAAACATTTCACTGCAAAAAACGTTTCATTGCAAGGTTCTTTATGCAGAGTTAACAATGTAATATTATTTATTGGCAAAAACGTAAAAAAGTTGAGAGCAATATTTCCATTGGATTAAACGAGATGTATTCACAAGCCTGCTCCTTAACAATGTCACAGGGCCACATCAGATTACAGGAAGTTTTGCTGCCTCGTTCTGAATCGCAGAACATGGTAATTCTTTAACCTTGAAATGTAGTCTATTTTGTGATGTAAATTGGAGGTTGTACAAGTTATTGTGTGTTCCCCTTTAGATGGCTTCTGGGAAAACTGGCCTCAACACTGTATTGGATAAGGCACTTAGAAAACAGATTCATGCGTGGACCACAGCAATGTCCCTTTACTGAGAGCCAGCAATCAACGGATGTGTCTGATCGTGAATGGTTTTCCCTGTTGTTTGTTGTATTACTCGGTGTTGCATTTTAAGCTGTGCATGAGGCAGGACCCGGAGGCTGCTGCTTCTGCTGGGATTGAGGAAGAGCTGAGCGCCATGTAAGGCAAAGACACTGCGTTCCACTTTATCAGGTGCCTGGAGTGTAAGAGCTGCAGATAATATTGAGTCACATTAATCCCAACATATTTCAAATATTATGAAAATTAAATAAATTAAATCAAATAACTTTCATTAAAAAAATCAATCACACTTTACCTTGCTTTTTCAGTTGTTTTAAAGGAAAATTGATGCAGAGAATGTGTGAATACTACTTTTTGATGGTTCCAAGGCCAATGTGACCTGTTCTATTGCCTGCTAATTGTACGTTCCAGGTTGAACAATTATTTTTAGGAGGTCAAGGTGTATGAATGATAAGAACAGCTTGAAATTTATTTTCACGGTCGACACACATTTTCGCAAGGGAAAAAAACTGAAATAACCACAGTTACGCAAACACCAGTCCACCAAAAAAAAATCATTTTATTAAAACAAGGTAACATTTTTTTTATCATCATACGGATGAACTGTGCTAAATATATTTCTAAAAAGAAAAAGCAGGACGTGAGTCGTGAGCCAAGATCATGACTCTTTTACTCTTCTTCACATCAGTTTTCATCTGTGAGGAGGAGGAGGGGGGCGGCTCCTGATGTGCTGACACTTGGGGATGTGCCTCTGTGCCGGCCTGGGGGCAAAGCGCCGGCCGCAGTGAGGGCAGGGCACGTAGTCGGGGTTTGGATTCGCGGGGGGCTGGGGCAGGTTCACAACCTTCCCTCCTTGCGTGATCACCTGCTGCACCTCCCTGGCCTATTTGATGCTCCGAATGAAATCCTCGTGCTTCTGCCTCCAGTTGTTCTTTCTCAGCTGGGAACAGGAAATGAAACCAATGAAACAGCTTCCAGAAAAAGTCCAGACTAGCACTGCGTACACAGTCTGGTCGCAAACCATCCACAAGGCAAGAAAATATCAATACAGTAATAACGTAGCTTTCTGGGCCTACCTCTCATGTCATTGGGTAGCGAGTACAATTTAGTTATGGTTTTGTTTCCCGTGAGTGATATTTGCTTGATATCTCATGTAGATTTTTACAACAGAATTCAGAAGTCACTAAGACCCATTTATTCTGTCTGGCAAATGTGCCTTTGCGGCAGTTTTTCAGAAGAGTACTTCATAAAACACTTATTTATTGTTTACATTGATTTATAAGCTGAGTCTGACTCTAGGAGAAAACAAGGGAAGCTTGGAAAGAGTTTAAGGATAGCCCTTACAACGATTGGCGGTCTAACCTTCGTCTTATGGATGTATGTCTCCAGTTCTGTTCCCTTGGCCCTGTGCTTGAAAGAGTCAAAAACCATCCTCTTTGAATTCTGAAGCTTCTTGCAGATCTTGCTGTGTTTCTCCAACCTCTCTACAGCAAACTTCCTGTGACACAGTTCACAGGGCACCAGCTGAGGGTTTCCACTCTGGCTATTCTCATATGGAAATTGCTCAGCGGTAGGGCACATCAGACTTGTAGGGGACTGTTGTAACAGAAGAAATAAGGTTCTTGATCCCGAGATGAAGTAAAACAAATGAGTTTATTGCATGCAAGGAACAATAAAGCCGAAGTCTTGTTTCCCGCAAGAAACAACAAAACCGAAGTATTGTTAGCCGTACTGTTACAAACTTTTGGGTTATATAGTGTTTTCTTCTCCGTTTCTGACGTCACTTGGTCTGATGGTAAAGAGGGGGGTTCATGGTATTTGGCCAGTTTACGATGTTCTGGACAAATGGTCAGTTTAAGATTACACCCAGGGGGGTTCCTAGCTTGCATCTGCAGTCCTTATCAGTTAACCTCCTTTCCTGCCATAAACCCAGCTTGTGACTTAGAAGTCTAAACCCCCTACAGAAAGGATTAAATTCAAACCCCCGTCTTCACATCATTCTTCAATGTCAAGTGGCAAATGTTGACTGGTGATGTTATGTGAATCTTAGGAAATGGTCATTTTTCAATCGAGTCTATGTTTCTCAGAATTTGAGACAGAGAGGACAATCTCTGGAATCCGAGCTGAGGGCATTTCTTGGAATGGAAAGGTAAGAGCAACTTTGGTAAGAGTTCTTTGATATTCTCTTAAGACTCTTCGCCAGATTTTACGATGAAAAATGTAAATAATAATAACAAACATTATTTGATATAGTGCCTTGAAAGGTGGCTTCTTTACAGAATGACAAAACCAACTACAATAAATAATACACAAGATATGCATGATGACAATACACAGTTAGAGGAGACAGTAGATGGTCATTGTCAGTGTACTCTGAAGGTAGTTTTCCAATTTTTTGGAACGGGGTAAAAGAGGCCACCTCTACTAGAATCTTTGTCCTAACCAAAAATGTAACAAAGTATAATAATAATATTAAAAATAATAATGATAAACTTTATCTATAGAGCACCTTTCATACAAATAGTGCTTTGGTGCTTTAAAAACCAAGTGTAAAAATAAAATATTAAAATTGAGAGATATACTTTCAGTTGTAAAGGAAAATACAGCAATACAGTAAAGCAACATACATGTCAATTAAATAAATACAAATTAGGAAAGTCGTAATAAAATAAGAACAATTAAAGAGAACTAAAAAAAGAAACAGAAATAGAAAGAACAAAGAACCACTTTAACTAAAAGCAACATTTTCAAATGTTTTTTAAAACAATGTACCGAGCTTGACTGCCTAATAAAAAGTGGAAGTGAGTTTCATAATTTGGAAGCATAAAAACAAAAAGCAGCCTCTCCACTCTTTCTGCATTTCACATGTGGTATTTGCAGTAGGCCAGTATGTGCAGATCTCAGGTCACGTATAGGAACATATGAAGACAGACATTCAGTAAGGTACAGACGTGCTAGGTCGCTTAAAGCTTTAAAAACAAGTAAAAGAACTTTCAAATTTATCCTAGATAATACAGGTGACCAGTGAAGTTTTTTCAAAACAGGAATGATATTCTCTTTCTTGTATTTGTTAGGATCTGTGCTACTGCATTTCGAACAAGTAGTAAGGGATTTATTGTTTTCTTGGGAAGCCCACAAAACAGAGCATTATAATCATATCCACATCAATGTGAGCAATGGAGAAGTCAAATTAACGTGTCTAAATATCATCTAGTTCTATCCCAGGGAAGAGGGCTGTTGCCTACACAGACGACAAGACACAAAACGCTCAACTGTGCAAAACACGCATAAGGACATCAGTCAGGAGGAACAAGGTAAAGTGTTTTTTCTTCTTCACCATGGTCATGTAGTTTCACTCCAAGCACTGTCATATGAAATAACTGTGGAAACGACCTCCCCAACATTTTGGGTTGTTGCATTTTGCTTCAATGAATTTTAACCTTTTCTTTTAGACATTAAGAGGAAGGACACATTCACCCTTGGTAGAGATTCAGTTGTTCTATGAGATGTCAAGGTGAGAATTAACCACTTCAGGGATAAGTCAATCCACATAACTGAAAAAGGGGCAATGAACAGGATATGGGGATTTTTCTAGTTATAAAGTACAATAATCATCATTACATGATCTAAGACTACTGAAGTATAAGCTGTGTCCCTGACTGATTAATTAGCAAATTCATCTTTGTAGAGTGCAGCTACTATCTATTCAGTGGCATTTCCTTAAAACAATTGTATTCCCACATTCTGAATATGGAGTGAGATCATGTAGAGAATGTTGGACTTGTAATAACTAATTGAAGGATAATAATAATCAACGAAAGTGCATAAAAGTATCAACAAATGCCTTCAAAGTACTTGACACGTACTTTGCTTTCAAAAGTGAAACATAATTAATGCTTATGTAAGATT
This sequence comes from Lepisosteus platostomus, assembly GCF_059453375.1. Lineage (NCBI taxonomy): Eukaryota > Metazoa > Chordata > Actinopteri > Semionotiformes > Lepisosteidae > Lepisosteus > Lepisosteus platostomus. Next base: position 12,746,276 of record NC_142637.1, read on the forward strand.
TCTCTTGACTTCTCAGGAGTATACTAACTCCAAGGACAAGTAACATCACAAACCATTATTTAAGTGCTGATGTTGGAGCTGCAATACTACTACCAAGACAAAAAATGATACAGGTAACACTGCTTTCAGATTTCTAAGAATTGCTAAAATAGTATGTTTACAGAGCATTCAGAGTTGAGAATATGACAAGTTCCTACCATCTCAAACACTGCCAATCTAGAACAAAAAGAAAGTACTTGAACGCCTGCAGTAATCGAACACAAACCAGAACATATCAGTGCATGACAAGGAAATGTAGTCACAAAATGATTCTACCCTTTCAAGTCCCAAAAAGGACCGAGGAACTTACCGGAGGCGATACCTGGATTTCAAACGGAGTACAATGTAGCCACTGTAGGGGAGAAGATCACAGAGAGCTCTTCTCAGATTGCTCAGAGTCAGCCCCAGCACCCTGTCCTGACTGAAGCAGACAAAGTGGTCTAACAGGTAGGTAGAAATGAGTAAGGAACAGAGAGTATGGTTATTCTTGCATTGTTTTGTTCGTCTGTCAAAGAAAAGAGTGCTTCTGACTTTTGTCAATGTTCATCTTTATTTTAGGAGAAGAACAAACGGTGGTATCACACTTTGCTCAAGTGTATGATACCATGTGTGTACAGCAGACATCACCAAAGGAACAGGAGACACCTGAGTAGAGAACAAGAATATGAAAAGACTGATGAAAAAAAGCACCAGGAGAAATCCATTGAATATGCACAATCTCGTCCAGTATTTCAATGAAAAGTTTCAGTGTTGTTTTTAGTGTCGTCGTATTGCATACATTTAAAACAATGTGTCTTGTTTAATGAACAATTTCATTTACTTTAGTAAAAAGTGTTGTTTACTGTAGTCCTAGCATGGATGCAATTGTTAGAAAAAACGTGAATGAAAAACTGAATGTTTCATACAATATGGGTTTGTGTTAACCCACACACCTAAGTGAAATGTTTGATTACGTTTACAAGACATAACACATAGTTCAGTTGAGTGTGAAAGGGAACAACAGAGAAAGTCACAAACAAAACATTTGTGAAGGACTTGATGAATGTTTTTTCTTTAGAAATGACAAAAAATAAAGAATTTTTCAACAAGATGTCTTTCTATAGCGAGTTTCATTTGAGATAGTCTTTTCTTAGAAGTGCAAGAGTGGTATTCCCTTCAACTTATTCCCCAATTTGATCATTCTCAGAAATTAGGAGACGGAAACCACACCTACTGTAATATTAGACCTTGTAACAAGGCAACTAGGTTTCAATGGCTTAAAAGGTGCAGAAAGAGGCTCATGTATAATGACCTCCAGTGTCCCACAGGTTTCCCAAATCATTTCTTAGAGTATGGAAAAAGAGGAAATAAAGTGTCTACAGAAAGCGTATACCCCCTTGAACTTTGTTCAGTTTGTTGCGCCAGTGCCAGAGTTTCATGCAATTAAATGAGGACCTCTTTCTCACACCACATATGTTATACTTTCAATGGGAAAAAAGGAAATATTACATTTTCACCCACATGTTAATATTTGGTAGAAGCCCTTTTCACAGCAATTTCAGCTGTGAGTCTGTTGGTAATGGGCTCCACCACCTCTGCACCAACAAGATTTGATAATATTTGAGAATTTCAGAAGTCTGTCTGGTTTAGCTGAAGAATCAGCTAAGGTAAGTTTCAGGAAGAGCATCTGATTTCTTTCAATAAAGCAGAACAGAGAAAAAACACACAATACAAAATCATGAGAATTTGTATCCATATGACACTTTGACTCGAATACTTTTATCAGACCTACACAGAGTATATACTGTACACACTTTTTCAGCCCAGGTTTATACATTTGGAACTGCCATTTGTAGGTGTTTTTGTGTCTTAGCTCAACACTGTGAAACCTGTAGTTACAAACATGGACGATGAAGACATGAAGACATATATTGTACCTCTGACCGGCCTACCTTCCAAGAGGTGAAAGATGAAACTTTTCCTTTATCGTCAACTCAGTGAATGTCTTTAAACTTTCGAAAACTGTAACAAAGAATAAGTTAAAAAACTTATTTTCATTGGACCCACAGAAAAGTCAAAGTTGTCCATAGAAATGCCCGTCTAAATCAGAAATCTACAGCACAAAGGCAGTGGCCTTTCGGGACATAAAAATGAAATCAGACTTTACTCACGGACATCTTGCTATCAGTCACTACAAAGATGTTTTCTCTCGTGCCATGGCTTGCCTGACTTGCTTCTTCAGCTGGATGGCTTCTGGTCGCTGGTCAGGATCGACAGCCAGCATGTCCTGGAGCAGTGTCCTTAGCTCCGTGCTTATGGCTCTCTTTACTTTCAGGGGGATGTGGAACTGCAGCCAGGGGTTCTCATCCAGGGCCTCTCCAACAGGCCCTGACAGACATATGCTCCTGTATCGGAAACACACTTTAGTTCAATTCTAAAATATTTCTCATAGGACTGAAGGAACCTTTGCCTGTTAAGAGTTAACAATTAGGTCCTCAAGAACTGTTTTACGGTTTTCTACACTCCTGGCTGGCCAAGGTCTCTTTAAGGTCTCTTAAGTGGAGGTGTAACTCATGTATCCTACATGTGATTTAGCAACATGAAAGGGAATAGCTTCTTATCGGATTATGGTCTTGGTTAACTGCCTAAGGCTGACCTAAGTGCCTAACTTTCTGACTTTCTTTATACCTTATATGTTAAGAAGCTTCTTCTGACCAATCAGAAATGTATGCTTTATGTATGAACATTTTGCTCATCAAAGTGAGTGAGAGACAAGGTTAACAGAAATTAGCCACGGCAGTAAATGACAGCATATTTTTGGGTTCTTAAATGGTCTCTACCTGGCACACCTGCAGTGCAAACTGACACACACTGTTTAGAGAAACAGCTACTCTATTACTAATATTAATGAAACATTTCTTATTCTATGGAACAAAAACAAACAGTAAAACTAAAACACAGATCTCTTAGCTTCCTATTTCATGAACCAGATGACTGAATGACCAAGCCTAACTAGTAGCCAGAACCCCAGTTAACCCTCCGTAACACAAAGTTTAACCACACGACAGGAACTCTTTCAAACTGAGTGAAAATCATAAATGGATCCATAACTTTACATCAATTTACTATGTTGTGCCAATACCTGCATTTACATTTAGAACGAATGATGTCATAGAACCAGCATCACACCAGTTCCAGGTGTCTCCAAGGAGACAACAGAACTTCAGTTGTGTTTGCTAAAATACACACTTTGAAACATACTGTAACACTTAGTTAACATGTCTGGTTTAGTTGAAGAATCGGCTAAGGTAAGTTTCAGGGTTTAATGGTGGGATGGCACCTGTGCTTTTTTCCCCCAACCGCTAGAATATGATTCGCACGAAACCCAAAAGAAATACTGCACAGTTCAGGAACTTCATCAACCTAGCAACTGTAAAATAAGCTTACAAACAACTGAATTGAAATGCCAAAAAGTTCAGAGAAAGGCACAAACTATGTTTACTTGGGGTTTACAAAATTAAAGCTAACTAAAACTTTAATGATAAACAATCATGCTGCCAATGTACAGAGAAATATCATGTTTTTTGAATAATGTATTATTTGTTACATAGGAACCCAGTATAAGGGAATCCCTTGCGATCCTTTCTGCAGAGATAAAGGTAAGTATTGTTTTCTCTTTAGCTCTGTCACTCCAAGAAATATAATGAACATAAATATATTTGCCAATCTTTTCATAGTAATCCAAACAACTCTGCGTGTATCTGACATTTGTAATATTTATCTACCGCAGTATAACTCTTCTGGCAAGGCGATTGGTATTGTACCTTGAAAGAAAACTGATTGGAAATGTCATGTACTCTATGGTTTCTATTGATGTCAAGTGGCAAATGTTGACTGGTGATGTTATGTGAATCTTAGGAAATGGTCATTTTTCAATCGAGTCTATGTTTCTCAGAATTTGAGACAGAGAGCTCAATCTCTGCAATCCGAGCTGAGGGCATTTCTTGGAATGGAAAGGTAAGAGCAACGTGTTCTTTGATTTCTCTTAAGACTCTTCGCCAGATTTAATGATGAAAAATGTAAATAATAATAACAAACATTATTTTATATAGTGCCTTGAAAGGTGGCTTCTTTACAGAATGACAAAACCAACTACAATAAATAATACACAAGATAAGCATGATGACAATACACAGTTAGAGGAGACAGTAGATGGTCATTGTCAGTGTATTCTGAAGGTAGTTTTCCAATTTTTTGGAACGGGGTAAAAGAGGCCACCTCTACTAGAATCTTTGTCCTAACCAAAAATGTAACAAAGTATAATAATAATATTAAAAATAATAATGATAAACTTTATCTATAGAGCACCTTTCATACAAATAGTGCTTTGGTGCTTTAAAAACCAAGCGTAAAAATAAAATATTAAAATTGAGAGATATACTTTCAGTTGTAAAGGAAAATACAGCAATACAGTAAAGCAACATACATGTCAATTAAATAAATAAAAATTAGGAAAGTCGTAATAAAATAAGAACAATTAAAGAGAACTAAAAAAAGAAACAGAAATAGAAAGAACAAAGAACCACTTTAACTAAAAGCAACATTTTCAAATGTTTTTTAAAACAATGTACCGAGCTTGACTGCCTAATAAAAAGTGGAAGTGAGTTTCATAATTTAGAAGCATAAAAACAAAAAGCAGCCTCTCCACTCTTTCTGCATTTCACATGTGGTATTTGCAGTAGGCCAGTATGTGCAGATCTCAGGTCACGTATAGGAACATATGAAGACAGACATTCAGTAAGGTACAGACGTGCTAGGTCGCTTAAAGCTTTAAAAACAAGTAAAAGAACTTTCAAATTTATCCTAGATAATACAGGTGACCAGTGAAGTTTTTTCAAAACAGGAATGATATTCTCTTTCTTGTATCTGTTAGGATCTGTGCTACTGCATTTCGAACAAGTAGTAAGGGATTTATTGTTTTCTTGGGAAGCCCACAAAACAGAGCATTATAATCATATCCACATCAATGTGAGCAATGGAGAAGTCAAATTAACGTGTCTAAATATCATCTAGTTCTATCCCAGGGAAGAGGGCTGTTGCCTACACAGACGACAAGACACAAAACGCTCAACTGTGCAAAACACGCATAAGGACATCAGTCAGGAGGAACAAGGTAAAGTGTTTTTACTTCTTCACCATGGTCATGTAGTTTCACTCCAAGCACTGTCATATGAAATAACTGTGGAAACGACCTCCCCAACATTTTGGGTTGTTGCATTTTGCTTCAATGAATTTTAACCTTTTCTTTTAGACATTAAGAGGAAGGACACATTCACCCTTGGTAGAGATTCAGTTGTTCTATGAGATGTCAAGGTGAGAATTAACCACTTCAGGCATACGTCAATCCACATGACTGAAAACTGGCAATGAACAGGATATGGGGATTTTGCTAGTTATAAAGTACAATAATCATCATTACATGATCTAAGACTACTGAAGTATAAGCTGTGTCCCTGACTGATTAATTAGCAAATTCATCTTTGTAGAGTGCAGCTACTATCTATTCAGTGGCATTTCCTTAAAACAACTGTATTCCCACATTCTGAATATGGAGTGAGATCATGTAGAGAATGTTGGACTTGTAATAACTAATTGAAGGATAATAACAATCAACGAAAGTGCTTAAAAGTATCAACAAATGCCTTCAAAGTACTTGACACGGACTTTGCTTTCAAAAGTGAAACATAATTAATGCTTACGTAAGATTTCTCTTGACTTCTCAGGAGTATACTAACTCCAAGGACAAGTAACATCACAAACCATTATTTAAGTGCTGATGTTGGAGCTGCAATACTACTACCAAGACAAAAAATGATACAGGTAACACTGCTTTCAGATTTCTAAGAATTGCTAAAATAGTATGTTTGCAGAGCATTCAGAGTCTCATAGAGAAAATAAGTTGAGAATATGACAAGTTCCTACCATCTCAAACACTGCCAATCTAGAACAAAAAGAAAGTACTTGAACGCCTGCAGTAATCGAACACAAACCAGAACATATCAGTGCATGACAAGGAAATGTAGTCACAAAATGATTCTACCCTTTCAAGTCCCAAAAAGGACCGAGGAACTTACCGGAGGCGATACCTGGATTTCAAACGGAGTACAATGTAGCCACTGTAGGGGAGAAGATCACAGAGAGCTCTTCTCAGATTGCTCAGAGTCAGCCCCAGCACCCTGTCCTGACTGAAGCAGACAAAGTGGTCAAACAGGTAGGTAGAAATGAGTAAGGAACAGAGAGTATGGTTATTCTTGCATTGTTTTGTTCGTCTGTCAAAGAAAAGAGTGCTTCTGACTTTTGTCAATGTTCATCTTTATTTTAGGAGAAGAACAAACGTTGGTATCACACTTTGCTCAAGTGTATGATACCATGTGTGTACAGCAGACATCACCAAAGGAACAGGAGACACCTGAGTAGAGAACAAGAATATGAAAAGACTGATGAAAAAAAGCACCAGGAGAAATCCATTGAATATGCACAATCTCGTCCAGTATTTCAATGAAAAGTTTCAGTGTTGTTTTTAGTGTCGTCGTATTGCATACATTTAAAACAATGTGTCTTGTTTAATGAACAATTTCATTTACTTTAGTAAAAAGTGTTGTTTACTGTAGTCCTAGCATGGATGCAATTGTTAGAAAAAACGTGAATGAAAAACTGAATGTTTCATACAATATGGGTTTGTGTTAACCCACACACCTAAGTGAAATGTTTGATTACGTTTACAAGACATAACACATAGTTCAGTTGAGTGTGAAAGGGAACAACAGAGAAAGTCACAAACAAAACATTTGTGAAGGACTTGATGAATGTTTTTTCTTTAGAAATGACAAAAAATAAAGAATTTTTCAACAAGATGTCTTTCTATAGCGAGTTTCATTTGAGATAGTCTTTTCTTAGAAGTGCAAGAGTGGTATTCCCTACAACTTATTCCCCAATTTGATCATTCTCAGAAATTAGGAGACGGAAACCACACCTACTGTAATATTAGACCTTGTAACAAGGCAACTAGGTTTCAATGGCTTAAAAGGTGCAGAAAGAGGCTCATGTATAATGACCTCCAGTGTCCCACAGGTTTCCCAAATCATTTCTTAGAGTATGGAAAAAGAGGAAATAAAGTGTCTACAGAAAGCGTATACCCCCTTGAACTTTGTTCAGTTTGTTGCGCCAGTGCCAGAGTTTCATGCAATTAAATGAGGACCTCTTTCTCACACCACATATGTTATACTTTCAATGGGAAAAAAGGAAATATTACATTTTCACCCACATGTTAATATTTGGTAGAAGCCCTTTTCACAGCAATTTCAGCTGTGAGTCTGTTGGTAATGGGCTCCACCACCTCTGCACCAACAAGATTTGATAATATTTGAGAATTTCAGAAGTCTGTCTGGTTTAGCTGAAGAATCAGCTAAGGTAAGTTTCAGGAAGAGCATCTGATTTCTTTCAATAAAGCAGAACAGAGAAAAAACACACAATACAAAATCATGAGAATTTGTATCCATATGACACTTTGACTCGAATACTTTTATCAGACCTACACAGAGTATATACTGTACACACTTTTTCAGCCCAGGTTTATACATTTGGAACTGCCATTTGTAGGTGTTTTTGTGTCTTAGCTCAACACTGTGAAACCTGTAGTTACAAACATGGACGATGAAGACATGAAGACATATATTGTACCTCTGACCGGCCTACCTTCCAAGAGGTGAAAGATGAAACTTTTCCTTTATCGTCAACTCAGTGAATGTCTTTAAACTTTCGAAAACTGTAACAAAGAATAAGTTAAAAAACTTATTTTCATTGGACCCACAGAAAAGTCAAAGTTGTCCATAGAAATGCCCGTCTAAATCAGAAATCTACAGCACAAAGGCAGTGGCCTTTCGGGACATAAAAATGAAATCAGACTTTACTCAGACGAATTGCCCTTGGTCACGGACATCTTGCTATCAGTCACTACAAAGATGTTTTCTCTCGTGCCATGGCTTGCCTGACTTGCTTCTTCTGCTGGATGGCTTCTGGTCGCTGGTCAGGATCGACAGCCAGCATGTCCTGGAGCAGTGTCCTTAGCTCAGTGCTTATGGCTCTATTTACTTTCAGGGGGATGTGGAACTGCAGCCAGGGGTTCTCATCCAGGGCCTCTCCAACAGGCCCTGACAGACATATGCTCCTGTATCGGAAACACACTTTAGTTCAATTCTAAAATATTTCTCATAGGACTGAAGGAACCTTTGCCTGTTAAGAGTTAACAATTAGGTCCTCAAGAACTGTTTTACGGTTTTCTACACTCCTGGCTGGCCAAGGTCTCTTTAAGGTCTCTTAAGTGGAGGTGTAACTCATGTATCCTACATGTGATTTAGCAACATGAAAGGGAATAGCTTCTTATCGGATTATGGTCTTGGTTAACTGCCTAAGGCTGACCTAAGTGCCTAACTTTCTGACTTTCTTTATACCTTATATGTTAAGAAGCTTCTTCTGACCAATCAGAAATGTATGCTTTATGTATGAACATTTTGCTCATCAAAGTGAGTGAGAGACAAGGTTAACAGAAATTAGCCACGGCAGTAAATGACAGCATATTTTTGGGTTCTTAAATGGTCTCTACCTGGCACACCTGCAGTGCAAACTGACACACACTGTTTAGAGAAACAGCTACTCTATTACTAATATTAATGAAACATTTCTTATTCTATGGAACAAAAACAAACAGTAAAACTAAAACACAGATCTCTTAGCTTCCTATTTCATGAACCAGATGACTGAATGACCAAGCCTAACTAGTAGCCAGAACCCCAGTTAACCCTCCGTAACACAAAGTTTAACCACACGACAGGAACTCTTTCAAACTGAGTGAAAATCATAAATGGATCCATAACTTTACATCAATTTACTATGTTGTGCCAATACCTGCATTTACATTTAGAACGAATGATGTCATAGAACCAGCATCACACCAGTTCCAGGTGTCTCCAAGGAGACAACAGAACTTCAGTTGTGTTTGCTAAAATACACACTTTGAAACATACTGTAACACTTAGTTAACATGTCTGGTTTAGTTGAAGAATCGGCTAAGGTAAGTTTCAGGGTTTAATGGTGGGATGGCACCTGTGCTTTTTTCCCCCAACCGCTAGAATATGATTCGCACCAAACCCAAAAGAAATACTGCACAGTTCAGGAACTTCATCAACCTAGCAACTGTAAAATAAGCTTACAAACAACTGAATTGAAATGCCAAAAATTTCAGAGAAAGGCACAAACTATGTTTACTTGGGGTTTACAAAATTAAAGCTAACTAAAACTGTAATGATAAACAATCATGCTGCCAATGGACAGAGAAATATCATGTCTTTTGAATAATGTATTATTTGTTATATAGGAACCCAGTATAAGGGAATCCCTTGCGATCCTGTCTGCAGAGATAAAGGTAAGTATTTTTTTCTCTTTAGCTCTGTCACTCCAAGAAATATAATGAACATAAATATATTTGCCAATCTTTTCATAGTAATCCAAACAACTCTGCGTGCATCTGACATTTGTAATATTTATCTACCGCAGTGTAACTCTTCTGGCAAGGCGATTGGTATTGTACCTTGAAAGAAAACTGATTGGAAATGTCATGTACTCTATGGTTTCTATTGATGTCAAGTGGCAAATGTTGACTGGTGATGTTATGTGAATCTTAGGAAATGGTCATTTTTCAATCGAGTCTATGTTTCTCAGAATTTGAGACAGAGAGGTCAATCTCTGCAATCCGAGCTGAGGGTATTTCTTGAAATGGAAAGGTAAGAGCAACGTGTTCTTTGATATTCTCTTAAGACTCTTCGCCAGATTTGACGATGAAAAATGTAAATAATAATAACAAACATTATTTTATATAGTCCCTTGAAAGGTGGCTTCTTTACAGAATGACAAAACCAACTACAATAAATAATACACAAGATATGCATGATGACAATACACAGTTAGAGGAGACAGTAGATGGTCATTGTCAGTGTATTCTGAAGGTAGTTTTCCAATTTTTTGGAACGGGGTAAAAGAGGCCACCTCTACTAGAATCTTTGTCCTAACCAAAAATGTAACAAAGTATAATAATAATATTAAAAATAATAATGATAAACTTTATCTATAGAGCACCTTTCATACAAATAGTGCTTTGGTGCTTTAAAAACCAAGTGTAAAAATAAAATATTAAAATCGAGAGATATACTTTCAGTTGTAAAGGAAAATACAGCAATACAGTAAAGCAACATACATGTCAATTAAATAAATAAAAATTAGGAAAGTCGTAATAAAATAAGAACAATTAAAGAGAACTAAAAAAAGAAACAGAAATAGAAAGAACAAAGAACCACTTTAACTAAAAGCAACATTTTCAAATGTTTTTTAAAACAATGTACCGAGCTTGACTGCCTAATAAAAAGTGGAAGTGAGTTTCATAATTTAGAAGCATAAAAACAAAAAGCAGCCTCTCCACTCTTTCTGCATTTCACATGTGGTATTTGCAGTAGGCCAGTATGTGCAGATCTCAGGTCACGTATAGGAACATATGAAGACAGACATTCAGTAAGGTACAGACGTGCTAGGTCGCTTAAAGCTTTAAAAACAAGTAAAAGAACTTTCAAATTTATCCTAGATAATACAGGTGACCAGTGAAGTTTTTTCAAAACAGGAATGATATTCTCTTTCTTGTATTTGTTAGGACCTGTGCTACTGCATTTCGAACAAGTAGTAAGGGATTTATTGTTTTCTTGGGAAGCCCACAAAACAGAGCATTATAATCATATCCACATCAATGTGAGCAATGGAGAAGTCAAATTAACGTGTCTAAATATCATCTAGTTCTATCCCAGGGAAGAGGGCTTTTGCCTACACAGACGACAAGACACAAAACGCTCAACTGTGCAAAACAAGCATAAGGACATCAGTCAGGAGGAACAAGGTAAAGTGTTTTTACTTCTTCACCATGGTCATGTAGTTTCACTCCAAGCACTGTCATATGAAATAACTGTGGAAACGACCTCCCCAACATTTTGGGTTGTTGCATTTTGCTTCAATGAATTTTAACCTTTTCTTTTAGACATTAAGAGGAAGGACACATTCACCCTTGGTAGAGATTCAGTTGTTCTATGAGATGTCAAGGTGAGAATTAACCACTTCAGGCATACGTCTATCCACATGACTGAAAACTGGCAATGAACAGGATATGGGGATTTTGCTAGTTATAAAGTACAATAATCATCATTACATGATCTAAGACTACTGAAGTATAAGCTGTGTCCCTGACTGATTAATTAGCAAATTCATCTTTGTAGAGTGCAGCTACTATCTATTCAGTGGCATTTCCTTAAAACAACTGTATTCCCACATTCTGAATATGGAGTGAGATCATGTAGAGAATGTTGGACTTGTAATAACTAATTGAAGGATAATAACAATCAACGAAAGTGCTTAAAAGTATCAACAAATGCCTTCAAAGTACTTGACACGGACTTTGCTTTCAAAAGTGAAACATAATTAATGCTTACGTAAGATTTCTCTTGACTTCTCAGGAGTATACTAACTCCAAGGACAAGTAACATCACAAACCATTATTTAAGTGCTGATGTTGGAGCTGCAATACTACTACCAAGACAAAAAATGATACAGGTAACACTGCTTTCAGATTTCTAAGAATTGCTAAAATAGTATGTTTGCAGAGCATTCAGAGTCTCATAGAGAAAATAAGTTGAGAATATGACAAGTTCCTACCATCTCAAACACTGCCAATCTAGAACAAAAAGAAAGTACTTGAACGCCTGCAGTAATCGAACACAAACCAGAACATATCAGTGCATGACAAGGAAATGTAGTCACAAAATGATTCTACCCTTTCAAGTCCCAAAAAGGACCGAGGAACTTACCGGAGGCGATACCTGGATTTCAAACGGAGTACAATGTAGCCACTGTAGGGGAGAAGATCACAGAGAGCTCTTCTCAGATTGCTCAGAGTCAGCCCCAGCACCCTGTCCTGACTGAAGCAGACAAAGTGGTCAAACAGGTAGGTAGAAATGAGTAAGGAACAGAGAGTATGGTTATTCTTGCATTGTTTTGTTCGTCTGTCAAAGAAAAGAGTGCTTCTGACTTTTGTCAATGTTCATCTTTATTTTAGGAGAAGAACAAACGTTGGTATCACACTTTGCTCAAGTGTATGATACCATGTGTGTACAGCAGACATCACCAAAGGAACAGGAGACACCTGAGTAGAGAACAAGAATATGAAAAGACTGATGAAAAAAAGCACCAGGAGAAATCCATTGAATATGCACAATCTCGTCCAGTATTTCAATGAAAAGTTTCAGTGTTGTTTTTAGTGTCGTCGTATTGCATACATTTAAAACAATGTGTCTTGTTTAATGAACAATTTCATTTACTTTAGTAAAAAGTGTTGTTTACTGTAGTCCTAGCATGGATGCAATTGTTAGAAAAAACGTGAATGAAAAACTGAATGTTTCATACAATATGGGTTTGTGTTAACCCACACACCTAAGTGAAATGTTTGATTACGTTTACAAGACATAACACATAGTTCAGTTGAGTGTGAAAGGGAACAACAGAGAAAGTCACAAACAAAACATTTGTGAAGGACTTGATGAATGTTTTTTCTTTAGAAATGACAAAAAATAAAGAATTTTTCAACAAGATGTCTTTCTATAGCGAGTTTCATTTGAGATAGTCTTTTCTTAGAAGTGCAAGAGTGGTATTCCCTACAACTTATTCCCCAATTTGATCATTCTCAGAAATTAGGAGACGGAAACCACACCTACTGTAATATTAGACCTTGTAACAAGGCAACTAGGTTTCAATGGCTTAAAAGGTGCAGAAAGAGGCTCATGTATAATGACCTCCAGTGTCCCACAGGTTTCCCAAATCATTTCTTAGAGTATGGAAAAAGAGGAAATAAAGTGTCTACAGAAAGCGTATACCCCCTTGAACTTTGTTCAGTTTGTTGCGCCAGTGCCAGAGTTTCATGCAATTAAATGAGGACCTCTTTCTCACACCACATATGTTATACTTTCAATGGGAAAAAAGGAAATATTACATTTTCACCCACATGTTAATATTTGGTAGAAGCCCTTTTCACAGCAATTTCAGCTGTGAGTCTGTTGGTAATGGGCTCCACCACCTCTGCACCAACAAGATTTGATAATATTTGAGAATTTCAGAAGTCTGTCTGGTTTAGCTGAAGAATCAGCTAAGGTAAGTTTCAGGAAGAGCATCTGATTTCTTTCAATAAAGCAGAACAGAGAAAAAACACACAATACAAAATCATGAGAATTTGTATCCATATGACACTTTGACTCGAATACTTTTATCAGACCTACACAGAGTATATACTGTACACACTTTTTCAGCCCAGGTTTATACATTTGGAACTGCCATTTGTAGGTGTTTTTGTGTCTTAGCTCAACACTGTGAAACCTGTAGTTACAAACATGGACGATGAAGACATGAAGACATATATTGTACCTCTGACCGGCCTACCTTCCAAGAGGTGAAAGATGAAACTTTTCCTTTATCGTCAACTCAGTGAATGTCTTTAAACTTTCGAAAACTGTAACAAAGAATAAGTTAAAAAACTTATTTTCATTGGACCCACAGAAAAGTCAAAGTTGTCCATAGAAATGCCCGTCTAAATCAGAAATCTACAGCACAAAGGCAGTGGCCTTTCGGGACATAAAAATGAAATCAGACTTTACTCAGACGAATTGCCCTTGGTCACGGACATCTTGCTATCAGTCACTACAAAGATGTTTTCTCTCGTGCCATGGCTTGCCTGACTTGCTTCTTCTGCTGGATGGCTTCTGGTCGCTGGTCAGGATCGACAGCCAGCATGTCCTGGAGCAGTGTCCTTAGCTCAGTGCTTATGGCTCTATTTACTTTCAGGGGGATGTGGAACTGCAGCCAGGGGTTCTCATCCAGGGCCTCTCCAACAGGCCCTGACAGACATATGCTCCTGTATCGGAAACACACTTTAGTTCAATTCTAAAATATTTCTCATAGGACTGAAGGAACCTTTGCCTGTTAAGAGTTAACAATTAGGTCCTCAAGAACTGTTTTACGGTTTTCTACACTCCTGGCTGGCCAAGGTCTCTTTAAGGTCTCTTAAGTGGAGGTGTAACTCATGTATCCTACATGTGATTTAGCAACATGAAAGGGAATAGCTTCTTATCGGATTATGGTCTTGGTTAACTGCCTAAGGCTGACCTAAGTGCCTAACTTTCTGACTTTCTTTATACCTTATATGTTAAGAAGCTTCTTCTGACCAATCAGAAATGTATGCTTTATGTATGAACATTTTGCTCATCAAAGTGAGTGAGAGACAAGGTTAACAGAAATTAGCCACGGCAGTAAATGACAGCATATTTTTGGGTTCTTAAATGGTCTCTACCTGGCACACCTGCAGTGCAAACTGACACACACTGTTTAGAGAAACAGCTACTCTATTACTAATATTAATGAAACATTTCTTATTCTATGGAACAAAAACAAACAGTAAAACTAAAACACAGATCTCTAAGCTTCCTATTTCATGAACCAGATGACTGAATGACCAAGCCTAACTAGTAGCCAGAACCCCAGTTAACCCTCCGTAACACAAAGTTTAACCACACGACAGGAACTCTTTCAAACTGAGTGAAAATCATAAATGGATCCATAACTTTACATCAATTTACTATGTTGTGCCAATACCTGCATTTACATTTAGAACGAATGATGTCATAGAACCAGCATCACACCAGTTCCAGGTGTCTCCAAGGAGACAACAGAACTTCAGTTGTGTTTGCTAAAATACACACTTTGAAACATACTGTAACACTTAGTTAACATGTCTGGTTTAGTTGAAGAATCGGCTAAGGTAAGTTTCAGGGTTTAATGGTGGGATGGCACCTGTGCTTTTTTCCCCCAACCGCTAGAATATGATTCGCACCAAACCCAAAAGAAATACTGCACAGTTCAGGAACTTCATCAACCTAGCAACTGTAAAATAAGCTTACAAACAACTGAATTGAAATGCCAAAAATTTCAGAGAAAGGCACAAACTATGTTTACTTGGGGTTTACAAAATTAAAGCTAACTAAAACTGTAATGATAAACAATCATGCTGCCAATGGACAGAGAAATATCATGTCTTTTGAATAATGTATTATTTGTTATATAGGAACCCAGTATAAGGGAATCCCTTGCGATCCTGTCTGCAGAGATAAAGGTAAGTATTTTTTTCTCTTTAGCTCTGTCACTCCAAGAAATATAATGAACATAAATATATTTGCCAATCTTTTCATAGTAATCCAAACAACTCTGCGTGCATCTGACATTTGTAATATTTATCTACCGCAGTGTAACTCTTCTGGCAAGGCGATTGGTATTGTACCTTGAAAGAAAACTGATTGGAAATGTCATGTACTCTATGGTTTCTATTGATGTCAAGTGGCAAATGTTGACTGGTGATGTTATGTGAATCTTAGGAAATGGTCATTTTTCAATCGAGTCTATGTTTCTCAGAATTTGAGACAGAGAGGTCAATCTCTGCAATCCGAGCTGAGGGTATTTCTTGAAATGGAAAGGTAAGAGCAACGTGTTCTTTGATATTCTCTTAAGACTCTTCGCCAGATTTGACGATGAAAAATGTAAATAATAATAACAAACATTATTTTATATAGTCCCTTGAAAGGTGGCTTCTTTACAGAATGACAAAACCAACTACAATAAATAATACACAAGATATGCATGATGACAATACACAGTTAGAGGAGACAGTAGATGGTCATTGTCAGTGTATTCTGAAGGTAGTTTTCCAATTTTTTGGAACGGGGTAAAAGAGGCCACCTCTACTAGAATCTTTGTCCTAACCAAAAATGTAACAAAGTATAATAATAATATTAAAAATAATAATGATAAACTTTATCTATAGAGCACCTTTCATACAAATAGTGCTTTGGTGCTTTAAAAACCAAGTGTAAAAATAAAATATTAAAATCGAGAGATATACTTTCAGTTGTAAAGGAAAATACAGCAATACAGTAAAGCAACATACATGTCAATTAAATAAATAAAAATTAGGAAAGTCGTAATAAAATAAGAACAATTAAAGAGAACTAAAAAAAGAAACAGAAATAGAAAGAACAAAGAACCACTTTAACTAAAAGCAACATTTTCAAATGTTTTTTAAAACAATGTACCGAGCTTGACTGCCTAATAAAAAGTGGAAGTGAGTTTCATAATTTAGAAGCATAAAAACAAAAAGCAGCCTCTCCACTCTTTCTGCATTTCACATGTGGTATTTGCAGTAGGCCAGTATGTGCAGATCTCAGGTCACGTATAGGAACATATGAAGACAGACATTCAGTAAGGTACAGACGTGCTAGGTCGCTTAAAGCTTTAAAAACAAGTAAAAGAACTTTCAAATTTATCCTAGATAATACAGGTGACCAGTGAAGTTTTTTCAAAACAGGAATGATATTCTCTTTCTTGTATTTGTTAGGATCTGTGCTACTGCATTTCGAACAAGTAGTAAGGGATTTATTGTTTTCTTGGGAAGCCCACAAAACAGAGCATTATAATCATATCCACATCAATGTGAGCAATGGAGAAGTCAAATTAACGTGTCTAAATATCATCTAGTTCTATCCCAGGGAAGAGGGCTTTTGCCTACACAGACGACAAGACACAAAACGCTCAACTGTGCAAAACACGCATAAGGACATCAGTCAGGAGGAACAAGGTAAAGTGTTTTTACTTCTTCACCATGGTCATGTAATTTCACTCCAAGCACTGTCATATGAAATAACTGTGGAAACGACCTCCCCAACATTTTGGGTTGTTGCATTTTGCTTCAATGAATTTTAACCTTTTCTTTTAGACATTAAGAGGAAGGACACATTCACCCTTGGTAGAGATTCAGTTGTTCTATGAGATGTCAAGGTGAGAATTAACCACTTCAGGCATACGTCAATCCACATGACTGAAAACTGGCAATGAACAGGATATGGGGATTTTGCTAGTTATAAAGTACAATAATCATCATTACATGATCTAAGACTACTGAAGTATAAGCTGTGTCCCTGACTGATTAATTAGCAAATTCATCTTTGTAGAGTGCAGCTACTATCTATTCAGTGGCATTTCCTTAAAACAACTGTATTCCCACATTCTGAATATGGAGTGAGATCATGTAGAGAATGTTGGACTTGTAATAACTAATTGAAGGATAATAACAATCAACGAAAGTGCTTAAAAGTATCAACAAATGCCTTCAAAGTACTTGACACGGACTTTGCTTTCAAAAGTGAAACATAATTAATGCTTACGTAAGATTTCTCTTGACTTCTCAGGAGTATACTAACTCCAAGGACAAGTAACATCACAAACCATTATTTAAGTGCTGATGTTGGAGCTGCAATACTACTACCAAGACAAAAAATGATACAGGTAACACTGCTTTCAGATTTCTAAGAATTGCTAAAATAGTATGTTTGCAGAGCATTCAGAGTCTCATAGAGAAAATAAGTTGAGAATATGACAAGTTCCTACCATCTCAAACACTGCCAATCTAGAACAAAAAGAAAGTACTTGAACGCCTGCAGTAATCGAACACAAACCAGAACATATCAGTGCATGACAAGGAAATGTAGTCACAAAATGATTCTACCCTTTCAAGTCCCAAAAAGGACCGAGGAACTTACCGGAGGCGATACCTGGATTTCAAACGGAGTACAATGTAGCCACTGTAGGGGAGAAGATCACAGAGAGCTCTTCTCAGATTGCTCAGAGTCAGCCCCAGCACCCTGTCCTGACTGAAGCAGACAAAGTGGTCAAACAGGTAGGTAGAAATGAGTAAGGAACAGAGAGTATGGTTATTCTTGCATTGTTTTGTTCGTCTGTCAAAGAAAAGAGTGCTTCTGACTTTTGTCAATGTTCATCTTTATTTTAGGAGAAGAACAAACGGTGGTATCACACTTTGCTCAAGTGTATGATACCATGTGTGTACAGCAGACATCACCAAAGGAACAGGAGACACCTGAGTAGAGAACAAGAATATGAAAAGACTGATGAAAAAAAGCACCAGGAGAAATCCATTGAATATGCACAATCTCGTCCAGTATTTCAATGAAAAGTTTCAGTGTTGTTTTTAGTGTCGTCGTATTGCATACATTTAAAACAATGTGTCTTGTTTAATGAACAATTTCATTTACTTTAGTAAAAAGTGTTGTTTACTATAGTCCTAGCATGGATGCAATTGTTAGAAAAAACGTGAATGAAAAACTGAATGTTTCATACAATATGGGTTTGTGTTAACCCACACACCTAAGTGAAATGTTTGATTACGTTTACAAGACATAACACATAGTTCAGTTGAGTGTGAAAGGGAACAACAGAGAAAGTCACAAACAAAACATTTGTGAAGGACTTGATGAATGTTTTTTCTTTAGAAATGACAAAAAATAAAGAATTTTTCAACAAGATGTCTTTCTATAGCGAGTTTCATTTGAGATAGTCTTTTCTTAGAAGTGCAAGAGTGGTATTCCCTACAACTTATTCCCCAATTTGATCATTCTCAGAAATTAGGAGACGGAAACCACACCTACTGTAATATTAGACCTTGTAACAAGGCAACTAGGTTTCAATGGCTTAAAAGGTGCAGAAAGAGGCTCATGTATAATGACCTCCAGTGTCCCACAGGTTTCCCAAATCATTTCTTAGAGTATGGAAAAAGAGGAAATAAAGTGTCTACAGAAAGCGTATACCCCCTTGAACTTTGTTCAGTTTGTTGCGCCAGTGCCAGAGTTTCATGCAATTAAATGAGGACCTCTTTCTCACACCACATATGTTATACTTTCAATGGGAAAAAAGGAAATATTACATTTTCACCCACATGTTAATATTTGGTAGAAGCCCTTTTCACAGCAATTTCAGCTGTGAGTCTGTTGGTAATGGGCTCCACCACCTCTGCACCAACAAGATTTGATAATATTTGAGAATTTCAGAAGTCTGTCTGGTTTAGCTGAAGAATCAGGTAAGGTAAGTTTCAGGAAGAGCATCTGATTTCTTTCAATAAAGCAGAACAGAGAAAAAACACACAATACAAAATCATGAGAATTTGTATCCATATGACACTTTGACTCGAATACTTTTATCAGACCTACACAGAGTATATACTGTACACACTTTTTCAGCCCAGGTTTATACATTTGGAACTGCCATTTGTATGTGTTTTTGTGTCTTAGCTCAACACTGTGAAACCTGTAGTTACAAACATGGACGATGAAGACATGAAGACATATATTGTACCTCTGACCGGCCTACCTTCCAAGAGGTGAAAGATGAAACTTTTCCTTTATCGTCAACTCAGTGAATGTCTTTAAACTTTCGAAAACTGTAACAAAGAATAAGTTAAAAAACTTATTTTCATTGGACCCACAGAAAAGTCAAAGTTGTCCATAGAAATGCCCGTCTAAATCAGAAATCTACAGCACAAAGGCAGTGGCCTTTCGGGACATAAAAATGAAATCAGACTTTACTCAGACGAATTGCCCTTGGTCACGGACATCTTGCTATCAGTCACTACAAAGATGTTTTCTCTCGTGCCATGGCTTGCCTGACTTGCTTCTTCTGCTGGATGGCTTCTGGTCGCTGGTCAGGATCGACAGCCAGCATGTCCTGGAGCAGTGTCCTTAGCTCAGTGCTTATGGCTCTATTTACTTTCAGGGGGATGTGGAACTGCAGCCAGGGGTTCTCATCCAGGGCCTCTCCAACAGGCCCTGACAGACATATGCTCCTGTATCAGAAACACACTTTAGTTCAATTCTAAAATATTTCTCATAGGACTGAAGGAACCTTTTCCTGTTAAGAGTTAACAATTAGGTCCTCAAGAACTGTTTTACGGTTTTCTACACTCCTGGCTGGCCAAGGTCTCTTTAAGGTCTCTTAAGTGGAGGTGTAACTCATGTATCCTACATGTGATTTAGCAACATGAAAGGGAATAGCTTCTTATCGGATTATGGTCTTGGTTAACTGCCTAAGGCTGACCTAAGTGCCTAACTTTCTGACTTTCTTTATACCTTATATGTTAAGAAGCTTCTTCTGACCAATCAGAAATGTATGCTTTATGTATGAACATTTTGCTCATCAAAGTGAGTGAGAGACAAGGTTAACAGAAATTAGCCACGGCAGTAAATGACAGCATATTTTTGGGTTCTTAAATGGTCTCTACCTGGCACACCTGCAGTGCAAACTGACACACACTGTTTAGAGAAACAGCTACTCTATTACTAATATTAATGAAACATTTCTTATTCTATGGAACAAAAACAAACAGTAAAACTAAAACACAGATCTCTTAGCTTCCTATTTCATGAACCAGATGACTGAATGACCAAGCCTAACTAGTAGCCAGAACCCCAGTTAACCCTCCGTAACACAAAGTTTAACCACACGACAGGAACTCTTTCAAACTGAGTGAAAATCATAAATGGATCCATAACTTTACATCAATTTACTATGTTGTGCCAATACCTGCATTTACATTTAGAACGAATGATGTCATAGAACCAGCATCACACCAGTTCCAGGTGTCTCCAAGGAGACAACAGAACTTCAGTTGTGTTTGCTAAAATACACACTTTGAAACATACTGTAACACTTAGTTAACATGTCTGGTTTAGTTGAAGAATCGGCTAAGGTAAGTTTCAGGGTTTAATGGTGGGATGGCACCTGTGCTTTTTTCCCCCAACCGCTAGAATATGATTCGCACCAAACCCAAAAGAAATACTGCACAGTTCAGGAACTTCATCAACCTAGCAACTGTAAAATAAGCTTACAAACAACTGAATTGAAATGCCAAAAAGTTCAGAGAAAGGCACAAACTATGTTTACTTGGGGTTTACAAAATTAAAGCTAACTAAAACTGTAATGATAAACAATCATGCTGCCAATGTACAGAGAAATATCATGTTTTTTGAATAATGCATTATTTGTTACATAGGAACCCAGTATAAGGGAATCCCTTGCGATCCTTTCTGCAGAGATAAAGGTAAGTATTGTTTTCTCTTTAGCTCTGTCACTCCAAGAAATATAATGAACATAAATATATTTGCCAATCTTTTCATAGTAATCCAAACAACTCTGCGTGCATCTGACATTTGTAATATTTATCTACCGCAGTGTAACTCTTCTGGCAAGGCGATTGGTATTGTACCTTGAAAGAAAACTGATTGGAAATGTCATGTACTCTATGGTTTCTATTGATGTCAAGTGGCAAATGTTGACTGGTGATGTTATGTGAATCTTAGGAAATGGTCATTTTTCAATCGAGTCTATGTTTCTCAGAATTTGAGACAGAGAGGTCAATCTCTGCAATCCGAGCTGAGGGTATTTCTTGAAATGGAAAGGTAAGAGCAACGTGTTCTTTGATATTCTCTTAAGACTCTTCGCCAGATTTGACGATGAAAAATGTAAATAATAATAACAAACATTATTTTATATAGCCCCTTGAAAGGTGGCTTCTTTACAGAATGACAAAACCAACTACAATAAATAATACACAAGATATGCATGATGACAATACACAGTTAGAGGAGACAGTAGATGGTCATTGTCAGTGTATTCTGAAGGTAGTTTTCCAATTTTTTGGAACGGGGTAAAAGAGGCCACCTCTACTAGAATCTTTGTCCTAACCAAAAATGTAACAAAGTATAATAATAATATTAAAAATAATAATGATAAACTTTATCTATAGAGCACCTTTCATACAAATAGTGCTTTGGTGCTTTAAAAACCAAGTGTAAAAATAAAATATTAAAATCGAGAGATATACTTTCAGTTGTAAAGGAAAATACAGCAATACAGTAAAGCAACATACATGTCAATTAAATAAATAAAAATTAGGAAAGTCGTAATAAAATAAGAACAATTAAAGAGAACTAAAAAAAGAAACAGAAATAGAAAGAACAAAGAACCACTTTAACTAAAAGCAACATTTTCAAATGTTTTTTAAAACAATGTACCGAGCTTGACTGCCTAATAAAAAGTGGAAGTGAGTTTCATAATTTAGAAGCATAAAAACAAAAAGCAGCCTCTCCACTCTTTCTGCATTTCACATGTGGTATTTGCAGTAGGCCAGTATGTGCAGATCTCAGGTCACGTATAGGAACATATGAAGACAGACATTCAGTAAGGTACAGACGTGCTAGGTCGCTTAAAGCTTTAAAAACAAGTAAAAGAACTTTCAAATTTATCCTAGATAATACAGGTGACCAGTGAAGTTTTTTCAAAACAGGAATGATATTCTCTTTCTTGTATTTGTTAGGATCTGTGCTACTGCATTTCGAACAAGTAGTAAGGGATTTATTGTTTTCTTGGGAAGCCCACAAAACAGAGCATTATAATCATATCCACATCAATGTGAGCAATGGAGAAGTCAAATTAACGTGTCTAAATATCATCTAGTTCTATCCCAGGGAAGAGGGCTTTTGCCTACACAGACGACAAGACACAAAACGCTCAACTGTGCAAAACACGCATAAGGACATCAGTCAGGAGGAACAAGGTAAAGTGTTTTTACTTCTTCACCATGGTCATGTAATTTCACTCCAAGCACTGTCATATGAAATAACTGTGGAAACGACCTCCCCAACATTTTGGGTTGTTGCATTTTGCTTCAATGAATTTTAACCTTTTCTTTTAGACATTAAGAGGAAGGACACATTCACCCTTGGTAGAGATTCAGTTGTTCTATGAGATGTCAAGGTGAGAATTAACCACTTCAGGCATACGTCAATCCACATGACTGAAAACTGGCAATGAACAGGATATGGGGATTTTGCTAGTTATAAAGTACAATAATCATCATTACATGATCTAAGACTACTGAAGTATAAGCTGTGTCCCTGACTGATTAATTAGCAAATTCATCTTTGTAGAGTGCAGCTACTATCTATTCAGTGGCATTTCCTTAAAACAACTGTATTCCCACATTCTGAATATGGAGTGAGATCATGTAGAGAATGTTGGACTTGTAATAACTAATTGAAGGATAATAACAATCAACGAAAGTGCTTAAAAGTATCAACAAATGCCTTCAAAGTACTTGACACGGACTTTGCTTTCAAAAGTGAAACATAATTAATGCTTACGTAAGATTTCTCTTGACTTCTCAGGAGTATACTAACTCCAAGGACAAGTAACATCACAAACCATTATTTAAGTGCTGATGTTGGAGCTGCAATACTACTACCAAGACAAAAAATGATACAGGTAACACTGCTTTCAGATTTCTAAGAATTGCTAAAATAGTATGTTTGCAGAGCATTCAGAGTCTCATAGAGAAAATAAGTTGAGAATATGACAAGTTCCTACCATCTCAAACACTGCCAATCTAGAACAAAAAGAAAGTACTTGAACGCCTGCAGTAATCGAACACAAACCAGAACATATCAGTGCATGACAAGGAAATGTAGTCACAAAATGATTCTACCCTTTCAAGTCCCAAAAAGGACCGAGGAACTTACCGGAGGCGATACCTGGATTTCAAACGGAGTACAATGTAGCCACTGTAGGGGAGAAGATCACAGAGAGCTCTTCTCAGATTGCTCAGAGTCAGCCCCAGCACCCTGTCCTGACTGAAGCAGACAAAGTGGTCAAACAGGTAGGTAGAAATGAGTAAGGAACAGAGAGTATGGTTATTCTTGCATTGTTTTGTTCGTCTGTCAAAGAAAAGAGTGCTTCTGACTTTTGTCAATGTTCATCTTTATTTTAGGAGAAGAACAAACGGTGGTATCACACTTTGCTCAAGTGTATGATACCATGTGTGTACAGCAGACATCACCAAAGGAACAGGAGACACCTGAGTAGAGAACAAGAATATGAAAAGACTGATGAAAAAAAGCACCAGGAGAAATCCATTGAATATGCACAATCTCGTCCAGTATTTCAATGAAAAGTTTCAGTGTTGTTTTTAGTGTCGTCGTATTGCATACATTTAAAACAATGTGTCTTGTTTAATGAACAATTTCATTTACTTTAGTAAAAAGTGTTGTTTACTATAGTCCTAGCATGGATGCAATTGTTAGAAAAAACGTGAATGAAAAACTGAATGTTTCATACAATATGGGTTTGTGTTAACCCACACACCTAAGTGAAATGTTTGATTACGTTTACAAGACATAACACATAGTTCAGTTGAGTGTGAAAGGGAACAACAGAGAAAGTCACAAACAAAACATTTGTGAAGGACTTGATGAATGTTTTTTCTTTAGAAATGACAAAAAATAAAGAATTTTTCAACAAGATGTCTTTCTATAGCGAGTTTCATTTGAGATAGTCTTTTCTTAGAAGTGCAAGAGTGGTATTCCCTACAACTTATTCCCCAATTTGATCATTCTCAGAAATTAGGAGACGGAAACCACACCTACTGTAATATTAGACCTTGTAACAAGGCAACTAGGTTTCAATGGCTTAAAAGGTGCAGAAAGAGGCTCATGTATAATGACCTCCAGTGTCCCACAGGTTTCCCAAATCATTTCTTAGAGTATGGAAAAAGAGGAAATAAAGTGTCTACAGAAAGCGTATACCCCCTTGAACTTTGTTCAGTTTGTTGCGCCAGTGCCAGAGTTTCATGCAATTAAATGAGGACCTCTTTCTCACACCACATATGTTATACTTTCAATGGGAAAAAAGGAAATATTACATTTTCACCCACATGTTAATATTTGGTAGAAGCCCTTTTCACAGCAATTTCAGCTGTGAGTCTGTTGGTAATGGGCTCCACCACCTCTGCACCAACAAGATTTGATAATATTTGAGAATTTCAGAAGTCTGTCTGGTTTAGCTGAAGAATCAGGTAAGGTAAGTTTCAGGAAGAGCATCTGATTTCTTTCAATAAAGCAGAACAGAGAAAAAACACACAATACAAAATCATGAGAATTTGTATCCATATGACACTTTGACTCGAATACTTTTATCAGACCTACACAGAGTATATACTGTACACACTTTTTCAGCCCAGGTTTATACATTTGGAACTGCCATTTGTATGTGTTTTTGTGTCTTAGCTCAACACTGTGAAACCTGTAGTTACAAACATGGACGATGAAGACATGAAGACATATATTGTACCTCTGACCGGCCTACCTTCCAAGAGGTGAAAGATGAAACTTTTCCTTTATCGTCAACTCAGTGAATGTCTTTAAACTTTCGAAAACTGTAACAAAGAATAAGTTAAAAAACTTATTTTCATTGGACCCACAGAAAAGTCAAAGTTGTCCATAGAAATGCCCGTCTAAATCAGAAATCTACAGCACAAAGGCAGTGGCCTTTCGGGACATAAAAATGAAATCAGACTTTACTCAGACGAATTGCCCTTGGTCACGGACATCTTGCTATCAGTCACTACAAAGATGTTTTCTCTCGTGCCATGGCTTGCCTGACTTGCTTCTTCTGCTGGATGGCTTCTGGTCGCTGGTCAGGATCGACAGCCAGCATGTCCTGGAGCAGTGTCCTTAGCTCAGTGCTTATGGCTCTATTTACTTTCAGGGGGATGTGGAACTGCAGCCAGGGGTTCTCATCCAGGGCCTCTCCAACAGGCCCTGACAGACATATGCTCCTGTATCAGAAACACACTTTAGTTCAATTCTAAAATATTTCTCATAGGACTGAAGGAACCTTTTCCTGTTAAGAGTTAACAATTAGGTCCTCAAGAACTGTTTTACGGTTTTCTACACTCCTGGCTGGCCAAGGTCTCTTTAAGGTCTCTTAAGTGGAGGTGTAACTCATGTATCCTACATGTGATTTAGCAACATGAAAGGGAATAGCTTCTTATCGGATTATGGTCTTGGTTAACTGCCTAAGGCTGACCTAAGTGCCTAACTTTCTGACTTTCTTTATACCTTATATGTTAAGAAGCTTCTTCTGACCAATCAGAAATGTATGCTTTATGTATGAACATTTTGCTCATCAAAGTGAGTGAGAGACAAGGTTAACAGAAATTAGCCACGGCAGTAAATGACAGCATATTTTTGGGTTCTTAAATGGTCTCTACCTGGCACACCTGCAGTGCAAACTGACACACACTGTTTAGAGAAACAGCTACTCTATTACTAATATTAATGAAACATTTCTTATTCTATGGAACAAAAACAAACAGTAAAACTAAAACACAGATCTCTTAGCTTCCTATTTCATGAACCAGATGACTGAATGACCAAGCCTAACTAGTAGCCAGAACCCCAGTTAACCCTCCGTAACACAAAGTTTAACCACACGACAGGAACTCTTTCAAACTGAGTGAAAATCATAAATGGATCCATAACTTTACATCAATTTACTATGTTGTGCCAATACCTGCATTTACATTTAGAACGAATGATGTCATAGAACCAGCATCACACCAGTTCCAGGTGTCTCCAAGGAGACAACAGAACTTCAGTTGTGTTTGCTAAAATACACACTTTGAAACATACTGTAACACTTAGTTAACATGTCTGGTTTAGTTGAAGAATCGGCTAAGGTAAGTTTCAGGGTTTAATGGTGGGATGGCACCTGTGCTTTTTTCCCCCAACCGCTAGAATATGATTCGCACCAAACCCAAAAGAAATACTGCACAGTTCAGGAACTTCATCAACCTAGCAACTGTAAAATAAGCTTACAAACAACTGAATTGAAATGCCAAAAAGTTCAGAGAAAGGCACAAACTATGTTTACTTGGGGTTTACAAAATTAAAGCTAACTAAAACTGTAATGATAAACAATCATGCTGCCAATGTACAGAGAAATATCATGTTTTTTGAATAATGCATTATTTGTTACATAGGAACCCAGTATAAGGGAATCCCTTGCGATCCTTTCTGCAGAGATAAAGGTAAGTATTGTTTTCTCTTTAGCTCTGTCACTCCAAGAAATATAATGAACATAAATATATTTGCCAATCTTTTCATAGTAATCCAAACAACTCTGCGTGTAGCTGACATTTGTAATATTTATCTACCGCAGTATAACTATTCTGGCAAGGCGATTGGTATTGTACCTTGAAAGAAAACTGATTGGAAATGTCATGTACTCTATGGTTTCTATTGATGTCAAGTGGCAAATGTTGACTGGTGATGTTATGTGAATCTTAGGAAATGGTCATTTTTCAATCGAGTCTATGTTTCTCAGAATTTGAGACAGAGAGCTCAATCTCTGCAATCCGAGCTGAGGGCATTTCTTGGAATGGAAAGGTAAGAGCAACGTGTTCTTTGATTTCTCTTAAGACTCTTCGCCAGATTTAACGATGAAAAATGTAAATAATAATAACAAACATTATTTTATATAGTGCCTTGAAAGGTGGCTTCTTTACAGAATGACAAAACCAACTACAATAAATAATACACAAGATATGCATGATGACAATACACAGTTAGAGGAGACAGTAGATGGTCATTGTCAGTGTATTCTGAAGGTAGTTTTCCAATTTTTTGGAACGGGGTAAAAGAGGCCACCTCTACTAGAATCTTTGTCCTAACCAAAAATGTAACAAAGTATAATAATAATATTAAAAATAATAATGATAAACTTTATCTATAGAGCACCTTTCATACAAATAGTGCTTTGGTGCTTTAAAAACCAAGCGTAAAAATAAAATATTAAAATTGAGAGATATACTTTCAGTTGTCAAGGAAAATACAGCAATACAGTAAAGCAACATACATGTCAATTAAATAAATAAAAATTAGGAAAGTCGTAATAAAATAAGAACAATTAAAGAGAACTAAAAAAAGAAACAGAAATAGAAAGAACAAAGAACCACTTTAACTAAAAGCAACATTTTCAAATGTTTTTTAAAACAATGTACCGAGCTTGACTGCCTAATAAAAAGTGGAAGTGAGTTTCATAATTTAGAAGCATAAAAACAAAAAGCAGCCTCTCCACTCTTTCTGCATTTCACATGTGGTATTTGCAGTAGGCCAGTATGTGCAGATCTCAGGTCACGTATAGGAACATATGAAGACAGACATTCAGTAAGGTACAGACGTGCTAGGTCGCTTAAAGCTTTAAAAACAAGTAAAAGAACTTTCAAATTTATCCTAGATAATACAGGTGACCAGTGAAGTTTTTTCAAAACAGGAATGATATTCTCTTTCTTGTATTTGTTAGGATCTGTGCTACTGCATTTCGAACAAGTAGTAAGGGATTTATTGTTTTCTTGGGAAGCCCACAAAACAGAGCATTATAATCATATCCACATCAATGTGAGCAATGGAGAAGTCAAATTAACGTGTCTAAATATCATCTAGTTCTATCCCAGGGAAGAGGGCTTTTGCCTACACAGACGACAAGACACAAAACGTTCAACTGTGCAAAACACGCATAAGGACATCAGTCAGGAGGAACAAGGTAAAGTGTTTTTACTTCTTCACCATGGTCATGTAATTTCACTCCAAGCACTGTCATATGAAATAACTGTGGAAACGACCTCCCCAACATTTTGGGTTGTTGCATTTTGCTTCAATGAATTTTAACCTTTTCTTTTAGACATTAAGAGGAAGGACACATTCACCCTTGGTAGAGATTCAGTTGTTCTGAGATGTCAAGGTGAGAATTAACCACTTCAGGCATACGTCAATCCACATGACTGAAAACTGGCAATGAACAGGATATGGGGATTTTGCTAGTTATAAAGTACAATAATCATCATTACATGATCTAAGACTACTGAAGTATAAGCTGTGTCCCTGACTGATTAATTAGCAAATTCATCTTTGTAGAGTGCAGCTACTATCTATTCAGTGGCATTTCCTTAAAACAACTGTATTCCCACATTCTGAATATGGAGTGAGATCATGTAGAGAATGTTGGACTTGTAATAACTAATTGAAGGATAATAACAATCAACGAAAGTGCTTAAAAGTATCAACAAATGCCTTCAAAGTACTTGACACGGACTTTGCTTTCAAAAGTGAAACATAATTAATGCTTACGTAAGATTTCTCTTGACTTCTCAGGAGTATACTAACTCCAAGGACAAGTAACATCACAAACCATTATTTAAGTGCTGATGTTGGAGCTGCAATACTACTACCAAGACAAAAAATGATACAGGTAACACTGCTTTCAGATTTCTAAGAATTGCTAAAATAGTATGTTTGCAGAGCATTCAGAGTCTCATAGAGAAAATAAGTTGAGAATATGACAAGTTCCTACCATCTCAAACACTGCCAATCTAGAACAAAAAGAAAGTACTTGAACTCCTGCAGTAATCGAACACAAACCAGAACATATCAGTGCATGACAAGGAAATGTAGTCACAAAATGATTCTACCCTTTCAAGTCCCAAAAAGGACCGAGGAACTTACCGGAGGCGATACCTGGATTTCAAACGGAGTACAATGTAGCCACTGTAGGGGAGAAGATCACAGAGAGCTCTTCTCAGATTGCTCAGAGTCAGCCCCAGCACCCTGTCCTGACTGAAGCAGACAAAGTGGTCAAACAGGTAGGTAGAAATGAGTAAGGAACAGAGAGTATGGTTATTCTTGCATTGTTTTGTTCGTCTGTCAAAGAAAAGAGTGCTTCTGACTTTTGTCAATGTTCATCTTTATTTTAGGAGAAGAACAAACGGTGGTATCACACTTTGCTCAAGTGTATGATACCATGTGTGTACAGCAGACATCACCAAAGGAACAGGAGACACCTGAGTAGAGAACAAGAATATGAAAAGAATGATGAAAAAAAGCACCAGGAGAAATCCATTGAATATGCACAATCTCGTCCAGTATTTCAATGAAAAGTTTCAGTGTTGTTTTTAGTGTCGTCGTATTGCATACATTTAAAACAATGTGTCTTGTTTAATGAACAATTTCATTTACTTTAGTAAAAAGTGTTGTTTACTGTAGTCCTAGCATGGATGCAATTGTTAGAAAAAACGTGAATGAAAAACTGAATGTTTCATACAATATGGGTTTGTGTTAACCCACACACCTAAGTGAAATGTTTGATTACGTTTACAAGACATAACACATAGTTCAGTTGAGTGTGAAAGGGAACAACAGAGAAAGTCACAAACAAAACATTTGTGAAGGACTTGATGAATGTTTTTTCTTTAGAAATGACAAAAAATAAAGAATTTTTCAACAAGATGTCTTTCTATAGCGAGTTTCATTTGAGATAGTCTTCTCTTAGAAGTGCAAGAGTGGTATTCCCTACAACTTATTCCCCAATTTGATCATTCTCAGAAATTAGGAGACGGAAACCACACCTACTGTAATATTAGACCTTGTAACAAGGTAACTAGGTTTCAATGGCTTAAAAGGTGCAGAAAGAGGCTCATGTATAATGACCTCCAGTGTCCCACAGGTTTCCCAAATCATTTCTTAGAGTATGGAAAAAGAGGAAATAAAGTGTCTACAGAAAGTGTATACCCCCTTGAACTTTGTTCAGTTTGTTGCGCCAGTGCCAGAGTTTCATGCAATTAAATGAGGACCTCTTTCTCACACCACATATGTTATACTTTCAATGGGAAAAAAGGAAATATTACATTTTCACCCACATGTTAATATTTGGTAGAAGCCCTTTTCACAGCAATTTCAGCTGTGAGTCTGTTGGTAATGGGCTCCACCACCTCTGCACCAACAAGATTTGATAATATTTGAGAATTTCAGAAGTCTGTCTGGTTTAGCTGAAGAATCAGCTAAGGTAAGTTTCAGGAAGAGCATCTGATTTCTTTCAATAAAGCAGAACAGAGAAAAAACACACAATACAAAATCATGAGAATTTGTATCCATATGACACTTTGACTCGAATACTTTTATCAGACCTACACAGAGTATATACTGTACACACTTTTTCAGCCCAGGTTTATACATTTGGAACTGCCATTTGTAGGTGTTTTTGTGTCTTAGCTCAACACTGTGAAACCTGTAGTTACAAACATGGACGATGAAGACATGAAGACATATATTGTACCTCTGACCGGCCTACCTTCCAAGAGGTGAAAGATGAAACTTTTCCTTTATCGTCAACTCAGTGAATGTCTTTAAACTTTCGAAAACTGTAACAAAGAATAAGTTAAAAAACTTATTTTCATTGGACCCACAGAAAAGTCAAAGTTGTCCATAGAAATGCCCGTCTAAATCAGAAATCTACAGCACAAAGGCAGTGGCCTTTCGGGACATAAAAATGAAATCAGACTTTACTCAGACGATTTGCCCTTGGTCACGGACATCTTGCTATCAGTCACTACAAAGATGTTTTCTCTCGTGCCATGGCTTGCCTGACTTGTTTCTTCAGCTGGATGGCTTCTGGTCGCTGGTCAGGATCGACAGCCAGCATGTCCTGGAGCAGTGTCCTTAGCTCCGTGCTTATGGCTCTATTTACTTTCAGGGGGATGTGGAACTGCAGCCAGGGGTTCTCATGCAGGGCCTCTCCAATAGGCCCTGACAGACATCTGCTCCTGTATCGGAAACACACTTTAGTTCAATTCTAAAATATTTCTCATAGGACTGAAGGAACCTTTGCCTGTTAAGAGTTAACAATTAGGTCCTCAAGAACTGTTTTACGGTTTTCTACACTCCTGGCTGGCCAAGGTATCTTTAAGGTCTCTTAAGTGGAGGTGTAACTCATGTATCCTACATGTGATTTAGCAACATGAAAGGGAATAGCTTCTTATCGGATTATGGTCTTGGTTAACTGCCTAAGGCTGACCTAAGTGCCTAACTTTCTGACTTTCTTTATACCTTATATGTTAAGAAGCTTCTTCTGACCAATCAGAAATGTATGCTTTATGTATGAACATTTTGCTCATCAAAGTGAGTGAGAGACAAGGTTAACAGAAATTAGCCACGGCAGTAAATGACAGCATATTTTTGGGTTCTTAAATGGTCTCTACCTGGCACACCTGCAGTGCAAACTGACACACACTGTTTAGAGAAACAGCTACTCTATTACTAATATTAATGAAACATTTCTTATTCTATGGAACAAAAACAAACAGTAAAACTAAAACACAGATCTCTTAGCTTCCTATTTCATGAACCAGATGACTGAATGACCAAGCCTAACTAGTAGCCAGAACCCCAGTTAACCCTCCGTAACACAAAGTTTAACCACACGACAGGAACTCTTTCAAACTGAGTGAAAATCATAAATGGATCCATAACTTTACATCAATTTACTATGTTGTGCCAATACCTGCATTTACATTTAGAACGAATGATGTCATAGAACCAGCATCACACCAGTTCCAGGTGTCTCCAAGGAGACAACAGAACTTCAGTTGTGTTTGCTAAAATACACACTTTGAAACATACTGTAACACTTAGTTAACATGTCTGGTTTAGTTGAAGAATCGGCTAAGGTAAGTTTCAGGGTTTAATGGTGGGATGGCACCTGTGCTTTTTTCCCCCAACCGCTAGAATATGATTCGCACCAAACCCAAAAGAAATACTGCACAGTTCAGGAACTTCATCAACCTAGCAACTGTAAAATAAGCTTACAAACAACTGAATTGAAATGCCAAAAAGTTCAGAGAAAGGCACAAACTATGTTTACTTGGGGTTTACAAAATTAAAGCTAACTAAAACTGTAATGATAAACAATCATGCTGCCAATGTACAGAGAAATATCATGTTTTTTGAATAATGTATTATTTGTTACATAGGAACCCAGTATAAGGGAATCCCTTGCGATCCTTTCTGCAGAGATAAAGGTAAGTATTGTTTTCTCTTTAGCTCTGTCACTCCAAGAAATATAATGAACATAAATATATTTGCCAATCTTTTCATAGTAATCCAAACAACTCTGCGTGTAGCTGACATTTGTAATATTTATCTACCGCAGTATAACTCTTCTGGCAAGGCGATTGGTATTGTACCTTGAAAGAAAACTGATTGGAAATGTCATGTACTCTATGGTTTCTATTGATGTCAAGTGGCAAATGTTGACTGGTGATGTTATGTGAATCTTAGGAAATGGTCATTTTTCAATCGAGTCTATGTTTCTCAGAATTTGAGACAGAGAGCTCAATCTCTGCAATCCGAGCTGAGGGCATTTCTTGGAATGGAAAGGTAAGAGCAACGTGTTCTTTGATTTCTCTTAAGACTCTTCGCCAGATTTAACGATGAAAAATGTAAATAATAATAACAAACATTATTTTATATAGTGCCTTGAAAGGTGGCTTCTTTACAGAATGACAAAACCAACTACAATAAATAATACACAAGATATGCATGATGACAATACACAGTTAGAGGAGACAGTAGATGGTCATTGTCAGTGTATTCTGAAGGTAGTTTTCCAATTTTTTGGAACGGGGTAAAAGAGGCCACCTCTACTAGAATCTTTGTCCTAACCAAAAATGTAACAAAGTATAATAATAATATTAAAAATAATAATGATAAACTTTATCTATAGAGCACCTTTCATACAAATAGTGCTTTGGTGCTTTAAAAACCAAGCGTAAAAATAAAATATTAAAATTGAGAGATATACTTTCAGTTGTCAAGGAAAATACAGCAATACAGTAAAGCAACATACATGTCAATTAAATAAATAAAAATTAGGAAAGTCGTAATAAAATAAGAACAATTAAAGAGAACTAAAAAAAGAAACAGAAATAGAAAGAACAAAGAACCACTTTAACTAAAAGCAACATTTTCAAATGTTTTTTAAAACAATGTACCGAGCTTGACTGCCTAATAAAAAGTGGAAGTGAGTTTCATAATTTAGAAGCATAAAAACAAAAAGCAGCCTCTCCACTCTTTCTGCATTTCACATGTGGTATTTGCAGTAGGCCAGTATGTGCAGATCTCAGGTCACGTATAGGAACATATGAAGACAGACATTCAGTAAGGTACAGACGTGCTAGGTCGCTTAAAGCTTTAAAAACAAGTAAAAGAACTTTCAAATTTATCCTAGATAATACAGGTGACCAGTGAAGTTTTTTCAAAACAGGAATGATATTCTCTTTCTTGTATTTGTTAGGATCTGTGCTACTGCATTTCGAACAAGTAGTAAGGGATTTATTGTTTTCTTGGGAAGCCCACAAAACAGAGCATTATAATCATATCCACATCAATGTGAGCAATGGAGAAGTCAAATTAACGTGTCTAAATATCATCTAGTTCTATACCAGGGAAGAGGGCTTTTGCCTACACAGACGACAAGACACAAAACGTTCAACTGTGCAAAACACGCATAAGGACATCAGTCAGGAGGAACAAGGTAAAGTGTTTTTACTTCTTCACCATGGTCATGTAATTTCACTCCAAGCACTGTCATATGAAATAACTGTGGAAACGACCTCCCCAACATTTTGGGTTGTTGCATTTTGCTTCAATGAATTTTAACCTTTTCTTTTAGACATTAAGAGGAAGGACACATTCACCCTTGGTAGAGATTCAGTTGTTCTGAGATGTCAAGGTGAGAATTAACCACTTCAGGCATACGTCAATCCACATGACTGAAAACTGGCAATGAACAGGATATGGGGATTTTGCTAGTTATAAAGTACAATAATCATCATTACATGATCTAAGACTACTGAAGTATAAGCTGTGTCCCTGACTGATTAATTAGCAAATTCATCTTTGTAGAGTGCAGCTACTATCTATTCAGTGGCATTTCCTTAAAACAACTGTATTCCCACATTCTGAATATGGAGTGAGATCATGTAGAGAATGTTGGACTTGTAATAACTAATTGAAGGATAATAACAATCAACGAAAGTGCTTAAAAGTATCAACAAATGCCTTCAAAGTACTTGACACGGACTTTGCTTTCAAAAGTGAAACATAATTAATGCTTACGTAAGATTTCTCTTGACTTCTCAGGAGTATACTAACTCCAAGGACAAGTAACATCACAAACCATTATTTAAGTGCTGATGTTGGAGCTGCAATACTACTACCAAGACAAAAAATGATACAGGTAACACTGCTTTCAGATTTCTAAGAATTGCTAAAATAGTATGTTTGCAGAGCATTCAGAGTCTCATAGAGAAAATAAGTTGAGAATATGACAAGTTCCTACCATCTCAAACACTGCCAATCTAGAACAAAAAGAAAGTACTTGAACGCCTGCAGTAATCGAACACAAACCAGAACATATCAGTGCATGACAAGGAAATGTAGTCACAAAATGATTCTACCCTTTCAAGTCCCAAAAAGGACCGAGGAACTTACCGGAGGCGATACCTGGATTTCAAACGGAGTACAATGTAGCCACTGTAGGGGAGAAGATCACAGAGAGCTCTTCTCAGATTGCTCAGAGTCAGCCCCAGCACCCTGTCCTGACTGAAGCAGACAAAGTGGTCAAACAGGTAGGTAGAAATGAGTAAGGAACAGAGAGTATGGTTATTCTTGCATTGTTTTGTTCGTCTGTCAAAGAAAAGAGTGCTTTGACTTTTGTCAATGTTCATCTTTATTTTAGGAGAAGAACAAACGGTGGTATCACACTTTGCTCAAGTGTATGATACCATGTGTGTACAGCAGACATCACCAAAGGAACAGGAGACACCTGAGTAGAGAACAAGAATATGAAAAGAATGATGAAAAAAAGCACCAGGAGAAATCCATTGAATATGCACAATCTCGTCCAGTATTTCAATGAAAAGTTTCAGTGTTGTTTTTAGTGTCGTCGTATTGCATACATTTAAAACAATGTGTCTTTTTTAATGAACAATTTCATTTACTTTAGTAAAAAGTGTTGTTTACTGTAGTCCTAGCATGGATGCAATTGTTAGAAAAAACGTGAATGAAAAACTGAATGTTTCATACAATATGGGTTTGTGTTAACCCACACACCTAAGTGAAATGTTTGATTACGTTTACAAGACATAACACATAGTTCAGTTGAGTGTGAAAGGGAACAACAGAGAAAGTCACAAACAAAACATTTGTGAAGGACTTGATGAATGTTTTTTCTTTAGAAATGACAAAAAATAAAGAATTTTTCAACAAGATGTCTTTCTATAGTGAGTTTCATTTGAGATAGTCTTTTCTTAGAAGTGCAAGAGTGGTATTCCCTACAACTTATTCCCCAATTTGATCATTCTCAGAAATTAGGAGACGGAAACCACACCTACTGTAATATTAGACCTTGTAACAAGGTAACTAGGTTTCAATGGCTTAAAAGGTGCAGAAAGAGGCTCATGTATAATGACCTCCAGTGTCCCACAGGTTTCCCAAATCATTTCTTAGAGTATGGAAAAAGAGGAAATAAAGTGTCTACAGAAAGTGTATACCCCCTTGAACTTTGTTCAGTTTGTTGCGCCAGTGCCAGAGTTTCATGCAATTAAATGAGGACCTCTTTCTCACACCACATATGTTATACTTTCAATGGGAAAAAAGGAAATATTACATTTTCACCCACATGTTAATATTTGGTAGAAGCCCTTTTCACAGCAATTTCAGCTGTGAGTCTGTTGGTAATGGGCTCCACCACCTCTGCACCAACAAGATTTGATAATATTTGAGAATTTCAGAAGTCTGTCTGGTTTAGCTGAAGAATCAGCTAAGGTAAGTTTCAGGAAGAGCATCTGATTTCTTTCAATAAAGCAGAACAGAGAAAAAACACACAATACAAAATCATGAGAATTTGTATCCATATGACACTTTGACTCGAATACTTTTATCAGACCTACACAGAGTATATACTGTACACACTTTTTCAGCCCAGGTTTATACATTTGGAACTGCCATTTGTAGGTGTTTTTGTGTCTTAGCTCAACACTGTGAAACCTGTAGTTACAAACATGGACGATGAAGACATGAAGACATATATTGTACCTCTGACCGGCCTACCTTCCAAGAGGTGAAAGATGAAACTTTTCCTTTATCGTCAACTCAGTGAATGTCTTTAAACTTTCGAAAACTGTAACAAAGAATAAGTTAAAAAACTTATTTTCATTGGACCCACAGAAAAGTCAAAGTTGTCCATAGAAATGCCCGTCTAAATCAGAAATCTACAGCACAAAGGCAGTGGCCTTTCGGGACATAAAAATGAAATCAGACTTTACTCAGACGATTTGCCCTTGGTCACGGACATCTTGCTATCAGTCACTACAAAGATGTTTTCTCTCGTGCCATGGCTTGCCTGACTTGTTTCTTCAGCTGGATGGCTTCTGGTCGCTGGTCAGGATCGACAGCCAGCATGTCCTGGAGCAGTGTCCTTAGCTCCGTGCTTATGGCTCTATTTACTTTCAGGGGGATGTGGAACTGCAGCCAGGGGTTCTCATGCAGGGCCTCTCCAATAGGCCCTGACAGACATCTGCTCCTGTATCGGAAACACACTTTAGTTCAATTCTAAAATATTTCTCATAGGACTGAAGGAACCTTTGCCTGTTAAGAGTTAACAATTAGGTCCTCAAGAACTGTTTTACGGTTTTCTACACTCCTGGCTGGCCAAGGTATCTTTAAGGTCTCTTAAGTGGAGGTGTAACTCATGTATCCTACATGTGATTTAGCAACATGAAAGGGAATAGCTTCTTATCGGATTATGGTCTTGGTTAACTGCCTAAGGCTGACCTAAGTGCCTAACTTTCTGACTTTCTTTATACCTTATATGTTAAGAAGCTTCTTCTGACCAATCAGAAATGTATGCTTTATGTATGAACATTTTGCTCATCAAAGTGAGTGAGAGACAAGGTTAACAGAAATTAGCCACGGCAGTAAATGACAGCATATTTTTGGGTTCTTAAATGGTCTCTACCTGGCACACCTGCAGTGCAAACTGACACACACTGTTTAGAGAAACAGCTACTCTATTACTAGTATTAATGAAACATTTCTTATTCTATGGAACAAAAACAAACAGTAAAACTAAAACACAGATCTCTTAGCTTCCTATTTCATGAACCAGATGACTGAATGACCAAGCCTAACTAGTAGCCAGAACCCCAGTTAACCCTCCGTAACACAAAGTTTAACCACACGACAGGAACTCTTTCAAACTGAGTGAAAATCATAAATGGATCCATAACTTTACATCAATTTACTATGTTGTGCCAATACCTGCATTTACATTTAGAACGAATGATGTCATAGAACCAGCATCACACCAGTTCCAGGTGTCTCCAAGGAGACAACAGAACTTCAGTTGTGTTTGCTAAAATACACACTTTGAAACATACTGTAACACTTAGTTAACATGTCTGGTTTAGTTGAAGAATCGGCTAAGGTAAGTTTCAGGGTTTAATGGTGGGATGGCACCTGTGCTTTTTTCCCCCAACCGCTAGAATATGATTCGCACCAAACCCAAAAGAAATACTGCACAGTTCAGGAACTTCATCAACCTAGCAACTGTAAAATAAGCTTACAAACAACTGAATTGAAATGCCAAAAAGTTCAGAGAAAGGCACAAACTATGTTTACTTGGGGTTTACAAAATTAAAGCTAACTAAAACTGTAATGATAAACAATCATGCTGCCAATGTACAGAGAAATATCATGTTTTTTGAATAATGTATTATTTGTTACATAGGAACCCAGTATAAGGGAATCCCTTGCGATCCTTTCTGCAGAGATAAAGGTAAGTATTGTTTTCTCTTTAGCTCTGTCACTCCAAGAAATATAATGAACATAAATATATTTGCCAATCTTTTCATAGTAATCCAAACAACTCTGCGTGTAGCTGACATTTGTAATATTTATCTACCGCAGTATAACTCTTCTGGCAAGGCGATTGGTATTGTACCTTGAAAGAAAACTGATTGGAAATGTCATGTACTCTATGGTTTCTATTGATGTCAAGTGGCAAATGTTGACTGGTGATGTTATGTGAATCTTAGGAAATGGTCATTTTTCAATCGAGTCTATGTTTCTCAGAATTTGAGACAGAGAGCTCAATCTCTGCAATCCGAGCTGAGGGCATTTCTTGGAATGGAAAGGTAAGAGCAACGTGTTCTTTGATTTCTCTTAAGACTCTTCGCCAGATTTAACGATGAAAAATGTAAATAATAATAACAAACATTATTTTATATAGTGCCTTGAAAGGTGGCTTCTTTACAGAATGACAAAACCAACTACAATAAATAATACACAAGATATGCATGATGACAATACACAGTTAGAGGAGACAGTAGATGGTCATTGTCAGTGTATTCTGAAGGTAGTTTTCCAATTTTTTGGAACGGGGTAAAAGAGGCCACCTCTACTAGAATCTTTGTCCTAACCAAAAATGTAACAAAGTATAATAATAATATTAAAAATAATAATGATAAACTTTATCTATAGAGCACCTTTCATACAAATAGTGCTTTGGTGCTTTAAAAACCAAGCGTAAAAATAAAATATTAAAATTGAGAGATATACTTTCAGTTGTCAAGGAAAATACAGCAATACAGTAAAGCAACATACATGTCAATTAAATAAATAAAAATTAGGAAAGTCGTAATAAAATAAGAACAATTAAAGAGAACTAAAAAAAGAAACAGAAATAGAAAGAACAAAGAACCACTTTAACTAAAAGCAACATTTTCAAATGTTTTTTAAAACAATGTACCGAGCTTGACTGCCTAATAAAAAGTGGAAGTGAGTTTCATAATTTAGAAGCATAAAAACAAAAAGCAGCCTCTCCACTCTTTCTGCATTTCACATGTGGTATTTGCAGTAGGCCAGTATGTGCAGATCTCAGGTCACGTATAGGAACATATGAAGAAAGACATTCAGTAAGGTACAGACGTGCTAGGTCGCTTAAAGCTTTAAAAACAAGTAAAAGAACTTTCAAATTTATCCTAGATAATACAGGTGACCAGTGAAGTTTTTTCAAAACAGGAATGATATTCTCTTTCTTGTATTTGTTAGGATCTGTGCTACTGCATTTCGAACAAGTAGTAAGGGATTTATTGTTTTCTTGGGAAGCCCACAAAACAGAGCATTATAATCATATCCACATCAATGTGAGCAATGGAGAAGTCAAAAATAACGTGTCTAAATATCATCTAGTTCTATCCCAGGGAAGAGGGCTTTTGCCTACACAGACGACAAGACACAAAACGCTCAACTGTGCAAAACACGCATAAGGACATCAGTCAGGAGGAACAAGGTAAAGTGTTTTTACTTCTTCACCATGGTCATGTAGTTTCACTCCAAGCACTGTCATATGAAATAACTGTGGAAACGACTTCCCCAACATTTTGGGTTGTTGCATTTTGCTTCAATGAATTTTAACCTTTTCTTTTAGACATTAAGAGGAAGGACACATTCACCCTTGGTAGAGATTCAGTTGTTCTATGAGATGTCAAGGTGAGAATTAACCACTTCAGGCATACGTCAATCCACATGACTGAAAACTGGCAATGAACAGGATATGGGGATTTTGCTAGTTATAAAGTACAATAATCATCATTACATGATCTAAGACTACTGAAGTATAAGCTGTGTCCCTGACTGATTAATTAGCAAATTCATCTTTGTAGAGTGCAGCTACTATCTATTCAGTGGCATTTCCTTAAAACAACTGTATTCCCACATTCTGAATATGGAGTGAGATCATGTAGAGAATGTTGGACTTGTAATAACTAATTGAAGGATAATAACAATCAACGAAAGTGCTTAAAAGTATCAACAAATGCCTTCAAAGTACTTGACACGGACTTTGCTTTCAAAAGTGAAACATAATTAATGCTTACGTAAGATTTCTCTTGACTTCTCAGGAGTATACTAACTCCAAGGACAAGTAACATCACAAACCATTATTTAAGTGCTGATGTTGGAGCTGCAATACTACTACCAAGACAAAAAATGATACAGGTAACACTGCTTTCAGATTTCTAAGAATTGCTAAAATAGTATGTTTACAGAGCATTCAGAGTCTCATAGAGAAAATAAGTTGAGAATATGACAAGTTCCTACCATCTCAAACACTGCCAATCTAGAACAAAAAGAAAGTACTTGAACGCCTGCAGTAATCGAACACAAACCAGAACATATCAGTGCATGACAAGGAAATGTAGTCACAAAATGATTCTACCCTTTCAAGTCCCAAAAAGGACCGAGGAACTTACCGGAGGCGATACCTGGATTTCAAACGGAGTACAATGTAGCCACTGTAGGGGAGAAGATCACAGAGAGCTCTTCTCAGATTGCTCAGAGTCAGCCCCAGCACCCTGTCCTGACTGAAGCAGACAAAGTGGTCAAACAGGTAGGTAGAAATGAGTAAGGAACAGAGAGTATGGTTATTCTTGCATTGTTTTGTTCGTCTGTCAAAGAAAAGAGTGCTTCTGACTTTTGTCAATGTTCATCTTTATTTTAGGAGAAGAACAAACGGTGGTATCACACTTTGCTCAAGTGTATGATACCATGTGTGTACAGCAGACATCACCAAAGGAACAGGAGACACCTGAGTAGAGAACAAGAATATGAAAAGAATGATGAAAAAAAGCACCAGGAGAAATCCATTGAATATGCACAATCTCGTCCAGTATTTCAATGAAAAGTTTCAGTGTTGTTTTTAGTGTCGTCGTATTGCATACATTTAAAACAATGTGTCTTGTTTAATGAACAATTTCATTTACTTTAGTAAAAAGTGTTGTTTACTGTAGTCCTAGCATGGATGCAATTGTTAGAAAAAACGTGAATGAAAAACTGAATGTTTCATACAATATGGGTTTGTGTTAACCCACACACCTAAGTGAAATGTTTGATTACGTTTACAAGACATAACACATAGTTCAGTTGAGTGTGAAAGGGAACAACAGAGAAAGTCACAAACAAAACATTTGTGAAGGACTTGATGAATGTTTTTTCTTTAGAAATGACAAAAAATAAAGAATTTTTCAACAAGATGTCTTTCTATAGCGAGTTTCATTT
Organism: Lepisosteus platostomus; assembly: GCF_059453375.1. Taxonomy (NCBI): domain Eukaryota; kingdom Metazoa; phylum Chordata; class Actinopteri; order Semionotiformes; family Lepisosteidae; genus Lepisosteus; species Lepisosteus platostomus. Next base: position 12,788,164 of record NC_142637.1, read on the forward strand.
GAGATAGTCTTTTCTTAGAAGTGCAAGAGTGGTATTCCCTACAACTTATTCCCCAATTTGATCATTCTCAGAAATTAGGAGACGGAAACCACACCTACTGTAATATTAGACCTTGTAACAAGGTAACTAGGTTTCAATGGCTTAAAAGGTGCAGAAAGAGGCTCATGTATAATGACCTCCAGTGTCCCACAGGTTTCCCAAATCATTTCTTAGAGTATGGAAAAAGAGGAAATAAAGTGTCTACAGAAAGTGTATACCCCCTTGAACTTTGTTCAGTTTGTTGCGCCAGTGCCAGAGTTTCATGCAATTAAATGAGGACCTCTTTCTCACACCACATATGTTATACTTTCAATGGGAAAAAAGGAAATATTACATTTTCACCCACATGTTAATATTTGGTAGAAGCCCTTTTCACAGCAATTTCAGCTGTGAGTCTGTTGGTAATGGGCTCCACCACCTCTGCACCAACAAGATTTGATAATATTTGAGAATTTCAGAAGTCTGTCTGGTTTAGCTGAAGAATCAGCTAAGGTAAGTTTCAGGAAGAGCATCTGATTTCTTTCAATAAAGCAGAACAGAGAAAAAACACACAATACAAAATCATGAGAATTTGTATCCATATGACACTTTGACTCGAATACTTTTATCAGACCTACACAGAGTATATACTGTACACACTTTTTCAGCCCAGGTTTATACATTTGGAACTGCCATTTGTAGGTGTTTTTGTGTCTTAGCTCAACACTGTGAAACCTGTAGTTACAAACATGGACGATGAAGACATGAAGACATATATTGTACCTCTGACCGGCCTACCTTCCAAGAGGTGAAAGATGAAACTTTTCCTTTATCGTCAACTCAGTGAATGTCTTTAAACTTTCGAAAACTGTAACAAAGAATAAGTTAAAAAACTTATTTTCATTGGACCCACAGAAAAGTCAAAGTTGTCCATAGAAATGCCCGTCTAAATCAGAAATCTACAGCACAAAGGCAGTGGCCTTTCGGGACATAAAAATGAAATCAGACTTTACTCAGACGATTTGCCCTTGGTCACGGACATCTTGCTATCAGTCACTACAAAGATGTTTTCTCTCGTGCCATGGCTTGCCTGACTTGTTTCTTCAGCTGGATGGCTTCTGGTCGCTGGTCAGGATCGACAGCCAGCATGTCCTGGAGCAGTGTCCTTAGCTCCGTGCTTATGGCTCTATTTACTTTCAGGGGGATGTGGAACTGCAGCCAGGGGTTCTCATGCAGGGCCTCTCCAATAGGCCCTGACAGACATCTGCTCCTGTATCGGAAACACACTTTAGTTCAATTCTAAAATATTTCTCATAGGACTGAAGGAACCTTTGCCTGTTAAGAGTTAACAATTAGGTCCTCAAGAACTGTTTTACGGTTTTCTACACTCCTGGCTGGCCAAGGTATCTTTAAGGTCTCTTAAGTGGAGGTGTAACTCATGTATCCTACATGTGATTTAGCAACATGAAAGGGAATAGCTTCTTATCGGATTATGGTCTTGGTTAACTGCCTAAGGCTGACCTAAGTGCCTAACTTTCTGACTTTCTTTATACCTTATATGTTAAGAAGCTTCTTCTGACCAATCAGAAATGTATGCTTTATGTATGAACATTTTGCTCATCAAAGTGAGTGAGAGACAAGGTTAACAGAAATTAGCCACGGCAGTAAATGACAGCATATTTTTGGGTTCTTAAATGGTCTCTACCTGGCACACCTGCAGTGCAAACTGACACACACTGTTTAGAGAAACAGCTACTCTATTACTAATATTAATGAAACATTTCTTATTCTATGGAACAAAAACAAACAGTAAAACTAAAACACAGATCTCTTAGCTTCCTATTTCATGAACCAGATGACTGAATGACCAAGCCTAACTAGTAGCCAGAACCCCAGTTAACCCTCCGTAACACAAAGTTTAACCACACGACAGGAACTCTTTCAAACTGAGTGAAAATCATAAATGGATCCATAACTTTACATCAATTTACTATGTTGTGCCAATACCTGCATTTACATTTAGAACGAATGATGTCATAGAACCAGCATCACACCAGTTCCAGGTGTCTCCAAGGAGACAACAGAACTTCAGTTGTGTTTGCTAAAATACACACTTTGAAACATACTGTAACACTTAGTTAACATGTCTGGTTTAGTTGAAGAATCGGCTAAGGTAAGTTTCAGGGTTTAATGGTGGGATGGCACCTGTGCTTTTTTCCCCCAACCGCTAGAATATGATTCGCACCAAAACCAAAAGAAATACTGCACAGTTCAGGAACTTCATCAACCTAGCAACTGTAAAATAAGCTTACAAACAACTGAATTGAAATGCCAAAAAGTTCAGAGAAAGGCACAAACTATGTTTACTTGGGGTTTACAAAATTAAAGCTAACTAAAACTGTAATGATAAACAATCATGCTGCCAATGTACAGAGAAATATCATGTTTTTTGAATAATGTATTATTTGTTACATAGGAACCCAGTATAAGGGAATCCCTTGCGATCCTTTCTGCAGAGATAAAGGTAAGTATTGTTTTCTCTTTAGCTCTGTCACTCCAAGAAATATAATGAACATAAATATATTTGCCAATCTTTTCATAGTAATCCAAACAACTCTGCGTGTAGCTGACATTTGTAATATTTATCTACCGCAGTATAACTCTTCTGGCAAGGCGATTGGTATTGTACCTTGAAAGAAAACTGATTGGAAATGTCATGTACTCTATGGTTTCTATTGATGTCAAGTGGCAAATGTTGACTGGTGATGTTATGTGAATCTTAGGAAATGGTCATTTTTCAATCGAGTCTATGTTTCTCAGAATTTGAGACAGAGAGCTCAATCTCTGCAATCCGAGCTGAGGGCATTTCTTGGAATGGAAAGGTAAGAGCAACGTGTTCTTTGATTTCTCTTAAGACTCTTCGCCAGATTTAACGATGAAAAATGTAAATAATAATAACAAACATTATTTTATATAGTGCCTTGAAAGGTGGCTTCTTTACAGAATGACAAAACCAACTACAATAAATAATACACAAGATATGCATGATGACAATACACAGTTAGAGGAGACAGTAGATGGTCATTGTCAGTGTATTCTGAAGGTAGTTTTCCAATTTTTTGGAACGGGGTAAAAGAGGCCACCTCTACTAGAATCTTTGTCCTAACCAAAAATGTAACAAAGTATAATAATAATATTAAAAATAATAATGATAAACTTTATCTATAGAGCACCTTTCATACAAATAGTGCTTTGGTGCTTTAAAAACCAAGCGTAAAAATAAAATATTAAAATTGAGAGATATACTTTCAGTTGTCAAGGTAAATACAGCAATACAGTAAAGCAACATACATGTCAATTAAATAAATAAAAATTAGGAAAGTCGTAATAAAATAAGAACAATTAAAGAGAACTAAAAAAAGAAACAGAAATAGAAAGAACAAAGAACCACTTTAACTAAAGCAACATTTTCAAATGTTTTTTAAAACAATGTACCGAGCTTGACTGCCTAATAAAAAGTGGAAGTGAGTTTCATAATTTAGAAGCATAAAAACAAAAAGCAGCCTCTCCACTCTTTCTGCATTTCACATGTGGTATTTGCAGTAGGCCAGTATGTGCAGATCTCAGGTCACGTATAGGAACATATGAAGAAAGACATTCAGTAAGGTACAGACGTGCTAGGTCGCTTAAAGCTTTAAAAACAAGTAAAAGAACTTTCAAATTTATCCTAGATAATACAGGTGACCAGTGAAGTTTTTTCAAAACAGGAATGATATTCTCTTTCTTGTATTTGTTAGGATCTGTGCTACTGCATTTCGAACAAGTAGTAAGGGATTTATTGTTTTCTTGGGAAGCCCACAAAACAGAGCATTATAATCATATCCACATCAATGTGAGCAATGGAGAAGTCAAAAATAACGTGTCTAAATATCATCTAGTTCTATCCCAGGGAAGAGGGCTTTTGCCTACACAGACGACAAGACACAAAACGCTCAACTGTGCAAAACACGCATAAGGACATCAGTCAGGAGGAACAAGGTAAAGTGTTTTTACTTCTTCACCATGGTCATGTAATTTCACTCCAAGCACTGTCATATGAAATAACTGTGGAAACGACCTCCCCAACATTTTGGGTTGTTGCATTTTGCTTCAATGAATTTTAACCTTTTCTTTTAGACATTAAGAGGAAGGACACATTCACCCTTGGTAGAGATTCAGTTGTTCTATGAGATGTCAAGGTGAGAATTAACCACTTCAGGCATACGTCAATCCACATGACTGAAAACTGGCAATGAACAGGATATGGGGATTTTGCTAGTTATAAAGTACAATAATCATCATTACATGATCTAAGACTACTGAAGTATAAGCTGTGTCCCTGACTGATTAATTAGCAAATTCATCTTTGTAGAGTGCAGCTACTATCTATTCAGTGGCATTTCCTTAAAACAACTGTATTCCCACATTCTGAATATGGAGTGAGATCATGTAGAGAATGGTGGACTTGTAATAACTAATTGAAGGATAATAACAATCAACGAAAGTGCTTAAAAGTATCAACAAATGCCTTCAAAGTACTTGACACGGACTTTGCTTTCAAAAGTGAAACATAATTAATGCTTACGTAAGATTTCTCTTGACTTCTCAGGAGTATACTAACTCCAAGGACAAGTAACATCACAAACCATTATTTAAGTGCTGATGTTGGAGCTGCAATACTACTACCAAGACAAAAAATGATACAGGTAACACTGCTTTCAGATTTCTAAGAATTGCTAAAATAGTATGTTTGCAGAGCATTCAGAGTCTCATAGAGAAAATAAGTTGAGAATATGACAAGTTCCTACCATCTCAAACACTGCCAATCTAGAACAAAAAGAAAGTACTTGAACGCCTGCAGTAATCGAACACAAACCAGAACATATCAGTGCATGACAAGGAAATGTAGTCACAAAATGATTCTACCCTTTCAAGTCCCAAAAAGGACCGAGGAACTTACCGGAGGCGATACCTGGATTTCAAACGGAGTACAATGTAGCCACTGTAGGGGAGAAGATCACAGAGAGCTCTTCTCAGATTGCTCAGAGTCAGCCCCAGCACCCTGTCCTGACTGAAGCAGACAAAGTGGTCAAACAGGTAGGTAGAAATGAGTAAGGAACAGAGAGTATGGTTATTCTTGCATTGTTTTGTTCGTCTGTCAAAGAAAAGAGTGCTTCTGACTTTTGTCAATGTTCATCTTTATTTTAGGAGAAGAACAAACGGTGGTATCACACTTTGCTCAAGTGTATGATACCATGTGTGTACAGCAGACATCACCAAAGGAACAGGAGACACCTGAGTAGAGAACAAGAATATGAAAAGAATGATGAAAAAAAGCACCAGGAGAAATCCATTGAATATGCACAATCTCGTCCAGTATTTCAATGAAAAGTTTCAGTGTTGTTTTTAGTGTCGTCGTATTGCATACATTTAAAACAATGTGTCTTGTTTAATGAACAATTTCATTTACTTTAGTAAAAAGTGTTGTTTACTGTAGTCCTAGCATGGATGCAATTGTTAGAAAAAACGTGAATGAAAAACTGAATGTTTCATACAATATGGGTTTGTGTTAACCCACACACCTAAGTGAAATGTTTGATTACGTTTACAAGACATAACACATAGTTCAGTTGAGTGTGAAAGGGAACAACAGAGAAAGTCACAAACAAAACATTTGTGAAGGACTTGATGAATGTTTTTTCTTTAGAAATGACAAAAAATAAAGAATTTTTCAACAAGATGTCTTTCTATAGCGAGTTTCATTTGAGATAGTCTTTTCTTAGAAGTGCAAGAGTGGTATTCCCTACAACTTATTCCCCAATTTGATCATTCTCAGAAATTAGGAGACGGAAACCACACCTACTGTAATATTAGACCTTGTAACAAGGTAACTAGGTTTCAATGGCTTAAAAGGTGCAGAAAGAGGCTCATGTATAATGACCTCCAGTGTCCCACAGGTTTCCCAAATCATTTCTTAGAGTATGGAAAAAGAGGAAATAAAGTGTCTACAGAAAGTGTATACCCCCTTGAACTTTGTTCAGTTTGTTGCGCCAGTGCCAGAGTTTCATGGAATTAAATGAGGACCTCTTTCTCACACCACATATGTTATACTTTCAATGGGAAAAAAGGAAATATTACATTTTCACCCACATGTTAATATTTGGTAGAAGCCCTTTTCACAGCAATTTCAGCTGTGAGTCTGTTGGTAATGGGCTCCACCACCTCTGCACCAACAAGATTTGATAATATTTGAGAATTTCAGAAGTCTGTCTGGTTTAGCTGAAGAATCAGCTAAGGTAAGTTTCAGGAAGAGCATCTGATTTCTTTCAATAAAGCAGAACAGAGAAAAAACACACAATACAAAATCATGAGAATTTGTATCCATATGACACTTTGACTCGAATACTTTTATCAGACCTACACAGAGTATATACTGTACACACTTTTTCAGCCCAGGTTTATACATTTGGAACTGCCATTTGTAGGTGTTTTTGTGTCTTAGCTCAACACTGTGAAACCTGTAGTTACAAACATGGACGATGAAGACATGAAGACATATATTGTACCTCTGACCGGCCTACCTTCCAAGAGGTGAAAGATGAAACTTTTCCTTTATCGTCAACTCAGTGAATGTCTTTAAACTTTCGAAAACTGTAACAAAGAATAAGTTAAAAAACTTATTTTCATTGGACCCACAGAAAAGTCAAAGTTGTCCATAGAAATGCCCGTCTAAATCAGAAATCTACAGCACAAAGGCAGTGGCCTTTCGGGACATAAAAATGAAATCAGACTTTACTCACGGACATCTTGCTATCAGTCACTACAAAGATGTTTTCTCTCGTGCCATGGCTTGCCTGACTTGCTTCTTCAGCTGGATGGCTTCTGGTCGCTGGTCAGGATCGACAGCCAGCATGTCCTGGAGCAGTGTCCTTAGCTCAGTGCTTATGGCTCTCTTTACTTTCAGGGGGATGTGGAACTGCAGCCAGGGGTTCTCATCCAGGGCCTCTCCAACAGGCCCTGACAGACATATGCTCCTGTATCGGAAACACACTTTAGTTCAATTCTAAAATATTTCTCATAGGACTGAAGGAACCTTTGCCTGTTAAGAGTTAACAATTAGGTCCTCAAGAACTGTTTTACGGTTTTCTACACTCCTGGCTGGCCAAGGTCTCTTTAAGGTCTCTTAAGTGGAGGTGTAACTCATGTATCCTACATGTGATTTAGCAACATGAAAGGGAATAGCTTCTTATCGGATTATGGTCTTGGTTAACTGCCTAAGGCTGACCTAAGTGCCTAACTTTCTGACTTTCTTTATACCTTATATGTTAAGAAGCTTCTTCTGACCAATCAGAAATGTATGCTTTATGTATGAACATTTTGCTCATCAAAGTGAGTGAGAGACAAGGTTAACAGAAATTAGCCACGGCAGTAAATGACAGCATATTTTTGGGTTCTTAAATGGTCTCTACCTGGCACACCTGCAGTGCAAACTGACACACACTGTTTAGAGAAACAGCTACTCTATTACTAATATTAATGAAACATTTCTTATTCTATGGAACAAAAACAAACAGTAAAACTAAAACACAGATCTCTTAGCTTCCTATTTCATGAACCAGATGACTGAATGACCAAGCCTAACTAGTAGCCAGAACCCCAGTTAACCCTCCGTAACACAAAGTTTAACCACACGACAGGAACTCTTTCAAACTGAGTGAAAATCATAAATGGATCCATAACTTAACATCAATTTACTATGTTGTGCCAATACCTGCATTTACATTTAGAACGAATGATGTCATAGAACCAGCATCACACCAGTTCCAGGTGTCTCCAAGGAGACAACAGAACTTCAGTTGTGTTTGCTAAAATACACACTTCGAAACATACTGTAACACTTAGTTAACATGTCTGGTTTAGTTGAAGAATCGGCTAAGGTAAGTTTCAGGGTTTAATGGTGGGATGGCACCTGTGCTTTTTTCCCCCAACCGCTAGAATATGATTCGCACCAAACCCAAAAGAAATACTGCACAGTTCAGGAACTTCATCAACCTAGCAACTGTAAAATAAGCTTACAAACAACTGAATTGAAATGCCAAAAAGTTCAGAGAAAGGCACAAACTATGTTTACTTGGGGTTTACAAAATTAAAGCTAACTAAAACTGTAATGATAAACAATCATGCTGCCAATGTACAGAGAAATATCATGTTTTTAGAATAATGTATTATTTGTTACATAGGAACCCAGTATAAGGGAATCCCTTGCGATCCTTTCTGCAGAGATAAAGGTAAGTATTGTTTTCTCTTTAGCTCTGTCACTCCAAGAAATATAATGAACATAAATATATTTGCCAATCTTTTCATAGTAATCCAAACAACTCTGCGTGTATCTGACATTTGTAATATTTATCTACCGCAGTATAACTCTTCTGGCAAGGCGATTGGTATTGTACCTTGAAAGAAAACTGATTGGAAATTGTTAGGAATCCCTGGTGAGAAGATACACGGATCCTGTGCAGACGCAGGCACGGGTGATAGATGAGGCAGGCGAACAAACCAGAACGAGAGGCAAGGTCGTAGTCAAAAGGCGAAAGGCAAGTCGTAATCCAGGAAGTTCACCGGTAGCAGACAGTCCGAGTCGAGAGGCGAGGTGCAAAGTCGAAAAGGCAGAAGGGGAATCCAAAAACCAGAATAAACGAGGTACGGGGAAAAACGCCAGGTAGAGCTCTCAAGGAGTAGACTCAATACCGAGCAGTGGGAAGCAGGTGCAGATGGTTAAAATAACAGTGCGCACCGCAATGAGTGTGCGCAGGTGGTTTAACTCGTGCGGCGGCGTTTGTTGATAATCACCCGCTGCTGGGTCTGATTAGCTCGCTTACGCTTTGTCTTTGACTGCCTGGTTGTCGTGACAGTACCCCCCCCTTCACGGGCGGCTCCCGACGCCCGAGACGGCCGATCGGGATAGTCCCTGTGGAAGTCTCCGATTAGCGCAGGGTCCAAAATATCCCTCTCCGGAACCCAGGATCTTTCTTCAGGGCCATAACCCTCCCAGTCAACCAGATACTGAAGGGTACCGCGGTTCCATCTAGAGTCGAGGATCTTGTAGACTGTATATGCCTGGTGCCCCCGAATGCGACGCGGGGGTGGCGGGCGACGTTGGGGAGCCGCCAGAGGTGAGCGGTAGAAGGGTTTCAGGAGGGAGACGTGGAAAGACGGGTGGATTTTAAGGGTGGGGGGAAGTGCAAGACGGAAGGTAACTGGGGTGATCCGGGAGAGTATCCTGAAGGGGCCGATATACCTAGGCCCGAGCTTCTTGGAAGGCAGGTGTAGAGGTAGGTTCCTTGTTGAAAGCCAAACAAACTGGCCTCTGCGAAAACGGGGGGCTGGTCTGCGGTGTCGGTTTGCGAATTTGGCCTGGCGCTGGGATGACTTGGTGAGAGCTGTCCTCGCCATTCTCCAGGTCCTGCGCAGCTTGGAAATATATTGACGCACCGACGGCACCGCCGTGTCCGGAGGGTTGGCAGGAATGAGAGTGGGTTGATAACCTAGTGAGCAGAGGAAGGGAGAGAGACCTGTGGAGGAGGAGGTAAGAGAATTATGGGCATATTCTGCCCAGGGAAGTAGCGATGACCAGTCATCCTGCGAGTTGGAGGTGAAGGCTCTCAAAAAGGTAAGGAGGCTTTGGTTGGTCCGCTCCACCTGACCATTGGCCTCAGGATGATAACCCGAAGTCAGAGATACATGGGTCCCTAAAGCTTGACAGAACGCTTTCCAAAAGGCCGAGACAAATTGAGGTCCCCTGTCTGAGACCACTTCGTTGGGCAACCCATGTATCCGAACGACCTGTTGCACAAACAGTGATGCCATTTCCTGGGCTGTGGGCAATGCTGGGAGGGGGACGAAATGGGCTGCCTTGGAAAAACGATCAGATATCACCAAGATTACTGTATGACCTTGACTGCAAGGAAGGTCCGTAATGAAGTCCACAGCTATGTGGGACCAAGGGCGGTGTGGGATCGGAAGAGGGTGAAGGAGACCGGTCTTCTTGGCACGCGGAGTCTTGATCCTGGCACAGACCGGGCAAGCTCGGACGTACTCTGCAACATCTGATCGCATGGAAGGCCACCAGAAATCTCTGGTGAGTAGGTCCAGAGTGCGTCTGCACCCGGGATGGCCTGCAAACCGAGAGTCATGCCCCCATTGCAGGACAGCAGAACGCAAGTTGTCCGGTACAAAAAGCTTATCCGGGGGGCAGCACACAGGAACTATAGCTCCCTTGAGGGCACGTCTGATCTGATCTTCAATAGAGCAGTGGATCGCCCCGAGGATTCTGTTAGGTGAAATGATTGGTTCCGGTGTGTAGTCCAGATCCTGGGGATCATGGAGCCGAGAGAGAGCATCAGCCCTCCCATTCTTCGAGCCAGGTGTATAGGTGATCACAAAATTTAATCGAGAAAAGAAAAGAGACCAACGGGCCTGACGGGAATTGAGGCGTTTGGCCGACTGAATGTAGGCCAGGTTCTTATGGTCCGTGATAATGACAAAGGGGTGATGAGCCCCCTCCAACCAGTGTCTCCATTCCTCCAGGGCCAGCTTGATAGCCAAGAGTTCACGATTACCAACATCATAATTAACCTCAGCAGGGGAGAGTTTCCTCGAAAAGAAGGCACAGGGATGTGGAATCTGCTTATCCCCGTGGCGCTGGGAGAGGACCGCCCCAACCCCATAGGCTGAGGCGTCCACCTCCACTATGAATGGCTGAGAGGGATCCGGGTGTCGTAGAAAAGGTGCCGAACTGAAGAGTTGTTTTAAGCGTAAAAATGCCTGGTTAGCCTCCGGGTTCCATTTACCCAAGCCTGGTCGATTGCGGGTTAGAGCGATGATAGGCGCCACGACGGAGCTAAAGTTCCGGATGAAACGTCTATAAAAGTTGGCAAAACCTAGAAAACGTTGAATTTGCTTTAAGTTACGAGGGGCTGGCCAGTCATTGATGGCCGCCACCTTAGCAGAGTCCATTTCTACACCAACTGAGGAAATGATGTAACCCAGGAAGTGAATTTTAGAAGCATGGAAAACGCACTTCTCAAGCTTGGCGTAGAGTTTGTTGTTAATGAGTCTAGTCAGGACCTCCTGGACGTGGTGGACATGATCCCTAGGGTTGGCAGAAAAGATGAGGATATCATCCAGGTAAACCAAAACAAAATTCCCAATAATGTCCCTAAAGATGTCATTCATGAATGACTGGAAGACAGCCGGGGCATTAACAAGACCAAAAGGCATCACCTGATATTCATAATGTCCATGGGTGGTCATAAAGGCCGTCTTCCACTCGTCCCCTTCCCGTATCCTGATTAGGTTGTAAGCCCCCCGTAGATCTAATTTCGAGAAGATGGAGGCTCCCCGTACGGACTCCAAAGCGGCTGGAATTAAAGGCAGGGGGTAACGATGTTTGACCGTAATGGAGTTCAGTCCTCTGTAATCAATACACGGTCGCAAGGAGCCGTCCTTCTTTCCAATAAAGAAAAAGCCCGCACAGGCTGGAGAAGAGGAGGGACGAATGAATCCTGACTCCAAAGCCTCCTTAATATAATCTTGTAAAGCCTGGTTCTCTGCCTGAGTGAGAGGGTAGATCCGTCCTTTGGGTGGAAGGGTTCCCGGAAGCAACTCTATAGCACAGTCACAGGTACGGTGAGGTGGAAGCGAAAGAGCCTTCTGCTTATCAAAGGCCTGTTTCAGATGCCTGTATTGGGGCGGGATGGTAGAGTGCTCCTCCATAAAGGTTACTGCAGCAGCAACCTTAACCGGCTGACGACAACAGTTGACATGACAGGAGTGGCTCCAGGCAATGAGCTCGTTCTTGTCCCAGGAGATGTGGGGATCGTGCTTCTTGAGCCAGGGAAGACCCAGGATTACCGGGTAGGCAGGCGAGTCCAGGAGAAGGAGTGAGATTTCTTCAACATGAGTTGCACCAACTGATAGAGAGAGAGGGACGGTCTGCCATGTAATCCGTCCAGGTGCAATCGGAGATCCATCCAGAGCTTGAATACAGATTGGGGGTGAGACCGGAGCCAGGGGAATATCCCACTTCTTAGCAAAAGTGACATCTATAAAGTTCCCCGCTGCCCCTGAGTCAACAAAAACCAAAAGGGGAAGTTGTGCGTCAGCCCAAGAAATTTCAGCTGGGAATAAAGGGCCTGATGAGGTTTGAGAAAAAACAGCACTACTGACTCTAACAGTAGGCTGTGGAAGGGTTCGAGAGGGATAAGGGGGTCTCAAGGGACAAGCAGAGAGAAGGTGATCAGGTGCAGAGCAATAGAGACACAGTCCCTCCCGACGGCGCCTTTCCTTTTCTTCCGAGGAAAGGGGTGCATGATGCCGAGTGGGCACCGTGGGGGTAGTACTTTCAGGACGGCCAGGACTGCTTCCATCATGACTCTCTGCTCTCCGCAGCCGAATGCGGGTGTCCAGTTCAACCACCTGAGCGATTGCCGATTCGAGAGAGCGGTTGCGAAGTGGCGAGAGCACCAGGTGGTCCTTTAGATCTTCAGAGAGACCCTTACAAAAAAGGCAAATCAGGGCTTCAGGGTTCCAGTCAGACTCCGTGGCGAGGGCTTGGAAGTCAGCCACATAATCATTCAGAGATCCATCACCCTGACGAAGCGAGGCGAGCCGGAGATGAGTCAGGTCCGGGTTGACTGGAGAAAAACGTGCCTGGAGCTGGTCAGCAAAAAGCTGGAAATCAGCAAACTGAAAGTCTCCCCTAGCAAGCAACACAGCTGCCCAGTCCAGAGCCTTGCCAGTGAGCAAGGAAAGGGCGAAACCGATCTGCTCCCGGGGAGAAAAAAAAAACTCAGGATGCAACTGGAAAGTCAAGGAGCATTGCGCAATAAAACCCCTACAGCCCGCGGTGTTGCCGTCATATCTTTCCGGGAGAACAAACGGTGAGGCTACGGGAGAGGTGGGCGGGGTTACAGGGATTGGAGCAGTGGTCTGTGCTGGAGGCGAAGGGACAGGGGAGGGCGGAAGGCTAGCGACGTGATTGGAGAGAATGTGAAGCGAAGATTGAAGCTGGGTGAGAGCTTGGGAATGGCGATTAAAAAGTGAGCCAAAAGCTTGTGCGTCCGCGGGATCCATCTTTTGGCTCGGTATTCTGTTAGGAATCCCTGGTGAGAAGATACACGGATCCTGTGCAGACGCAGGCACGGGTGATAGATGAGGCAGGCGAACAAACCAGAACGAGAGGCAAGGTCGTAGTCAAAAGGCGAAAGGCAAGTCGTAATCCAGGAAGTTCACCGGTAGCAGACAGTCCGAGTCGAGAGGCGAGGTGCAAAGTCGAAAAGGCAGAAGGGGAATCCAAAAACCAGAATAAACGAGGTACGGGGAAAAACGCCAGGTAGAGCTCTCAAGGAGTAGACTCAATACCGAGCAGTGGGAAGCAGGTGCAGATGGTTAAAATAACAGTGCGCACCGCAATGAGTGTGCGCAGGTGGTTTAACTCGTGCGGCGGCGTTTGTTGATAATCACCCGCTGCTGGGTCTGATTAGCTCGCTTACGCTTTGTCTTTGACTGCCTGGTTGTCGTGACAGAAATGTCATGTACTCTATGGTTTCTATTGATGTCAAGTGGCAAATGTTGACTGGTGATGTTATGTGAATCTTAGGAAATGGTCATTTTTCAATCGAGTCTATGTTTCTCAGAATTTGAGACAGAGAGCTCAATCTCTGCAATCCGAGCTGAGGGCATTTCTTGGAATGGAAAGGTAAGAGCAACGTGTTCTTTGATTTCTCTTAAGACTCTTCGTCAGATTTAACGATGAAAAATGTAAATAATAATAACAAACATTATTTTATATAGTGCCTTGAAAGGTGGCTTCTTTACAGAATGACAAAACCAACTACAATAAATAATACACAAGATAAGCATGATGACAATACACAGTTAGAGGAGACAGTAGATGGTCATTGTCAGTGTATTCTGAAGGTAGTTTTCCAATTTTTTGGAACGGGGTAAAAGAGGCCACCTCTACTAGAATCTTTGTCCTAACCAAAAATGTAACAAAGTATAATAATAATATTAAAAATAATAATGATAAACTTTATCTATAGAGCACCTTTCATACAAATAGTGCTTTGGTGCTTTAAAAACCAAGCGTAAAAATAAAATATTAAAATTGAGAGATATACTTTCAGTTGTAAAGGAAAATACAGCAATACAGTAAAGCAACATACATGTCAATTAAATAAATAAAAATTAGGAAAGTCGTAATAAAATAAGAACAATTAAAGAGAACTAAAAAAAGAAACAGAAATAGAAAGAACAAAGAACCACTTTAACTAAAAGCAACATTTTCAAATGTTTTTTAAAACAATGTACCGAGCTTGACTGCCTAATAAAAAGTGGAAGTGAGTTTCATAATTTAGAAGCATAAAAACAAAAAGCAGCCTCTCCACTCTTTCTGCATTTCACATGTGGTATTTGCAGTAGGCCAGTATGTGCAGATCTCAGGTCACGTATAGGAACATATGAAGACAGACATTCAGTAAGGTACAGACGTGCTAGGTCGCTTAAAGCTTTAAAAACAAGTAAAAGAACTTTCAAATTTATCCTAGATAATACAGGTGACCAGTGAAGTTTTTTCAAAACAGGAATGATATTCTCTTTCTTGTATTTGTTAGGATCTGTGCTACTGCATTTCGAACAAGTAGTAAGGGATTTATTGTTTTCTTGGGAAGCCCACAAAACAGAGCATTATAATCATATCCACATCAATGTGAGCAATGGAGAAGTCAAATTAACGTGTCTAAATATCATCTAGTTCTATCCCAGGGAAGAGGGCTTTTGCCTACACAGACGACAAGACACAAAACGCTCAACTGTGCAAAACACGCATAAGGACATCAGTCAGGAGGAACAAGGTAAAGTGTTTTTACTTCTTCACCATGGTCATGTAGTTTCACTCCAAGCACTGTCATATGAAATAACTGTGGAAACGACTTCCCCAACATTTTGGGTTGTTGCATTTTGCTTCAATGAATTTTAACCTTTTCTTTTAGACATTAAGAGGAAGGACACATTCACCCTTGGTAGAGATTCAGTTGTTCTATGAGATGTCAAGGTGAGAATTAACCACTTCAGGCATACGTCAATCCACATGACTGAAAACTGGCAATGAACAGGATATGGGGATTTTGCTAGTTATAAAGTACAATAATCATCATTACATGATCTAAGACTACTGAAGTATAAGCTGTGTCCCTGACTGATTAATTAGCAAATTCATCTTTGTAGAGTGCAGCTACTATCTATTCAGTGGCATTTCCTTAAAACAACTGTATTTCCACATTCTGAATATGGAGTGAGATCATGTAGAGAATGTTGGACTTGTAATAACTAATTGAAGGATAATAACAATCAACGAAAGTGCTTAAAAGTATCAACAAATGCCTTCAAAGTACTTGACACGGACTTTGCTTTCAAAAGTGAAACATAATTAATGCTTACGTAAGATTTCTCTTGACTTCTCAGGAGTATACTAACTCCAAGGACAAGTAACATCACAAACCATTATTTAAGTGCTGATGTTGGAGCTGCAATACTACTACCAAGACAAAAAATGATACAGGTAACACTGCTTTCAGATTTCTAAGAATTGCTAAAATAGTATGTTTGCAGAGCATTCAGAGTCTCATAGAGAAAATAAGTTGAGAATATGACAAGTTCCTACCATCTCAAACACTGCCAATCTAGAACAAAAAGAAAGTACTTGAACGCCTGCAGTAATCGAACACAAACCAGAACATATCAGTGCATGACAAGGAAATGTAGTCACAAAATGATTCTACCCTTTCAAGTCCCAAAAAGGACCGAGGAACTTACCGGAGGCGATACCTGGATTTCAAACGGAGTACAATGTAGCCACTGTAGGGGAGAAGATCACAGAGAGCTCTTCTCAGATTGCTCAGAGTCAGCCCCAGCACCCTATCCTGACTGAAGCAGACAAAGTGGTCAAACAGGTAGGTAGAAATGAGTAAGGAACAGAGAGTATGGTTATTCTTGCATTGTTTTGTTCGTCTGTCAAAGAAAAGAGTGCTTCTGACTTTTGTCAATGTTCATCTTTATTTTAGGAGAAGAACAAACGGTGGTATCACACTTTGCTCAAGTGTATGATACCATGTGTGTACAGCAGACATCACCAAAGGAACAGGAGACACCTGAGTAGAGAACAAGAATATGAAAAGACTGATGAAAAAAAGCACCAGGAGAAATCCATTGAATATGCACAATCTCGTCCAGTATTTCAATGAAAAGTTTCAGTGTTGTTTTTAGTGTCGTCGTATTGCATACATTTAAAACAATGTGTCTTGTTTAATGAACAATTTCATTTACTTTAGTAAAAAGTGTTGTTTACTGTAGTCCTAGCATGGATGCAATTGTTAGAAAAAACGTGAATGAAAAACTGAATGTTTCATACAATATGGGTTTGTGTTAACCCACACACCTAAGTGAAATGTTTGATTACGTTTACAAGACATAACACATAGTTCAGTTGAGTGTGAAAGGGAACAACAGAGAAAGTCACAAACAAAACATTTGTGAAGGACTTGATGAATGTTTTTTCTTTAGAAATGACAAAAAATAAAGAATTTTTCAACAAGATGTCTTTCTATAGCGAGTTTCATTTGAGATAGTCTTTTCTTAGAAGTGCAAGAGTGGTATTCCCTACAACTTATTCCCCAATTTGATCATTCTCAGAAATTAGGAGACGGAAACCACACCTACTGTAATATTAGACCTTGTAACAAGGTAACTAGGTTTCAATGGCTTAAAAGGTGCAGAAAGAGGCTCATGTATAATGACCTCCAGTGTCCCACAGGTTTCCCAAATCATTTCTTAGAGTATGGAAAAAGAGGAAATAAAGTGTCTACAGAAAGTGTATACCCCCTTGAACTTTGTTCAGTTTGTTGCGCCAGTGCCAGAGTTTCATGGAATTAAATGAGGACCTCTTTCTCACACCACATATGTTATACTTTCAATGGGAAAAAAGGAAATATTACATTTTCACCCACATGTTAATATTTGGTAGAAGCCCTTTTCACAGCAATTTCAGCTGTGAGTCTGTTGGTAATGGGCTCCACCACCTCTGCACCAACAAGATTTGATAATATTTGAGAATTTCAGAAGTCTGTCTGGTTTAGCTGAAGAATCAGCTAAGGTAAGTTTCAGGAAGAGCATCTGATTTCTTTCAATAAAGCAGAACAGAGAAAAAACACACAATACAAAATCATGAGAATTTGTATCCATATGACACTTTGACTCGAATACTTTTATCAGACCTACACAGAGTATATACTGTACACACTTTTTCAGCCCAGGTTTATACATTTGGAACTGCCATTTGTAGGTGTTTTTGTGTCTTAGCTCAACACTGTGAAACCTGTAGTTACAAACATGGACGATGAAGACATGAAGACATATATTGTACCTCTGACCGGCCTACCTTCCAAGAGGTGAAAGATGAAACTTTTCCTTTATCGTCAACTCAGTGAATGTCTTTAAACTTTCGAAAACTGTAACAAAGAATAAGTTAAAAAACTTATTTTCATTGGACCCACAGAAAAGTCAAAGTTGTCCATAGAAATGCCCGTCTAAATCAGAAATCTACAGCACAAAGGCAGTGGCCTTTCGGGACATAAAAATGAAATCAGACTTTACTCACGGACATCTTGCTATCAGTCACTACAAAGATGTTTTCTCTCGTGCCATGGCTTGCCTGACTTGCTTCTTCAGCTGGATGGCTTCTGGTCGCTGGTCAGGATCGACAGCCAGCATGTCCTGGAGCAGTGTCCTTAGCTCAGTGCTTATGGCTCTCTTTACTTTCAGGGGGATGTGGAACTGCAGCCAGGGGTTCTCATCCAGGGCCTCTCCAACAGGCCCTGACAGACATATGCTCCTGTATCGGAAACACACTTTAGTTCAATTCTAAAATATTTCTCATAGGACTGAAGGAACCTTTGCCTGTTAAGAGTTAACAATTAGGTCCTCAAGAACTGTTTTACGGTTTTCTACACTCCTGGCTGGCCAAGGTCTCTTTAAGGTCTCTTAAGTGGAGGTGTAACTCATGTATCCTACATGTGATTTAGCAACATGAAAGGGAATAGCTTCTTATCGGATTATGGTCTTGGTTAACTGCCTAAGGCTGACCTAAGTGCCTAACTTTCTGACTTTCTTTATACCTTATATGTTAAGAAGCTTCTTCTGACCAATCAGAAATGTATGCTTTATGTATGAACATTTTGCTCATCAAAGTGAGTGAGAGACAAGGTTAACAGAAATTAGCCACGGCAGTAAATTACAGCATATTTTTGGGTTCTTAAATGGTCTCTACCTGGCACACCTGCAGTGCAAACTGACACACACTGTTTAGAGAAACAGCTACTCTATTACTAATATTAATGAAACATTTCTTATTCTATGGAACAAAAACAAACAGTAAAACTAAAACACAGATCTCTTAGCTTCCTATTTCATGAACCAGATGACTGAATGACCAAGCCTAACTAGTAGCCAGAACCCCAGTTAACCCTCCGTAACACAAAGTTTAACCACACGACAGGAACTCTTTCAAACTGAGTGAAAATCATGAATGGATCCATAACTTTACATCAATTTACTATGTTGTGCCAATACCTGCATTTACATTTAGAACGATTGATGTCATAGAACCAGCATCACACCAGTTCCAGGTGTCTCCAAGGAGACAACAGAACTTCAGTTGTGTTTGCTAAAATACACACTTTGAAACATACTGTAACACTTAGTTAACATGTCTGGTTTAGTTGAAGAATCGGCTAAGGTAAGTTTCAGGGTTTAATGGTGGGATGGCACCTGTGCTTTTTTCCCCCAACCGCTAGAATATGATTCGCACCAAACCCAAAAGAAATACTGCACAGTTCAGGAACTTCATCAACCTAGCAACTGTAAAATAAGCTTACAAACAACTGAATTGAAATGCCAAAAAGTTCAGAGAAAGGCACAAACTATGTTTACTTGGGGTTTACAAAATTAAAGCTAACTAAAACTGTAATGATAAACAATCATGCTGCCAATGTACAGAGAAATATCATGTTTTTAGAATAATGTATTATTTGTTACATAGGAACCCAGTATAAGGGAATCCCTTGCGATCCTTTCTGCAGAGATAAAGGTAAGTATTGTTTTCTCTTTAGCTCTGTCACTCCAAGAAATATAATGAACATAAATATATTTGCCAATCTTTTCATAGTAATCCAAACAACTCTGCGTGTAGCTGACATTTGTAATATTTATCTACCGCAGTATAACTCTTCTGGCAAGGCGATTGGTATTGTACCTTGAAAGAAAACTGATTGGAAATGTCATGTACTCTATGGTTTCTATTGATGTCAAGTGGCAAATGTTGACTGGTGATGTTATGTGAATCTTAGGAAATGGTCATTTTTCAATCGAGTCTATGTTTCTCAGAATTTGAGACAGAGAGCTCAATCTCTGCAATCCGAGCTGAGGGCATTTCTTGGAATGGAAAGGTAAGAGCAACGTGTTCTTTGATTTCTCTTAAGACTCTTCGCCAGATTTAACGATGAAAAATGTAAATAATAATAACAAACATTATTTTATATAGTGCCTTGAAAGGTGGCTTCTTTACAGAATGACAAAACCAACTACAATAAATAATACACAAGATATGCATGATGACAATACACAGTTAGAGGAGACAGTAGATGGTCATTGTCAGTGTATTCTGAAGGTAGTTTTCCAATTTTTTGGAACGGGGTAAAAGAGGCCACCTCTACTAGAATCTTTGTCCTAACCAAAAATGTAACAAAGTATAATAATAATATTAAAAATAATAATGATAAACTTTATCTATAGAGCACCTTTCATACAAATAGTGCTTTGGTGCTTTAAAAACCAAGCGTAAAAATAAAATATTAAAATTGAGAGATATACTTTCAGTTGTCAAGGTAAATACAGCAATACAGTAAAGCAACATACATGTCAATTAAATAAATAAAAATTAGGAAAGTCGTAATAAAATAAGAACAATTAAAGAGAACTAAAAAAAGAAACAGAAATAGAAAGAACAAAGAACCACTTTAACTAAAGCAACATTTTCAAATGTTTTTTAAAACAATGTACCGAGCTTGACTGCCTAATAAAAAGTGGAAGTGAGTTTCATAATTTAGAAGCATAAAAACAAAAAGCAGCCTCTCCACTCTTTCTGCATTTCACATGTGGTATTTGCAGTAGGCCAGTATGTGCAGATCTCAGGTCACGTATAGGAACATATGAAGAAAGACATTCAGTAAGGTACAGACGTGCTAGGTCGCTTAAAGCTTTAAAAACAAGTAAAAGAACTTTCAAATTTATCCTAGATAATACAGGTGACCAGTGAAGTTTTTTCAAAACAGGAATGATATTCTCTTTCTTGTATTTGTTAGGATCTGTGCTACTGCATTTCGAACAAGTAGTAAGGGATTTATTGTTTTCTTGGGAAGCCCACAAAACAGAGCATTATAATCATATCCACATCAATGTGAGCAATGGAGAAGTCAAAAATAACGTGTCTAAATATCATCTAGTTCTATCCCAGGGAAGAGGGCTTTTGCCTACACAGACGACAAGACACAAAACGCTCAACTGTGCAAAACACGCATAAGGACATCAGTCAGGAGGAACAAGGTAAAGTGTTTTTACTTCTTCACCATGGTCATGTAATTTCACTCCAAGCACTGTCATATGAAATAACTGTGGAAACGACCTCCCCAACATTTTGGGTTGTTGCATTTTGCTTCAATGAATTTTAACCTTTTCTTTTAGACATTAAGAGGAAGGACACATTCACCCTTGGTAGAGATTCAGTTGTTCTATGAGATGTCAAGGTGAGAATTAACCACTTCAGGCATACGTCAATCCACATGACTGAAAACTGGCAATGAACAGGATATGGGGATTTTGCTAGTTATAAAGTACAATAATCATCATTACATGATCTAAGACTACTGAAGTATAAGCTGTGTCCCTGACTGATTAATTAGCAAATTCATCTTTGTAGAGTGCAGCTACTATCTATTCAGTGGCATTTCCTTAAAACAACTGTATTCCCACATTCTGAATATGGAGTGAGATCATG
Source organism: Lepisosteus platostomus (assembly GCF_059453375.1). Classification (NCBI taxonomy): domain Eukaryota; kingdom Metazoa; phylum Chordata; class Actinopteri; order Semionotiformes; family Lepisosteidae; genus Lepisosteus; species Lepisosteus platostomus. Next base: position 12,809,390 of record NC_142637.1, read on the forward strand.
TAGAGAATGTTGGACTTGTAATAACTAATTGAAGGATAATAACAATCAACGAAAGTGCTTAAAAGTATCAACAAATGCCTTCAAAGTACTTGACACGGACTTTGCTTTCAAAAGTGAAACATAATTAATGCTTACGTAAGATTTCTCTTGACTTCTCAGGAGTATACTAACTCCAAGGACAAGTAACATCACAAACCATTATTTAAGTGCTGATGTTGGAGCTGCAATACTACTACCAAGACAAAAAATGATACAGGTAACACTGCTTTCAGATTTCTAAGAATTGCTAAAATAGTATGTTTGCAGAGCATTCAGAGTCTCATAGAGAAAATAAGTTGAGAATATGACAAGTTCTTACCATCTCAAACACTGCCAATCTAGAACAAAAAGAAAGTACTTGAACGCCTGCAGTAATCGAACACAAACCAGAACATATCAGTGCATGACAAGGAAATGTAGTCACAAAATGATTCTACCCTTTCAAGTCCCAAAAAGGACCGAGGAACTTACCGGAGGCGATACCTGGATTTCAAACGGAGTACAATGTAGCCACTGTAGGGGAGAAGATCACAGAGAGCTCTTCTCAGATTGCTCAGAGTCAGCCCCAGCACCCTGTCCTGACTGAAGCAGACAAAGTGGTCAAACAGGTAGGTAGAAATGAGTAAGGAACAGAGAGTATGGTTATTCTTGCATTGTTTTGTTCGTCTGTCAAAGAAAAGAGTGCTTCTGACTTTTGTCAATGTTCATCTTTATTTTAGGAGAAGAACAAACGGTGGTATCACACTTTGCTCAAGTGTATGATACCATGTGTGTACAGCAGACATCACCAAAGGAACAGGAGACACCTGAGTAGAGAACAAGAATATGAAAAGAATGATGAAAAAAAGCACCAGGAGAAATCCATTGAATATGCACAATCTCGTCCAGTATTTCAATGAAAAGTTTCAGTGTTGTTTTTAGTGTCGTCGTATTGCATACATTTAAAACAATGTGTCTTGTTTAATGAACAATTTCATTTACTTTAGTAAAAAGTGTTGTTTACTGTAGTCCTAGCATGGATGCAATTGTTAGAAAAAACGTGAATGAAAAACTGAATGTTTCATACAATATGGGTTTGTGTTAACCCACACACCTAAGTGAAATGTTTGATTACGTTTACAAGACATAACACATAGTTCAGTTGAGTGTGAAAGGGAACAACAGAGAAAGTCACAAACAAAACATTTGTGAAGGACTTGATGAATGTTTTTTCTTTAGAAATGACAAAAAATAAAGAATTTTTCAACAAGATGTCTTTCTATAGCGAGTTTCATTTGAGATAGTCTTTTCTTAGAAGTGCAAGAGTGGTATTCCCTACAACTTATTCCCCAATTTGATCATTCTCAGAAATTAGGAGACGGAAACCACACCTACTGTAATATTAGACCTTGTAACAAGGTAACTAGGTTTAAATGGCTTAAAAGGTGCAGAAAGAGGCTCATGTATAATGACCTCCAGTGTCCCACAGGTTTCCCAAATCATTTCTTAGAGTATGGAAAAAGAGGAAATAAAGTGTCTACAGAAAGTGTATACCCCCTTGAACTTTGTTCAGTTTGTTGCGCCAGTGCCAGAGTTTCATGGAATTAAATGAGGACCTCTTTCTCACACCACATATGTTATACTTTCAATGGGAAAAAAGGAAATATTACATTTTCACCCACATGTTAATATTTGGTAGAAGCCCTTTTCACAGCAATTTCAGCTGTGAGTCTGTTGGTAATGGGCTCCACCACCTCTGCACCAACAAGATTTGATAATATTTGAGAATTTCAGAAGTCTGTCTGGTTTAGCTGAAGAATCAGCTAAGGTAAGTTTCAGGAAGAGCATCTGATTTCTTTCAATAAAGCAGAACAGAGAAAAAACACACAATACAAAATCATGAGAATTTGTATCCATATGACACTTTGACTCGAATACTTTTATCAGACCTACACAGAGTATATACTGTACACACTTTTTCAGCCCAGGTTTATACATTTGGAACTGCCATTTGTAGGTGTTTTTGTGTCTTAGCTCAACACTGTGAAACCTGTAGTTACAAACATGGACGATGAAGACATGAAGACATATATTGTACCTCTGACCGGCCTACCTTCCAAGAGGTGAAAGATGAAACTTTTCCTTTATCGTCAACTCAGTGAATGTCTTTAAACTTTCGAAAACTGTAACAAAGAATAAGTTAAAAAACTTATTTTCATTGGACCCACAGAAAAGTCAAAGTTGTCCATAGAAATGCCCGTCTAAATCAGAAATCTACAGCACAAAGGCAGTGGCCTTTCGGGACATAAAAATGAAATCAGACTTTACTCACGGACATCTTGCTATCAGTCACTACAAAGATGTTTTCTCTCGTGCCATGGCTTGCCTGACTTGCTTCTTCAGCTGGATGGCTTCTGGTCGCTGGTCAGGATCGACAGCCAGCATGTCCTGGAGCAGTGTCCTTAGCTCAGTGCTTATGGCTCTCTTTACTTTCAGGGGGATGTGGAACTGCAGCCAGGGGTTCTCATCCAGGGCCTCTCCAACAGGCCCTGACAGACATATGCTCCTGTATCGGAAACACACTTTAGTTCAATTCTAAAATATTTCTCATAGGACTGAAGGAACCTTTGCCTGTTAAGAGTTAACAATTAGGTCCTCAAGAACTGTTTTACGGTTTTCTACACTCCTGGCTGGCCAAGGTCTCTTTAAGGTCTCTTAAGTGGAGGTGTAACTCATGTATCCTACATGTGATTTAGCAACATGAAAGGGAATAGCTTCTTATCGGATTATGGTCTTGGTTAACTGCCTAAGGCTGACCTAAGTGCCTAACTTTCTGACTTTCTTTATACCTTATATGTTAAGAAGCTTCTTCTGACCAATCAGAAATGTATGCTTTATGTATGAACATTTTGCTCATCAAAGTGAGTGAGAGACAAGGTTAACAGAAATTAGCCACGGCAGTAAATGACAGCATATTTTTGGGTTCTTAAATGGTCTCTACCTGGCACACCTGCAGTGCAAACTGACACACACTGTTTAGAGAAACAGCTACTCTATTACTAATATTAATGAAACATTTCTTATTCTATGGAACAAAAACAAACAGTAAAACTAAAACACAGATCTCTTAGCTTCCTATTTCATGAACCAGATGACTGAATGACCAAGCCTAACTAGTAGCCAGAACCCCAGTTAACCCTCCGTAACACAAAGTTTAACCACACGACAGGAACTCTTTCAAACTGAGTGAAAATCATAAATGGATCCATAACTTAACATCAATTTACTATGTTGTGCCAATACCTGCATTTACATTTAGAACGAATGATGTCATAGAACCAGCATCACACCAGTTCCAGGTGTCTCCAAGGAGACAACAGAACTTCAGTTGTGTTTGCTAAAATACACACTTTGAAACATACTGTAACACTTAGTTAACATGTCTGGTTTAGTTGAAGAATCGGCTAAGGTAAGTTTCAGGGTTTAATGGTGGGATGGCACCTGTGCTTTTTTCCCCCAACCGCTAGAATATGATTCGCACCAAACCCAAAAGAAATACTGCACAGTTCAGGAACTTCATCAACCTAGCAACTGTAAAATAAGCTTACAAACAACTGAATTGAAATGCCAAAAAGTTCAGAGAAAGGCACAAACTATGTTTACTTGGGGTTTACAAAATTAAAGCTAACTAAAACTGTAATGATAAACAATCATGCTGCCAATGTACAGAGAAATATCATGTTTTTAGAATAATGTATTATTTGTTACATAGGAACCCAGTATAAGGGAATCCCTTGCGATCCTTTCTGCAGAGATAAAGGTAAGTATTGTTTTCTCTTTAGCTCTGTCACTCCAAGAAATATAATGAACATAAATATATTTGCCAATCTTTTCATAGTAATCCAAACAACTCTGCGTGTATCTGACATTTGTAATATTTATCTACCGCAGTATAACTCTTCTGGCAAGGCGATTGGTATTGTACCTTGAAAGAAAACTGATTGGAAATTGTTAGGAATCCCTGGTGAGAAGATACACGGATCCTGTGCAGACGCAGGCACGGGTGATAGATGAGGCAGGCGAACAAACCAGAACGAGAGGCAAGGTCGTAGTCAAAAGGCGAAAGGCAAGTCGTAATCCAGGAAGTTCACCGGTAGCAGACAGTCCGAGTCGAGAGGCGAGGTGCAAAGTCGAAAAGGCAGAAGGGGAATCCAAAAACCAGAATAAACGAGGTACGGGGAAAAACGCCAGGTAGAGCTCTCAAGGAGTAGACTCAATACCGAGCAGTGGGAAGCAGGTGCAGATGGTTAAAATAACAGTGCGCACCGCAATGAGTGTGCGCAGGTGGTTTAACTCGTGCGGCGGCGTTTGTTGATAATCATCCGCTGCTGGGTCTGATTAGCTCGCTTACGCTTTGTCTTTGACTGCCTGGTTGTCGTGACAGTACCCCCCCCTTCACGGGCGGCTCCCGACGCCCGAGACGGCCGATCGGGATAGTCCCTGTGGAAGTCTCCGATTAGCGCAGGGTCCAAAATATCCCTCTCCGGAACCCAGGATCTTTCTTCAGGGCCATAACCCTCCCAGTCAACCAGATACTGAAGGGTACCGCGGTTCCATCTAGAGTCGAGGATCTTGTAGACTGTATATGCCTGGTGCCCCCGAATGCGACGCGGGGGTGGCGGGCGACGTTGGGGAGCCGCCAGAGGTGAGCGGTAGAAGGGTTTCAGGAGGGAGACGTGGAAAGACGGGTGGATTTTAAGGGTGGGGGGAAGTGCAAGACGGAAGGTAACTGGGGTGATCCGGGAGAGTATCCTGAAGGGGCCGATATACCTAGGCCCGAGCTTCTTGGAAGGCAGGTGTAGAGGTAGGTTCCTTGTTGAAAGCCAAACAAACTGGCCTCTGCGAAAACGGGGGGCTGGTCTGCGGTGTCGGTTTGCGAATTTGGCCTGGCGCTGGGATGACTTGGTGAGAGCTGTCCTCGCCATTCTCCAGGTCCTGCGCAGCTTGGAAATATATTGACGCACCGACGGCACCGCCGTGTCCGGAGGGTTGGCAGGAATGAGAGTGGGTTGATAACCTAGTGAGCAGAGGAAGGGAGAGAGACCTGTGGAGGAGGAGGTAAGAGAATTATGGGCATATTCTGCCCAGGGAAGTAGCGATGACCAGTCATCCTGCGAGTTGGAGGTGAAGGCTCTCAAAAAGGTAAGGAGGCTTTGGTTGGTCCGCTCCACCTGACCATTGGCCTCAGGATGATAACCCGAAGTCAGAGATACATGGGTCCCTAAAGCTTGACAGAACGCTTTCCAAAAGGCCGAGACAAATTGAGGTCCCCTGTCTGAGACCACTTCGTTGGGCAACCCATGTATCCGAACGACCTGTTGCACAAACAGTGATGCCATTTCCTGGGCTGTGGGCAATGCTGGGAGGGGGACGAAATGGGCTGCCTTGGAAAAACGATCAGATATCACCAAGATTACTGTATGACCTTGACTGCAAGGAAGGTCCGTAATGAAGTCCACAGCTATGTGGGACCAAGGGCGGTGTGGGATCGGAAGAGGGTGAAGGAGACCGGTCTTCTTGGCACGCGGAGTCTTGATCCTGGCACAGACCGGGCAAGCTCGGACGTACTCTGCAACATCTGATCGCATGGAAGGCCACCAGAAATCTCTGGTGAGTAGGTCCAGAGTGCGTCTGCACCCGGGATGGCCTGCAAACCGAGAGTCATGCCCCCATTGCAGGACAGCAGAACGCAAGTTGTCCGGTACAAAAAGCTTATCCGGGGGGCAGCACACAGGAACTATAGCTCCCTTGAGGGCACGTCTGATCTGATCTTCAATAGAGCAGTGGATCGCCCCGAGGATTCTGTTAGGTGAAATGATTGGTTCCGGTGTGTAGTCCAGATCCTGGGGATCATGGAGCCGAGAGAGAGCATCAGCCCTCCCATTCTTCGAGCCAGGTGTATAGGTGATCACAAAATTAAATCGAGAAAAGAAAAGAGACCAACGGGCCTGACGGGAATTGAGGCGTTTGGCCGACTGAATGTAGGCCAGGTTCTTATGGTCCGTGATAATGACAAAGGGGTGATGAGCCCCCTCCAACCAGTGTCTCCATTCCTCCAGGGCCAGCTTGATAGCCAAGAGTTCACGATTACCAACATCATAATTAACCTCAGCAGGGGAGAGTTTCCTCGAAAAGAAGGCACAGGGATGTGGAATCTGCTTATCCCCGTGGCGCTGGGAGAGGACCGCCCCAACCCCATAGGCTGAGGCGTCCACCTCCACTATGAATGGCTGAGAGGGATCCGGGTGTCGTAGAAAAGGTGCCGAACTGAAGAGTTGTTTTAAGCGTAAAAATGCCTGGTTAGCCTCCGGGTTCCATTTACCCAAGCCTGGTCGATTGCGGGTTAGAGCGATGATAGGCGCCACGACGGAGCTAAAGTTCCGGATGAAACGTCTATAAAAGTTGGCAAAACCTAGAAAACGTTGAATTTGCTTTAAGTTACGAGGGGCTGGCCAGTCATTGATGGCCGCCACCTTAGCAGAGTCCATTTCTACACCAACTGAGGAAATGATGTAACCCAGGAAGTGAATTTTAGAAGCATGGAAAACGCACTTCTCAAGCTTGGCGTAGAGTTTGTTGTTAATGAGTCTAGTCAGGACCTCCTGGACGTGGTGGACATGATCCCTAGGGTTGGCAGAAAAGATGAGGATATCATCCAGGTAAACCAAAACAAAATTCCCAATAATGTCCCTAAAGATGTCATTCATGAATGACTGGAAGACAGCCGGGGCATTAACAAGACCAAAAGGCATCACCTGATATTCATAATGTCCATGGGTGGTCATAAAGGCCGTCTTCCACTCGTCCCCTTCCCGTATCCTGATTAGGTTGTAAGCCCCCCGTAGATCTAATTTCGAGAAGATGGAGGCTCCCCGTACGGACTCCAAAGCGGCTGGAATTAAAGGCAGGGGGTAACGATGTTTGACCGTAATGGAGTTCAGTCCTCTGTAATCAATACACGGTCGCAAGGAGCCGTCCTTCTTTCCAATAAAGAAAAAGCCCGCACAGGCTGGAGAAGAGGAGGGACGAATGAATCCTGACTCCAAAGCCTCCTTAATATAATCTTGTAAAGCCTGGTTCTCTGCCTGAGTGAGAGGGTAGATCCGTCCTTTGGGTGGAAGGGTTCCCGGAAGCAACTCTATAGCACAGTCACAGGTACGGTGAGGTGGAAGCGAAAGAGCCTTCTGCTTATCAAAGGCCTGTTTCAGATGCCTGTATTGGGGCGGGATGGTAGAGTGCTCCTCCATAAAGGTTACTGCAGCAGCAACCTTAACCGGCTGACGACAACAGTTGACATGACAGGAGTGGCTCCAGGCAATGAGCTCGTTCTTGTCCCAGGAGATGTGGGGATCGTGCTTCTTGAGCCAGGGAAGACCCAGGATTACCGGGTAGGCAGGCGAGTCCAGGAGAAGGAGTGAGATTTCTTCAACATGAGTTGCACCAACTGATAGAGAGAGAGGGACGGTCTGCCATGTAATCCGTCCAGGTGCAATCGGAGATCCATCCAGAGCTTGAATACAGATTGGGGGTGAGACCGGAGCCAGGGGAATATCCCACTTCTTAGCAAAAGTGACATCTATAAAGTTCCCCGCTGCCCCTGAGTCAACAAAAACCAAAAGGGGAAGTTGTGCGTCAGCCCAAGAAATTTCAGCTGGGAATAAAGGGCCTGATGAGGTTTGAGAAAAAACAGCACTACTGACTCTAACAGTAGGCTGTGGAAGGGTTCGAGAGGGATAAGGGGGTCTCAAGGGACAAGCAGAGAGAAGGTGATCAGGTGCAGAGCAATAGAGACACAGTCCCTCCCGACGGCGCCTTTCCTTTTCTTCCGAGGAAAGGGGTGCATGATGCCGAGTGGGCACCGTGGGGGTAGTACTTTCAGGACGGCCAGGACTGCTTCCATCATGACTCTCTGCTCTCCGCAGCCGAATGCGGGTGTCCAGTTCAACCACCTGAGCGATTGCCGATTCGAGAGAGCGGTTGCGAAGTGGCGAGAGCACCAGGTGGTCCTTTAGATCTTCAGAGAGACCCTTACAAAAAAGGCAAATCAGGGCTTCAGGGTTCCAGTCAGACTCCGTGGCGAGGGCTTGGAAGTCAGCCACATAATCATTCAGAGATCCATCACCCTGACGAAGCGAGGCGAGCCGGAGATGAGTCAGGTCCGGGTTGACTGGAGAAAAACGTGCCTGGAGCTGGTCAGCAAAAAGCTGGAAATCAGCAAACTGAAAGTCTCCCCTAGCAAGCAACACAGCTGCCCAGTCCAGAGCCTTGCCAGTGAGCAAGGAAAGGGCGAAACCGATCTGCTCCCGGGGAGAAAAAAAAAACTCAGGATGCAACTGGAAAGTCAAGGAGCATTGCGCAATAAAACCCCTACAGCCCGCGGTGTTGCCGTCATATCTTTCCGGGAGAACAAACGGTGAGGCTACGGGAGAGGTGGGCGGGGTTACAGGGATTGGAGCAGTGGTCTGTGCTGGAGGCGAAGGGACAGGGGAGGGCGGAAGGCTAGCGACGTGATTGGAGAGAATGTGAAGCGAAGATTGAAGCTGGGTGAGAGCTTGGGAATGGCGATTAAAAAGTGAGCCAAAAGCTTGTGCGTCCGCGGGATCCATCTTTTGGCTCGGTATTCTGTTAGGAATCCCTGGTGAGAAGATACACGGATCCTGTGCAGACGCAGGCACGGGTGATAGATGAGGCAGGCGAACAAACCAGAACGAGAGGCAAGGTCGTAGTCAAAAGGCGAAAGGCAAGTCGTAATCCAGGAAGTTCACCGGTAGCAGACAGTCCGAGTCGAGAGGCGAGGTGCAAAGTCGAAAAGGCAGAAGGGGAATCCAAAAACCAGAATAAACGAGGTACGGGGAAAAACGCCAGGTAGAGCTCTCAAGGAGTAGACTCAATACCGAGCAGTGGGAAGCAGGTGCAGATGGTTAAAATAACAGTGCGCACCGCAATGAGTGTGCGCAGGTGGTTTAACTCGTGCGGCGGCGTTTGTTGATAATCACCCGCTGCTGGGTCTGATTAGCTCGCTTACGCTTTGTCTTTGACTGCCTGGTTGTCGTGACAGAAATGTCATGTACTCTATGGTTTCTATTGATGTCAAGTGGCAAATGTTGACTGGTGATGTTATGTGAATCTTAGGAAATGGTCATTTTTCAATCGAGTCTATGTTTCTCAGAATTTGAGACAGAGAGCTCAATCTCTGCAATCCGAGCTGAGGGCATTTCTTGGAATGGAAAGGTAAGAGCAACGTGTTCTTTGATTTCTCTTAAGACTCTTCGTCAGATTTAACGATGAAAAATGTAAATAATAATAACAAACATTATTTTATATAGTGCCTTGAAAGGTGGCTTCTTTACAGAATGACAAAACCAACTACAATAAATAATACACAAGATAAGCATGATGACAATACACAGTTAGAGGAGACAGTAGATGGTCATTGTCAGTGTATTCTGAAGGTAGTTTTCCAATTTTTTGGAACGGGGTAAAAGAGGCCACCTCTACTAGAATCTTTGTCCTAACCAAAAATGTAACAAAGTATAATAATAATATTAAAAATAATAATGATAAACTTTATCTATAGAGCACCTTTCATACAAATAGTGCTTTGGTGCTTTAAAAACCAAGCGTAAAAATAAAATATTAAAATTGAGAGATATACTTTCAGTTGTAAAGGAAAATACAGCAATACAGTAAAGCAACATACATGTCAATTAAATAAATAAAAATTAGGAAAGTCGTAATAAAATAAGAACAATTAAAGAGAACTAAAAAAAGAAACAGAAATAGAAAGAACAAAGAACCACTTTAACTAAAAGCAACATTTTCAAATGTTTTTTAAAACAATGTACCGAGCTTGACTGCCTAATAAAAAGTGGAAGTGAGTTTCATAATTTAGAAGCATAAAAACAAAAAGCAGCCTCTCCACTCTTTCTGCATTTCACATGTGGTATTTGCAGTAGGCCAGTATGTGCAGATCTCAGGTCACGTATAGGAACATATGAAGACAGACATTCAGTAAGGTACAGACGTGCTAGGTCGCTTAAAGCTTTAAAAACAAGTAAAAGAACTTTCAAATTTATCCTAGATAATACAGGTGACCAGTGAAGTTTTTTCAAAACAGGAATGATATTCTCTTTCTTGTATTTGTTAGGATCTGTGCTACTGCATTTCGAACAAGTAGTAAGGGATTTATTGTTTTCTTGGGAAGCCCACAAAACAGAGCATTATAATCATATCCACATCAATGTGAGCAATGGAGAAGTCAAATTAACGTGTCTAAATATCATCTAGTTCTATCCCAGGGAAGAGGGCTTTTGCCTACACAGACGACAAGACACAAAACGCTCAACTGTGCAAAACACGCATAAGGACATCAGTCAGGAGGAACAAGGTAAAGTGTTTTTACTTCTTCACCATGGTCATGTAGTTTCACTCCAAGCACTGTCATATGAAATAACTGTGGAAACGACTTCCCCAACATTTTGGGTTGTTGCATTTTGCTTCAATGAATTTTAACCTTTTCTTTTAGACATTAAGAGGAAGGACACATTCACCCTTGGTAGAGATTCAGTTGTTCTATGAGATGTCAAGGTGAGAATTAACCACTTCAGGCATACGTCAATCCACATGACTGAAAACTGGCAATGAACAGGATATGGGGATTTTGCTAGTTATAAAGTACAATAATCATCATTACATGATCTAAGACTACTGAAGTATAAGCTGTGTCCCTGACTGATTAATTAGCAAATTCATCTTTGTAGAGTGCAGCTACTATCTATTCAGTGGCATTTCCTTAAAACAACTGTATTTCCACATTCTGAATATGGAGTGAGATCATGTAGAGAATGTTGGACTTGTAATAACTAATTGAAGGATAATAACAATCAACGAAAGTGCTTAAAAGTATCAACAAATGCCTTCAAAGTACTTGACACGGACTTTGCTTTCAAAAGTGAAACATAATTAATGCTTACGTAAGATTTCTCTTGACTTCTCAGGAGTATACTAACTCCAAGGACAAGTAACATCACAAACCATTATTTAAGTGCTGATGTTGGAGCTGCAATACTACTACCAAGACAAAAAATGATACAGGTAACACTGCTTTCAGATTTCTAAGAATTGCTAAAATAGTATGTTTGCAGAGCATTCAGAGTCTCATAGAGAAAATAAGTTGAGAATATGACAAGTTCCTACCATCTCAAACACTGCCAATCTAGAACAAAAAGAAAGTACTTGAACGCCTGCAGTAATCGAACACAAACCAGAACATATCAGTGCATGACAAGGAAATGTAGTCACAAAATGATTCTACCCTTTCAAGTCCCAAAAAGGACCGAGGAACTTACCGGAGGCGATACCTGGATTTCAAACGGAGTACAATGTAGCCACTGTAGGGGAGAAGATCACAGAGAGCTCTTCTCAGATTGCTCAGAGTCAGCCCCAGCACCCTATCCTGACTGAAGCAGACAAAGTGGTCAAACAGGTAGGTAGAAATGAGTAAGGAACAGAGAGTATGGTTATTCTTGCATTGTTTTGTTCGTCTGTCAAAGAAAAGAGTGCTTCTGACTTTTGTCAATGTTCATCTTTATTTTAGGAGAAGAACAAACGGTGGTATCACACTTTGCTCAAGTGTATGATACCATGTGTGTACAGCAGACATCACCAAAGGAACAGGAGACACCTGAGTAGAGAACAAGAATATGAAAAGACTGATGAAAAAAAGCACCAGGAGAAATCCATTGAATATGCACAATCTCGTCCAGTATTTCAATGAAAAGTTTCAGTGTTGTTTTTAGTGTCGTCGTATTGCATACATTTAAAACAATGTGTCTTGTTTAATGAACAATTTCATTTACTTTAGTAAAAAGTGTTGTTTACTGTAGTCCTAGCATGGATGCAATTGTTAGAAAAAACGTGAATGAAAAACTGAATGTTTCATACAATATGGGTTTGTGTTAACCCACACACCTAAGTGAAATGTTTGATTACGTTTACAAGACATAACACATAGTTCAGTTGAGTGTGAAAGGGAACAACAGAGAAAGTCACAAACAAAACATTTGTGAAGGACTTGATGAATGTTTTTTCTTTAGAAATGACAAAAAATAAAGAATTTTTCAACAAGATGTCTTTCTATAGCGAGTTTCATTTGAGATAGTCTTTTCTTAGAAGTGCAAGAGTGGTATTCCCTACAACTTATTCCCCAATTTGATCATTCTCAGAAATTAGGAGACGGAAACCACACCTACTGTAATATTAGACCTTGTAACAAGGTAACTAGGTTTCAATGGCTTAAAAGGTGCAGAAAGAGGCTCATGTATAATGACCTCCAGTGTCCCACAGGTTTCCCAAATCATTTCTTAGAGTATGGAAAAAGAGGAAATAAAGTGTCTACAGAAAGTGTATACCCCCTTGAACTTTGTTCAGTTTGTTGCGCCAGTGCCAGAGTTTCATGGAATTAAATGAGGACCTCTTTCTCACACCACATATGTTATACTTTCAATGGGAAAAAAGGAAATATTACATTTTCACCCACATGTTAATATTTGGTAGAAGCCCTTTTCACAGCAATTTCAGCTGTGAGTCTGTTGGTAATGGGCTCCACCACCTCTGCACCAACAAGATTTGATAATATTTGAGAATTTCAGAAGTCTGTCTGGTTTAGCTGAAGAATCAGCTAAGGTAAGTTTCAGGAAGAGCATCTGATTTCTTTCAATAAAGCAGAACAGAGAAAAAACACACAATACAAAATCATGAGAATTTGTATCCATATGACACTTTGACTCGAATACTTTTATCAGACCTACACAGAGTATATACTGTACACACTTTTTCAGCCCAGGTTTATACATTTGGAACTGCCATTTGTAGGTGTTTTTGTGTCTTAGCTCAACACTGTGAAACCTGTAGTTACAAACATGGACGATGAAGACATGAAGACATATATTGTACCTCTGACCGGCCTACCTTCCAAGAGGTGAAAGATGAAACTTTTCCTTTATCGTCAACTCAGTGAATGTCTTTAAACTTTCGAAAACTGTAACAAAGAATAAGTTAAAAAACTTATTTTCATTGGACCCACAGAAAAGTCAAAGTTGTCCATAGAAATGCCCGTCTAAATCAGAAATCTACAGCACAAAGGCAGTGGCCTTTCGGGACATAAAAATGAAATCAGACTTTACTCACGGACATCTTGCTATCAGTCACTACAAAGATGTTTTCTCTCGTGCCATGGCTTGCCTGACTTGCTTCTTCAGCTGGATGGCTTCTGGTCGCTGGTCAGGATCGACAGCCAGCATGTCCTGGAGCAGTGTCCTTAGCTCAGTGCTTATGGCTCTCTTTACTTTCAGGGGGATGTGGAACTGCAGCCAGGGGTTCTCATCCAGGGCCTCTCCAACAGGCCCTGACAGACATATGCTCCTGTATCGGAAACACACTTTAGTTCAATTCTAAAATATTTCTCATAGGACTGAAGGAACCTTTGCCTGTTAAGAGTTAACAATTAGGTCCTCAAGAACTGTTTTACGGTTTTCTACACTCCTGGCTGGCCAAGGTCTCTTTAAGGTCTCTTAAGTGGAGGTGTAACTCATGTATCCTACATGTGATTTAGCAACATGAAAGGGAATAGCTTCTTATCGGATTATGGTCTTGGTTAACTGCCTAAGGCTGACCTAAGTGCCTAACTTTCTGACTTTCTTTATACCTTATATGTTAAGAAGCTTCTTCTGACCAATCAGAAATGTATGCTTTATGTATGAACATTTTGCTCATCAAAGTGAGTGAGAGACAAGGTTAACAGAAATTAGCCACGGCAGTAAATTACAGCATATTTTTGGGTTCTTAAATGGTCTCTACCTGGCACACCTGCAGTGCAAACTGACACACACTGTTTAGAGAAACAGCTACTCTATTACTAATATTAATGAAACATTTCTTATTCTATGGAACAAAAACAAACAGTAAAACTAAAACACAGATCTCTTAGCTTCCTATTTCATGAACCAGATGACTGAATGACCAAGCCTAACTAGTAGCCAGAACCCCAGTTAACCCTCCGTAACACAAAGTTTAACCACACGACAGGAACTCTTTCAAACTGAGTGAAAATCATGAATGGATCCATAACTTTACATCAATTTACTATGTTGTGCCAATACCTGCATTTACATTTAGAACGATTGATGTCATAGAACCAGCATCACACCAGTTCCAGGTGTCTCCAAGGAGACAACAGAACTTCAGTTGTGTTTGCTAAAATACACACTTTGAAACATACTGTAACACTTAGTTAACATGTCTGGTTTAGTTGAAGAATCGGCTAAGGTAAGTTTCAGGGTTTAATGGTGGGATGGCACCTGTGCTTTTTTCCCCCAACCGCTAGAATATGATTCGCACCAAACCCAAAAGAAATACTGCACAGTTCAGGAACTTCATCAACCTAGCAACTGTAAAATAAGCTTACAAACAACTGAATTGAAATGCCAAAAAGTTCAGAGAAAGGCACAAACTATGTTTACTTGGGGTTTACAAAATTAAAGCTAACTAAAACTGTAATGATAAACAATCATGCTGCCAATGTACAGAGAAATATCATGTTTTTAGAATAATGTATTATTTGTTACATAGGAACCCAGTATAAGGGAATCCCTTGCGATCCTTTCTGCAGAGATAAAGGTAAGTATTGTTTTCTCTTTAGCTCTGTCACTCCAAGAAATATAATGAACATAAATATATTTGCCAATCTTTTCATAGTAATCCAAACAACTCTGCGTGTAGCTGACATTTGTAATATTTATCTACCGCAGTATAACTCTTCTGGCAAGGCGATTGGTATTGTACCTTGAAAGAAAACTGATTGGAAATGTCATGTACTCTATGGTTTCTATTGATGTCAAGTGGCAAATGTTGACTGGTGATGTTATGTGAATCTTAGGAAATGGTCATTTTTCAATCGAGTCTATGTTTCTCAGAATTTGAGACAGAGAGCTCAATCTCTGCAATCCGAGCTGAGGGCATTTCTTGGAATGGAAAGGTAAGAGCAACGTGTTCTTTGATTTCTCTTAAGACTCTTCGCCAGATTTAACGATGAAAAATGTAAATAATAATAACAAACATTATTTTATATAGTGCCTTGAAAGGTGGCTTCTTTACAGAATGACAAAACCAACTACAATAAATAATACACAAGATATGCATGATGACAATACACAGTTAGAGGAGACAGTAGATGGTCATTGTCAGTGTATTCTGAAGGTAGTTTTCCAATTTTTTGGAACGGGGTAAAAGAGGCCACCTCTACTAGAATCTTTGTCCTAACCAAAAATGTAACAAAGTATAATAATAATATTAAAAATAATAATGATAAACTTTATCTATAGAGCACCTTTCATACAAATAGTGCTTTGGTGCTTTAAAAACCAAGCGTAAAAATAAAATATTAAAATTGAGAGATATACTTTCAGTTGTCAAGGTAAATACAGCAATACAGTAAAGCAACATACATGTCAATTAAATAAATAAAAATTAGGAAAGTCGTAATAAAATAAGAACAATTAAAGAGAACTAAAAAAAGAAACAGAAATAGAAAGAACAAAGAACCACTTTAACTAAAGCAACATTTTCAAATGTTTTTTAAAACAATGTACCGAGCTTGACTGCCTAATAAAAAGTGGAAGTGAGTTTCATAATTTAGAAGCATAAAAACAAAAAGCAGCCTCTCCACTCTTTCTGCATTTCACATGTGGTATTTGCAGTAGGCCAGTATGTGCAGATCTCAGGTCACGTATAGGAACATATGAAGAAAGACATTCAGTAAGGTACAGACGTGCTAGGTCGCTTAAAGCTTTAAAAACAAGTAAAAGAACTTTCAAATTTATCCTAGATAATACAGGTGACCAGTGAAGTTTTTTCAAAACAGGAATGATATTCTCTTTCTTGTATTTGTTAGGATCTGTGCTACTGCATTTCGAACAAGTAGTAAGGGATTTATTGTTTTCTTGGGAAGCCCACAAAACAGAGCATTATAATCATATCCACATCAATGTGAGCAATGGAGAAGTCAAAAATAACGTGTCTAAATATCATCTAGTTCTATCCCAGGGAAGAGGGCTTTTGCCTACACAGACGACAAGACACAAAACGCTCAACTGTGCAAAACACGCATAAGGACATCAGTCAGGAGGAACAAGGTAAAGTGTTTTTACTTCTTCACCATGGTCATGTAATTTCACTCCAAGCACTGTCATATGAAATAACTGTGGAAACGACCTCCCCAACATTTTGGGTTGTTGCATTTTGCTTCAATGAATTTTAACCTTTTCTTTTAGACATTAAGAGGAAGGACACATTCACCCTTGGTAGAGATTCAGTTGTTCTATGAGATGTCAAGGTGAGAATTAACCACTTCAGGCATACGTCAATCCACATGACTGAAAACTGGCAATGAACAGGATATGGGGATTTTGCTAGTTATAAAGTACAATAATCATCATTACATGATCTAAGACTACTGAAGTATAAGCTGTGTCCCTGACTGATTAATTAGCAAATTCATCTTTGTAGAGTGCAGCTACTATCTATTCAGTGGCATTTCCTTAAAACAACTGTATTCCCACATTCTGAATATGGAGTGAGATCATGTAGAGAATGTTGGACTTGTAATAACTAATTGAAGGATAATAACAATCAACGAAAGTGCTTAAAAGTATCAACAAATGCCTTCAAAGTACTTGACACGGACTTTGCTTTCAAAAGTGAAACATAATTAATGCTTACGTAAGATTTCTCTTGACTTCTCAGGAGTATACTAACTCCAAGGACAAGTAACATCACAAACCATTATTTAAGTGCTGATGTTGGAGCTGCAATACTACTACCAAGACAAAAAATGATACAGGTAACACTGCTTTCAGATTTCTAAGAATTGCTAAAATAGTATGTTTACAGAGCATTCAGAGTTGAGAATATGACAAGTTCCTACCATCTCAAACACTGCCAATCTAGAACAAAAAGAAAGTACTTGAACGCCTGCAGTAATCGAACACAAACCAGAACATATCAGTGCATGACAAGGAAATGTAGTCACAAAATGATTCTACCCTTTCAAGTCCCAAAAAGGACCGAGGAACTTACCGGAGGCGATACCTGGATTTCAAACGGAGTACAATGTAGCCACTGTAGGGGAGAAGATCACAGAGAGCTCTTCTCAGATTGCTCAGAGTCAGCCCCAGCACCCTGTCCTGACTGAAGCAGACAAAGTGGTCTAACAGGTAGGTAGAAATGAGTAAGGAACAGAGAGTATGGTTATTCTTGCATTGTTTTGTTCGTCTGTCAAAGAAAAGAGTGCTTCTGACTTTTGTCAATGTTCATCTTTATTTTAGGAGAAGAACAAACGGTGGTATCACACTTTGCTCAAGTGTATGATACCATGTGTGTACAGCAGACATCACCAAAGGAACAGGAGACACCTGAGTAGAGAACAAGAATATGAAAAGAATGATGAAAAAAAGCACCAGGAGAAATCCATTGAATATGCACAATCTCGTCCAGTATTTCAATGAAAAGTTTCAGTGTTGTTTTTAGTGTCGTCGTATTGCATACATTTAAAACAATGTGTCTTGTTTAATGAACAATTTCATTTACTTTAGTAAAAAGTGTTGTTTACTGTAGTCCTAGCATGGATGCAATTGTTAGAAAAAACGTGAATGAAAAACTGAATGTTTCATACAATATGGGTTTGTGTTAACCCACACACCTAAGTGAAATGTTTGATTACGTTTACAAGACATAACACATAGTTCAGTTGAGTGTGAAAGGGAACAACAGAGAAAGTCACAAACAAAACATTTGTGAAGGACTTGATGAATGTTTTTTCTTTAGAAATGACAAAAAATAAAGAATTTTTCAACAAGATGTCTTTCTATAGCGAGTTTCATTTGAGATAGTCTTTTCTTAGAAGTGCAAGAGTGGTATTCCCTACAACTTATTCCCCAATTTGATCATTCTCAGAAATTAGGAGACGGAAACCACACCTACTGTAATATTAGACCTTGTAACAAGGTAACTAGGTTTAAATGGCTTAAAAGGTGCAGAAAGAGGCTCATGTATAATGACCTCCAGTGTCCCACAGGTTTCCCAAATCATTTCTTAGAGTATGGAAAAAGAGGAAATAAAGTGTCTACAGAAAGTGTATACCCCCTTGAACTTTGTTCAGTTTGTTGCGCCAGTGCCAGAGTTTCATGGAATTAAATGAGGACCTCTTTCTCACACCACATATGTTATACTTTCAATGGGAAAAAAGGAAATATTACATTTTCACCCACATGTTAATATTTGGTAGAAGCCCTTTTCACAGCAATTTCAGCTGTGAGTCTGTTGGTAATGGGCTCCACCACCTCTGCACCAACAAGATTTGATAATATTTGAGAATTTCAGAAGTCTGTCTGGTTTAGCTGAAGAATCAGCTAAGGTAAGTTTCAGGAAGAGCATCTGATTTCTTTCAATAAAGCAGAACAGAGAAAAAACACACAATACAAAATCATGAGAATTTGTATCCATATGACACTTTGACTCGAATACTTTTATCAGACCTACACAGAGTATATACTGTACACACTTTTTCAGCCCAGGTTTATACATTTGGAACTGCCATTTGTAGGTGTTTTTGTGTCTTAGCTCAACACTGTGAAACCTGTAGTTACAAACATGGACGATGAAGACATGAAGACATATATTGTACCTCTGACCGGCCTACCTTCCAAGAGGTGAAAGATGAAACTTTTCCTTTATCGTCAACTCAGTGAATGTCTTTAAACTTTCGAAAACTGTAACAAAGAATAAGTTAAAAAACTTATTTTCATTGGACCCACAGAAAAGTCAAAGTTGTCCATAGAAATGCCCGTCTAAATCAGAAATCTACAGCACAAAGGCAGTGGCCTTTCGGGACATAAAAATGAAATCAGACTTTACTCACGGACATCTTGCTATCAGTCACTACAAAGATGTTTTCTCTCGTGCCATGGCTTGCCTGACTTGCTTCTTCAGCTGGATGGCTTCTGGTCGCTGGTCAGGATCGACAGCCAGCATGTCCTGGAGCAGTGTCCTTAGCTCAGTGCTTATGGCTCTCTTTACTTTCAGGGGGATGTGGAACTGCAGCCAGGGGTTCTCATCCAGGGCCTCTCCAACAGGCCCTGACAGACATATGCTCCTGTATCGGAAACACACTTTAGTTCAATTCTAAAATATTTCTCATAGGACTGAAGGAACCTTTGCCTGTTAAGAGTTAACAATTAGGTCCTCAAGAACTGTTTTACGGTTTTCTACACTCCTGGCTGGCCAAGGTCTCTTTAAGGTCTCTTAAGTGGAGGTGTAACTCATGTATCCTACATGTGATTTAGCAACATGAAAGGGAATAGCTTCTTATCGGATTATGGTCTTGGTTAACTGCCTAAGGCTGACCTAAGTGCCTAACTTTCTGACTTTCTTTATACCTTATATGTTAAGAAGCTTCTTCTGACCAATCAGAAATGTATGCTTTATGTATGAACATTTTGCTCATCAAAGTGAGTGAGAGACAAGGTTAACAGAAATTAGCCACGGCAGTAAATGACAGCATATTTTTGGGTTCTTAAATGGTCTCTACCTGGCACACCTGCAGTGCAAACTGACACACACTGTTTAGAGAAACAGCTACTCTATTACTAATATTAATGAAACATTTCTTATTCTATGGAACAAAAACAAACAGTAAAACTAAAACACAGATCTCTTAGCTTCCTATTTCATGAACCAGATGACTGAATGACCAAGCCTAACTAGTAGCCAGAACCCCAGTTAACCCTCCGTAACACAAAGTTTAACCACACGACAGGAACTCTTTCAAACTGAGTGAAAATCATAAATGGATCCATAACTTAACATCAATTTACTATGTTGTGCCAATACCTGCATTTACATTTAGAACGAATGATGTCATAGAACCAGCATCACACCAGTTCCAGGTGTCTCCAAGGAGACAACAGAACTTCAGTTGTGTTTGCTAAAATACACACTTTGAAACATACTGTAACACTTAGTTAACATGTCTGGTTTAGTTGAAGAATCGGCTAAGGTAAGTTTCAGGGTTTAATGGTGGGATGGCACCTGTGCTTTTTTCCCCCAACCGCTAGAATATGATTCGCACCAAACCCAAAAGAAATACTGCACAGTTCAGGAACTTCATCAACCTAGCAACTGTAAAATAAGCTTACAAACAACTGAATTGAAATGCCAAAAAGTTCAGAGAAAGGCACAAACTATGTTTACTTGGGGTTTACAAAATTAAAGCTAACTAAAACTGTAATGATAAACAATCATGCTGCCAATGTACAGAGAAATATCATGTTTTTAGAATAATGTATTATTTGTTACATAGGAACCCAGTATAAGGGAATCCCTTGCGATCCTTTCTGCAGAGATAAAGGTAAGTATTGTTTTCTCTTTAGCTCTGTCACTCCAAGAAATATAATGAACATAAATATATTTGCCAATCTTTTCATAGTAATCCAAACAACTCTGCGTGTATCTGACATTTGTAATATTTATCTACCGCAGTATAACTCTTCTGGCAAGGCGATTGGTATTGTACCTTGAAAGAAAACTGATTGGAAATGTCATGTACTCTATGGTTTCTATTGATGTCAAGTGGCAAATGTTGACTGGTGATGTTATGTGAATCTTAGGAAATGGTCATTTTTCAATCGAGTCTATGTTTCTCAGAATTTGAGACAGAGAGCTCAATCTCTGCAATCCGAGCTGAGGGCATTTCTTGGAATGGAAAGGTAAGAGCAACGTGTTCTTTGATTTCTCTTAAGACTCTTCGCCAGATTTAACGATGAAAAATGTAAATAATAATAACAAACATTATTTTATATAGTGCCTTGAAAGGTGGCTTCTTTACAGAATGACAAAACCAACTACAATAAATAATACACAAGATATGCATGATGACAATACACAGTTAGAGGAGACAGTAGATGGTCATTGTCAGTGTATTCTGAAGGTAGTTTTCCAATTTTTTGGAACGGGGTAAAAGAGGCCACCTCTACTAGAATCTTTGTCCTAACCAAAAATGTAACAAAGTATAATAATAATATTAAAAATAATAATGATAAACTTTATCTATAGAGCACCTTTCATACAAATAGTGCTTTGGTGCTTTAAAAACCAAGCGTAAAAATAAAATATTAAAATTGAGAGATATACTTTCAGTTGTCAAGGAAAATACAGCAATACAGTAAAGCAACATACATGTCAATTAAATAAATAAAAATTAGGAAAGTCGTAATAAAATAAGAACAATTAAAGAGAACTAAAAAAAGAAACAGAAATAGAAAGAACAAAGAACCACTTTAACTAAAAGCAACATTTTCAAATGTTTTTTAAAACAATGTACCGAGCTTGACTGCCTAATAAAAAGTGGAAGTGAGTTTCATAATTTAGAAGCATAAAAACAAAAAGCAGCCTCTCCACTCTTTCTGCATTTCACATGTGGTATTTGCAGTAGGCCAGTATGTGCAGATCTCAGGTCACGTATAGGAACATATGAAGAAAGACATTCAGTAAGGTACAGACGTGCTAGGTCGCTTAAAGCTTTAAAAACAAGTAAAAGAACTTTCAAATTTATCCTAGATAATACAGGTGACCAGTGAAGTTTTTTCAAAACAGGAATGATATTCTCTTTCTTGTATTTGTTAGGATCTGTGCTACTGCATTTCGAACAAGTAGTAAGGGATTTATTGTTTTCTTGGGAAGCCCACAAAACAGAGCATTATAATCATATCCACATCAATGTGAGCAATGGAGAAGTCAAATTAACGTGTCTAAATATCATCTAGTTCTATCCCAGGGAAGAGGGCTTTTGCCTACACAGACGACAAGACACAAAACGCTCAACTGTGCAAAACACGCATAAGGACATCAGTCAGGAGGAACAAGGTAAAGTGTTTTTACTTCTTCACCATGGTCATGTAGTTTCACTCCAAGCACTGTCATATGAAATAACTGTGGAAACGACTTCCCCAACATTTTGGGTTGTTGCATTTTGCTTCAATGAATTTTAACCTTTTCTTTTAGACATTAAGAGGAAGGACACATTCACCCTTGGTAGAGATTCAGTTGTTCTATGAGATGTCAAGGTGAGAATTAACCACTTCAGGCATACGTCAATCCACATGACTGAAAACTGGCAATGAACAGGATATGGGGATTTTGCTAGTTATAAAGTACAATAATCATCATTACATGATCTAAGACTACTGAAGTATAAGCTGTGTCCCTGACTGATTAATTAGCAAATTCATCTTTGTAGAGTGCAGCTACTATCTATTCAGTGGCATTTCCTTAAAACAACTGTATTCCCACATTCTGAATATGGAGTGAGATCATGTAGAGAATGTTGGACTTGTAATAACTAATTGAAGGATAATAACAATCAACGAAAGTGCTTAAAAGTATCAACAAATGCCTTCAAAGTACTTGACACGGACTTTGCTTTCAAAAGTGAAACATAATTAATGCTTACGTAAGATTTCTCTTGACTTCTCAGGAGTATACTAACTCCAAGGACAAGTAACATCACAAACCATTATTTAAGTGCTGATGTTGGAGCTGCAATACTACTACCAAGACAAAAAATGATACAGGTAACACTGCTTTCAGATTTCTAAGAATTGCTAAAATAGTATGTTTGCAGAGCATTCAGAGTCTCATAGAGAAAATAAGTTGAGAATATGACAAGTTCCTACCATCTCAAACACTGCCAATCTAGAACAAAAAGAAAGTACTTGAACGCCTGCAGTAATCGAACACAAACCAGAACATATCAGTGCATGACAAGGAAATGTAGTCACAAAATGATTCTACCCTTTCAAGTCCCAAAAAGGACCGAGGAACTTACCGGAGGCGATACCTGGATTTCAAACGGAGTACAATGTAGCCACTGTAGGGGAGAAGATCACAGAGAGCTCTTCTCAGATTGCTCAGAGTCAGCCCCAGCACCCTGTCCTGACTGAAGCAGACAAAGTGGTCAAACAGGTAGGTAGAAATGAGTAAGGAACAGAGAGTATGGTTATTCTTGCATTGTTTTGTTCGTCTGTCAAAGAAAAGAGTGCTTCTGACTTTTGTCAATGTTCATCTTTATTTTAGGAGAAGAACAAACGGTGGTATCACACTTTGCTCAAGTGTATGATACCATGTGTGTACAGCAGACATCACCAAAGGAACAGGAGACACCTGAGTAGAGAACAAGAATATGAAAAGACTGATGAAAAAAAGCACCAGGAGAAATCCATTGAATATGCACAATCTCGTCCAGTATTTCAATGAAAAGTTTCAGTGTTGTTTTTAGTGTCGTCGTATTGCATACATTTAAAACAATGTGTCTTGTTTAATGAACAATTTCATTTACTTTAGTAAAAAGTGTTGTTTACTGTAGTCCTAGCATGGATGCAATTGTTAGAAAAAACGTGAATGAAAAACTGAATGTTTCATACAATATGGGTTTGTGTTAACCCACACACCTAAGTGAAATGTTTGATTACGTTTACAAGACATAACACATAGTTCAGTTGAGTGTGAAAGGGAACAACAGAGAAAGTCACAAACAAAACATTTGTGAAGGACTTGATGAATGTTTTTTCTTTAGAAATGACAAAAAATAAAGAATTTTTCAACAAGATGTCTTTCTATAGCGAGTTTCATTTGAGATAGTCTTTTCTTAGAAGTGCAAGAGTGGTATTCCCTACAACTTATTCCCCAATTTGATCATTCTCAGAAATTAGGAGACGGAAACCACACCTACTGTAATATTAGACCTTGTAACAAGGCAACTAGGTTTCAATGGCTTAAAAGGTGCAGAAAGAGGCTCATGTATAATGACCTCCAGTGTCCCACAGGTTTCCCAAATCATTTCTTAGAGTATGGAAAAAGAGGAAATAAAGTGTCTACAGAAAGCGTATACCCCCTTGAACTTTGTTCAGTTTGTTGCGCCAGTGCCAGAGTTTCATGCAATTAAATGAGGACCTCTTTCTCACACCACATATGTTATACTTTCAATGGGAAAAAAGGAAATATTACATTTTCACCCACATGTTAATATTTGGTAGAAGCCCTTTTCACAGCAATTTCAGCTGTGAGTCTGTTGGTAATGGGCTCCACCACCTCTGCACCAACAAGATTTGATAATATTTGAGAATTTCAGAAGTCTGTCTGGTTTAGCTGAAGAATCAGCTAAGGTAAGTTTCAGGAAGAGCATCTGATTTCTTTCAATAAAGCAGAACAGAGAAAAAACACACAATACAAAATCATGAGAATTTGTATCCATATGACACTTTGACTCGAATACTTTTATCAGACCTACACAGAGTATATACTGTACACACTTTTTCAGCCCAGGTTTATACATTTGGAACTGCCATTTGTAGGTGTTTTTGTGTCTTAGCTCAACACTGTGAAACCTGTAGTTACAAACATGGACGATGAAGACATGAAGACATATATTGTACCTCTGACCGGCCTACCTTCCAAGAGGTGAAAGATGAAACTTTTCCTTTATCGTCAACTCAGTGAATGTCTTTAAACTTTCGAAAACTGTAACAAAGAATAAGTTAAAAAACTTATTTTCATTGGACCCACAGAAAAGTCAAAGTTGTCCATAGAAATGCCCGTCTAAATCAGAAATCTACAGCACAAAGGCAGTGGCCTTTCGGGACATAAAAATGAAATCAGACTTTACTCACGGACATCTTGCTATCAGTCACTACAAAGATGTTTTCTCTCGTGCCATGGCTTGCCTGACTTGCTTCTTCAGCTGGATGGCTTCTGGTCGCTGGTCAGGATCGACAGCCAGCATGTCCTGGAGCAGTGTCCTTAGCTCCGTGCTTATGGCTCTCTTTACTTTCAGGGGGATGTGGAACTGCAGCCAGGGGTTCTCATCCAGGGCCTCTCCAACAGGCCCTGACAGACATATGCTCCTGTATCGGAAACACACTTTAGTTCAATTCTAAAATATTTCTCATAGGACTGAAGGAACCTTTGCCTGTTAAGAGTTAACAATTAGGTCCTCAAGAACTGTTTTACGGTTTTCTACACTCCTGGCTGGCCAAGGTCTCTTTAAGGTCTCTTGAGTGGAGGTGTAACTCATGTATCCTACATGTGATTTAGCAACATGAAAGGGAATAGCTTCTTATCGGATTATGGTCTTGGTTAACTGCCTAAGGCTGACCTAAGTGCCTAACTTTCTGACTTTCTTTATACCTTATATGTTAAGAAGCTTCTTCTGACCAATCAGAAATGTATGCTTTATGTATGAACATTTTGCTCATCAAAGTGAGTGAGAGACAAGGTTAACAGAAATTAGCCACGGCAGTAAATGACAGCATATTTTTGGGTTCTTAAATGGTCTCTACCTGGCACACCTGCAGTGCAAACTGACACACACTGTTTAGAGAAACAGCTACTCTATTACTAATATTAATGAAACATTTCTTATTCTATGGAACAAAAACAAACAGTAAAACTAAAACACAGATCTCTTAGCTTCCTATTTCATGAACCAGATGACTGAATGACCAAGCCTAACTAGTAGCCAGAACCCCAGTTAACCCTCCGTAACACAAAGTTTAACCACACGACAGGAACTCTTTCAAACTGAGTGAAAATCATAAATGGATCCATAACTTAACATCAATTTACTATGTTGTGCCAATACCTGCATTTACATTTAGAACGAATGATGTCATAGAACCAGCATCACACCAGTTCCAGGTGTCTCCAAGGAGACAACAGAACTTCAGTTGTGTTTGCTAAAATACACACTTTGAAACATACTGTAACACTTAGTTAACATGTCTGGTTTAGTTGAAGAATCGGCTAAGGTAAGTTTCAGGGTTTAATGGTGGGATGGCACCTGTGCTTTTTTCCCCCAACCGCTAGAATATGATTCGCACCAAACCCAAAAGAAATACTGCACAGTTCAGGAACTTCATCAACCTAGCAACTGTAAAATAAGCTTACAAACAACTGAATTGAAATGCCAAAAAGTTCAGAGAAAGGCACAAACTATGTTTACTTGGGGTTTACAAAATTAAAGCTAACTAAAACTGTAATGATAAACAATCATGCTGCCAATGTACAGAGAAATATCATGTTTTTAGAATAATGTATTATTTGTTACATAGGAACCCAGTATAAGGGAATCCCTTGCGATCCTTTCTGCAGAGATAAAGGTAAGTATTGTTTTCTCTTTAGCTCTGTCACTCCAAGAAATATAATGAACATAAATATATTTGCCAATCTTTTCATAGTAATCCAAACAACTCTGCGTGTATCTGACATTTGTAATATTTATCTACCGCAGTATAACTCTTCTGGCAAGGCGATTGGTATTGTACCTTGAAAGAAAACTGATTGGAAATGTCATGTACTCTATGGTTTCTATTGATGTCAAGTGGCAAATGTTGACTGGTGATGTTATGTGAATCTTAGGAAATGGTCATTTTTCAATCGAGTCTATGTTTCTCAGAATTTGAGACAGAGAGCTCAATCTCTGCAATCCGAGCTGAGGGCATTTCTTGGAATGGAAAGGTAAGAGCAACGTGTTCTTTGATTTCTCTTAAGACTCTTCGCCAGATTTAACGATGAAAAATGTAAATAATAATAACAAACATTATTTTATATAGTGCCTTGAAAGGTGGCTTCTTTACAGAATGACAAAACCAACTACAATAAATAATACACAAGATAAGCATGATGACAATACACAGTTAGAGGAGACAGTAGATGGTCATTGTCAGTGTATTCTGAAGGTAGTTTTCCAATTTTTTGGAACGGGGTAAAAGAGGCCACCTCTACTAGAATCTTTGTCCTAACCAAAAATGTAACAAAGTATAATAATAATATTAAAAATAATAATGATAAACTTTATCTATAGAGCACCTTTCATACAAATAGTGCTTTGGTGCTTTAAAAACCAAGCGTAAAAATAAAATATTAAAATTAAGAGATATACTTTCAGTTGTAAAGGAAAATACAGCAATACAGTAAAGCAACATACATGTCAATTAAATAAATAAAAATTAGGAAAGTCGTAATAAAATAAGAACAATTAAAGAGAACTAAAAAAAGAAACAGAAATAGAAAGAACAAAGAACCACTTTAACTAAAAGCAACATTTTCAAATGTTTTTTAAAACAATGTACCGAGCTTGACTGCCTAATAAAAAGTGGAAGTGAGTTTCATAATTTAGAAGCATAAAAACAAAAAGCAGCCTCTCCACTCTTTCTGCATTTCACATGTGGTATTTGCAGTAGGCCAGTATGTGCAGATCTCAGGTCACGTATAGGAACATATGAAGACAGACATTCAGTAAGGTACAGACGTGCTAGGTCGCTTAAAGCTTTAAAAACAAGTAAAAGAACTTTCAAATTTATCCTAGATAATACAGGTGACCAGTGAAGTTTTTTCAAAACAGGAATGATATTCTCTTTCTTGTATTTGTTAGGATCTGTGCTACTGCATTTCGAACAAGTAGTAAGGGATTTATTGTTTTCTTGGGAAGCCCACAAAACAGAGCATTATAATCATATCCACATCAATGTGAGCAATGGAGAAGTCAAATTAACGTGTCTAAATATCATCTAGTTCTATCCCAGGGAAGAGGGCTTTTGCCTACACAGACGACAAGACACAAAACGCTCAACTGTGCAAAACACGCATAAGGACATCAGTCAGGAGGAACAAGGTAAAGTGTTTTTACTTCTTCACCATGGTCATGTAGTTTCACTCCAAGCACTGTCATATGAAATAACTGTGGAAACGACTTCCCCAACATTTTGGGTTGTTGCATTTTGCTTCAATGAATTTTAACCTTTTCTTTTAGACATTAAGAGGAAGGACACATTCACCCTTGGTAGAGATTCAGTTGTTCTATGAGATGTCAAGGTGAGAATTAACCACTTCAGGCATACGTCAATCCACATGACTGAAAACTGGCAATGAACAGGATATGGGGATTTTGCTAGTTATAAAGTACAATAATCATCATTACATGATCTAAGACTACTGAAGTATAAGCTGTGTCCCTGACTGATTAATTAGCAAATTCATCTTTGTAGAGTGCAGCTACTATCTATTCAGTGGCATTTCCTTAAAACAACTGTATTCCCACATTCTGAATATGGAGTGAGATCATGTAGAGAATGTTGGACTTGTAATAACTAATTGAAGGATAATAACAATCAACGAAAGTGCTTAAAAGTATCAACAAATGCCTTCAAAGTACTTGACACGGACTTTGCTTTCAAAAGTGAAACATAATTAATGCTTACGTAAGATTTCTCTTGACTTCTCAGGAGTATACTAACTCCAAGGACAAGTAACATCACAAACCATTATTTAAGTGCTGATGTTGGAGCTGCAATACTACTACCAAGACAAAAAATGATACAGGTAACACTGCTTTCAGATTTCTAAGAATTGCTAAAATAGTATGTTTGCAGAGCATTCAGAGTCTCATAGAGAAAATAAGTTGAGAATATGACAAGTTCCTACCATCTCAAACACTGCCAATCTAGAACAAAAAGAAAGTACTTGAACGCCTGCAGTAATCGAACACAAACCAGAACATATCAGTGCATGACAAGGAAATGTAGTCACAAAATGATTCTACCCTTTCAAGTCCCAAAAAGGACCGAGGAACTTACCGGAGGCGATACCTGGATTTCAAACGGAGTACAATGTAGCCACTGTAGGGGAGAAGATCACAGAGAGCTCTTCTCAGATTGCTCAGAGTCAGCCCCAGCACCCTATCCTGACTGAAGCAGACAAAGTGGTCAAACAGGTAGGTAGAAATGAGTAAGGAACAGAGAGTATGGTTATTCTTGCATTGTTTTGTTCGTCTGTCAAAGAAAAGAGTGCTTCTGACTTTTGTCAATGTTCATCTTTATTTTAGGAGAAGAACAAACGGTGGTATCACACTTTGCTCAAGTGTATGATACCATGTGTGTACAGCAGACATCACCAAAGGAACAGGAGACACCTGAGTAGAGAACAAGAATATGAAAAGACTGATGAAAAAAAGCACCAGGAGAAATCCATTGAATATGCACAGTCTCGTCCAGTATTTCAATGAAAAGTTTCAGTGTTGTTTTTAGTGTCGTCGTATTGCATACATTTAAAACAATGTGTCTTGTTTAATGAACAATTTCATTTACTTTAGTAAAAAGTGTTGTTTACTGTAGTCCTAGCATGGATGCAATTGTTAGAAAAAACGTGAATGAAAAACTGAATGTTTCATACAATATGGGTTTGTGTTAACCCACACACCTAAGTGAAATGTTTGATTACGTTTACAAGACATAACACATAGTTCAGTTGAGTGTGAAAGGGAACAACAGAGAAAGTCACAAACAAAACATTTGTGAAGGACTTGATGAATGTTTTTTCTTTAGAAATGACAAAAAATAAAGAATTTTTCAACAAGATGTCTTTCTATAGCGAGTTTCATTTGAGATAGTCTTTTCTTAGAAGTGCAAGAGTGGTATTCCCTACAACTTATTCCCCAATTTGATCATTCTCAGAAATTAGGAGACGGAAACCACACCTACTGTAATATTAGACCTTGTAACAAGGCAACTAGGTTTCAATGGCTTAAAAGGTGCAGAAAGAGGCTCATGTATAATGACCTCCAGTGTCCCACAGGTTTCCCAAATCATTTCTTAGAGTATGGAAAAAGAGGAAATAAAGTGTCTACAGAAAGCGTATACCCCCTTGAACTTTGTTCAGTTTGTTGCGCCAGTGCCAGAGTTTCATGCAATTAAATGAGGACCTCTTTCTCACACCACATATGTTATACTTTCAATGGGAAAAAAGGAAATATTACATTTTCACCCACATGTTAATATTTGGTAGAAGCCCTTTTCACAGCAATTTCAGCTGTGAGTCTGTTGGTAATGGGCTCCACCACCTCTGCACCAACAAGATTTGATAATATTTGAGAATTTCAGAAGTCTGTCTGGTTTAGCTGAAGAATCAGCTAAGGTAAGTTTCAGGAAGAGCATCTGATTTCTTTCAATAAAGCAGAACAGAGAAAAAACACACAATACAAAATCATGAGAATTTGTATCCATATGACACTTTGACTCGAATACTTTTATCAGACCTACACAGAGTATATACTGTACACACTTTTTCAGCCCAGGTTTATACATTTGGAACTGCCATTTGTAGGTGTTTTTGTGTCTTAGCTCAACACTGTGAAACCTGTAGTTACAAACATGGACGATGAAGACATGAAGACATATATTGTACCTCTGACCGGCCTACCTTCCAAGAGGTGAAAGATGAAACTTTTCCTTTATCGTCAACTCAGTGAATGTCTTTAAACTTTCGAAAACTGTAACAAAGAATAAGTTAAAAAACTTATTTTCATTGGACCCACAGAAAAGTCAAAGTTGTCCATAGAAATGCCCGTCTAAATCAGAAATCTACAGCACAAAGGCAGTGGCCTTTCGGGACATAAAAATGAAATCAGACTTTACTCAGACGAATTGCCCTTGGTCACGGACATCTTGCTATCAGTCACTACAAAGATGTTTTCTCTCGTGCCATGGCTTGCCTGACTTGCTTCTTCTGCTGGATGGCTTCTGGTCGCTGGTCAGGATCGACAGCCAGCATGTCCTGGAGCAGTGTCCTTAGCTCCGTGCTTATGGCTCTATTTACTTTCAGGGGGATGTGGAACTGCAGCCAGGGGTTCTCATCCAGGGCCTCTCCAACAGGCCCTGACAGACATATGCTCCTGTATCGGAAACACACTTTAGTTCAATTCTAAAATATTTCTCATAGGACTGAAGGAACCTTTTCCTGTTAAGAGTTAACAATTAGGTCCTCAAGAACTGTTTTACGGTTTTCTACACTCCTGGCTGGCCAAGGTCTCTTTAAGGTCTCTTAAGTGGAGGTGTAACTCATGTATCCTACATGTGATTTAGCAACATGAAAGGGAATAGCTTCTTATCGGATTATGGTCTTGGTTAACTGCCTAAGGCTGACCTAAGTGCCTAACTTTCTGACTTTCTTTATACCTTATATGTTAAGAAGCTTCTTCTGACCAATCAGAAATGTATGCTTTATGTATGAACATTTTGCTCATCAAAGTGAGTGAGAGACAAGGTTAACAGAAATTAGCCACGGCAGTAAATGACAGCATATTTTTGGGTTCTTAAATGGTCTCTACCTGGCACACCTGCAGTGCAAACTGACACACACTGTTTAGAGAAACAGCTACTCTATTACTAATATTAATGAAACATTTCTTATTCTATGGAACAAAAACAAACAGTAAAACTAAAACACAGATCTCTTAGCTTCCTATTTCATGAACCAGATGACTGAATGACCAAGCCTAACTAGTAGCCAGAACCCCAGTTAACCCTCCGTAACACAAAGTTTAACCACACGACAGGAACTCTTTCAAACTGAGTGAAAATCATAAATGGATCCATAACTTAACATCAATTTACTATGTTGTGCCAATACCTGCATTTACATTTAGAACGAATGATGTCATAGAACCAGCATCACACCAGTTCCAGGTGTCTCCAAGGAGACAACAGAACTTCAGTTGTGTTTGCTAAAATACACACTTTGAAACATACTGTAACACTTAGTTAACATGTCTGGTTTAGTTGAAGAATCGGCTAAGGTAAGTTTCAGGGTTTAATGGTGGGATGGCACCTGTGCTTTTTTCCCCCAACCGCTAGAATATGATTCGCACCAAACCCAAAAGAAATACTGCACAGTTCAGGAACTTCATCAACCTAGCAACTGTAAAATAAGCTTACAAACAACTGAATTGAAATGCCAAAAAGTTCAGAGAAAGGCACAAACTATGTTTACTTGGGGTTTACAAAATTAAAGCTAACTAAAACTGTAATGATAAACAATCATGCTGCCAATGTACAGAGAAATATCATGTTTTTAGAATAATGTATTATTTGTTACATAGGAACCCAGTATAAGGGAATCCCTTGCGATCCTTTCTGCAGAGATAAAGGTAAGTATTGTTTTCTCTTTAGCTCTGTCACTCCAAGAAATATAATGAACATAAATATATTTGCCAATCTTTTCATAGTAATCCAAACAACTCTGCGTGTATCTGACATTTGTAATATTTATCTACCGCAGTATAACTCTTCTGGCAAGGCGATTGGTATTGTACCTTGAAAGAAAACTGATTGGAAATGTCATGTACTCTATGGTTTCTATTGATGTCAAGTGGCAAATGTTGACTGGTGATGTTATGTGAATCTTAGGAAATGGTCATTTTTCAATCGAGTCTATGTTTCTCAGAATTTGAGACAGAGAGCTCAATCTCTGCAATCCGAGCTGAGGGCATTTCTTGGAATGGAAAGGTAAGAGCAACGTGTTCTTTGATTTCTCTTAAGACTCTTCGCCAGATTTAACGATGAAAAATGTAAATAATAATAACAAACATTATTTTATATAGTGCCTTGAAAGGTGGCTTCTTTACAGAATGACAAAACCAACTACAATAAATAATACACAAGATAAGCATGATGACAATACACAGTTAGAGGAGACAGTAGATGGTCATTGTCAGTGTATTCTGAAGGTAGTTTTCCAATTTTTTGGAACGGGGTAAAAGAGGCCACCTCTACTAGAATCTTTGTCCTAACCAAAAATGTAACAAAGTATAATAATAATATTAAAAATAATAATGATAAACTTTATCTATAGAGCACCTTTCATACAAATAGTGCTTTGGTGCTTTAAAAACCAAGCGTAAAAATAAAATATTAAAATTAAGAGATATACTTTCAGTTGTAAAGGAAAATACAGCAATACAGTAAAGCAACATACATGTCAATTAAATAAATAAAAATTAGGAAAGTCGTAATAAAATAAGAACAATTAAAGAGAACTAAAAAAAGAAACAGAAATAGAAAGAACAAAGAACCACTTTAACTAAAAGCAACATTTTCAAATGTTTTTTAAAACAATGTACCGAGCTTGACTGCCTAATAAAAAGTGGAAGTGAGTTTCATAATTTAGAAGCATAAAAACAAAAAGCAGCCTCTCCACTCTTTCTGCATTTCACATGTGGTATTTGCAGTAGGCCAGTATGTGCAGATCTCAGGTCACGTATAGGAACATATGAAGACAGACATTCAGTAAGGTACAGACGTGCTAGGTCGCTTAAAGCTTTAAAAACAAGTAAAAGAACTTTCAAATTTATCCTAGATAATACAGGTGACCAGTGAAGTTTTTTCAAAACAGGAATGATATTCTCTTTCTTGTATTTGTTAGGATCTGTGCTACTGCATTTCGAACAAGTAGTAAGGGATTTATTGTTTTCTTGGGAAGCCCACAAAACAGAGCATTATAATCATATCCACATCAATGTGAGCAATGGAGAAGTCAAATTAACGTGTCTAAATATCATCTAGTTCTATCCCAGGGAAGAGGGCTTTTGCCTACACAGACGACAAGACACAAAACGCTCAACTGTGCAAAACACGCATAAGGACATCAGTCAGGAGGAACAAGGTAAAGTGTTTTTACTTCTTCACCATGGTCATGTAGTTTCACTCCAAGCACTGTCATATGAAATAACTGTGGAAACGACTTC
Organism: Lepisosteus platostomus; assembly: GCF_059453375.1. Lineage (NCBI taxonomy): Eukaryota > Metazoa > Chordata > Actinopteri > Semionotiformes > Lepisosteidae > Lepisosteus > Lepisosteus platostomus. The sequence goes on from NC_142637.1 coordinate 12,843,150, forward strand.
CCCAACATTTTGGGTTGTTGCATTTTGCTTCAATGAATTTTAACCTTTTCTTTTAGACATTAAGAGGAAGGACACATTCACCCTTGGTAGAGATTCAGTTGTTCTATGAGATGTCAAGGTGAGAATTAACCACTTCAGGCATACGTCAATCCACATGACTGAAAACTGGCAATGAACAGGATATGGGGATTTTGCTAGTTATAAAGTACAATAATCATCATTACATGATCTAAGACTACTGAAGTATAAGCTGTGTCCCTGACTGATTAATTAGCAAATTCATCTTTGTAGAGTGCAGCTACTATCTATTCAGTGGCATTTCCTTAAAACAACTGTATTCCCACATTCTGAATATGGAGTGAGATCATGTAGAGAATGTTGGACTTGTAATAACTAATTGAAGGATAATAACAATCAACGAAAGTGCTTAAAAGTATCAACAAATGCCTTCAAAGTACTTGACACGGACTTTGCTTTCAAAAGTGAAACATAATTAATGCTTACGTAAGATTTCTCTTGACTTCTCAGGAGTATACTAACTCCAAGGACAAGTAACATCACAAACCATTATTTAAGTGCTGATGTTGGAGCTGCAATACTACTACCAAGACAAAAAATGATACAGGTAACACTGCTTTCAGATTTCTAAGAATTGCTAAAATAGTATGTTTGCAGAGCATTCAGAGTCTCATAGAGAAAATAAGTTGAGAATATGACAAGTTCCTACCATCTCAAACACTGCCAATCTAGAACAAAAAGAAAGTACTTGAACGCCTGCAGTAATCGAACACAAACCAGAACATATCAGTGCATGACAAGGAAATGTAGTCACAAAATGATTCTACCCTTTCAAGTCCCAAAAAGGACCGAGGAACTTACCGGAGGCGATACCTGGATTTCAAACGGAGTACAATGTAGCCACTGTAGGGGAGAAGATCACAGAGAGCTCTTCTCAGATTGCTCAGAGTCAGCCCCAGCACCCTATCCTGACTGAAGCAGACAAAGTGGTCAAACAGGTAGGTAGAAATGAGTAAGGAACAGAGAGTATGGTTATTCTTGCATTGTTTTGTTCGTCTGTCAAAGAAAAGAGTGCTTCTGACTTTTGTCAATGTTCATCTTTATTTTAGGAGAAGAACAAACGGTGGTATCACACTTTGCTCAAGTGTATGATACCATGTGTGTACAGCAGACATCACCAAAGGAACAGGAGACACCTGAGTAGAGAACAAGAATATGAAAAGACTGATGAAAAAAAGCACCAGGAGAAATCCATTGAATATGCACAGTCTCGTCCAGTATTTCAATGAAAAGTTTCAGTGTTGTTTTTAGTGTCGTCGTATTGCATACATTTAAAACAATGTGTCTTGTTTAATGAACAATTTCATTTACTTTAGTAAAAAGTGTTGTTTACTGTAGTCCTAGCATGGATGCAATTGTTAGAAAAAACGTGAATGAAAAACTGAATGTTTCATACAATATGGGTTTGTGTTAACCCACACACCTAAGTGAAATGTTTGATTACGTTTACAAGACATAACACATAGTTCAGTTGAGTGTGAAAGGGAACAACAGAGAAAGTCACAAACAAAACATTTGTGAAGGACTTGATGAATGTTTTTTCTTTAGAAATGACAAAAAATAAAGAATTTTTCAACAAGATGTCTTTCTATAGCGAGTTTCATTTGAGATAGTCTTTTCTTAGAAGTGCAAGAGTGGTATTCCCTACAACTTATTCCCCAATTTGATCATTCTCAGAAATTAGGAGACGGAAACCACACCTACTGTAATATTAGACCTTGTAACAAGGCAACTAGGTTTCAATGGCTTAAAAGGTGCAGAAAGAGGCTCATGTATAATGACCTCCAGTGTCCCACAGGTTTCCCAAATCATTTCTTAGAGTATGGAAAAAGAGGAAATAAAGTGTCTACAGAAAGCGTATACCCCCTTGAACTTTGTTCAGTTTGTTGCGCCAGTGCCAGAGTTTCATGCAATTAAATGAGGACCTCTTTCTCACACCACATATGTTATACTTTCAATGGGAAAAAAGGAAATATTACATTTTCACCCACATGTTAATATTTGGTAGAAGCCCTTTTCACAGCAATTTCAGCTGTGAGTCTGTTGGTAATGGGCTCCACCACCTCTGCACCAACAAGATTTGATAATATTTGAGAATTTCAGAAGTCTGTCTGGTTTAGCTGAAGAATCAGCTAAGGTAAGTTTCAGGAAGAGCATCTGATTTCTTTCAATAAAGCAGAACAGAGAAAAAACACACAATACAAAATCATGAGAATTTGTATCCATATGACACTTTGACTCGAATACTTTTATCAGACCTACACAGAGTATATACTGTACACACTTTTTCAGCCCAGGTTTATACATTTGGAACTGCCATTTGTAGGTGTTTTTGTGTCTTAGCTCAACACTGTGAAACCTGTAGTTACAAACATGGACGATGAAGACATGAAGACATATATTGTACCTCTGACCGGCCTACCTTCCAAGAGGTGAAAGATGAAACTTTTCCTTTATCGTCAACTCAGTGAATGTCTTTAAACTTTCGAAAACTGTAACAAAGAATAAGTTAAAAAACTTATTTTCATTGGACCCACAGAAAAGTCAAAGTTGTCCATAGAAATGCCCGTCTAAATCAGAAATCTACAGCACAAAGGCAGTGGCCTTTCGGGACATAAAAATGAAATCAGACTTTACTCAGACGAATTGCCCTTGGTCACGGACATCTTGCTATCAGTCACTACAAAGATGTTTTCTCTCGTGCCATGGCTTGCCTGACTTGCTTCTTCTGCTGGATGGCTTCTGGTCGCTGGTCAGGATCGACAGCCAGCATGTCCTGGAGCAGTGTCCTTAGCTCCGTGCTTATGGCTCTATTTACTTTCAGGGGGATGTGGAACTGCAGCCAGGGGTTCTCATCCAGGGCCTCTCCAACAGGCCCTGACAGACATATGCTCCTGTATCAGAAACACACTTTAGTTCAATTCTAAAATATTTCTCATAGGACTGAAGGAACCTTTTCCTGTTAAGAGTTAACAATTAGGTCCTCAAGAACTGTTTTACGGTTTTCTACACTCCTGGCTGGCCAAGGTCTCTTTAAGGTCTCTTAAGTGGAGGTGTAACTCATGTATCCTACATGTGATTTAGCAACATGAAAGGGAATAGCTTCTTATCGGATTATGGTCTTGGTTAACTGCCTAAGGCTGACCTAAGTGCCTAACTTTCTGACTTTCTTTATACCTTATATGTTAAGAAGCTTCTTCTGACCAATCAGAAATGTATGCTTTATGTATGAACATTTTGCTCATCAAAGTGAGTGAGAGACAAGGTTAACAGAAATTAGCCACGGCAGTAAATGACAGCATATTTTTGGGTTCTTAAATGGTCTCTACCTGGCACACCTGCAGTGCAAACTGACACACACTGTTTAGAGAAACAGCTACTCTATTACTAATATTAATGAAACATTTCTTATTCTATGGAACAAAAACAAACAGTAAAACTAAAACACAGATCTCTTAGCTTCCTATTTCATGAACCAGATGACTGAATGACCAAGCCTAACTAGTAGCCAGAACCCCAGTTAACCCTCCGTAACACAAAGTTTAACCACACGACAGGAACTCTTTCAAACTGAGTGAAAATCATAAATGGATCCATAACTTTACATCAATTTACTATGTTGTGCCAATACCTGCATTTACATTTAGAACGAATGATGTCATAGAACCAGCATCACACCAGTTCCAGGTGTCTCCAAGGAGACAACAGAACTTCAGTTGTGTTTGCTAAAATACACACTTTGAAACATACTGTAACACTTAGTTAACATGTCTGGTTTAGTTGAAGAATCGGCTAAGGTAAGTTTCAGGGTTTAATGGTGGGATGGCACCTGTGCTTTTTTCCCCCAACCGCTAGAATATGATTCGCACCAAACCCAAAAGAAATACTGCACAGTTCAGGAACTTCATCAACCTAGCAACTGTAAAATAAGCTTACAAACAACTGAATTGAAATGCCAAAAAGTTCAGAGAAAGGCACAAACTATGTTTACTTGGGGTTTACAAAATTAAAGCTAACTAAAACTGTAATGATAAACAATCATGCTGCCAATGTACAGAGAAATATCATGTTTTTAGAATAATGTATTATTTGTTACATAGGAACCCAGTATAAGGGAATCCCTTGCGATCCTTTCTGCAGAGATAAAGGTAAGTATTGTTTTCTCTTTAGCTCTGTCACTCCAAGAAATATAATGAACATAAATATATTTGCCAATCTTTTCATAGTAATCCAAACAACTCTGCGTGTATCTGACATTTGTAATATTTATCTACCGCAGTATAACTCTTCTGGCAAGGCGATTGGTATTGTACCTTGAAAGAAAACTGATTGGAAATGTCATGTACTCTATGGTTTCTATTGATGTCAAGTGGCAAATGTTGACTGGTGATGTTATGTGAATCTTAGGAAATGGTCATTTTTCAATCGAGTCTATGTTTCTCAGAATTTGAGACAGAGAGCTCAATCTCTGCAATCCGAGCTGAGGGCATTTCTTGGAATGGAAAGGTAAGAGCAACGTGTTCTTTGATTTCTCTTAAGACTCTTCGCCAGATTTAACGATGAAAAATGTAAATAATAATAACAAACATTATTTTATATAGTGCCTTGAAAGGTGGCTTCTTTACAGAATGACAAAACCAACTACAATAAATAATACACAAGATAAGCATGATGACAATACACAGTTAGAGGAGACAGTAGATGGTCATTGTCAGTGTATTCTGAAGGTAGTTTTCCAATTTTTTGGAACGGGGTAAAAGAGGCCACCTCTACTAGAATCTTTGTCCTAACCAAAAATGTAACAAAGTATAATAATAATATTAAAAATAATAATGATAAACTTTATCTATAGAGCACCTTTCATACAAATAGTGCTTTGGTGCTTTAAAAACCAAGCGTAAAAATAAAATATTAAAATTAAGAGATATACTTTCAGTTGTAAAGGAAAATACAGCAATACAGTAAAGCAACATACATGTCAATTAAATAAATAAAAATTAGGAAAGTCGTAATAAAATAAGAACAATTAAAGAGAACTAAAAAAAGAAACAGAAATAGAAAGAACAAAGAACCACTTTAACTAAAAGCAACATTTTCAAATGTTTTTTAAAACAATGTACCGAGCTTGACTGCCTAATAAAAAGTGGAAGTGAGTTTCATAATTTAGAAGCATAAAAACAAAAAGCAGCCTCTCCACTCTTTCTGCATTTCACATGTGGTATTTGCAGTAGGCCAGTATGTGCAGATCTCAGGTCACGTATAGGAACATATGAAGACAGACATTCAGTAAGGTACAGACGTGCTAGGTCGCTTAAAGCTTTAAAAACAAGTAAAAGAACTTTCAAATTTATCCTAGATAATACAGGTGACCAGTGAAGTTTTTTCAAAACAGGAATGATATTCTCTTTCTTGTATTTGTTAGGATCTGTGCTACTGCATTTCGAACAAGTAGTAAGGGATTTATTGTTTTCTTGGGAAGCCCACAAAACAGAGCATTATAATCATATCCACATCAATGTGAGCAATGGAGAAGTCAAATTAACGTGTCTAAATATCATCTAGTTCTATCCCAGGGAAGAGGGCTTTTGCCTACACAGACGACAAGACACAAAACGCTCAACTGTGCAAAACACGCATAAGGACATCAGTCAGGAGGAACAAGGTAAAGTGTTTTTACTTCTTCACCATGGTCATGTAGTTTCACTCCAAGCACTGTCATATGAAATAACTGTGGAAACGACTTCCCCAACATTTTGGGTTGTTGCATTTTGCTTCAATGAATTTTAACCTTTTCTTTTAGACATTAAGAGGAAGGACACATTCACCCTTGGTAGAGATTCAGTTGTTCTATGAGATGTCAAGGTGAGAATTAACCACTTCAGGCATACGTCAATCCACATGACTGAAAACTGGCAATGAACAGGATATGGGGATTTTGCTAGTTATAAAGTACAATAATCATCATTACATGATCTAAGACTACTGAAGTATAAGCTGTGTCCCTGACTGATTAATTAGCAAATTCATCTTTGTAGAGTGCAGCTACTATCTATTCAGTGGCATTTCCTTAAAACAACTGTATTCCCACATTCTGAATATGGAGTGAGATCATGTAGAGAATGTTGGACTTGTAATAACTAATTGAAGGATAATAACAATCAACGAAAGTGCTTAAAAGTATCAACAAATGCCTTCAAAGTACTTGACACGGACTTTGCTTTCAAAAGTGAAACATAATTAATGCTTACGTAAGATTTCTCTTGACTTCTCAGGAGTATACTAACTCCAAGGACAAGTAACATCACAAACCATTATTTAAGTGCTGATGTTGGAGCTGCAATACTACTACCAAGACAAAAAATGATACAGGTAACACTGCTTTCAGATTTCTAAGAATTGCTAAAATAGTATGTTTGCAGAGCATTCAGAGTCTCATAGAGAAAATAAGTTGAGAATATGACAAGTTCCTACCATCTCAAACACTGCCAATCTAGAACAAAAAGAAAGTACTTGAACGCCTGCAGTAATCGAACACAAACCAGAACATATCAGTGCATGACAAGGAAATGTAGTCACAAAATGATTCTACCCTTTCAAGTCCCAAAAAGGACCGAGGAACTTACCGGAGGCGATACCTGGATTTCAAACGGAGTACAATGTAGCCACTGTAGGGGAGAAGATCACAGAGAGCTCTTCTCAGATTGCTCAGAGTCAGCCCCAGCACCCTATCCTGACTGAAGCAGACAAAGTGGTCAAACAGGTAGGTAGAAATGAGTAAGGAACAGAGAGTATGGTTATTCTTGCATTGTTTTGTTCGTCTGTCAAAGAAAAGAGTGCTTCTGACTTTTGTCAATGTTCATCTTTATTTTAGGAGAAGAACAAACGGTGGTATCACACTTTGCTCAAGTGTATGATACCATGTGTGTACAGCAGACATCACCAAAGGAACAGGAGACACCTGAGTAGAGAACAAGAATATGAAAAGACTGATGAAAAAAAGCACCAGGAGAAATCCATTGAATATGCACAGTCTCGTCCAGTATTTCAATGAAAAGTTTCAGTGTTGTTTTTAGTGTCGTCGTATTGCATACATTTAAAACAATGTGTCTTGTTTAATGAACAATTTCATTTACTTTAGTAAAAAGTGTTGTTTACTGTAGTCCTAGCATGGATGCAATTGTTAGAAAAAACGTGAATGAAAAACTGAATGTTTCATACAATATGGGTTTGTGTTAACCCACACACCTAAGTGAAATGTTTGATTACGTTTACAAGACATAACACATAGTTCAGTTGAGTGTGAAAGGGAACAACAGAGAAAGTCACAAACAAAACATTTGTGAAGGACTTGATGAATGTTTTTTCTTTAGAAATGACAAAAAATAAAGAATTTTTCAACAAGATGTCTTTCTATAGCGAGTTTCATTTGAGATAGTCTTTTCTTAGAAGTGCAAGAGTGGTATTCCCTACAACTTATTCCCCAATTTGATCATTCTCAGAAATTAGGAGACGGAAACCACACCTACTGTAATATTAGACCTTGTAACAAGGCAACTAGGTTTCAATGGCTTAAAAGGTGCAGAAAGAGGCTCATGTATAATGACCTCCAGTGTCCCACAGGTTTCCCAAATCATTTCTTAGAGTATGGAAAAAGAGGAAATAAAGTGTCTACAGAAAGCGTATACCCCCTTGAACTTTGTTCAGTTTGTTGCGCCAGTGCCAGAGTTTCATGCAATTAAATGAGGACCTCTTTCTCACACCACATATGTTATACTTTCAATGGGAAAAAAGGAAATATTACATTTTCACCCACATGTTAATATTTGGTAGAAGCCCTTTTCACAGCAATTTCAGCTGTGAGTCTGTTGGTAATGGGCTCCACCACCTCTGCACCAACAAGATTTGATAATATTTGAGAATTTCAGAAGTCTGTCTGGTTTAGCTGAAGAATCAGCTAAGGTAAGTTTCAGGAAGAGCATCTGATTTCTTTCAATAAAGCAGAACAGAGAAAAAACACACAATACAAAATCATGAGAATTTGTATCCATATGACACTTTGACTCGAATACTTTTATCAGACCTACACAGAGTATATACTGTACACACTTTTTCAGCCCAGGTTTATACATTTGGAACTGCCATTTGTAGGTGTTTTTGTGTCTTAGCTCAACACTGTGAAACCTGTAGTTACAAACATGGACGATGAAGACATGAAGACATATATTGTACCTCTGACCGGCCTACCTTCCAAGAGGTGAAAGATGAAACTTTTCCTTTATCGTCAACTCAGTGAATGTCTTTAAACTTTCGAAAACTGTAACAAAGAATAAGTTAAAAAACTTATTTTCATTGGACCCACAGAAAAGTCAAAGTTGTCCATAGAAATGCCCGTCTAAATCAGAAATCTACAGCACAAAGGCAGTGGCCTTTCGGGACATAAAAATGAAATCAGACTTTACTCAGACGAATTGCCCTTGGTCACGGACATCTTGCTATCAGTCACTACAAAGATGTTTTCTCTCGTGCCATGGCTTGCCTGACTTGCTTCTTCTGCTGGATGGCTTCTGGTCGCTGGTCAGGATCGACAGCCAGCATGTCCTGGAGCAGTGTCCTTAGCTCCGTGCTTATGGCTCTATTTACTTTCAGGGGGATGTGGAACTGCAGCCAGGGGTTCTCATCCAGGGCCTCTCCAACAGGCCCTGACAGACATATGCTCCTGTATCGGAAACACACTTTAGTTCAATTCTAAAATATTTCTCATAGGACTGAAGGAACCTTTTCCTGTTAAGAGTTAACAATTAGGTCCTCAAGAACTGTTTTACGGTTTTCTACACTCCTGGCTGGCCAAGGTCTCTTTAAGGTCTCTTAAGTGGAGGTGTAACTCATGTATCCTACATGTGATTTAGCAACATGAAAGGGAATAGCTTCTTATCGGATTATGATCTTGGTTAACTGCCTAAGGCTGACCTAAGTGCCTAACTTTCTGACTTTCTTTATACCTTATATGTTAAGAAGCTTCTTCTGACCAATCAGAAATGTATGCTTTATGTATGAACATTTTGCTCATCAAAGTGAGTGAGAGACAAGGTTAACAGAAATTAGCCACGGCAGTAAATGACAGCATATTTTTGGGTTCTTAAATGGTCTCTACCTGGCACACCTGCAGTGCAAACTGACACACACTGTTTAGAGAAACAGCTACTCTATTACTAATATTAATGAAACATTTCTTATTCTATGGAACAAAAACAAACAGTAAAACTAAAACACAGATCTCTTAGCTTCCTATTTCATGAACCAGATGACTGAATGACCAAGCCTAACTAGTAGCCAGAACCCCAGTTAACCCTCCGTAACACAAAGTTTAACCACACGACAGGAACTCTTTCAAACTGAGTGAAAATCATAAATGGATCCATAACTTAACATCAATTTACTATGTTGTGCCAATACCTGCATTTACATTTAGAACGAATGATGTCATAGAACCAGCATCACACCAGTTCCAGGTGTCTCCAAGGAGACAACAGAACTTCAGTTGTGTTTGCTAAAATACACACTTTGAAACATACTGTAACACTTAGTTAACATGTCTGGTTTAGTTGAAGAATCGGCTAAGGTAAGTTTCAGGGTTTAATGGTGGGATGGCACCTGTGCTTTTTTCCCCCAACCGCTAGAATATGATTCGCACCAAACCCAAAAGAAATACTGCACAGTTCAGGAACTTCATCAACCTAGCAACTGTAAAATAAGCTTACAAACAACTGAATTGAAATGCCAAAAAGTTCAGAGAAAGGCACAAACTATGTTTACTTGGGGTTTACAAAATTAAAGCTAACTAAAACTGTAATGATAAACAATCATGCTGCCAATGGACAGAGAAATATCATGTTTTTTGAATAATGTATTATTTGTTATATAGGAACCCAGTATAAGGGAATCCCTTGCGATCCTTTCTGCAGAGATAAAGGTAAGTATTGTTTTCTCTTTAGCTCTGTCACTCCAAGAAATATAATGAACATAAATATATTTGCCAATCTTTTCATAGTAATCCAAACAACTCTGCGTGTATCTGACATTTGTAATATTTATCTACCGCAGTATAACTCTTCTGGCAAGGCGATTGGTATTGTACCTTGAAAGAAAACTGATTGGAAATGTCATGTACTCTATGGTTTCTATTGATGTCAAGTGGCAAATGTTGACTGGTGATGTTATGTGAATCTTAGGAAATGGTCATTTTTCAATCGAGTCTATGTTTCTCAGAATTTGAGACAGAGAGCTCAATCTCTGCAATCCGAGCTGAGGGCATTTCTTGGAATGGAAAGGTAAGAGCAACGTGTTCTTTGATTTCTCTTAAGACTCTTCGCCAGATTTAACGATGAAAAATGTAAATAATAATAACAAACATTATTTTATATAGTGCCTTGAAAGGTGGCTTCTTTACAGAATGACAAAACCAACTACAATAAATAATACACAAGATAAGCATGATGACAATACACAGTTAGAGGAGACAGTAGATGGTCATTGTCAGTGTATTCTGAAGGTAGTTTTCCAATTTTTTGGAACGGGGTAAAAGAGGCCACCTCTACTAGAATCTTTGTCCTAACCAAAAATGTAACAAAGTATAATAATAATATTAAAAATAATAATGATAAACTTTATCTATAGAGCACCTTTCATACAAATAGTGCTTTGGTGCTTTAAAAACCAAGCGTAAAAATAAAATATTAAAATTAAGAGATATACTTTCAGTTGTAAAGGAAAATACAGCAATACAGTAAAGCAACATACATGTCAATTAAATAAATAAAAATTAGGAAAGTCGTAATAAAATAAGAACAATTAAAGAGAACTAAAAAAAGAAACAGAAATAGAAAGAACAAAGAACCACTTTAACTAAAAGCAACATTTTCAAATGTTTTTTAAAACAATGTACCGAGCTTGACTGCCTAATAAAAAGTGGAAGTGAGTTTCATAATTTAGAAGCATAAAAACAAAAAGCAGCCTCTCCACTCTTTCTGCATTTCACATGTGGTATTTGCAGTAGGCCAGTATGTGCAGATCTCAGGTCACGTATAGGAACATATGAAGACAGACATTCAGTAAGGTACAGACGTGCTAGGTCGCTTAAAGCTTTAAAAACAAGTAAAAGAACTTTCAAATTTATCCTAGATAATACAGGTGACCAGTGAAGTTTTTTCAAAACAGGAATGATATTCTCTTTCTTGTATTTGTTAGGATCTGTGCTACTGCATTTCGAACAAGTAGTAAGGGATTTATTGTTTTCTTGGGAAGCCCACAAAACAGAGCATTATAATCATATCCACATCAATGTGAGCAATGGAGAAGTCAAATTAACGTGTCTAAATATCATCTAGTTCTATCCCAGGGAAGAGGGCTTTTGCCTACACAGACGACAAGACACAAAACGCTCAACTGTGCAAAACACGCATAAGGACATCAGTCAGGAGGAACAAGGTAAAGTGTTTTTACTTCTTCACCATGGTCATGTAGTTTCACTCCAAGCACTGTCATATGAAATAACTGTGGAAACGACTTCCCCAACATTTTGGGTTGTTGCATTTTGCTTCAATGAATTTTAACCTTTTCTTTTAGACATTAAGAGGAAGGACACATTCACCCTTGGTAGAGATTCAGTTGTTCTATGAGATGTCAAGGTGAGAATTAACCACTTCAGGCATACGTCAATCCACATGACTGAAAACTGGCAATGAACAGGATATGGGGATTTTGCTAGTTATAAAGTACAATAATCATCATTACATGATCTAAGACTACTGAAGTATAAGCTGTGTCCCTGACTGATTAATTAGCAAATTCATCTTTGTAGAGTGCAGCTACTATCTATTCAGTGGCATTTCCTTAAAACAACTGTATTCCCACATTCTGAATATGGAGTGAGATCATGTAGAGAATGTTGGACTTGTAATAACTAATTGAAGGATAATAACAATCAACGAAAGTGCTTAAAAGTATCAACAAATGCCTTCAAAGTACTTGACACGGACTTTGCTTTCAAAAGTGAAACATAATTAATGCTTACGTAAGATTTCTCTTGACTTCTCAGGAGTATACTAACTCCAAGGACAAGTAACATCACAAACCATTATTTAAGTGCTGATGTTGGAGCTGCAATACTACTACCAAGACAAAAAATGATACAGGTAACACTGCTTTCAGATTTCTAAGAATTGCTAAAATAGTATGTTTGCAGAGCATTCAGAGTCTCATAGAGAAAATAAGTTGAGAATATGACAAGTTCCTACCATCTCAAACACTGCCAATCTAGAACAAAAAGAAAGTACTTGAACGCCTGCAGTAATCGAACACAAACCAGAACATATCAGTGCATGACAAGGAAATGTAGTCACAAAATGATTCTACCCTTTCAAGTCCCAAAAAGGACCGAGGAACTTACCGGAGGCGATACCTGGATTTCAAACGGAGTACAATGTAGCCACTGTAGGGGAGAAGATCACAGAGAGCTCTTCTCAGATTGCTCAGAGTCAGCCCCAGCACCCTATCCTGACTGAAGCAGACAAAGTGGTCAAACAGGTAGGTAGAAATGAGTAAGGAACAGAGAGTATGGTTATTCTTGCATTGTTTTGTTCGTCTGTCAAAGAAAAGAGTGCTTCTGACTTTTGTCAATGTTCATCTTTATTTTAGGAGAAGAACAAACGGTGGTATCACACTTTGCTCAAGTGTATGATACCATGTGTGTACAGCAGACATCACCAAAGGAACAGGAGACACCTGAGTAGAGAACAAGAATATGAAAAGACTGATGAAAAAAAGCACCAGGAGAAATCCATTGAATATGCACAGTCTCGTCCAGTATTTCAATGAAAAGTTTCAGTGTTGTTTTTAGTGTCGTCGTATTGCATACATTTAAAACAATGTGTCTTGTTTAATGAACAATTTCATTTACTTTAGTAAAAAGTGTTGTTTACTGTAGTCCTAGCATGGATGCAATTGTTAGAAAAAACGTGAATGAAAAACTGAATGTTTCATACAATATGGGTTTGTGTTAACCCACACACCTAAGTGAAATGTTTGATTACGTTTACAAGACATAACACATAGTTCAGTTGAGTGTGAAAGGGAACAACAGAGAAAGTCACAAACAAAACATTTGTGAAGGACTTGATGAATGTTTTTTCTTTAGAAATGACAAAAAATAAAGAATTTTTCAACAAGATGTCTTTCTATAGCGAGTTTCATTTGAGATAGTCTTTTCTTAGAAGTGCAAGAGTGGTATTCCCTACAACTTATTCCCCAATTTGATCATTCTCAGAAATTAGGAGACGGAAACCACACCTACTGTAATATTAGACCTTGTAACAAGGCAACTAGGTTTCAATGGCTTAAAAGGTGCAGAAAGAGGCTCATGTATAATGACCTCCAGTGTCCCACAGGTTTCCCAAATCATTTCTTAGAGTATGGAAAAAGAGGAAATAAAGTGTCTACAGAAAGCGTATACCCCCTTGAACTTTGTTCAGTTTGTTGCGCCAGTGCCAGAGTTTCATGCAATTAAATGAGGACCTCTTTCTCACACCACATATGTTATACTTTCAATGGGAAAAAAGGAAATATTACATTTTCACCCACATGTTAATATTTGGTAGAAGCCCTTTTCACAGCAATTTCAGCTGTGAGTCTGTTGGTAATGGGCTCCACCACCTCTGCACCAACAAGATTTGATAATATTTGAGAATTTCAGAAGTCTGTCTGGTTTAGCTGAAGAATCAGCTAAGGTAAGTTTCAGGAAGAGCATCTGATTTCTTTCAATAAAGCAGAACAGAGAAAAAACACACAATACAAAATCATGAGAATTTGTATCCATATGACACTTTGACTCGAATACTTTTATCAGACCTACACAGAGTATATACTGTACACACTTTTTCAGCCCAGGTTTATACATTTGGAACTGCCATTTGTAGGTGTTTTTGTGTCTTAGCTCAACACTGTGAAACCTGTAGTTACAAACATGGACGATGAAGACATGAAGACATATATTGTACCTCTGACCGGCCTACCTTCCAAGAGGTGAAAGATGAAACTTTTCCTTTATCGTCAACTCAGTGAATGTCTTTAAACTTTCGAAAACTGTAACAAAGAATAAGTTAAAAAACTTATTTTCATTGGACCCACAGAAAAGTCAAAGTTGTCCATAGAAATGCCCGTCTAAATCAGAAATCTACAGCACAAAGGCAGTGGCCTTTCGGGACATAAAAATGAAATCAGACTTTACTCAGACGAATTGCCCTTGGTCACGGACATCTTGCTATCAGTCACTACAAAGATGTTTTCTCTCGTGCCATGGCTTGCCTGACTTGCTTCTTCTGCTGGATGGCTTCTGGTCGCTGGTCAGGATCGACAGCCAGCATGTCCTGGAGCAGTGTCCTTAGCTCCGTGCTTATGGCTCTATTTACTTTCAGGGGGATGTGGAACTGCAGCCAGGGGTTCTCATCCAGGGCCTCTCCAACAGGCCCTGACAGACATATGCTCCTGTATCAGAAACACACTTTAGTTCAATTCTAAAATATTTCTCATAGGACTGAAGGAACCTTTTCCTGTTAAGAGTTAACAATTAGGTCCTCAAGAACTGTTTTACGGTTTTCTACACTCCTGGCTGGCCAAGGTCTCTTTAAGGTCTCTTAAGTGGAGGTGTAACTCATGTATCCTACATGTGATTTAGCAACATGAAAGGGAATAGCTTCTTATCGGATTATGGTCTTGGTTAACTGCCTAAGGCTGACCTAAGTGCCTAACTTTCTGACTTTCTTTATACCTTATATGTTAAGAAGCTTCTTCTGACCAATCAGAAATGTATGCTTTATGTATGAACATTTTGCTCATCAAAGTGAGTGAGAGACAAGGTTAACAGAAATTAGCCACGGCAGTAAATGACAGCATATTTTTGGGTTCTTAAATGGTCTCTACCTGGCACACCTGCAGTGCAAACTGACACACACTGTTTAGAGAAACAGCTACTCTATTACTAATATTAATGAAACATTTCTTATTCTATGGAACAAAAACAAACAGTAAAACTAAAACACAGATCTCTTAGCTTCCTATTTCATGAACCAGATGACTGAATGACCAAGCCTAACTAGTAGCCAGAACCCCAGTTAACCCTCCGTAACACAAAGTTTAACCACACGACAGGAACTCTTTCAAACTGAGTGAAAATCATAAATGGATCCATAACTTAACATCAATTTACTATGTTGTGCCAATACCTGCATTTACATTTAGAACGAATGATGTCATAGAACCAGCATCACACCAGTTCCAGGTGTCTCCAAGGAGACAACAGAACTTCAGTTGTGTTTGCTAAAATACACACTTTGAAACATACTGTAACACTTAGTTAACATGTCTGGTTTAGTTGAAGAATCGGCTAAGGTAAGTTTCAGGGTTTAATGGTGGGATGGCACCTGTGCTTTTTTCCCCCAACCGCTAGAATATTATTCGCACCAAACCCAAAAGAAATACTGCACAGTTCAGGAACTTCATCAACCTAGCAACTGTAAAATAAGCTTACAAACAACTGAATTGAAATGCCAAAAAGTTCAGAGAAAGGCACAAACTATGTTTACTTGGGGTTTACAAAATTAAAGCTAACTAAAACTGTAATGATAAACAATCATGCTGCCAATGTACAGAGAAATATCATGTTTTTAGAATAATGTATTATTTGTTACATAGGAACCCAGTATAAGGGAATCCCTTGCGATCCTTTCTGCAGAGATAAAGGTAAGTATTGTTTTCTCTTTAGCTCTGTCACTCCAAGAAATATAATGAACATAAATATATTTGCCAATCTTTTCATAGTAATCCAAACAACTCTGCGTGTATCTGACATTTGTAATATTTATCTACCGCAGTATAACTCTTCTGGCAAGGCGATTGGTATTGTACCTTGAAAGAAAACTGATTGGAAATGTCATGTACTCTATGGTTTCTATTGATGTCAAGTGGCAAATGTTGACTGGTGATGTTATGTGAATCTTAGGAAATGGTCATTTTTCAATCGAGTCTATGTTTCTCAGAATTTGAGACAGAGAGCTCAATCTCTGCAATCCGAGCTGAGGGCATTTCTTGGAATGGAAAGGTAAGAGCAACGTGTTCTTTGATTTCTCTTAAGACTCTTCGCCAGATTTAACGATGAAAAATGTAAATAATAATAACAAACATTATTTTATATAGTGCCTTGAAAGGTGGCTTCTTTACAGAATGACAAAACCAACTACAATAAATAATACACAAGATATGCATGATGACAATACACAGTTAGAGGAGACAGTAGATGGTCATTGTCAGTGTATTCTGAAGGTAGTTTTCCAATTTTTTGGAACGGGGTAAAAGAGGCCACCTCTACTAGAATCTTTGTCCTAACCAAAAATGTAACAAAGTATAATAATAATATTAAAAATAATAATGATAAACTTTATCTATAGAGCACCTTTCATACAAATAGTGCTTTGGTGCTTTAAAAACCAAGCGTAAAAATAAAATATTAAAATTGAGAGATATACTTTCAGTTGTAAAGGAAAATACAGCAATACAGTAAAGCAACATACATGTCAATTAAATAAATAAAAATTAGGAAAGTCGTAATAAAATAAGAACAATTAAAGAGAACTAAAAAAAGAAACAGAAATAGAAAGAACAAAGAACCACTTTAACTAAAAGCAACATTTTCAAATGTTTTTTAAAACAATGTACCGAGCTTGACTGCCTAATAAAAAGTGGAAGTGAGTTTCATAATTTAGAAGCATAAAAACAAAAAGCAGCCTCTCCACTCTTTCTGCATTTCACATGTGGTATTTGCAGTAGGCCAGTATGTGCAGATCTCAGGTCACGTATAGGAACATATGAAGACAGACATTCAGTAAGGTACAGACGTGCTAGGTCGCTTAAAGCTTTAAAAACAAGTAAAAGAACTTTCAAATTTATCCTAGATAATACAGGTGACCAGTGAAGTTTTTTCAAAACAGGAATGATATTCTCTTTCTTGTATTTGTTAGGATCTGTGCTACTGCATTTCGAACAAGTAGTAAGGGATTTATTGTTTTCTTGGGAAGCCCACAAAACAGAGCATTATAATCATATCCACATCAATGTGAGCAATGGAGAAGTCAAATTAACGTGTCTAAATATCATCTAGTTCTATCCCAGGGAAGAGGGCTTTTGCCTACACAGACGACAAGACACAAAACGCTCAACTGTGCAAAACACGCATAAGGACATCAGTCAGGAGGAACAAGGTAAAGTGTTTTTACTTCTTCACCATGGTCATGTAATTTCACTCCAAGCACTGTCATATGAAATAACTGTGGAAACGACCTCCCCAACATTTTGGGTTGTTGCATTTTGCTTCAATGAATTTTAACCTTTTCTTTTAGACATTAAGAGGAAGGACACATTCACCCTTGGTAGAGATTCAGTTGTTCTATGAGATGTCAAGGTGAGAATTAACCACTTCAGGCATACGTCAATCCACATGACTGAAAACTGGCAATGAACAGGATATGGGGATTTTGCTAGTTATAAAGTACAATAATCATCATTACATGATCTAAGACTACTGAAGTATAAGCTGTGTCCCTGACTGATTAATTAGCAAATTCATCTTTGTAGAGTGCAGCTACTATCTATTCAGTGGCATTTCCTTAAAACAACTGTATTCCCACATTCTGAATATGGAGTGAGATCATGTAGAGAATGTTGGACTTGTACTAACTAATTGAAGGATAATAACAATCAACGAAAGTGCTTAAAAGTATCAACAAATGCCTTCAAAGTACTTGACACGGACTTTGCTTTCAAAAGTGAAACATAATTAATGCTTACGTAAGATTTCTCTTGACTTCTCAGGAGTATACTAACTCCAAGGACAAGTAACATCACAAACCATTATTTAAGTGCTGATGTTGGAGCTGCAATACTACTACCAAGACAAAAAATGATACAGGTAACACTGCTTTCAGATTTCTAAGAATTGCTAAAATAGTATGTTTGCAGAGCATTCAGAGTCTCATAGAGAAAATAAGTTGAGAATATGACAAGTTCCTACCATCTCAAACACTGCCAATCTAGAACAAAAAGAAAGTACTTGAACGCCTGCAGTAATCGAACACAAACCAGAACATATCAGTGCATGACAAGGAAATGTAGTCACAAAATGATTCTACCCTTTCAAGTCCCAAAAAGGACCGAGGAACTTACCGGAGGCGATACCTGGATTTCAAACGGAGTACAATGTAGCCACTGTAGGGGAGAAGATCACAGAGAGCTCTTCTCAGATTGCTCAGAGTCAGCCCCAGCACCCTGTCCTGACTGAAGCAGACAAAGTGGTCAAACAGGTAGGTAGAAATGAGTAAGGAACAGAGAGTATGGTTATTCTTGCATTGTTTTGTTCGTCTGTCAAAGAAAAGAGTGCTTCTGACTTTTGTCAATGTTCATCTTTATTTTAGGAGAAGAACAAACGGTGGTATCACACTTTGCTCAAGTGTATGATACCATGTGTGTACAGCAGACATCACCAAAGGAACAGGAGACACCTGAGTAGAGAACAAGAATATGAAAAGACTGATGAAAAAAAGCACCAGGAGAAATCCATTGAATATGCACAATCTCGTCCAGTATTTCAATGAAAAGTTTCAGTGTTGTTTTTAGTGTCGTCGTATTGCATACATTTAAAACAATGTGTCTTGTTTAATGAACAATTTCATTTACTTTAGTAAAAAGTGTTGTTTACTGTAGTCCTAGCATGGATGCAATTGTTAGAAAAAACGTGAATGAAAAACTGAATGTTTCATACAATATGGGTTTGTGTTAACCCACACACCTAAGTGAAATGTTTGATTACGTTTACAAGACATAACACATAGTTCAGTTGAGTGTGAAAGGGAACAACAGAGAAAGTCACAAACAAAACATTTGTGAAGGACTTGATGAATGTTTTTTCTTTAGAAATGACAAAAAATAAAGAATTTTTCAACAAGATGTCTTTCTATAGCGAGTTTCATTTGAGATAGTCTTTTCTTAGAAGTGCAAGAGTGGTATTCCCTACAACTTATTCCCCAATTTGATCATTCTCAGAAATTAGGAGACGGAAACCACACCTACTGTAATATTAGACCTTGTAACAAGGCAACTAGGTTTCAATGGCTTAAAAGGTGCAGAAAGAGGCTCATGTATAATGACCTCCAGTGTCCCACAGGTTTCCCAAATCATTTCTTAGAGTATGGAAAAAGAGGAAATAAAGTGTCTACAGAAAGCGTATACCCCCTTGAACTTTGTTCAGTTTGTTGCGCCAGTGCCAGAGTTTCATGCAATTAAATGAGGACCTCTTTCTCACACCACATATGTTATACTTTCAATGGGAAAAAAGGAAATATTACATTTTCACCCACATGTTAATATTTGGTAGAAGCCCTTTTCACAGCAATTTCAGCTGTGAGTCTGTTGGTAATGGGCTCCACCACCTCTGCACCAACAAGATTTGATAATATTTGAGAATTTCAGAAGTCTGTCTGGTTTAGCTGAAGAATCAGCTAAGGTAAGTTTCAGGAAGAGCATCTGATTTCTTTCAATAAAGCAGAACAGAGAAAAAACACACAATACAAAATCATGAGAATTTGTATCCATATGACACTTTGACTCGAATACTTTTATCAGACCTACACAGAGTATATACTGTACACACTTTTTCAGCCCAGGTTTATACATTTGGAACTGCCATTTGTAGGTGTTTTTGTGTCTTAGCTCAACACTGTGAAACCTGTAGTTACAAACATGGACGATGAAGACATGAAGACATATATTGTACCTCTGACCGGCCTACCTTCCAAGAGGTGAAAGATGAAACTTTTCCTTTATCGTCAACTCAGTGAATGTCTTTAAACTTTCGAAAACTGTAACAAAGAATAAGTTAAAAAACTTATTTTCATTGGACCCACAGAAAAGTCAAAGTTGTCCATAGAAATGCCCGTCTAAATCAGAAATCTACAGCACAAAGGCAGTGGCCTTTCGGGACATAAAAATGAAATCAGACTTTACTCAGACGAATTGCCCTTGGTCACGGACATCTTGCTATCAGTCACTACAAAGATGTTTTCTCTCGTGCCATGGCTTGCCTGACTTGCTTCTTCTGCTGGATGGCTTCTGGTCGCTGGTCAGGATCGACAGCCAGCATGTCCTGGAGCAGTGTCCTTAGCTCAGTGCTTATGGCTCTATTTACTTTCAGGGGGATGTGGAACTGCAGCCAGGGGTTCTCATCCAGGGCCTCTCCAACAGGCCCTGACAGACATATGCTCCTGTATCGGAAACACACTTTAGTTCAATTCTAAAATATTTCTCATAGGACTGAAGGAACCTTTGCCTGTTAAGAGTTAACAATTAGGTCCTCAAGAACTGTTTTACGGTTTTCTACACTCCTGGCTGGCCAAGGTCTCTTTAAGGTCTCTTAAGTGGAGGTGTAACTCATGTATCCTACATGTGATTTAGCAACATGAAAGGGAATAGCTTCTTATCGGATTATGGTCTTGGTTAACTGCCTAAGGCTGACCTAAGTGCCTAACTTTCTGACTTTCTTTATACCTTATATGTTAAGAAGCTTCTTCTGACCAATCAGAAATGTATGCTTTATGTATGAACATTTTGCTCATCAAAGTGAGTGAGAGACAAGGTTAACAGAAATTAGCCACGGCAGTAAATGACAGCATATTTTTGGGTTCTTAAATGGTCTCTACCTGGCACACCTGCAGTGCAAACTGACACACACTGTTTAGAGAAACAGCTACTCTATTACTAATATTAATGAAACATTTCTTATTCTATGGAACAAAAACAAACAGTAAAACTAAAACACAGATCTCTTAGCTTCCTATTTCATGAACCAGATGACTGAATGACCAAGCCTAACTAGTAGCCAGAACCCCAGTTAACCCTCCGTAACACAAAGTTTAACCACACGACAGGAACTCTTTCAAACTGAGTGAAAATCATAAATGGATCCATAACTTTACATCAATTTACTATGTTGTGCCAATACCTGCATTTACATTTAGAACGAATGATGTCATAGAACCAGCATCACACCAGTTCCAGGTGTCTCCAAGGAGACAACAGAACTTCAGTTGTGTTTGCTAAAATACACACTTTGAAACATACTGTAACACTTAGTTAACATGTCTGGTTTAGTTGAAGAATCGGCTAAGGTAAGTTTCAGGGTTTAATGGTGGGATGGCACCTGTGCTTTTTTCCCCCAACCGCTAGAATATGATTCGCACCAAACCCAAAAGAAATACTGCACAGTTCAGGAACTTCATCAACCTAGCAACTGTAAAATAAGCTTACAAACAACTGAATTGAAATGCCAAAAAGTTCAGAGAAAGGCACAAACTATGTTTACTTGGGGTTTACAAAATTAAAGCTAACTAAAACTGTAATGATAAACAATCATGCTGCCAATGTACAGAGAAATATCATGTTTTTAGAATAATGTATTATTTGTTACATAGGAACCCAGTATAAGGGAATCCCTTGCGATCCTTTCTGCAGAGATAAAGGTAAGTATTGTTTTCTCTTTAGCTCTGTCACTCCAAGAAATATAATGAACATAAATATATTTGCCAATCTTTTCATAGTAATCCAAACAACTCTGCGTGTATCTGACATTTGTAATATTTATCTACCGCAGTATAACTCTTCTGGCAAGGCGATTGGTATTGTACCTTGAAAGAAAACTGATTGGAAATGTCATGTACTCTATGGTTTCTATTGATGTCAAGTGGCAAATGTTGACTGGTGATGTTATGTGAATCTTAGGAAATGGTCATTTTTCAATCGAGTCTATGTTTCTCAGAATTTGAGACAGAGAGCTCAATCTCTGCAATCCGAGCTGAGGGCATTTCTTGGAATGGAAAGGTAAGAGCAACGTGTTCTTTGATTTCTCTTAAGACTCTTCGCCAGATTTAACGATGAAAAATGTAAATAATAATAACAAACATTATTTTATATAGTGCCTTGAAAGGTGGCTTCTTTACAGAATGACAAAACCAACTACAATAAATAATACACAAGATAAGCATGATGACAATACACAGTTAGAGGAGACAGTAGATGGTCATTGTCAGTGTATTCTGAAGGTAGTTTTCCAATTTTTTGGAACGGGGTAAAAGAGGCCACCTCTACTAGAATCTTTGTCCTAACCAAAAATGTAACAAAGTATAATAATAATATTAAAAATAATAATGATAAACTTTATCTATAGAGCACCTTTCATACAAATAGTGCTTTGGTGCTTTAAAAACCAAGCGTAAAAATAAAATATTAAAATTGAGAGATATACTTTCAGTTGTAAAGGAAAATACAGCAATACAGTAAAGCAACATACATGTCAATTAAATAAATAAAAATTAGGAAAGTCGTAATAAAATAAGAACAATTAAAGAGAACTAAAAAAAGAAACAGAAATAGAAAGAACAAAGAACCACTTTAACTAAAAGCAACATTTTCAAATGTTTTTTAAAACAATGTACCGAGCTTGACTGCCTAATAAAAAGTGGAAGTGAGTTTCATAATTTAGAAGCATAAAAACAAAAAGCAGCCTCTCCACTCTTTCTGCATTTCACATGTGGTATTTGCAGTAGGCCAGTATGTGCAGATCTCAGGTCACGTATAGGAACATATGAAGACAGACATTCAGTAAGGTACAGACGTGCTAGGTCGCTTAAAGCTTTAAAAACAAGTAAAAGAACTTTCAAATTTATCCTAGATAATACAGGTGACCAGTGAAGTTTTTTCAAAACAGGAATGATATTCTCTTTCTTGTATTTGTTAGGATCTGTGCTACTGCATTTCGAACAAGTAGTAAGGGATTTATTGTTTTCTTGGGAAGCCCACAAAACAGAGCATTATAATCATATCCACATCAATGTGAGCAATGGAGAAGTCAAATTAACGTGTCTAAATATCATCTAGTTCTATCCCAGGGAAGAGGGCTTTTGCCTACACAGACGACAAGACACAAAACGCTCAACTGTGCAAAACACGCATAAGGACATCAGTCAGGAGGAACAAGGTAAAGTGTTTTTACTTCTTCACCATGGTCATGTAATTTCACTCCAAGCACTGTCATATGAAATAACTGTGGAAACGACCTCCCCAACATTTTGGGTTGTTGCATTTTGCTTCAATGAATTTTAACCTTTTCTTTTAGACATTAAGAGGAAGGACACATTCACCCTTGGTAGAGATTCAGTTGTTCTATGAGATGTCAAGGTGAGAATTAACCACTTCAGGCATACGTCAATCCACATGACTGAAAACTGGCAATGAACAGGATATGGGGATTTTGCTAGTTATAAAGTACAATAATCATCATTACATGATCTAAGACTACTGAAGTATAAGCTGTGTCCCTGACTGATTAATTAGCAAATTCATCTTTGTAGAGTGCAGCTACTATCTATTCAGTGGCATTTCCTTAAAACAACTGTATTCCCACATTCTGAATATGGAGTGAGATCATGTAGAGAATGTTGGACTTGTAATAACTAATTGAAGGATAATAACAATCAACGAAAGTGCTTAAAAGTATCAACAAATGCCTTCAAAGTACTTGACACGGACTTTGCTTTCAAAAGTGAAACAAAATTAATGCTTACGTAAGATTTCTCTTGACTTCTCAGGAGTATACTAACTCCAAGGACAAGTAACATCACAAACCATTATTTAAGTGCTGATGTTGGAGCTGCAATACTACTACCAAGACAAAAAATGATACAGGTAACACTGCTTTCAGATTTCTAAGAATTGCTAAAATAGTATGTTTGCAGAGCATTCAGAGTCTCATAGAGAAAATAAGTTGAGAATATGACAAGTTCCTACCATCTCAAACACTGCCAATCTAGAACAAAAAGAAAGTACTTGAACGCCTGCAGTAATCGAACACAAACCAGAACATATCAGTGCATGACAAGGAAATGTAGTCACAAAATGATTCTACCCTTTCAAGTCCCAAAAAGGACCGAGGAACTTACCGGAGGCGATACCTGGATTTCAAACGGAGTACAATGTAGCCACTGTAGGGGAGAAGATCACAGAGAGCTCTTCTCAGATTGCTCAGAGTCAGCCCCAGCACCCTGTCCTGACTGAAGCAGACAAAGTGGTCAAACAGGTAGGTAGAAATGAGTAAGGAACAGAGAGTATGGTTATTCTTGCATTGTTTTGTTCGTCTGTCAAAGAAAAGAGTGCTTCTGACTTTTGTCAATGTTCATCTTTATTTTAGGAGAAGAACAAACGGTGGTATCACACTTTGCTCAAGTGTATGATACCATGTGTGTACAGCAGACATCACCAAAGGAACAGGAGACACCTGAGTAGAGAACAAGAATATGAAAAGACTGATGAAAAAAAGCACCAGGAGAAATCCATTGAATATGCACAATCTCGTCCAGTATTTCAATGAAAAGTTTCAGTGTTGTTTTTAGTGTCGTCGTATTGCATACATTTAAAACAATGTGTCTTGTTTAATGAACAATTTCATTTACTTTAGTAAAAAGTGTTGTTTACTGTAGTCCTAGCATGGATGCAATTGTTAGAAAAAACGTGAATGAAAAACTGAATGTTTCATACAATATGGGTTTGTGTTAACCCACACACCTAAGTGAAATGTTTGATTACGTTTACAAGACATAACACATAGTTCAGTTGAGTGTGAAAGGGAACAACAGAGAAAGTCACAAACAAAACATTTGTGAAGGACTTGATGAATGTTTTTTCTTTAGAAATGACAAAAAATAAAGAATTTTTCAACAAGATGTCTTTCTATAGCGAGTTTCATTTGAGATAGTCTTTTCTTAGAAGTGCAAGAGTGGTATTCCCTACAACTTATTCCCCAATTTGATCATTCTCAGAAATTAGGAGACGGAAACCACACCTACTGTAATATTAGACCTTGTAACAAGGCAACTAGGTTTCAATGGCTTAAAAGGTGCAGAAAGAGGCTCATGTATAATGACCTCCAGTGTCCCACAGGTTTCCCAAATCATTTCTTAGAGTATGGAAAAAGAGGAAATAAAGTGTCTACAGAAAGCGTATACCCCCTTGAACTTTGTTCAGTTTGTTGCGCCAGTGCCAGAGTTTCATGCAATTAAATGAGGACCTCTTTCTAACACCACATATGTTATACTTTCAAAGGGAAAAAAGGAAATATTACATTTTCACCCACATGTTAATATTTGGTAGAAGCCCTTTTCTATTACTTGCCTGACTTGCTTCTTCTGCTGGATGGCTTCTGGTCGCTGGTCAGGATCGACAGCCAGCATGTCCTGGAGCAGTGTCCTTAGCTCCGTGCTTATGGCTCTATTTACTTTCAGGGGGATGTGGAACTGCAGCCAGGGGTTCTCATGCAGGGCTTCTCCAACAGGCCCTGACAGACATATGCTCCTGTATCGGAAACACACTTTAGTTCAATTCTAAAATATTTCTCATAGGACTGAAGGAACCTTTGCCTGTTAAGAGTTAACAATTAGGTCCTCAAGAACTGTTTTACGGTTTTCTACACTCCTGGCTGGCCAAGGTCTCTTTAAGGTCTCTTAAGTGGAGGTGTAACTCATGTACCCTACATGTGATTTAGCAACATGAAAGGGAATAGCTTCTTATCGGATTATGGTCTTGGTTAACTGCCTAAGGCTGACCTAAGTGCCTAACTTTCTGACTTTCTTTATACCTTATATGTTAAGAAGCTTCTTCTGACCAATCAGAAATGTATGCTTTATGTATGAACATTTTGCTCATCAAAGTGCGTGAGAGACAAGGTTAACAGAAATTAGCCACGGCAGTAAATGACAGCATATTTTTGGGTTCTTAAATGGTCTCTACCTGGCACACCTGCAGTGCAAACTGACACACACTGTTTAGAGAAACAGCTACTCTATTACTAATATTAATGAAACATTTCTTATTCTATGGAACAAAAACAAACAGTAAAACTAAAACACAGATCTCTTAGCTTCCTATTTCATGAACCAGATGACTGAATGACCAAGCCTAACTAGTAGCCAGAACCCCAGTTAACCCTCCGTAACACAAAGTTTAACCACACGACAGGAACTCTTTCAAACTGAGTGAAAATCATAAATGGATCCATAACTTTACATCAATTTACTATGTTGTGCCAATACCTGCATTTACATTTAGAACGAATGATGTCATAGAACCAGCATCACACCAGTTCCAGGTGTCTCCAAGGAGACAACAGAACTTCAGTTGTGTTTGCTAAAATACACACTTTGAAACATACTGTAACACTTAGTTAACATGTCTGGTTTAGTTGAAGAATCGGCTAAGGTAAGTTTCAGGGTTTAATGGTGGGATGGCACCTGTGCTTTTTTCCCCCAACCGCTAGAATATGATTCGCACCAAACCCAAAAGAAATACTGCACAGTTCAGGAACTTCATCAACCTAGCAACTGTAAAATAAGCTTACAAACAACTGAATTGAAATGCCAAAAAGTTCAGAGAAAGGCACAAACTATGTTTACTTGGGGTTTACAAAATTAAAGCTAACTAAAACTGTAATGATAAACAATCATGCTGCCAATGTACAGAGAAATATCATGTTTTTTGAATAATGTATTATTTGTTACATAGGAACCCAGTATAAGGGAATCCCTTGCGATCCTTTCTGCAGAGATAAAGGTAAGTATTGTTTTCTCTTTAGCTCTGTCACTCCAAGAAATATAATGAACATAAATATATTTGCCAATCTTTTCATAGTAATCCAAACAACTCTGCGTGTAGCTGACATTTGTAATATTTATCTACCACAGTATAACTCTTCTGGCAAGGCGATTGGTATTGTACCTTGAAAGAAAACTGATTGGAAATGTCATGTACTCTATGGTTTCTATTGATGTCAAGTGGCAAATGTTGACTGGTGATGTTATGTGAATCTTAGGAAATGGTCATTTTTCAATCGAGTCTATGTTTCTCAGAATTTGAGACAGAGAGGTCAATCTCTGCAATCCGAGCTGAGGGCATTTCTTGGAATGGAAAGGTAAGAGCAACGTGTTCTTTGATTTCTCTTAAGACTCTTCGCCAGATTTAACGATGAAAAATGTAAATAATAATAACAAACATTATTTTATATAGTGCCTTGAAAGGTGGCTTCTTTACAGAATGACAAAACCAACTACAATAAATAATACACAAGATATGCATGATGACAATACACAGTTAGAGGAGACAGTAGATGGTCATTGTCAGTGTATCCTGAAGGTAGTTTTCCAATTTTTTGGAACGGGGTAAAAGAGGCCACCTCTACTAGAATCTTTGTCCTAACCAAAAATGTAACAAAGTATAATAATAATATTAAAAATAATAATGATAAACTTTATCTATAGAGCACCTTTCATACAAATAGTGCTTTGGTGCTTTAAAAACCAAGCGTAAAAATAAAATATTAAAATTGAGAGATATACTTTCAGTTGTAAAGGAAAATACAGCAATACAGTAAAGCAACATACATGTCAATTAAATAAATAAAAATTAGGAAAGTCGTAATAAAATAAGAACAATTAAAGAGAACTAAAAAAAGAAACAGAAATAGAAAGAACAAAGAACCACTTTAACTAAAAGCAACATTTTCAAATGTTTTTTAAAACAATGTACCGAGCTTGACAGCCTAATAAAAAGTGGAAGTGAGTTTCATAATTTAGAAGCATAAAAACAAAAAGCAGCCTCTCCACTCTTTCTGCATTTCACATGTGGTATTTGCAGTAGGCCAGTATGTGCAGATCTCAGGTCACGTATAGGAACATATGAAGACAGACATTCAGTAAGGTACAGACGTGCTAGGTCGCTTAAAGCTTTAAAAACAAGTAAAAGAACTTTCAAATTTATCCTAGATAATACAGGTGACCAGTGAAGTTTTTTCAAAACAGGAATGATATTCTCTTTCTTGTATTTGTTAGGATCTGTGCTACTGCACTTCGAACAAGTAGTAAGGGATTTATTGTTTTCTTGGGAAGCCCACAAAACAGAGCATTATAATCATATCCACATCAATGTGAGCAATGGAGAAGTCAAATTAACGTGTCTAAATATCATCTAGTTCTATCCCAGGGAAGAGGGCTTTTGCCTACACAGACGACAAGACACAAAACGCTCAACTGTGCAAAACACGCATAAGGACATCAGTCAGGAGGAACAAGGTAAAGTGTTTTTACTTCTTCACCATGGTCATGTAGTTTCACTCCAAGCACTGTCATATGAAATAACTGTGGAAACGACCTCCCCAACATTTTGGGTTGTTGCATTTTGCTTCAATGAATTTTAACCTTTTCTTTTAGACATTAAGAGGAAGGACACATTCACCCTTGGTAGAGATTCAGTTGTTCTATGAGATGTCAAGGTGAGAATTAACCACTTCAGGCATACGTCAATCCACATGACTGAAAACTGGCAATGAACAGGATATGGGGATTTTGCTAGTTATAAAGTACAATAATCATCATTACATGATCTAAGACTACTGAAGTATAAGCTGTGTCCCTGACTGATTAATTAGCAAATTCATCTTTGTAGAGTGCAGCTACTATCTATTCAGTGGCATTTCCTTAAAACAACTGTATTCCCACATTCTGAATATGGAGTGAGATCATGTAGAGAATGGTGGACTTGTAATAACTAATTGAAGGATAATAACAATCAACGAAAGTGCTTAAAAGTATCAACAAATGCCTTCAAAGTACTTGACACGGACTTTGCTTTCAAAAGTGAAACATAATTAATGCTTACGTAAGATTTCTCTTGACTTCTCAGGAGTATACTAACTCCAAGGACAAGTAACATCACAAACCATTATTTAAGTGCTGATGTTGGAGCTGCAATACTACTACCAAGACAAAAAATGATACAGGTAACACTGCTTTCAGATTTCTAAGAATTGCTAAAATAGTATGTTTGCAGAGCATTCAGAGTCTCATAGAGAAAATAAGTTGAGAATATGACAAGTTCCTACCATCTCAAACACTGCCAATCTAGAACAAAAAGAAAGTACTTGAACGCCTGCAGTAATCGAACACAAACCAGAACATATCAGTGCATGACAAGGAAATGTAGTCACAAAATGATTCTACCCTTTCAAGTCCCAAAAAGGACCGAGGAACTTACCGGAGGCGATACCTGGATTTCAAACGGAGTACAATGTAGCCACTGTAGGGGAGAAGATCACAGAGAGCTCTTCTCAGATTGCTCAGAGTCAGCCCCAGCACCCTGTCCTGACTGAAGCAGACAAAGTGGTCAAACAGGTAGGTAGAAATGAGTAAGGAACAGAGAGTATGGTTATTCTTGCATTGTTTTGTTCGTCTGTCAAAGAAAAGAGTGCTTCTGACTTTTGTCAATGTTCATCTTTATTTTAGGAGAAGAACAAACGGTGGTATCACACTTTGCTCAAGTGTATGATACCATGTGTGTACAGCAGACATCACCAAAGGAACAGGAGACACCTGAGTAGAGAACAAGAATATGAAAAGACTGATGAAAAAAAGCACCAGGAGAAATCCATTGAATATGCACAATCTCGTCCAGTATTTCAATGAAAAGTTTCAGTGTTGTTTTTAGTGTCGTCGTATTGCATACATTTAAAACAATGTGTCTTGTTTAATGAACAATTTCATTTACTTTAGTAAAAAGTGTTGTTTACTGTAGTCCTAGCATGGATGCAATTGTTAGAAAAAACGTGAATGAAAAACTGAATGTTTCATACAATATGGGTTTGTGTTAACCCACACACCTAAGTGAAATGTTTGATTACGTTTACAAGACATAACACATAGTTCAGTTGAGTGTGAAAGGGAACAACAGAGAAAGTCACAAACAAAACATTTGTGAAGGACTTGATGAATGTTTTTTCTTTAGAAATGACAAAAAATAAAGACTTTTTCAACAAGATGTCTTTCTATAGCGAGTTTCATTTGAGATAGTCTTTTCTTAGAAGTGCAAGAGTGGTATTCCCTACAACTTATTCCCCAATTTGATCATTCTCAGAAATTAGGAGACGGAAACCACACCTACTGTAATATTAGACCTTGTAACAAGGCAACTAGGTTTCAATGGCTTAAAAGGTGCAGAAAGAGGCTCATGTATAATGACCTCCAGTGTCCCACAGGTTTCCCAAATCATTTCTTAGAGTATGGAAAAAGAGGAAATAAAGTGTCTACAGAAAGCGTATACCCCCTTGAACTTTGTTCAGTTTGTTGCGCCAGTGCCAGAGTTTCATGCAATTAAATGAGGACCTCTTTCTCACACCACATATGTTATACTTTCAATGGGAAAAAAGGAAATATTACATTTTCACCCACATGTTAATATTTGGTAGAAGCCCTTTTCACAGCAATTTCAGCTGTGAGTCTGTTGGTAATGGGCTCCACCACCTCTGCACCAACAAGATTTGATAATATTTGAGAATTTCAGAAGTCTGTCTGGTTTAGCTGAAGAATCAGCTAAGGTAAGTTTCAGGAAGAGCATCTGATTTCTTTCAATAAAGCAGAACAGAGAAAAAACACACAATACAAAATCGTGAGAATTTGTATCCATATGACACTTTGACTCGAATACTTTTATCAGACCTACACAGAGTATATACTGTACACACTTTTTCAGCCCAGGTTTATACATTTGGAACTGCCATTTGTAGGTGTTTTTGTGTCTTAGCTCAACACTGTGAAACCTGTAGTTACAAACATGGACGATGAAGACATGAAGACATATATTGTACCTCTGACCAGCCTACCTTCCAAGAGGTGAAAGATGAAACTTTTCCTTTATCGTCAACTCAGTGAATGTCTTTAAACTTTCGAAAACTGTAACAAAGAATAAGTTAAAAAACTTATTTTCATTGGACCCACAGAAAAGTCAAAGTTGTCCATAGAAATGCCCGTCTAAATCAGAAATCTACAGCACAAAGGCAGTGGCCTTTCGGGACATAAAAATGAAATCAGACTTTACTCAGACGAATTGCCCTTGGTCACGGACATCTTGCTATCAGTCACTACAAAGATGTTTTCTCTCGTGCCATGGCTTGCCTGACTTGCTTCTTCTGCTGGATGGCTTCTGGTCGCTGGTCAGGATCGACAGCCAGCATGTCCTGGAGCAGTGTCCTTAGCTCAGTGCTTATGGCTCTATTTACTTTCAGGGGGATGTGGAACTGCAGCCAGGGGTTCTCATCCAGGGCCTCTCCAACAGGCCCTGACAGACATATGCTCCTGTATCGGAAACACACTTTAGTTCAATTCTAAAATATTTCTCATAGGACTGAAGGAACCTTTGCCTGTTAAGAGTTAACAATTAGGTCCTCAAGAACTGTTTTACGGTTTTCTACACTCCTGGCTGGCCAAGGTCTCTTTAAGGTCTCTTAAGTGGAGGTGTAACTCATGTATCCTACATGTGATTTAGCAACATGAAAGGGAATAGCTTCTTATCGGATTATGGTCTTGGTTAACTGCCTAAGGCTGACCTAAGTGCCTAACTTTCTGACTTTCTTTATACCTTATATGTTAAGAAGCTTCTTCTGACCAATCAGAAATGTATGCTTTATGTATGAACATTTTGCTCATCAAAGTGAGTGAGAGACAAGGTTAACAGAAATTAGCCACGGCAGTAAATGACAGCATATTTTTGGGTTCTTAAATGGTCTCTACCTGGCACACCTGCAGTGCAAACTGACACACACTGTTTAGAGAAACAGCTACTCTATTACTAATATTAATGAAACATTTCTTATTCTATGGAACAAAAACAAACAGTAAAACTAAAACACAGATCTCTTAGCTTCCTATTTCATGAACCAGATGACTGAATGACCAAGCCTAACTAGTAGCCAGAACCCCAGTTAACCCTCCGTAACACAAAGTTTAACCACACGACAGGAACTCTTTCAAACTGAGTGAAAATCATAAATGGATCCATAACTTTACATCAATTTACTATGTTGTGCCAATACCTGCATTTACATTTAGAACGAATGATGTCATAGAACCAGCATCACACCAGTTCCAGGTGTCTCCAAGGAGACAACAGAACTTCAGTTGTGTTTGCTAAAATACACACTTTGAAACATACTGTAACACTTAGTTAACATGTCTGGTTTAGTTGAAGAATCGGCTAAGGTAAGTTTCAGGGTTTAATGGTGGGATGGCACCTGTGCTTTTTTCCCCCAACCGCTAGAATATGATTCGCACCAAACCCAAAAGAAATACTGCACAGTTCAGGAACTTCATCAACCTAGCAACTGTAAAATAAGCTTACAAACAACTGAATTGAAATGCCAAAAAGTTCAGAGAAAGGCACAAACTATGTTTACTTGGGGTTTACAAAATTAAAGCTAACTAAAACTGTAATGATAAACAATCATGCTGCCAATGTACAGAGAAATATCATGTTTTTAGAATAATGTATTATTTGTTACATAGGAACCCAGTATAAGGGAATCCCTTGCGATCCTTTCTGCAGAGATAAAGGTAAGTATTGTTTTCTCTTTAGCTCTGTCACTCCAAGAAATATAATGAACATAAATATATTTGCCAATCTTTTCATAGTAATCCAAACAACTCTGCGTGTATCTGACATTTGTAATATTTATCTACCGCAGTATAACTCTTCTGGCAAGGCGATTGGTATTGTACCTTGAAAGAAAACTGATTGGAAATGTCATGTACTCTATGGTTTCTATTGATGTCAAGTGGCAAATGTTGACTGGTGATGTTATGTGAATCTTAGGAAATGGTCATTTTTCAATCGAGTCTATGTTTCTCAGAATTTGAGACAGAGAGCTCAATCTCTGCAATCCGAGCTGAGGGCATTTCTTGGAATGGAAAGGTAAGAGCAACGTGTTCTTTGATTTCTCTTAAGACTCTTCGCCAGATTTAACGATGAAAAATGTAAATAATAATAACAAACATTATTTTATATAGTGCCTTGAAAGGTGGCTTCTTTACAGAATGACAAAACCAACTACAATAAATAATACACAAGATAAGCATGATGACAATACACAGTTAGAGGAGACAGTAGATGGTCATTGTCAGTGTATTCTGAAGGTAGTTTTCCAATTTTTTGGAACGGGGTAAAAGAGGCCACCTCTACTAGAATCTTTGTCCTAACCAAAAATGTAACAAAGTATAATAATAATATTAAAAATAATAATGATAAACTTTATCTATAGAGCACCTTTCATACAAATAGTGCTTTGGTGCTTTAAAAACCAAGCGTAAAAATAAAATATTAAAATTGAGAGATATACTTTCAGTTGTCAAGGAAAATACAGCAATACAGTAAAGCAACATACATGTCAATTAAATAAATAAAAATTAGGAAAGTCGTAATAAAATAAGAACAATTAAAGAGAACTAAAAAAAGAAACAGAAATAGAAAGAACAAAGAACCACTTTAACTAAAAGCAACATTTTCAAATGTTTTTTAAAACAATGTACCGAGCTTGACTGCCTAATAAAAAGTGGAAGTGAGTTTCATAATTTAGAAGCATAAAAACAAAAAGCAGCCTCTCCACTCTTTCTGCATTTCACATGTGGTATTTGCAGTAGGCCAGTATGTGCAGATCTCAGGTCACGTATAGGAACATATGAAGACAGACATTCAGTAAGGTACAGACGTGCTAGGTCGCTTAAAGCTTTAAAAACAAGTAAAAGAACTTTCAAATTTATCCTAGATAATACAGGTGACCAGTGAAGTTTTTTCAAAACAGGAATGATATTCTCTTTCTTGTATTTGTTAGGATCTGTGCTACTGCATTTCGAACAAGTAGTAAGGGATTTATTGTTTTCTTGGGAAGCCCACAAAACAGAGCATTATAATCATATCCACATCAATGTGAGCAATGGAGAAGTCAAATTAACGTGTCTAAATATCATCTAGTTCTATCCCAGGGAAGAGGGCTTTTGCCTACACAGACGACAAGACACAAAACGCTCAACTGTGCAAAACACGCATAAGGACATCAGTCAGGAGGAACAAGGTAAAGTGTTTTTACTTCTTCACCATGGTCATGTAATTTCACTCCAAGCACTGTCATATGAAATAACTGTGGAAACGACCTCCCCAACATTTTGGGTTGTTGCATTTTGCTTCAATGAATTTTAACCTTTTCTTTTAGACATTAAGAGGAAGGACACATTCACCCTTGGTAGAGATTCAGTTGTTCTATGAGATGTCAAGGTGAGAATTAACCACTTCAGGCATACGTCAATCCACATGACTGAAAACTGGCAATGAACAGGATATGGGGATTTTGCTAGTTATAAAGTACAATAATCATCATTACATGATCTAAGACTACTGAAGTATAAGCTGTGTCCCTGACTGATTAATTAGCAAATTCATCTTTGTAGAGTGCAGCTACTATCTATTCAGTGGCATTTCCTTAAAACAACTGTATTCCCACATTCTGAATATGGAGTGAGATCATGTAGAGAATGTTGGACTTGTAATAACTAATTGAAGGATAATAACAATCAACGAAAGTGCTTAAAAGTATCAACAAATGCCTTCAAAGTACTTGACACGGACTTTGCTTTCAAAAGTGAAACATAATTAATGCTTACGTAAGATTTCTCTTGACTTCTCAGGAGTATACTAACTCCAAGGACAAGTAACATCACAAACCATTATTTAAGTGCTGATGTTGGAGCTGCAATACTACTACCAAGACAAAAAATGATACAGGTAACACTGCTTTCAGATTTCTAAGAATTGCTAAAATAGTATGTTTGCAGAGCATTCAGAGTCTCATAGAGAAAATAAGTTGAGAATATGACAAGTTCCTACCATCTCAAACACTGCCAATCTAGAACAAAAAGAAAGTACTTGAACGCCTGCAGTAATCGAACACAAACCAGAACATATCAGTGCATGACAAGGAAATGTAGTCACAAAATGATTCTACCCTTTCAAGTCCCAAAAAGGACCGAGGAACTTACCGGAGGCGATACCTGGATTTCAAAGGGAGTACAATGTAGCCACTGTAGGGGAGAAGATCACAGATAGCTCTTCTCAGATTGCTCAGAGTCAGCCCCAGCACCCTGTCCTGACTGAAGCAGACAAAGTGGTCAAACAGGTAGGTAGAAATGAGTAAGGAACAGAGAGTATGTTTATTCTTGCATTGTTTTGTTCGTCTGTCAAAGAAAAGAGTGCTTCTGACTTTTGTCAATGTTCATCTTTATTTTAGGAGAAGAACAAACGGTGGTATCACACTTTGCTCAAGTGTATGATACCATGTGTGTACAGCAGACATCACCAAAGGAACAGGAGACACCTGAGTAGAGAACAAGAATATGAAAAGACTGATGAAAAAAAGCACCAGGAGAAATCCATTGAATATGCACAATCTCGTCCAGTATTTCAATGAAAAGTTTCAGTGTTGTTTTTAGTGTCGTCGTATTGCATACATTTAAAACAATGTGTCTTGTTTAATGAACAATTTCATTTACTTTAGTAAAAAGTGTTGTTTACTGTAGTCCTAGCATGGATGCAATTGTTAGAAAAAACGTGAATGAAAAACTGAATGTTTCATACAATATGGGTTTGTGTTAACCCACACACCTAAGTGAAATGTTTGATTACGTTTACAAGACATAACACATAGTTCAGTTGAGTGTGAAAGGGAACAACAGAGAAAGTCACAAACAAAACATTTGTGAAGGACTTGATGAATGTTTTTTCTTTAGAAATGACAAAAAATAAAGAATTTTTCAACAAGATGTCTTTCTATAGCGAGTTTCATTTGAGATAGTCTTTTCTTAGAAGTGCAAGAGTGGTATTCCCTACAACTTATTCCCCAATTTGATCATTCTCAGAAATTAGGAGACGGAAACCACACCTACTGTAATATTAGACCTTGTAACAAGGCAACTAGGTTTCAATGGCTTAAAAGGTGCAGAAAGAGGCTCATGTATAATGACCTCCAGTGTCCCACAGGTTTCCCAAATCATTTCTTAGAGTATGGAAAAAGAGGAAATAAAGTGTCTACAGAAAGCGTATACCCCCTTGAACTTTGTTCAGTTTGTTGCGCCAGTGCCAGAGTTTCATGCAATTAAATGAGGACCTCTTTCTAACACCACATATGTTATACTTTCAAAGGGAAAAAAGGAAATATTACATTTTCACCCACATGTTAATATTTGGTAGAAGCCCTTTTCTATTACTTGCCTGACTTGCTTCTTCTGCTGGATGGCTTCTGGTCGCTGGTCAGGATCGACAGCCAGCATGTCCTGGAGCAGTGTCCTTAGCTCAGTGCTTATGGCTCTATTTACTTTCAGGGGGATGTGGAACTGCAGCCAGGGGTTCTCATCCAGGGCCTCTCCAACAGGCCCTGACAGACATATGCTCCTGTATCGGAAACACACTTTAGTTCAATTCTAAAATATTTCTCATAGGACTGAAGGAACCTTTGCCTGTTAAGAGTTAACAATTAGGTCCTCAAGAACTGTTTTACGGTTTTCTACACTCCTGGCTGGCCAAGGTCTCTTTAAGGTCTCTTAAGTGGAGGTGTAACTCATGTACCCTACATGTGATTTAGCAACATGAAAGGGAATAGCTTCTTATCGGATTATGGTCTTGGTTAACTGCCTAAGGCTGACCTAAGTGCCTAACTTTCTGACTTTCTTTATACCTTATATGTTAAGAAGCTTCTTCTGACCAATCAGAAATGTATGCTTTATGTATGAACATTTTGCTCATCAAAGTGCGTGAGAGACAAGGTTAACAGAAATTAGCCACGGCAGTAAATGACAGCATATTTTTGGGTTCTTAAATGGTCTCTACCTGGCACACCTGCAGTGCAAACTGACACACACTGTTTAGAGAAACAGCTACTCTATTACTAATATTAATGAAACATTTCTTATTCTATGGAACAAAAACAAACAGTAAAACTAAAACACAGATCTCTTAGCTTCCTATTTCATGAACCAGATGACTGAATGACCAAGCCTAACTAGTAGCCAGAACCCCAGTTAACCCTCCGTAACACAAAGTTTAACCACACGACAGGAACTCTTTCAAACTGAGTGAAAATCATAAATGGATCCATAACTTTACATCAATTTACTATGTTGTGCCAATACCTGCATTTACATTTAGAACGAATGATGTCATAGAACCAGCATCACACCAGTTCCAGGTGTCTCCAAGGAGACAACAGAACTTCAGTTGTGTTTGCTAAAATACACACTTTGAAACATACTGTAACACTTAGTTAACATGTCTGGTTTAGTTGAAGAATCGGCTAAGGTAAGTTTCAGGGTTTAATGGTGGGATGGCACCTGTGCTTTTTTCCCCCAACCGCTAGAATATGATTCGCACCAAACCCAAAAGAAATACTGCACAGTTCAGGAACTTCATCAACCTAGCAACTGTAAAATAAGCTTACAAACAACTGAATTGAAATGCCAAAAAGTTCAGAGAAAGGCACAAACTATGTTTACTTGGGGTTTACAAAATTAAAGCTAACTAAAACTGTAATGATAAACAATCATGCTGCCAATGTACAGAGAAATATCATGTTTTTAGAATAATGTATTATTTGTTACATAGGAACCCAGTATAAGGGAATCCCTTGCGATCCTTTCTGCAGAGATAAAGGTAAGTATTGTTTTCTCTTTAGCTCTGTCACTCCAAGAAATATAATGAACATAAATATATTTGCCAATCTTTTCATAGTAATCCAAACAACTCTGCGTGTATCTGACATTTGTAATATTTATCTACCGCAGTATAACTCTTCTGGCAAGGCGATTGGTATTGTACCTTGAAAGAAAACTGATTGGAAATGTCATGTACTCTATGGTTTCTATTGATGTCAAGTGGCAAATGTTGACTGGTGATGTTATGTGAATCTTAGGAAATGGTCATTTTTCAATCGAGTCTATGTTTCTCAGAATTTGAGACAGAGAGCTCAATCTCTGCAATCCGAGCTGAGGGCATTTCTTGGAATGGAAAGGTAAGAGCAACGTGTTCTTTGATTTCTCTTAAGACTCTTCGCCAGATTTAACGATGAAAAATGTAAATAATAATAACAAACATTATTTTATATAGTGCCTTGAAAGGTGGCTTCTTTACAGAATGACAAAACCAACTACAATAAATAATACACAAGATAAGCATGATGACAATACACAGTTAGAGGAGACAGTAGATGGTCATTGTCAGTGTATTCTGAAGGTAGTTTTCCAATTTTTTGGAACGGGGTAAAAGAGGCCACCTCTACTAGAATCTTTGTCCTAACCAAAAATGTAACAAAGTATAATAATAATATTAAAAATAATAATGATAAACTTTATCTATAGAGCACCTTTCATACAAATAGTGCTTTGGTGCTTTAAAAACCAAGCGTAAAAATAAAATATTAAAATTGAGAGATATACTTTCAGTTGTCAAGGAAAATACAGCAATACAGTAAAGCAACATACATGTCAATTAAATAAATAAAAATTAGGAAAGTCGTAATAAAATAAGAACAATTAAAGAGAACTAAAAAAAGAAACAGAAATAGAAAGAACAAAGAACCACTTTAACTAAAAGCAACATTTTCAAATGTTTTTTAAAACAATGTACCGAGCTTGACTGCCTAATAAAAAGTGGAAGTGAGTTTCATAATTTAGAAGCATAAAAACAAAAAGCAGCCTCTCCACTCTTTCTGCATTTCACATGTGGTATTTGCAGTAGGCCAGTATGTGCAGATCTCAGGTCACGTATAGGAACATATGAAGACAGACATTCAGTAAGGTACAGACGTGCTAGGTCGCTTAAAGCTTTAAAAACAAGTAAAAGAACTTTCAAATTTATCCTAGATAATACAGGTGACCAGTGAAGTTTTTTCAAAACAGGAATGATATTCTCTTTCTTGTATTTGTTAGGATCTGTGCTACTGCATTTCGAACAAGTAGTAAGGGATTTATTGTTTTCTTGGGAAGCCCACAAAACAGAGCATTATAATCATATCCACATCAATGTGAGCAATGGAGAAGTCAAATTAACGTGTCTAAATATCATCTAGTTCTATCCCAGGGAAGAGGGCTTTTGCCTACACAGACGACAAGACACAAAACGCTCAACTGTGCAAAACACGCATAAGGACATCAGTCAGGAGGAACAAGGTAAAGTGTTTTTACTTCTTCACCATGGTCATGTAATTTCACTCCAAGCACTGTCATATGAAATAACTGTGGAAACGACCTCCCCAACATTTTGGGTTGTTGCATTTTGCTTCAATGAATTTTAACCTTTTCTTTTAGACATTAAGAGGAAGGACACATTCACCCTTGGTAGAGATTCAGTTGTTCTATGAGATGTCAAGGTGAGAATTAACCACTTCAGGCATACGTCAATCCACATGACTGAAAACTGGCAATGAACAGGATATGGGGATTTTGCTAGTTATAAAGTACAATAATCATCATTACATGATCTAAGACTACTGAAGTATAAGCTGTGTCCCTGACTGATTAATTAGCAAATTCATCTTTGTAGAGTGCAGCTACTATCTATTCAGTGGCATTTCCTTAAAACAACTGTATTCCCACATTCTGAATATGGAGTGAGATCATGTAGAGAATGTTGGACTTGTAATAACTAATTGAAGGATAATAACAATCAACGAAAGTGCTTAAAAGTATCAACAAATGCCTTCAAAGTACTTGACACGGACTTTGCTTTCAAAAGTGAAACAAAATTAATGCTTACGTAAGATTTCTCTTGACTTCTCAGGAGTATACTAACTCCAAGGACAAGTAACATCACAAACCATTATTTAAGTGCTGATGTTGGAGCTGCAATACTACTACCAAGACAAAAAATGATACAGGTAACACTGCTTTCAGATTTCTAAGAATTGCTAAAATAGTATGTTTGCAGAGCATTCAGAGTCTCATAGAGAAAATAAGTTGAGAATATGACAAGTTCCTACCATCTCAAACACTGCCAATCTAGAACAAAAAGAAAGTACTTGAACGCCTGCAGTAATCGAACACAAACCAGAACATATCAGTGCATGACAAGGAAATGTAGTCACAAAATGATTCTACCCTTTCAAGTCCCAAAAAGGACCGAGGAACTTACCGGAGGCGATACCTGGATTTCAAACGGAGTACAATGTAGCCACTGTAGGGGAGAAGATCACAGAGAGCTCTTCTCAGATTGCTCAGAGTCAGCCCCAGCACCCTGTCCTGACTGAAGCAGACAAAGTGGTCAAACAGGTAGGTAGAAATGAGTAAGGAACAGAGAGTATGGTTATTCTTGCATTGTTTTGTTCGTCTGTCAAAGAAAAGAGTGCTTCTGACTTTTGTCAATGTTCATCTTTATTTTAGGAGAAGAACAAACGGTGGTATCACACTTTGCTCAAGTGTATGATACCATGTGTGTACAGCAGACATCACCAAAGGAACAGGAGACACCTGAGTAGAGAACAAGAATATGAAAAGACTGATGAAAAAAAGCACCAGGAGAAATCCATTGAATATGCACAATCTCGTCCAGTATTTCAATGAAAAGTTTCAGTGTTGTTTTTAGTGTCGTCGTATTGCATACATTTAAAACAATGTGTCTTGTTTAATGAACAATTTCATTTACTTTAGTAAAAAGTGTTGTTTACTGTAGTCCTAGCATGGATGCAATTGTTAGAAAAAACGTGAATGAAAAACTGAATGTTTCATACAATATGGGTTTGTGTTAACCCACACACCTAAGTGAAATGTTTGATTACGTTTACAAGACATAACACATAGTTCAGTTGAGTGTGAAAGGGAACAACAGAGAAAGTCACAAACAAAACATTTGTGAAGGACTTGATGAATGTTTTTTCTTTAGAAATGACAAAAAATAAAGAATTTTTCAACAAGATGTCTTTCTATAGCGAGTTTCATTTGAGATAGTCTTTTCTTAGAAGTGCAAGAGTGGTATTCCCTACAACTTATTCCCCAATTTGATCATTCTCAGAAATTAGGAGACGGAAACCACACCTACTGTAATATTAGACCTTGTAACAAGGCAACTAGGTTTCAATGGCTTAAAAGGTGCAGAAAGAGGCTCATGTATAATGACCTCCAGTGTCCCACAGGTTTCCCAAATCATTTCTTAGAGTATGGAAAAAGAGGAAATAAAGTGTCTACAGAAAGCGTATACCCCCTTGAACTTTGTTCAGTTTGTTGCGCCAGTGCCAGAGTTTCATGCAATTAAATGAGGACCTCTTTCTAACACCACATATGTTATACTTTCAAAGGGAAAAAAGGAAATATTACATTTTCACCCACATGTTAATATTTGGTAGAAGCCCTTTTCTATTACTTGCCTGACTTGCTTCTTCTGCTGGATGGCTTCTGGTCGCTGGTCAGGATCGACAGCCAGCATGTCCTGGAGCAGTGTCCTTAGCTCCGTGCTTATGGCTCTATTTACTTTCAGGGGGATGTGGAACTGCAGCCAGGGGTTCTCATGCAGGGCTTCTCCAACAGGCCCTGACAGACATATGCTCCTGTATCGGAAACACACTTTAGTTCAATTCTAAAATATTTCTCATAGGACTGAAGGAACCTTTGCCTGTTAAGAGTTAACAATTAGGTCCTCAAGAACTGTTTTACGGTTTTCTACACTCCTGGCTGGCCAAGGTCTCTTTAAGGTCTCTTAAGTGGAGGTGTAACTCATGTACCCTACATGTGATTTAGCAACATGAAAGGGAATAGCTTCTTATCGGATTATGGTCTTGGTTAACTGCCTAAGGCTGACCTAAGTGCCTAACTTTCTGACTTTCTTTATACCTTATATGTTAAGAAGCTTCTTCTGACCAATCAGAAATGTATGCTTTATGTATGAACATTTTGCTCATCAAAGTGCGTGAGAGACAAGGTTAACAGAAATTAGCCACGGCAGTAAATGACAGCATATTTTTGGGTTCTTAAATGGTCTCTACCTGGCACACCTGCAGTGCAAACTGACACACACTGTTTAGAGAAACAGCTACTCTATTACTAATATTAATGAAACATTTCTTATTCTATGGAACAAAAACAAACAGTAAAACTAAAACACAGATCTCTTAGCTTCCTATTTCATGAACCAGATGACTGAATGACCAAGCCTAACTAGTAGCCAGAACCCCAGTTAACCCTCCGTAACACAAAGTTTAACCACACGACAGGAACTCTTTCAAACTGAGTGAAAATCATAAATGGATCCATAACTTTACATCAATTTACTATGTTGTGCCAATACCTGCATTTACATTTAGAACGAATGATGTCATAGAACCAGCATCACACCAGTTCCAGGTGTCTCCAAGGAGACAACAGAACTTCAGTTGTGTTTGCTAAAATACACACTTTGAAACATACTGTAACACTTAGTTAACATGTCTGGTTTAGTTGAAGAATCGGCTAAGGTAAGTTTCAGGGTTTAATGGTGGGATGGCACCTGTGCTTTTTTCCCCCAACCGCTAGAATATGATTCGCACCAAACCCAAAAGAAATACTGCACAGTTCAGGAACTTCATCAACCTAGCAACTGTAAAATAAGCTTACAAACAACTGAATTGAAATGCCAAAAAGTTCAGAGAAAGGCACAAACTATGTTTACTTGGGGTTTACAAAATTAAAGCTAACTAAAACTGTAATGATAAACAATCATGCTGCCAATGTACAGAGAAATATCATGTTTTTTGAATAATGTATTATTTGTTACATAGGAACCCAGTATAAGGGAATCCCTTGCGATCCTTTCTGCAGAGATAAAGGTAAGTATTGTTTTCTCTTTAGCTCTGTCACTCCAAGAAATATAATGAACATAAATATATTTGCCAATCTTTTCATAGTAATCCAAACAACTCTGCGTGTAGCTGACATTTGTAATATTTATCTACCACAGTATAACTCTTCTGGCAAGGCGATTGGTATTGTACCTTGAAAGAAAACTGATTGGAAATGTCATGTACTCTATGGTTTCTATTGATGTCAAGTGGCAAATGTTGACTGGTGATGTTATGTGAATCTTAGGAAATGGTCATTTTTCAATCGAGTCTATGTTTCTCAGAATTTGAGACAGAGAGGTCAATCTCTGCAATCCGAGCTGAGGGCATTTCTTGGAATGGAAAGGTAAGAGCAACGTGTTCTTTGATTTCTCTTAAGACTCTTCGCCAGATTTAACGATGAAAAATGTAAATAATAATAACAAACATTATTTTATATAGTGCCTTGAAAGGTGGCTTCTTTACAGAATGACAAAACCAACTACAATAAATAATACACAAGATATGCATGATGACAATACACAGTTAGAGGAGACAGTAGATGGTCATTGTCAGTGTATCCTGAAGGTAGTTTTCCAATTTTTTGGAACGGGGTAAAAGAGGCCACCTCTACTAGAATCTTTGTCCTAACCAAAAATGTAACAAAGTATAATAATAATATTAAAAATAATAATGATAAACTTTATCTATAGAGCACCTTTCATACAAATAGTGCTTTGGTGCTTTAAAAACCAAGCGTAAAAATAAAATATTAAAATTGAGAGATATACTTTCAGTTGTAAAGGAAAATACAGCAATACAGTAAAGCAACATACATGTCAATTAAATAAATAAAAATTAGGAAAGTCGTAATAAAATAAGAACAATTAAAGAGAACTAAAAAAAGAAACAGAAATAGAAAGAACAAAGAACCACTTTAACTAAAAGCAACATTTTCAAATGTTTTTTAAAACAATGTACCGAGCTTGACAGCCTAATAAAAAGTGGAAGTGAGTTTCATAATTTAGAAGCATAAAAACAAAAAGCAGCCTCTCCACTCTTTCTGCATTTCACATGTGGTATTTGCAGTAGGCCAGTATGTGCAGATCTCAGGTCACGTATAGGAACATATGAAGACAGACATTCAGTAAGGTACAGACGTGCTAGGTCGCTTAAAGCTTTAAAAACAAGTAAAAGAACTTTCAAATTTATCCTAGATAATACAGGTGACCAGTGAAGTTTTTTCAAAACAGGAATGATATTCTCTTTCTTGTATTTGTTAGGATCTGTGCTACTGCACTTCGAACAAGTAGTAAGGGATTTATTGTTTTCTTGGGAAGCCCACAAAACAGAGCATTATAATCATATCCACATCAATGTGAGCAATGGAGAAGTCAAATTAACGTGTCTAAATATCATCTAGTTCTATCCCAGGGAAGAGGGCTTTTGCCTACACAGACGAC
Organism: Lepisosteus platostomus; assembly: GCF_059453375.1. Lineage (NCBI taxonomy): Eukaryota > Metazoa > Chordata > Actinopteri > Semionotiformes > Lepisosteidae > Lepisosteus > Lepisosteus platostomus. The sequence continues at coordinate 12,887,529 of NC_142637.1, forward strand.
AAGACACAAAACGCTCAACTGTGCAAAACACGCATAAGGACATCAGTCAGGAGGAACAAGGTAAAGTGTTTTTACTTCTTCACCATGGTCATGTAGTTTCACTCCAAGCACTGTCATATGAAATAACTGTGGAAACGACCTCCCCAACATTTTGGGTTGTTGCATTTTGCTTCAATGAATTTTAACCTTTTCTTTTAGACATTAAGAGGAAGGACACATTCACCCTTGGTAGAGATTCAGTTGTTCTATGAGATGTCAAGGTGAGAATTAACCACTTCAGGCATACGTCAATCCACATGACTGAAAACTGGCAATGAACAGGATATGGGGATTTTGCTAGTTATAAAGTACAATAATCATCATTACATGATCTAAGACTACTGAAGTATAAGCTGTGTCCCTGACTGATTAATTAGCAAATTCATCTTTGTAGAGTGCAGCTACTATCTATTCAGTGGCATTTCCTTAAAACAACTGTATTCCCACATTCTGAATATGGAGTGAGATCATGTAGAGAATGGTGGACTTGTAATAACTAATTGAAGGATAATAACAATCAACGAAAGTGCTTAAAAGTATCAACAAATGCCTTCAAAGTACTTGACACGGACTTTGCTTTCAAAAGTGAAACATAATTAATGCTTACGTAAGATTTCTCTTGACTTCTCAGGAGTATACTAACTCCAAGGACAAGTAACATCACAAACCATTATTTAAGTGCTGATGTTGGAGCTGCAATACTACTACCAAGACAAAAAATGATACAGGTAACACTGCTTTCAGATTTCTAAGAATTGCTAAAATAGTATGTTTGCAGAGCATTCAGAGTCTCATAGAGAAAATAAGTTGAGAATATGACAAGTTCCTACCATCTCAAACACTGCCAATCTAGAACAAAAAGAAAGTACTTGAACGCCTGCAGTAATCGAACACAAACCAGAACATATCAGTGCATGACAAGGAAATGTAGTCACAAAATGATTCTACCCTTTCAAGTCCCAAAAAGGACCGAGGAACTTACCGGAGGCGATACCTGGATTTCAAACGGAGTACAATGTAGCCACTGTAGGGGAGAAGATCACAGAGAGCTCTTCTCAGATTGCTCAGAGTCAGCCCCAGCACCCTGTCCTGACTGAAGCAGACAAAGTGGTCAAACAGGTAGGTAGAAATGAGTAAGGAACAGAGAGTATGGTTATTCTTGCATTGTTTTGTTCGTCTGTCAAAGAAAAGAGTGCTTCTGACTTTTGTCAATGTTCATCTTTATTTTAGGAGAAGAACAAACGGTGGTATCACACTTTGCTCAAGTGTATGATACCATGTGTGTACAGCAGACATCACCAAAGGAACAGGAGACACCTGAGTAGAGAACAAGAATATGAAAAGACTGATGAAAAAAAGCACCAGGAGAAATCCATTGAATATGCACAATCTCGTCCAGTATTTCAATGAAAAGTTTCAGTGTTGTTTTTAGTGTCGTCGTATTGCATACATTTAAAACAATGTGTCTTGTTTAATGAACAATTTCATTTACTTTAGTAAAAAGTGTTGTTTACTGTAGTCCTAGCATGGATGCAATTGTTAGAAAAAACGTGAATGAAAAACTGAATGTTTCATACAATATGGGTTTGTGTTAACCCACACACCTAAGTGAAATGTTTGATTACGTTTACAAGACATAACACATAGTTCAGTTGAGTGTGAAAGGGAACAACAGAGAAAGTCACAAACAAAACATTTGTGAAGGACTTGATGAATGTTTTTTCTTTAGAAATGACAAAAAATAAAGACTTTTTCAACAAGATGTCTTTCTATAGCGAGTTTCATTTGAGATAGTCTTTTCTTAGAAGTGCAAGAGTGGTATTCCCTACAACTTATTCCCCAATTTGATCATTCTCAGAAATTAGGAGACGGAAACCACACCTACTGTAATATTAGACCTTGTAACAAGGCAACTAGGTTTCAATGGCTTAAAAGGTGCAGAAAGAGGCTCATGTATAATGACCTCCAGTGTCCCACAGGTTTCCCAAATCATTTCTTAGAGTATGGAAAAAGAGGAAATAAAGTGTCTACAGAAAGCGTATACCCCCTTGAACTTTGTTCAGTTTGTTGCGCCAGTGCCAGAGTTTCATGCAATTAAATGAGGACCTCTTTCTCACACCACATATGTTATACTTTCAATGGGAAAAAAGGAAATATTACATTTTCACCCACATGTTAATATTTGGTAGAAGCCCTTTTCACAGCAATTTCAGCTGTGAGTCTGTTGGTAATGGGCTCCACCACCTCTGCACCAACAAGATTTGATAATATTTGAGAATTTCAGAAGTCTGTCTGGTTTAGCTGAAGAATCAGCTAAGGTAAGTTTCAGGAAGAGCATCTGATTTCTTTCAATAAAGCAGAACAGAGAAAAAACACACAATACAAAATCGTGAGAATTTGTATCCATATGACACTTTGACTCGAATACTTTTATCAGACCTACACAGAGTATATACTGTACACACTTTTTCAGCCCAGGTTTATACATTTGGAACTGCCATTTGTAGGTGTTTTTGTGTCTTAGCTCAACACTGTGAAACCTGTAGTTACAAACATGGACGATGAAGACATGAAGACATATATTGTACCTCTGACCAGCCTACCTTCCAAGAGGTGAAAGATGAAACTTTTCCTTTATCGTCAACTCAGTGAATGTCTTTAAACTTTCGAAAACTGTAACAAAGAATAAGTTAAAAAACTTATTTTCATTGGACCCACAGAAAAGTCAAAGTTGTCCATAGAAATGCCCGTCTAAATCAGAAATCTACAGCACAAAGGCAGTGGCCTTTCGGGACATAAAAATGAAATCAGACTTTACTCAGACGAATTGCCCTTGGTCACGGACATCTTGCTATCAGTCACTACAAAGATGTTTTCTCTCGTGCCATGGCTTGCCTGACTTGCTTCTTCTGCTGGATGGCTTCTGGTCGCTGGTCAGGATCGACAGCCAGCATGTCCTGGAGCAGTGTCCTTAGCTCAGTGCTTATGGCTCTATTTACTTTCAGGGGGATGTGGAACTGCAGCCAGGGGTTCTCATCCAGGGCCTCTCCAACAGGCCCTGACAGACATATGCTCCTGTATCGGAAACACACTTTAGTTCAATTCTAAAATATTTCTCATAGGACTGAAGGAACCTTTGCCTGTTAAGAGTTAACAATTAGGTCCTCAAGAACTGTTTTACGGTTTTCTACACTCCTGGCTGGCCAAGGTCTCTTTAAGGTCTCTTAAGTGGAGGTGTAACTCATGTATCCTACATGTGATTTAGCAACATGAAAGGGAATAGCTTCTTATCGGATTATGGTCTTGGTTAACTGCCTAAGGCTGACCTAAGTGCCTAACTTTCTGACTTTCTTTATACCTTATATGTTAAGAAGCTTCTTCTGACCAATCAGAAATGTATGCTTTATGTATGAACATTTTGCTCATCAAAGTGAGTGAGAGACAAGGTTAACAGAAATTAGCCACGGCAGTAAATGACAGCATATTTTTGGGTTCTTAAATGGTCTCTACCTGGCACACCTGCAGTGCAAACTGACACACACTGTTTAGAGAAACAGCTACTCTATTACTAATATTAATGAAACATTTCTTATTCTATGGAACAAAAACAAACAGTAAAACTAAAACACAGATCTCTTAGCTTCCTATTTCATGAACCAGATGACTGAATGACCAAGCCTAACTAGTAGCCAGAACCCCAGTTAACCCTCCGTAACACAAAGTTTAACCACACGACAGGAACTCTTTCAAACTGAGTGAAAATCATAAATGGATCCATAACTTTACATCAATTTACTATGTTGTGCCAATACCTGCATTTACATTTAGAACGAATGATGTCATAGAACCAGCATCACACCAGTTCCAGGTGTCTCCAAGGAGACAACAGAACTTCAGTTGTGTTTGCTAAAATACACACTTTGAAACATACTGTAACACTTAGTTAACATGTCTGGTTTAGTTGAAGAATCGGCTAAGGTAAGTTTCAGGGTTTAATGGTGGGATGGCACCTGTGCTTTTTTCCCCCAACCGCTAGAATATGATTCGCACCAAACCCAAAAGAAATACTGCACAGTTCAGGAACTTCATCAACCTAGCAACTGTAAAATAAGCTTACAAACAACTGAATTGAAATGCCAAAAAGTTCAGAGAAAGGCACAAACTATGTTTACTTGGGGTTTACAAAATTAAAGCTAACTAAAACTGTAATGATAAACAATCATGCTGCCAATGTACAGAGAAATATCATGTTTTTAGAATAATGTATTATTTGTTACATAGGAACCCAGTATAAGGGAATCCCTTGCGATCCTTTCTGCAGAGATAAAGGTAAGTATTGTTTTCTCTTTAGCTCTGTCACTCCAAGAAATATAATGAACATAAATATATTTGCCAATCTTTTCATAGTAATCCAAACAACTCTGCGTGTATCTGACATTTGTAATATTTATCTACCGCAGTATAACTCTTCTGGCAAGGCGATTGGTATTGTACCTTGAAAGAAAACTGATTGGAAATGTCATGTACTCTATGGTTTCTATTGATGTCAAGTGGCAAATGTTGACTGGTGATGTTATGTGAATCTTAGGAAATGGTCATTTTTCAATCGAGTCTATGTTTCTCAGAATTTGAGACAGAGAGCTCAATCTCTGCAATCCGAGCTGAGGGCATTTCTTGGAATGGAAAGGTAAGAGCAACGTGTTCTTTGATTTCTCTTAAGACTCTTCGCCAGATTTAACGATGAAAAATGTAAATAATAATAACAAACATTATTTTATATAGTGCCTTGAAAGGTGGCTTCTTTACAGAATGACAAAACCAACTACAATAAATAATACACAAGATAAGCATGATGACAATACACAGTTAGAGGAGACAGTAGATGGTCATTGTCAGTGTATTCTGAAGGTAGTTTTCCAATTTTTTGGAACGGGGTAAAAGAGGCCACCTCTACTAGAATCTTTGTCCTAACCAAAAATGTAACAAAGTATAATAATAATATTAAAAATAATAATGATAAACTTTATCTATAGAGCACCTTTCATACAAATAGTGCTTTGGTGCTTTAAAAACCAAGCGTAAAAATAAAATATTAAAATTGAGAGATATACTTTCAGTTGTCAAGGAAAATACAGCAATACAGTAAAGCAACATACATGTCAATTAAATAAATAAAAATTAGGAAAGTCGTAATAAAATAAGAACAATTAAAGAGAACTAAAAAAAGAAACAGAAATAGAAAGAACAAAGAACCACTTTAACTAAAAGCAACATTTTCAAATGTTTTTTAAAACAATGTACCGAGCTTGACTGCCTAATAAAAAGTGGAAGTGAGTTTCATAATTTAGAAGCATAAAAACAAAAAGCAGCCTCTCCACTCTTTCTGCATTTCACATGTGGTATTTGCAGTAGGCCAGTATGTGCAGATCTCAGGTCACGTATAGGAACATATGAAGACAGACATTCAGTAAGGTACAGACGTGCTAGGTCGCTTAAAGCTTTAAAAACAAGTAAAAGAACTTTCAAATTTATCCTAGATAATACAGGTGACCAGTGAAGTTTTTTCAAAACAGGAATGATATTCTCTTTCTTGTATTTGTTAGGATCTGTGCTACTGCATTTCGAACAAGTAGTAAGGGATTTATTGTTTTCTTGGGAAGCCCACAAAACAGAGCATTATAATCATATCCACATCAATGTGAGCAATGGAGAAGTCAAATTAACGTGTCTAAATATCATCTAGTTCTATCCCAGGGAAGAGGGCTTTTGCCTACACAGACGACAAGACACAAAACGCTCAACTGTGCAAAACACGCATAAGGACATCAGTCAGGAGGAACAAGGTAAAGTGTTTTTACTTCTTCACCATGGTCATGTAATTTCACTCCAAGCACTGTCATATGAAATAACTGTGGAAACGACCTCCCCAACATTTTGGGTTGTTGCATTTTGCTTCAATGAATTTTAACCTTTTCTTTTAGACATTAAGAGGAAGGACACATTCACCCTTGGTAGAGATTCAGTTGTTCTATGAGATGTCAAGGTGAGAATTAACCACTTCAGGCATACGTCAATCCACATGACTGAAAACTGGCAATGAACAGGATATGGGGATTTTGCTAGTTATAAAGTACAATAATCATCATTACATGATCTAAGACTACTGAAGTATAAGCTGTGTCCCTGACTGATTAATTAGCAAATTCATCTTTGTAGAGTGCAGCTACTATCTATTCAGTGGCATTTCCTTAAAACAACTGTATTCCCACATTCTGAATATGGAGTGAGATCATGTAGAGAATGTTGGACTTGTAATAACTAATTGAAGGATAATAACAATCAACGAAAGTGCTTAAAAGTATCAACAAATGCCTTCAAAGTACTTGACACGGACTTTGCTTTCAAAAGTGAAACATAATTAATGCTTACGTAAGATTTCTCTTGACTTCTCAGGAGTATACTAACTCCAAGGACAAGTAACATCACAAACCATTATTTAAGTGCTGATGTTGGAGCTGCAATACTACTACCAAGACAAAAAATGATACAGGTAACACTGCTTTCAGATTTCTAAGAACTGCTAAAATAGTATGTTTGCAGAGCATTCAGAGTCTCATAGAGAAAATAAGTTGAGAATATGACAAGTTCCTACCATCTCAAACACTGCCAATCTAGAACAAAAAGAAAGTACTTGAACGCCTGCAGTAATCGAACACAAACCAGAACATATCAGTGCATGACAAGGAAATGTAGTCACAAAATGATTCTACCCTTTCAAGTCCCAAAAAGGACCGAGGAACTTACCGGAGGCGATACCTGGATTTCAAAGGGAGTACAATGTAGCCACTGTAGGGGAGAAGATCACAGATAGCTCTTCTCAGATTGCTCAGAGTCAGCCCCAGCACCCTGTCCTGACTGAAGCAGACAAAGTGGTCAAACAGGTAGGTAGAAATGAGTAAGGAACAGAGAGTATGTTTATTCTTGCATTGTTTTGTTCGTCTGTCAAAGAAAAGAGTGCTTCTGACTTTTGTCAATGTTCATCTTTATTTTAGGAGAAGAACAAACGGTGGTATCACACTTTGCTCAAGTGTATGATACCATGTGTGTACAGCAGACATCACCAAAGGAACAGGAGACACCTGAGTAGAGAACAAGAATATGAAAAGACTGATGAAAAAAAGCACCAGGAGAAATCCATTGAATATGCACAATCTCGTCCAGTATTTCAATGAAAAGTTTCAGTGTTGTTTTTAGTGTCGTCGTATTGCATACATTTAAAACAATGTGTCTTGTTTAATGAACAATTTCATTTACTTTAGTAAAAAGTGTTGTTTACTGTAGTCCTAGCATGGATGCAATTGTTAGAAAAAACGTGAATGAAAAACTGAATGTTTCATACAATATGGGTTTGTGTTAACCCACACACCTAAGTGAAATGTTTGATTACGTTTACAAGACATAACACATAGTTCAGTTGAGTGTGAAAGGGAACAACAGAGAAAGTCACAAACAAAACATTTGTGAAGGACTTGATGAATGTTTTTTCTTTAGAAATGACAAAAAATAAAGAATTTTTCAACAAGATGTCTTTCTATAGCGAGTTTCATTTGAGATAGTCTTTTCTTAGAAGTGCAAGAGTGGTATTCCCTACAACTTATTCCCCAATTTGATCATTCTCAGAAATTAGGAGACGGAAACCACACCTACTTTAATATTAGACCTTGTAACAAGGCAACTAGGTTTCAATGGCTTAAAAGGTGCAGAAAGAGGCTCATGTATAATGACCTCCAGTGTCCCACAGGTTTCCCAAATCATTTCTTAGAGTATGGAAAAAGAGGAAATAAAGTGTCTACAGAAAGCGTATACCCCCTTGAACTTTGTTCAGTTTGTTGCGCCAGTGCCAGAGTTTCATGCAATTAAATGAGGACCTCTTTCTAACACCACATATGTTATACTTTCAAAGGGAAAAAAGGAAATATTACATTTTCACCCACATGTTAATATTTGGTAGAAGCCCTTTTCTATTACTTGCCTGACTTGCTTCTTCTGCTGGATGGCTTCTGGTCGCTGGTCAGGATCGACAGCCAGCATGTCCTGGAGCAGTGTCCTTAGCTCAGTGCTTATGGCTCTATTTACTTTCAGGGGGATGTGGAACTGCAGCCAGGGGTTCTCATCCAGGGCCTCTCCAACAGGCCCTGACAGACATATGCTCCTGTATCGGAAACACACTTTAGTTCAATTCTAAAATATTTCTCATAGGACTGAAGGAACCTTTGCCTGTTAAGAGTTAACAATTAGGTCCTCAAGAACTGTTTTACGGTTTTCTACACTCCTGGCTGGCCAAGGTCTCTTTAAGGTCTCTTAAGTGGAGGTGTAACTCATGTACCCTACATGTGATTTAGCAACATGAAAGGGAATAGCTTCTTATCGGATTATGGTCTTGGTTAACTGCCTAAGGCTGACCTAAGTGCCTAACTTTCTGACTTTCTTTATACCTTATATGTTAAGAAGCTTCTTCTGACCAATCAGAAATGTATGCTTTATGTATGAACATTTTGCTCATCAAAGTGCGTGAGAGACAAGGTTAACAGAAATTAGCCACGGCAGTAAATGACAGCATATTTTTGGGTTCTTAAATGGTCTCTACCTGGCACACCTGCAGTGCAAACTGACACACACTGTTTAGAGAAACAGCTACTCTATTACTAATATTAATGAAACATTTCTTATTCTATGGAACAAAAACAAACAGTAAAACTAAAACACAGATCTCTTAGCTTCCTATTTCATGAACCAGATGACTGAATGACCAAGCCTAACTAGTAGCCAGAACCCCAGTTAACCCACCGTAACACAAAGTTTAACCACACGACAGGAACTCTTTCAAACTGAGTGAAAATCATAAATGGATCCATAACTTTACATCAATTTACTATGTTGTGCCAATACCTGCATTTACATTTAGAACGAATGATGTCATAGAACCAGCATCACACCAGTTCCAGGTGTCTCCAAGGAGACAACAGAACTTCAGTTGTGTTTGCTAAAATACACACTTTGAAACATACTGTAACAATTAGTTAACATGTCTGGTTTAGTTGAAGAATCGGCTAAGGTAAGTTTCAGGGTTTAATGGTGGGATGGCACCTGTGCTTTTTTCCCCCAACCGCTAGAATATGATTCGCACCAAACCCAAAAGAAATACTGCACAGTTCAGGAACTTCATCAACCTAGCAACTGTAAAATAAGCTTACAAACAACTGAATTGAAATGCCAAAAAGTTCAGAGAAAGGCACAAACTATGTTTACTTGGGGTTTACAAAATTAAAGCTAACTAAAACTGTAATGATAAACAATCATGCTGCCAATGTACAGAGAAATATCATGTTTTTTGAATAATGTATTATTTGTTACATAGGAACCCAGTATAAGGGAATCCGTTGCGATCCTTTCTGCAGAGATAAAGGTAAGTATTGTTTTCTCTTTAGCTCTGTCACTCCAAGAAATATAATGAACATAAATATATTTGCCAATCTTTTCATAGTAATCCAAACAACTCTGCGTGTAGCTGACATTTGTAATATTTATCTACCACAGTATAACTCTTCTGGCAAGGCGATTGGTATTGTACCTTGAAAGAAAACTGATTGGAAATGTCATGTACTCTATGGTTTCTATTGATGTCAAGTGGCAAATGTTGACTGGTGATGTTATGTGAATCTTAGGAAATGGTCATTTTTCAATCGAGTCTATGTTTCTTAGAATTTGAGACAGAGAGGTCAATCTCTGCAATCCGAGCTGAGGGCATTTCTTGGAATGGAAAGGTAAGAGCAACGTGTTCTTTGATTTCTCTTAAGACTCTTCGCCAGATTTAACGATGAAAAATGTAAATAATAATAACAAACATTATTTTATATAGTGCCTTGAAAGGTGGCTTCTTTACAGAATGACAAAACCAACTACAATAAATAATACACAAGATATGCATGATGACAATACACAGTTAGAGGAGACAGTAGATGGTCATTGTCAGTGTATCCTGAAGGTAGTTTTCCAATTTTTTGGAACGGGGTAAAAGAGGCCACCTCTACTAGAATCTTTGTCCTAACCAAAAATGTAACAAAGTATAATAATAATATTAAAAATAATAATGATAAACTTTATCTATAGAGCACCTTTCATACAAATAGTGCTTTGGTGCTTTAAAAACCAAGCGTAAAAATAAAATATTAAAATTGAGAGATATACTTTCAGTTGTAAAGGAAAATACAGCAATACAGTAAAGCAACATACATGTCAATTAAATAAATAAAAATTAGGAAAGTCGTAATAAAATAAGAACAATTAAAGAGAACTAAAAAAAGAAACAGAAATAGAAAGAACAAAGAACCACTTTAACTAAAAGCAACATTTTCAAATGTTTTTTAAAACAATGTACCGAGCTTGACAGCCTAATAAAAAGTGGAAGTGAGTTTCATAATTTAGAAGCATAAAAACAAAAAGCAGCCTCTCCACTCTTTCTGCATTTCACATGTGGTATTTGCAGTAGGCCAGTATGTGCAGATCTCAGGTCACGTATAGGAACATATGAAGACAGACATTCAGTAAGGTACAGACGTGCTAGGTCGCTTAAAGCTTTAAAAACAAGTAAAAGAACTTTCAAATTTATCCTAGATAATACAGGTGACCAGTGAAGTTTTTTCAAAACAGGAATGATATTCTCTTTCTTGTATTTGTTAGGATCTGTGCTACTGCACTTCGAACAAGTAGTAAGGGATTTATTGTTTTCTTGGGAAGCCCACAAAACAGAGCATTATAATCATATCCACATCAATGTGAGCAATGGAGAAGTCAAATTAACGTGTCTAAATATCATCTAGTTCTATCCCAGGGAAGAGGGCTTTTGCCTACACAGACGACAAGACACAAAACGCTCAACTGTGCAAAACACGCATAAGGACATCAGTCAGGAGGAACAAGGTAAAGTGTTTTTACTTCTTCACCATGGTCATGTAGTTTCACTCCAAGCACTGTCATATGAAATAACTGTGGAAACGACCTCCCCAACATTTTGGGTTGTTGCATTTTGCTTCAATGAATTTTAACCTTTTCTTTTAGACATTAAGAGGAAGGACACATTCACCCTTGGTAGAGATTCAGTTGTTCTATGAGATGTCAAGGTGAGAATTAACCACTTCAGGCATACGTCAATCCACATGACTGAAAACTGGCAATGAACAGGATATGGGGATTTTGCTAGTTATAAAGTACAATAATCATCATTACATGATCTAAGACTACTGAAGTATAAGCTGTGTCCCTGACTGATTAATTAGCAAATTCATCTTTGTAGAGTGCAGCTACTATCTATTCAGTGGCATTTCCTTAAAACAACTGTATTCCCACATTCTGAATATGGAGTGAGATCATGTAGAGAATGGTGGACTTGTAATAACTAATTGAAGGATAATAACAATCAACGAAAGTGCTTAAAAGTATCAACAAATGCCTTCAAAGTACTTGACACGGACTTTGCTTTCAAAAGTGAAACATAATTAATGCTTACGTAAGATTTCTCTTGACTTCTCAGGAGTATACTAACTCCAAGGACAAGTAACATCACAAACCATTATTTAAGTGCTGATGTTGGAGCTGCAATACTACTACCAAGACAAAAAATGATACAGGTAACACTGCTTTCAGATTTCTAAGAATTGCTAAAATAGTATGTTTGCAGAGCATTCAGAGTCTCATAGAGAAAATAAGTTGAGAATATGACAAGTTCCTACCATCTCAAACACTGCCAATCTAGAACAAAAAGAAAGTACTTGAACGCCTGCAGTAATCGAACACAAACCAGAACATATCAGTGCATGACAAGGAAATGTAGTCACAAAATGATTCTACCCTTTCAAGTCCCAAAAAGGACCGAGGAACTTACCGGAGGCGATACCTGGATTTCAAACGGAGTACAATGTAGCCACTGTAGGGGAGAAGATCACAGAGAGCTCTTCTCAGATTGCTCAGAGTCAGCCCCAGCACCCTGTCCTGACTGAAGCAGACAAAGTGGTCAAACAGGTAGGTAGAAATGAGTAAGGAACAGAGAGTATGGTTATTCTTGCATTGTTTTGTTCGTCTGTCAAAGAAAAGAGTGCTTCTGACTTTTGTCAATGTTCATCTTTATTTTAGGAGAAGAACAAACGGTGGTATCACACTTTGCTCAAGTGTATGATACCATGTGTGTACAGCAGACATCACCAAAGGAACAGGAGACACCTGAGTAGAGAACAAGAATATGAAAAGACTGATGAAAAAAAGCACCAGGAGAAATCCATTGAATATGCACAATCTCGTCCAGTATTTCAATGAAAAGTTTCAGTGTTGTTTTTAGTGTCGTCGTATTGCATACATTTAAAACAATGTGTCTTGTTTAATGAACAATTTCATTTACTTTAGTAAAAAGTGTTGTTTACTGTAGTCCTAGCATGGATGCAATTGTTAGAAAAAACGTGAATGAAAAACTGAATGTTTCATACAATATGGGTTTGTGTTAACCCACACACCTAAGTGAAATGTTTGATTACGTTTACAAGACATAACACATAGTTCAGTTGAGTGTGAAAGGGAACAACAGAGAAAGTCACAAACAAAACATTTGTGAAGGACTTGATGAATGTTTTTTCTTTAGAAATGACAAAAAATAAAGAATTTTTCAACAAGATGTCTTTCTATAGCGAGTTTCATTTGAGATAGTCTTTTCTTAGAAGTGCAAGAGTGGTATTCCCTACAACTTATTCCCCAATTTGATCATTCTCAGAAATTAGGAGACGGAAACCACACCTACTGTAATATTAGACCTTGTAACAAGGCAACTAGGTTTCAATGGCTTAAAAGGCGCAGAAAGAGGCTCATGTATAATGACCTCCAGTGTCCCACAGGTTTCCCAAATCATTTCTTAGAGTATGGAAAAAGAGGAAATAAAGTGTCTACAGAAAGCGTATACCCCCTTGAACTTTGTTCAGTTTGTTGCGCCAGTGCCAGAGTTTCATGCAATTAAATGAGGACCTCTTTCTCACACCACATATGTTATACTTTCAATGGGAAAAAAGGAAATATTACATTTTCACCCACATGTTAATATTTGGTAGAAGCCCTTTTCACAGCAATTTCAGCTGTGAGTCTGTTGGTAATGGGCTCCACCACCTCTGCACCAACAAGATTTGATAATATTTGAGAATTTCAGAAGTCTGTCTGGTTTAGCTGAAGAATCAGCTAAGGTAAGTTTCAGGAAGAGCATCTGATTTCTTTCAATAAAGCAGAACAGAGAAAAAACACACAATACAAAATCGTGAGAATTTGTATCCATATGACACTTTGACTCGAATACTTTTATCAGACCTACACAGAGTATATACTGTACACACTTTTTCAGCCCAGGTTTATACATTTGGAACTGCCATTTGTAGGTGTTTTTGTGTCTTAGCTCAACACTGTGAAACCTGTAGTTACAAACATGGACGATGAAGACATGAAGACATATATTGTACCTCTGACCGGCCTACCTTCCAAGAGGTGAAAGATGAAACTTTTCCTTTATCGTCAACTCAGTGAATGTCTTTAAACTTTCGAAAACTGTAACAAAGAATAAGTTAAAAAACTTATTTTCATTGGACCCACAGAAAAGTCAAAGTTGTCCATAGAAATGCCCGTCTAAATCAGAAATCTACAGCACAAAGGCAGTGGCCTTTCGGGACATAAAAATGAAATCAGACTTTACTCAGACGAATTGCCCTTGGTCACGGACATCTTGCTATCAGTCACTACAAAGATGTTTTCTCTCGTGCCATGGCTTGCCTGACTTGCTTCTTCTGCTGGATGGCTTCTGGTCGCTGGTCAGGATCGACTGCCAGCATGTCCTGGAGCAGTGTCCTTAGCTCAGTGCTTATGGCTCTATTTACTTTCAGGGGGATGTGGAACTGCAGCCAGGGGTTCTCATCCAGGGCCTCTCCAACAGGCCCTGACAGACATATGCTCCTGTATCGGAAACACACTTTAGTTCAATTCTAAAATATTTCTCATAGGACTGAAGGAACCTTTGCCTGTTAAGAGTTAACAATTAGGTCCTCAAGAACTGTTTTACGGTTTTCTACACTCCTGGCTGGCCAAGGTCTCTTTAAGGTCTCTTAAGTGGAGGTGTAACTCATGTATCCTACATGTGATTTAGCAACATGAAAGGGAATAGCTTCTTATCGGATTATGGTCTTGGTTAACTGCCTAAGGCTGACCTAAGTGCCTAACTTTCTGACTTTCTTTATACCTTATATGTTAAGAAGCTTCTTCTGACCAATCAGAAATGTATGCTTTATGTATGAACATTTTGCTCATCAAAGTGAGTGAGAGACAAGGTTAACAGAAATTAGCCACGGCAGTAAATGACAGCATATTTTTGGGTTCTTAAATGGTCTCTACCTGGCACACCTGCAGTGCAAACTGACACACACTGTTTAGAGAAACAGCTACTCTATTACTAGTATTAATGAAACATTTCTTATTCTATGGAACAAAAACAAACAGTAAAACTAAAACACAGATCTCTTAGCTTCCTATTTCATGAACCAGATGACTGAATGACCAAGCCTAACTAGTAGCCAGAACCCCAGTTAACCCTCCGTAACACAAAGTTTAACCACACGACAGGAACTCTTTCAAACTGAGTGAAAATCATAAATGGATCCATAACTTTACATCAATTTACTATGTTGTGCCAATACCTGCATTTACATTTAGAACGAATGATGTCATAGAACCAGCATCACACCAGTTCCAGGTGTCTCCAAGGAGACAACAGAACTTCAGTTGTGTTTGCTAAAATACACACTTTGAAACATACTGTAACACTTAGTTAACATGTCTGGTTTAGTTGAAGAATCGGCTAAGGTAAGTTTCAGGGTTTAATGGTGGGATGGCACCTGTGCTTTTTTCCCCCAACCGCTAGAATATGATTCGCACCAAACCCAAAAGAAATACTGCACAGTTCAGGAACTTCATCAACCTAGCAACTGTAAAATAAGCTTACAAACAACTGAATTGAAATGCCAAAAAGTTCAGAGAAAGGCACAAACTATGTTTACTTGGGGTTTACAAAATTAAAGCTAACTAAAACTGTAATGATAAACAATCATGCTGCCAATGTACAGAGAAATATCATGTTTTTTGAATAATGTATTATTTGTTACATAGGAACCCAGTATAAGGGAATCCCTTGCGATCCTTTCTGCAGAGATAAAGGTAAGTATTGTTTTCTCTTTAGCTCTGTCACTCCAAGAAATATAATGAACATAAATATATTTGCCAATCTTTTCATAGTAATCCAAACAACTCTGCGTGTAGCTGACATTTGTAATATTTATCTACCACAGTATAACTCTTCTGGCAAGGCGATTGGTATTGTACCTTGAAAGAAAACTGATTGGAAATGTCATGTACTCTATGGTTTCTATTGATGTCAAGTGGCAAATGTTGACTGGTGATGTTATGTGAATCTTAGGAAATGGTCATTTTTCAATCGAGTCTATGTTTCTCAGAATTTGAGACAGAGAGGTCAATCTCTGCAATCCGAGCTGAGGGCATTTCTTGGAATGGAAAGGTAAGAGCAACGTGTTCTTTGATTTCTCTTAAGACTCTTCGCCAGATTTAACGATGAAAAATGTAAATAATAATAACAAACATTATTTTATATAGTGCCTTGAAAGGTGGCTTCTTTACAGAATGACAAAACCAACTACAATAAATAATACACAAGATATGCATGATGACAATACACAGTTAGAGGAGACAGTAGATGGTCATTGTCAGTGTATTCTGAAGGTAGTTTTCCAATTTTTTGGAACGGGGTAAAAGAGGCCACCTCTACTAGAATCTTTGTCCTAACCAAAAATGTAACAAAGTATAATAATAATATTAAAAATAATAATGATAAACTTTATCTATAGAGCACCTTTCATACAAATAGTGCTTTGGTGCTTTAAAAACCAAGCGTAAAAATAAAATATTAAAATTGAGAGATATACTTTCAGTTGTAAAGGAAAATACAGCAATACAGTAAAGCAACATACATGTCAATTAAATAAATAAAAATTAGGAAAGTCATAATAAAATAAGAACAATTAAAGAGAACTAAAAAAAGAAACAGAAATAGAAAGAACAAAGAACCACTTTAACTAAAAGCAACATTTTCAAATGTTTTTTAAAACAATGTAACGAGCTTGACTGCCTAATAAAAAGTGGAAGTGAGTTTCATAATTTAGAAGCATAAAAACAAAAAGCAGCCTCTCCACTCTTTCTGCATTTCACATGTGGTATTTGCAGTAGGCCAGTATGTGCAGATCTCAGGTCACGTATAGGAACATATGAAGACAGACATTCAGTAAGGTACAGACGTGCTAGGTCGCTTAAAGCTTTAAAAACAAGTAAAAGAACTTTCAAATTTATCCTAGATAATACAGGTGACCAGTGAAGTTTTTTCAAAACAGGAATGATATTCTCTTTCTTGTATTTGTTAGGATCTGTGCTACTGCATTTCGAACAAGTAGTAAGGGATTTATTGTTTTCTTGGGAAGCCCACAAAACAGAGCATTATAATCATATCCACATCAATGTGAGCAATGGAGAAGTCAAATTAACGTGTCTAAATATCATCTAGTTCTATCCCAGGGAAGAGGGCTTTTGCCTACACAGACGACAAGACACAAAACGCTCAACTGTGCAAAACACGCATAAGGACATCAGTCAGGAGGAACAAGGTAAAGTGTTTTTACTTCTTCACCATGGTCATGTAGTTTCACTCCAAGCACTGTCATATGAAATAACTGTGGAAACGACCTCCCCAACATTTTGGGTTGTTGCATTTTGCTTCAATGAATTTTAACCTTTTCTTTTAGACATTAAGAGGAAGGACACATTCACCCTTGGTAGAGATTCAGTTGTTCTATGAGATGTCAAGGTGAGAATTAACCACTTCAGGCATACGTCAATCCACATGACTGAAAACTGGCAATGAACAGGATATGGGGATTTTGCTAGTTATAAAGTACAATAATCATCATTACATGATCTAAGACTACTGAAGTATAAGCTGTGTCCTTGACTGATTAATTAGCAAATTCATCTTTGTAGAGTGCAGCTACTATCTATTCAGTGGCATTTCCTTAAAACAACTGTATTCCCACATTCTGAATATGGAGTGAGATCATGTAGAGAATGTTGGACTTGTAATAACTAATTGAAGGATAATAACAATCAACGAAAGTGCTTAAAAGTATCAACAAATGCCTTCAAAGTACTTGACACGGACTTTGCTTTCAAAAGTGAAACATAATTAATGCTTACGTAAGATTTCTCTTGACTTCTCAGGAGTATACTAACTCCAAGGACAATGTTGGAGCTGCAATACTACTACCAAGACAAAAAATGATACAGGTAACACTGCTTTCAGATTTCTAAGAACTGCTAAAATAGTATGTTTGCAGAGCATTCAGAGTCTCATAGAGAAAATAAGTTGAGAATATGACAAGTTCCTACCATCTCAAACACTGCCAATCTAGAACAAAAAGAAAGTACTTGAACGCCTGCAGTAATCGAACACAAACCAGAACATATCAGTGCATGACAAGGAAATGTAGTCACAAAATGATTCTACCCTTTCAAGTCCCAAAAAGGACCGAGGAACTCACCGGAGGCGATACCTGGATTTCAAACGGAGTACAATGTAGCCACTGTAGGGGAGAAGATCACAGAGAGCTCTTCTCAGATTGCTCAGAGTCAGCCCCAGCACCCTGTCCTGACTGAAGCAGACAAAGTGGTCAAACAGGTAGGTAGAAATGAGTAAGGAACAGAGAGTATGGTTATTCTTGCATTGTTTTGTTCGTCTGTCAAAGAAAAGAGTGCTTCTGACTTTTGTCAATGTTCATCTTTATTTTAGGAGAAGAACAAACGGTGGTATCACACTTTGCTCAAGTGTATGATACCATGTGTGTACAGCAGACATCACCAAAGGAACAGGAGACACCTGAGTAGAGAACAAGAATATGAAAAGACTGATGAAAAAAAGCACCAGGAGAAATCAATTTGTTGTAACAGAAGAAATAAGGTTCTTGATCCCGAGATGAAGTGAAACAGATGAGTTTATTGCATGCAAGGAACAATAAAGCCGAAGTCTTGTTTCCCGCAAGAAACAACAAAACCGAAGTATTGTTCAACGTACTGTTACAAACTTTTGGGTTATATAGTGTTTTCTTCTCCGTTTCTGACGTCACTCGGTCTGATGGTAAAGAGGGGGGTTCATGGTATTTGGCCAGTTTACGATGTTCTGGGCAAATGGTCAGTTTAACATTACACCCAGGGGGGTTCCTAGCTGGCATCTGCAATCCTTATCAGTTAACCCCCTTTCCTGCCATAAACCCCAGCTTGTGACTTGGAAGTCTAAACCCCCTACAGAAAAGATTAAATTCAAACCCCCGTCTTCACATCTTTCTTCATTCCCCCCTTATAAAATATGGCATACGTCAGTGTAGCCTATTTTTATACATACAATGTCAGGGCAGATCTTTCCTTTCTTGGCGAACAGGTATGTATTGCCATGACATTGTACGTTCCACGGTTATGGCAAGATGTGATACATGTTTTTGTGCACGTGATGATTACAATTATACATATAAACAATACTACTCCTACAGATAAACACTATAAAAAGGTTCCACCCTAATTCTTCTAAAGTCGAGGCCATTTGAATTAACTCTCGACTCAGAAAGTTCATGCCGGCTTGTGGAAATATTATACCTAAATAATATTCCCAATCAGCCAATTTTCTTTGTGGTCTGTGGTTAGGTCCGAAGGGGCTGTGGGTTTGAACACGGATATGAGGAACCACATATCCTAAATAACATGAGCCAGACCACTGGGCTGGCAGCCATGGGTAGGCTCGTTTTCCACAAATGAAATATGTTCCGTTTGGCGCTCCCCATGCCTCTGAAAATAAGAAGCTTATACCGAATTGTGGGGTGTGCCGATCCCATCCTGGAATTTGGGAGGTAGAGGTGGATATATTTGCAGCGCTGGTAAGGTTGCAACGACTCCATCCAACCAAGTGCAGACCAATTAGTGTGCTGAAAACATATGTTTCCCTCACGTTCCTTATTGAGAGTCAGGTATGGTGGTGTATGGCTTCTGTTATATTTAGGAGCGTAAGAGCCTGTGAAACTCGTGGGCTCTAAGCCTCGCTCCTGTAGATATTGTAATGTTGTGCAGGTTAAAGTCGTGTTATGGCAACCCCCATAGTTTGTCATATTAAAATCTCCTAAATTATCCCTCCAAATGATCATGCCTATGACTTCCTCGAGACGCCAAGGAATGGCCCCCATAGGAAGTCCTCCCTGTACATATTTGGGTAATGCGGCACACACCCAGCAGGCACTTTGGTTGGTTTTCTTAGCTGTCAGATAGGAGAGGCCTAAAAAGGAATTAATTCCATGTTCTCCTTTGTGGGAGAGATGATCATTAATTCCTGCGGAACATAGTCCTACAGCAACAATTATTGTTATAAACAGAAATGATTTCATTCTGAGTCTGTAAATGGGGATGAGGCTCGTCGGCAGTGTGGCGCGTGGATCCAGCGATCTTTTTCCTTCCACTCGAACCGCAGACTCGGTTGTCAACAGGATCTGGATCCCACCTGGGCTGGAGAACCTGTGAAGGAAATTTCCTGATCCACACCCACTCTCCTGGGATGAGGTTGTGCCCTCCTTCAGGTGGTGGTCCCCACGCCTCCAGGACCTGCTCGCGGGCTCCTTGGGTGGCCTCTGTCAGCTACTTGCAATAATACAAAGGAATGGTTGATCCCTCTGAGGAAACCCCAGTCTCAGCACCTGTAAGAGAACTTGTTTCAAATTATTAAAGGCGGCTTTTGCTGCAGGAACCAAGGCAATCTTGTCCTTGTACTGCATTCCCCCCTTAAGCAGATCTGTTAAGAGTTGTGCTCACCCTGCAAAAAACATATTACCCAGGCCCTGTTAAAATTTCACAATGCTAGACACAAAAGGGCCTTATCATAACTGCTTCTATTAGACACTCTAAAGCTGAAGCAACTCAGACTTGTGGGTTTCCTCGTCAGGGGAAGCACTCAGAATAACATCAACATACTGAGTGATCACAGCCAGTTGAAGCCACGTGATACCCTGTTCTGCATAGTCATTCTTTGTAATGCATAATATTTCAACCCAATAGATCTGGGATCAAACCACCCATTAAAATCTGGTACTCGGCAAGTAAAACTTGCTGTCCCAATACTCCTGTGGCCTCCTGCCATCTTCCCATATACATTGCTCTATAGTACACTGTTGAACAGAGGAGTGAAACAAGCAGGACAGTAGTGCTCCAGTATCCCCTAACAGAGAAACCAACACTCCATTAACAGTACATTTTTATTCACTGGACTGGGACAGACTTAGGGAGGCTACAAGGGATTTACAGGATCTAATCGTTAGGTAAACAGATTTTCTCACAAGACGTTATTCTCCCCAGTCTCGATTCTAAACCTACAGCGTTTCAGCATGTCTGGTTTCGAGACATTCGAATAAAACCAAATTGTTTCCACTATTGCAACTAATTGTATAAATTACAATTTATAATAATTTATAATAATACAAAAACTGTTTAACTACTTTTACGTCCACCTGTACTGTACTTATACGTTTCAGACGCTCTTATATTTTCCAATCTCCTTAAGTTGATTTTCGTCAAGTCTCTTTAGTTACGTCTCTAGCCAGTCCCGCTGGCTAAACACACTCACACCGTCATTTAGTAGACCAAAACTCACAGTTACACACATACATGCCGGCACACAAATTCATAAAACACACATACACATCGAGAATATATTTTTCTCTTCGTAATACAATGTGCTGTATTCTTGTTTTACTTTTACATGAATCCTTTTAATTCCTGAAGCGCACTCCAGGTTCGCTGCATTTCTAATTTCGGGTGCGGTACTTTAGCCCACCGGTCAATATCTTATGGTTTTGGATTTGATCGTATTGGGGGTTGAGGGAAGGTAGGTGCGAGAACGGACCCCCTCGGCGGGGTGCGAGACGGAGTTAGAGTGGCGCTGTCATCAACGGCACCAGCCCCTGCTACATCAAGTCCTTTCCCACTTCGAGTGAGAGTACAGACCTGCGGGCGCCCTCCCTCTAACAGGGGAGACCCTGATCCGTCTTTATCACACTCATACCAAGTGTTATCCCAATCAGACCCCCCTTCTCCATATGGCCACTGAGGGAATTGATCCCAATTATTTTCGTTTCCTGCCTGTTTGTTCCCCTGTGGGAGAGCAGGATATAACTTAGTCGCCGGCTGTAGCACATTAACCAGTGCAGCGTGACCAGGAGTTAATTCCTTCTTTAATTTCTCATTCTCCTGTACTGCCTCTTTTAGCTTTTTTTCCTATACTCTTTCGTAGCGAGTAAAGTATATTTTCTTCCGGGTTTTTATTTTCCCCGTAAACACACTTTTAAGTCACATCCCAATTTCTTTTTTTTTTTTCGTCATGTATCTGCCACTGCTGGTGCCGGCCGTGCACCAGGGTGGGAGCTACATGCTTGTGCTTTTGCCAATCAATACTCATATGCTTTCTTTACAGGCGTCTTCGCCCCAAATTCCCTCTGACAAACTCAGCTTTTTCCATATTTTTCTCTTTCTTTTCCGTCAACTTACACTTTTCCGATATATAAACGGACCCTTCCACCACTTTCTCAAACCATCAGTTAGCACACATGTTCGGTCTCTTTAAGATTTACTTTTGTCGTGTGTGAGGTAACAGCTCATTCAGTAGGGGGATGCTTTCACTTGAAAAACCTGTGCATTACTGCACTCATTCAGCCAAGGGCGTCTGTTACCTCCGGATCTAAATACCTCTCAGAGACTTTAGAGAGGATTTACACCGCACTGTTCACAGGTAAGAAACGAGACCTCGAAAACCCCCTTTCTTGATCAGTAATTCACCATCCCCAGTACGCCAGCATCGCTGCTTTTGCCCCGGGGTGGACTTACGCACTGAGCTCAATCAGGGCGATTCTCGGGTCTCAACGTCCTTTAAATCCTGCTACTTAATGCTTTGCTCTTTTATTATGAGGTGTGTTTATGTTAGTGTCGTGCGTGTGTATATGTATTTCACAAACAAGGAAAACACCAAAAACATACATACATATATCTCTTCTACTCCTGTTTCCTTTAAAACAAAAAAAAAACCACGCCACGCCAATCTGTGCACGATCAAGGCGTAGCTAATCTCAGGACCCCAGGCGTAATTAAAGCCCACACCAATCCTGGATTATACGTGCATTTAATGCACCACTCAGCTCCAGAACCCCGGGCGCAATTAAGGCCCACACCGATCCCGAGCCACAGAACTCCGGGTGCAATTAAGACCCACACCAGTTCTGACCTTCAGAACTCCGGGTGCAACTAAGACCCACACCAGTCCTGAACTACGTGCATTTAATGCACCACTTGCTCTAGAACCCCGGGCGCAATTAAGGCCCACACCGATTCAGAGCCTCAGAACTCCGGGTGCAATTAAGACCCAAACCAGTTCTGACCTTCAGAACTCCGGGTGCAATTAAGACCCACACCAGTCCTGACTTCACGGTAAGGGTCCAAAACCCGTTCAAAACTCCACGCGCAATTAAGGCATACACCAGCTTCGAACGCCTGTACACAATACCGCGGAACCCCTGCCAGACCAAATTCTGGGCTTACAGCAAACAACCCATTACATACACCGATGCCTTCCCCGGGCCAGAGGAATTCAGAAACTCACGTTTACTCCGTCATCTCGGGCGATTCTCGCAGGGAGCAGAGATTTCCCAATCGGTCAGAGAGAGTCGGGACTTTTAAATAAAAGAGGAGTCCTTACCTCTTAGTTATGTGCGCGCTGACCGTCTCTCCTGCCGATGGGAAGTTCTGCGCCTTCTGGAGCATCCGCCGACTACGCCAAATTTGTTGTAACAGAAGAAATAAGGTTCTTGATCCCGAGATGAAGTGAAACAGATGAGTTTATTGCATGCAAGGAACAATAAAGCCGAAGTCTTGTTTCCCGCAAGAAACAACAAAACTGAAGTATTGTTCAACGTACTGTTACAAACTTTTGGGTTATATAGTGTTTTCTTCTCCGTTTCTGACGTCACTCGGTCTGATGGTAAAGAGGGGGGTTCATGGTATTTGGCCAGTTTACGATGTTCTGGGCAAATGGTCAGTTTAACATTACACCCAGGGGGGTTCCTAGCTGGCATCTGCAATCCTTATCAGTTAACCCCCTTTCCTGCCATAAACCCCAGCTTGTGACTTGGAAGTCTAAACCCCCTACAGAAAAGATTAAATTCAAACCCCCGTCTTCACATCTTTCTTCACATTGAATATGCACAATCTCGTCCAGTATTTCAATGAAAAGTTTCAGTGTTGTTTTTAGTGTCGTCGTATTGCATACATTTAAAACAATGTGTCTTGTTTAATGAACAATTTCATTTACTTTAGTAAAAAGTGTTGTTTACTGTAGTCCTAGCATGGATGCAATTGTTAGAAAAAACGTGAATGAAAAACTGAATGTTTCATACAATATGGGTTTGTGTTAACCCACACACCTAAGTGAAATGTTTGATTACGTTTACAAGACATAACACATAGTTCAGTTGAGTGTGAAAGGGAACAACAGAGAAAGTCACAAACAAAACATTTGTGAAGGACTTGATGAATGTTTTTTCTTTAGAAATGACAAAAAATAAAGAATTTTTCAACAAGATGTCTTTCTATAGCGAGTTTCATTTGAGATAGTCTTTTCTTAGAAGTGCAAGAGTGGTATTCCCTACAACTTATTCCCCAATTTGATCATTCTCAGAAATTAGGAGACGGAAACCACACCTACTGTAATATTAGACCTTGTAACAAGGCAACTAGGTTTCAATGGCTTAAAAGGTGCAGAAAGAGGCTCATGTATAATGACCTCCAGTGTCCCACAGGTTTCCCAAATCATTTCTTAGAGTTTGGAAAAAGAGGAAATAAAGTGTCTACAGAAAGCGTATACCCCCTTGAACTTTGTTCAGTTTGTTGCGCCAGTGCCAGAGTTTCATGCAATTAAATGAGGACCTCTTTCTAACACCACATATGTTATACTTTCAAAGGGAAAAAAGGAAATATTACATTTTCACCCACATGTTAATATTTGGTAGAAGCCCTTTTCTATTACTTGCCTGACTTGCTTCTTCTGCTGGATGGCTTCTGGTCGCTGGTCAGGATCGACAGCCAGCATGTCCTGGAGCAGTGTCCTTAGCTCAGTGCTTATGGCTCTATTTACTTTCAGGGGGATGTGGAACTGCAGCCAGGGGTTCTCATCCAGGGCCTCTCCAACAGGCCCTGACAGACATATGCTCCTGTATCGGAAACACACTTTAGTTCAATTCTAAAATATTTCTCATAGGACTGAAGGAACCTTTGCCTGTTAAGAGTTAACAATTAGGTCCTCAAGAACTGTTTTACGGTTTTCTACACTCCTGGCTGGCCAAGGTCTCTTTAAGGTCTCTTAAGTGGAGGTGTAACTCATGTATCCTACATGTGATTTAGCAACATGAAAGGGAATAGCTTCTTATCGGATTATGGTCTTGGTTAACTGCCTAAGGCTGACCTAAGTGCCTAACTTTCTGACTTTCTTTATACCTTATATGTTAAGAAGCTTCTTCTGACCAATCAGAAATGTATGCTTTATGTATGAACATTTTGCTCATCAAAGTGAGTGAGAGACAAGGTTAACAGAAATTAGCCACGGCAGTAAATGACAGCATATTTTTGGGTTCTTAAATGGTCTCTACCTGGCACACCTGCAGTGCAAACTGACACACACTGTTTAGAGAAACAGCTACTCTATTACTAGTATTAATGAAACATTTCTTATTCTATGGAACAAAAACAAACAGTAAAACTAAAACACAGATCTCTTAGCTTCCTATTTCATGAACCAGATGACTGAATGACCAAGCCTAACTAGTAGCCAGAACCCCAGTTAACCCTCCGTAACACAAAGTTTAACCACACGACAGGAACTCTTTCAAAATGAGTGAAAATCATAAATGGATCCATAACTTTACATCAATTTACTATGTTGTGCCAATACCTGCATTTACATTTAGAACGAATGATGTCATAGAACCAGCATCACACCAGTTCCAGGTGTCTCCAAGGAGACAACAGAACTTCAGTTGTGTTTGCTAAAATACACACTTTGAAACATACTGTAACACTTAGTTAACATGTCTGGTTTAGTTGAAGAATCGGCTAAGGTAAGTTTCAGGGTTTAATGGTGGGATGGCACCTGTGCTTTTTTCCCCCAACCGCTAGAATATGATTCGCACCAAACCCAAAAGAAATACTGCACAGTTCAGGAACTTCATCAACCTAGCAACTGTAAAATAAGCTTACAAACAACTGAATTGAAATGCCAAAAAGTTCAGAGAAAGGCACAAACTATGTTTACTTGGGGTTTACAAAATTAAAGCTAACTAAAACTGTAATGATAAACAATCATGCTGCCAATGTACAGAGAAATATCATGTTTTTTGAATAATGTATTATTTGTTACATAGGAACCCAGTATAAGGGAATCCCTTGCGATCCTTTCTGCAGAGATAAAGGTAAGTATTGTTTTCTCTTTAGCTCTGTCACTCCAAGAAATATAATGAACATAAATATATTTGCCAATCTTTTCATAGTAATCCAAACAACTCTGCGTGTAGCTGACATTTGTAATATTTATCTACCGCAGTATAACTCTTCTGGCAAGGCGATTGGTATTGTACCTTGAAAGAAAACTGATTGGAAATGTCATGTATTCTATGGTTTCTATTGATGTCAAGTGGCAAATGTTGACTGGTGATGTTATGTGAATCT
The DNA here is from genome assembly GCF_059453375.1 of Lepisosteus platostomus. Classification (NCBI taxonomy): domain Eukaryota; kingdom Metazoa; phylum Chordata; class Actinopteri; order Semionotiformes; family Lepisosteidae; genus Lepisosteus; species Lepisosteus platostomus. The sequence goes on from NC_142637.1 coordinate 12,913,554, forward strand.
TAGGAAATGGTCATTTTTCAATCGAGTCTATGTTTCTCAGAATTTGAGACAGAGAGGTCAATCTCTGCAATCCGAGCTGAGGGCATTTCTTGGAATGGAAAGGTAAGAGCAACGTGTTCTTTGATTTCTCTTAAGACTCTTCGCCAGATTTAACGATGAAAAATGTAAATAATAATAACAAACATTATTTTATATAGTGCCTTGAAAGGTGGCTTCTTTACAGAATGACAAAACCAACTACAATAAATAATACACAAGATATGCATGATGACAATACACAGTTAGAGGAGACAGTAGATGGTCATTGTCAGTGTATTCTGAAGGTAGTTTTCCAATTTTTTGGAACGGGGTAAAAGAGGCCACCTCTACTAGAATCTTTGTCCTAACCAAAAATGTAACAAAGTATAATAATAATATTAAAAATAATAATGATAAACTTTATCTATAGAGCACCTTTCATACAAATAGTGCTTTGGTGCTTTAAAAACCAAGCGTAAAAATAAAATATTAAAATTGAGAGATATACTTTCAGTTGTAAAGGAAAATACAGCAATACAGTAAAGCAACATACATGTCAATTAAATAAATAAAAATTAGGAAAGTCGTAATAAAATAAGAACAATTAAAGAGAACTAAAAAAAGAAACAGAAATAGAAAGAACAAAGAACCACTTTAACTAAAAGCAACATTTTCAAATGTTTTTTAAAACAATGTACCGAGCTTGACTGCCTAATAAAAAGTGGAAGTGAGTTTCATAATTTAGAAGCATAAAAACAAAAAGCAGCCTCTCCACTCTTTCTGCATTTCACATGTGGTATTTGCAGTAGGCCAGTATGTGCAGATCTCAGGTCACGTATAGGAACATATGAAGACAGACATTCAGTAAGGTACAGACGTGCTAGGTCGCTTAAAGCTTTAAAAACAAGTAAAAGAACTTTCAAATTTATCCTAGATAATACAGGTGACCAGTGAAGTTTTTTCAAAACAGGAATGATATTCCTTTTCTTGTATTTGTTAGGATCTGTGCTACTGCATTTCGAACAAGTAGTAAGGGATTTATTGTTTTCTTGGGAAGCCCACAAAACAGAGCATTATAATCATATCCACATCAATGTGAGCAATGGAGAAGTCAAATTAACGTGTCTAAATATCATCTAGTTCTATCCCAGGGAAGAGGGCTTTTGCCTACACAGACGACAAGACACAAAACGCTCAACTGTGCAAAACACGCATAAGGACATCAGTCAGGAGGAACAAGGTAAAGTGTTTTTACTTCTTCACCATGGTCATGTAATTTCACTCCAAGCACTGTCATATGAAATAACTGTGGAAACGACCTCCCCAACATTTTGGGTTGTTGCATTTTGCTTCAATGAATTTTAACCTTTTCTTTTAGACATTAAGAGGAAGGACACATTCACCCTTGGTAGAGATTCAGTTGTTCTATGAGATGTCAAGGTGAGAATTAACCACTTCAGGCATACATCAATCCACATGACTGAAAACTGGCAATGAACAGGATATGGGGATTTTGCTAGTTATGAAGTACAATAATCATCATTACATGATCTAAGACTACTGAAGTATAAGCTGTGTCCCTGACTGATTAATTAGCAAATTCATCTTTGTAGAGTGCAGCTACTATCTATTCAGTGGCATTTCCTTAAAACAACTGTATTCCCACATTCTGAATATGGAGTGAGATCATGTAGAGAATGTTGGACTTGTAATAACTAATTGAAGGATAATAACAATCAACGAAAGTGCTTAAAAGTATCAACAAATGCCTTCAAAGTACTTGACACGGACTTTGCTTTCAAAAGTGAAACATAATTAATGCTTACGTAAGATTTCTCTTGACTTCTCAGGAGTATACTTACTCCAACGACAAGTAACATCACAAACCATTATTTAAGTGCTGATGTTGGAGCTGCAATACTACTACCAAGACAAAAAATGATACAGGTAACACTGCTTTCAGATTTCTAAGAATTGCTAAAATAGTATGTTTACAGAGCATTCAGAGTTGAGAATATGACAAGTTCCTACCATCTCAAACACTGCCAATCTAGAACAAAAAGAAAGTACTTGAACGCCTGCAGTAATCGAACACAAACCAGAACATATCAGTGCATGACAAGGAAATGTAGTCACAAAATGATTCTACCCTTTCAAGTCCCAAAAAGGACCGAGGAACTTACCGGAGGCGATACCTGGATTTCAAACAGAGTACAATGTAGCCACTGTAGGGGAGAAGATCACAGAGAGCTCTTCTCAGATTGCTCAGAGTCAGCCCCAGCACCCTGTCCTGACTGAAGCAGACAAAGTGGTCAAACAGGTAGGTAGAAATGAGTAAGGAACAGAGAGTATGGTTATTCTTGCATTGTTTTGTTCGTCTGTCAAAGAAAAGAGTGCTTCTGACTTTTGTCAATGTTCATCTTTATTTTAGGAGAAGAACAAACGGTGGTATCACACTTTGCTCAAGTGTATGATACCATGTGTGTACAGCAGACATCACCAAAGGAACAGGAGACACCTGAGTAGAGAACAAGAATATGAAAAGACTGATGAAAAAAAGCACCAGGAGAAATCCATTGAATATGCACAATCTCGTCCAGTATTTCAATGAAAAGTTTCAGTGTTGTTTTTAGTGTCGTCGTATTGCATACATTTAAAACAATGTGTCTTGTTTAATGAACAATTTCATTTACTTTAGTAAAAAGTGTTGTTTACTGTAGTCCTAGCATGGATGCAATTGTTAGAAAAAACTTGAATGAAAAACTGAAATGACAAAAAATAAAGAATTTTTCAACAAGATGTCTTTCTATAGCGAGTTTCATTTGAGATAGTCTTTTCTCAGAAGTGCAAGAGTGGTATTCCCTACAACTTATTCCCCAATTTGATCATTCTCAGAAATTAGGAGACGGAAACCACACCTACTGTAATATTAGACCTTGTAACAAGGCAACTAGGTTTCAATGGCTTAAAAGTTGCAGAAAGAGGCTCATGTATAATGACCTCCAGTGTCCCACAGGTTTCCCAAATCATTTCTTAGAGTATGGAAAAAGAGGAAATAAAGTGTCTACAGAAAGCGTATACCCCCTTGAACTTTGTTCAGTTTGTTGCGCCAGTGCCAGAGTTTCATGCAATTAAATGAGGACCTCTTTCTCACACCACATATGTTATACTTTCAAAGGGAAAAAAGAAAATATTACAATTGTATACATTTTCACCCACATGTTAATATTTGGTAGAAGCCCTTTTCACAGCAATTTCAGCTGTGAGTCTGTTGGTAATGGGCTCCACCACCTCTGCACCAACAAGATTTGATCATATTTGAGAATTTCAGAAGTCTGTCTGGTTTAGCTGAAGAATCAGCTAAGGTAAGTTTCAGGAAGAGCATCTGATTTCTTTCAATAAAGCAGAACAGAGAAAAAACACACAATACAAAATCATGAGAATTTGTATCCATATGACGCTTTGACTCGAATACTTTTATCAGACCTACACAGAGTATATACTGTACACACTTTTTCAGCCCAGGTTTATACATTTGGAACTGCCATTTGTAGGTGTTTTTGTGTCTTAGCTCAACACTGTGAAACCTGTAGTTACAAACATGGACGATGAAGACATGAAGACATATATTGTACCTCTGACCGGCCTACCTTCCAAGAGGTGAAAGATGAAACTTTTCCTTTATCGTCAACTCAGTGAATGTCTTTAAACTTTCGAAAACTGTAACAAAGAATAAGTTAAAAAACTTATTTTCATTGGACCCACAGAAAAGTCAAAGTTGTCCATAGAAATGCCCGTCTAAATCAGAAATCTACAGCACAAAGGCAGTGGCCTTTCGGGACATAAAAATGAAATCAGACTTTACTCAGACGAATTGCCCTTGGTCACGGACATCTTGCTATCAGTCACTACAAAGATGTTTTCTCTCGTGCCATGGCTTGCCTGACTTGCTTCTTCTGCTGGATGGCTTCTGGTCGCTGGTCAGGATCGACAGCCAGCATGTCCTGGAGCAGTGTCCTTAGCTCAGTGCTTATGGCTCTATTTACTTTCAGGGGGATGTGGAACTGCAGCCAGGGGTTCTCATGCAGGGCTTCTCCAACAGGCCCTGACAGACATATGCTCCTGTATCGGAAACACACTTTAGTTCAATTCTAAAATATTTCTCATAGGACTGAAGGAACCTTTGCCTGTTAAGAGTTAACAATTAGGTCCTCAAGAACTGTTTTACGGTTTTCTACACTCCTGGCTGGCCAAGGTCTCTTTAAGGTCTCTTAAGTGGAGGTGTAACTCATGTATCCTACAAGTGATTTAGCAACATGAAAGGGAATAGCTTCTTATCGGATTATGGTCTTGGTTAACTGCCTAAGGCTGACCTAAGTGCCTAACTTTCTGACTTTGTTTATACCTTATATGTTAAGAAGCTTCTTCTGACCAATCAGAAATGTATGCTTTATGTATGAACATTTTGCTCATCAAAGTGAGTGAGAGACAAGGTTAACAGAAATTAGCCACGGCAGTAAATGACAGCATATTTTTGGGTTCTTAAATGGTCTCTACCTGGCACACCTGCAGTGTAAACTGACACACACTGTTTAGAGAAACAGCTACTCTATTACTAATATTAATGAAACATTTCTTATTCTATGGAACAAAAACAAACAGTAAAACTAAAACACAGATCTCTTAGCTTCCTATTTCATGAACCAGATGACTGAATGACCAAGCTTAACTAGTAGCCAGAACCCCAGTTAACCCTCCGTAACACAAAGTTTAACCACACGACAGGAACTCTTTCAAACTGAGTGAAAATCATAAATGGATCCATAACTTTACATCAATTTACTATGTTGTGCCAATACCTGCATTTACATTTAGAACGAATGATGTCATAGAACCAGCATCACACCAGTTCCAGGTGTCTCCAAGGAGACAACAGAACTTCAGTTGTGTTTGCTAAAATACACACTTTGAAACATACTGTAACACTTAGTTAACATGTCTGGTTTAGTTGAAGAATCGGCTAAGGTAAGTTTCAGGGTTTAATGGTGGGATGGCACCTGTGCTTTTTTCCCCCAACCGCTAGAATATGATTCGCACCAAACCCAAAAGAAATACTGCACAGTTCAGGAACTTCATCAACCTAGCAACTGTAAAATAAGCTTACAAACAACTGAATTGAAATGCCAAAAAGTTCAGAGAAAGGCAAAAAACTATGTTTACTTGGGGTTTACAAAATTAAAGCTAACTAAAACTGTAATGATAAACAATCATGCTGCCAATGGACAGAGAAATATCATGTTTTTTGAATAATGTATTATTTGTTATATAGGAGCCCAGTATAAGGGAATCCCTTGCGATCCTGTCTGCAGAGATAAAGGTAAGTATTTTTTTCTCTTTAGCTCTGTCACTCCAAGAAATATAATGAACATAAATATATTTGCCAATCTTTTCATAGTAATCCAAACAACTCTGCGTGTATCTGACATTTGTTATATTTATCTACCGCAGTATAACTCTTCTGGCAAGGCGATTGCTATTGTACCTTGAAAGAAAACTGATAGGAAATGTCATGTACTCTATGGTTTCTATTGATGTCAAGTGGCAAATGTTGACTGGTGATGTTATGTGAATCTTAGGAAATGGTCATTTTTCAATCGAGTCTATGTTTCCCAGAATTTGAGACAGAGAGGTCAATCTCTGCAATCCGAGCTGAGGGCATTTCTTGGAATGGAAAGGTAAGAGCAACATGTTCTTTGATATTCTCTTAAGACTCTTCGCCAGATTTTACGATGAAAAATGTAAATAATAATAACAAACATTATTTTATATAGTGCCTTGAAAGGTGGCTTCTTTACACAATGACAAAACCAACTACAATAAATAATACACAAGATATGCATGATGACAATACACAGTTAGAGGAGACAGTAGATGGTCATTGTCAGTGTATTCTGAAGGTAGTTTTCCAATATTTTGGAACAGGGTAAAAGAGGCCACCTCTACTAGAATCTTTGTCCTAACCAAAAATGTAACAAAGTATAATAATAATATTAAAAATAATAATAATAAACTTTATTTATAGAGCACCTTTCATACAAATAGTGCATTGGTGCTTTAAAAACCAAGAGTAAAAATAAAATATTAAAATTGAGAGATATACTTTCAGTTGTAAAGGAAAATACAGCTATACAGTAAAGCAACATACATGTTAATTAAATAAATAAAAATTAGGAAAGTCGTAAAAAAATAAGAACAATTAAAGAGAACTAAAAAAAGAAACAGAAATAGAAAGAACAAAGAACCACTTTAACTAAAAGCAACATTTTCAAATGTTTTTTAAAACAATGTACCAAGCTTAACTGCCTAATAAAAAGTGGAAGTGAGTTTCATAATTTAGAAGCATAAAAACAAAAAGCAGCCTTTCCACTCTTTCTGCATTTCACATGTGGTATTTGCAGTAGGCCAGTATGTGCAGATCTCAGGTCACGTATAGGAACATATGAAGACAGACATTCAGTAAGGTACAGACGTGCTAGGTCGCTTAAAGCTTTAAAAACAAGTAAAAGAACTTTCAAATTTATCCTAGATAATACAGGTGACCAGTGAAGTTTTTTCAAAACAGGAATAATATTCTTTTTCTTGTATTTGTTAGGATCTGTGCTACTGCATTTCGAACAAGTAGTAAGGGATTTATTGTTTTCTTGGGAAGCCCACAAAACAGAGCATTATAATCATATCCACATCAATGTGAGCAATGGAGAAGTCAAATTAACGTGTCTAAATATCATCTAGTTCTATCCCAGGGAAGAGGGCTGTTGCCTACACAGACGACAAGACACAAAACGCTCAACTGTGCAAAACACGCATAAGGACATCAGTCAGGAGGAACAAGGTAAAGTGTTTTTACTTCTTCACCATGGTCATGTAGTTTCACTCCAAGCACTGTCATATGAAATAACTGTGGAAACGACCTCCCCAACATTTTGGGTTGTTGCATTTTGCTTCAATGAATTTTAACCTTTTCTTTTAGACATTAAGAGGAAGGACACATTCACCCTTGGTAGAGATTCAGTTGTTCTATGAGATGTCAAGGTGAGAATTAACCACTTCAGGCATAAGTCAATCCACATGACTGAAAAATGGGCAATGAACAGGATATGGGAATTTTGCTAGTTATAAATTACAATAATCATCATTACATGATCTAAGACTACTGAAGTATAAGCTGTGTCCCTGACTGATTAATTAGCAAATTCATCTTTGTAGAGTGCAGCTACTATCTATTCAGTGGCATTTCCTTAAAACAACTGTATTCCCACATTCTGAATATGGAGTGAGATCATGTAAGAATGTTGGACTTGTAATAACTAATTGAAGGATAATAATAATCAACGAAAGTGCTTAAAAGTATCAACAAATGCCTTCAAAGTACTTGACACGTACTTTGCTTTCAAAAGTGAAACATAATTAATGCTTACGTAAGATTTCTCTTGACTTCTCAGGAGTATACTAACTCCAAGGACAAGTAACATCACAAACCATTATTTAAGTGCTGATGTTGGAGCTGCAATACTACTACCAAGACAAAAAATGATACAGGTAACACTGCTTTCAGATTTCTAAGAATTGCTAAAATAGTATGTTTACAGAGCATTCAGAGTCTCATAGAGAAAATAAGTTGAGAATATGACAAGTTCCTACCATCTCAAACACTGCCAATCTAGAACAAAAAGAAAGTACTTGAACGCCTGCAGTAATCGAACACAAACCAGAACATATCAGTGCATGACAATGAAATGTAGTCACAAAATGATTCTACCCTTTCAAGTCCCAAAAAGGACCGAGGAACTTACCGGAGGCGATACCTGGATTTCAAAAAGAGTACAATGTAGCCACTGTAGGGGAGAAGATCACAGAGAGCTCTTCTCAGATTGCTCAGAGTCAGCCCCAGCACCCTGTCCTGACTGAAGCAGACAAAGTGGTCAAACAGGTAGGTAGAAATGAGTAAGGAACAGAGAGTATGGTTATTCTTGCATTGTTTGTTCGTCTGTCAAAGAAAAGAGTGCTTCTGACTTTTGTCAATGTTCATCTTTATTTTAGGAGAAGAACAAACGGTGGTATCACACTTTGCTCAAGTGTATGATGCCATGTGTGTACAGCAGACATCACCAAAGGAACAGGAGACACCTGAGTAGAGAACAAGAATATGAAAAGACTGATGAAAAAAAGCACCAGGAGAAATCCATTGAATATGCACAATCTCGTCCAGAATTTCAATGAAAAGTTTCAGTGTTGTTTTTAGTGTCGTCGTATTGCATACATTTAAAACAATGTGTCTTGTTTAATGAACAATTTCATTTACTTTAGTAAAAAGTGTTGTTTACTGTAGTCCTAGCATGGATGCAATTGTTAGAAAAAACGGGAATGAAAAACTGAATGTTTAATACAACATGGGTTTGTGTTAACCCACACACCTAAGTGAAATGTTTGATTATGTTTACAAGACATAACACATAGTTCAGTTGAGTGTGAAAGGGAACAACAGAGAAAGTCACAAACAAAACATTTGTGAAGGACTTGATGAATGTTTTTTCTTTAGAAATTACAAAAAATAAAGAATTTTCAACAAGATGTCTTTCTATAGCGAGTTTCATTTGAGATAGTCTTTTCTTAGAAGTGCAAGAGTGGTATTCCCTACAACTTATTCCCCAATTTGATCATTCTCAGAAATTAGGAGACGGAAACCACACCTACTGTAATATTAGACCTTGTAACAAGGCAACTAGGTTTCAATGGCTTAAAAGGTGCAGAAAGAGGCTCATGTATAATGACCTCCAGTGTCCCACAGGTTTCCCAAATCATTTCTTAGACTATGGAAAAAGAGGAAATAAAGTGTCTACAGAAAGCGTATACCCCCTTGAACTTTGTTCAGTTTGTTGCGCCAGTGCCAGAGTTTCATGCAATTAAATGAGGACCTCTTTCTCACACCACATATGTTATACTTTCAATGGGAAAAAAGGAAATATTACAATTGTATACATTTTCACCCACATGTTAATATTTGGTAGAAGCCCTTTTCACAGCAATTTCAGCTGTGAGTCTGTTGGTAATGGGCTCCACCACCTCTGCACCAACAAGATTTGATAATATTTGAGAATTTCAGAAGTCTGTCTGGTTTAGCTGAAGAATCAGCTAAGGTAAGTTTCAGGAAGAGCATCTGATTTCTTTCAATAAAGCAGAACAGAGAAAAAACACACAATACAAAATCATGAGAATTTGTATCCATATGACACTTTGACTCGAATACTTTTATCAGACCCACACAGAGTATATACTGTACACACTTTTTCAGCCCAGGTTTATACATTTGATACATTTGGAACTGCCATTTGTAGGTGTTTTTGTGTCTTAGCTCAACACTGTGAAACCTGTAGTTACAAACATGGAGGATGAAGACATGAAGACATATATTGTACCTCTGACCGGCCTACCTTCGAAGAGGTGAAAGATGAAACTTTTCCTTTATCGTCAACTCAGTGAATGTCTTTAAACTTTCGAAAACTGTAACAAAGAATAAGTTAAAAAACTTATTTTCATTGGACCCACAGAAAAGTCAAAGTTGTCCATAGAAATGCCCGTCTAAATCAGAAATCTACAGCACAAAGGCAGTGGCCTTTCGGGACATAAGAATGAAATCAGACTTTACTCAGACGAATTGCCCTTGGTCACGGACATCTTGCTATCAGTCACTACAAAGATGTTTTCTCTCGTGCCATGGCTTGCCTGACTTGCTTCTTCAGCTGGATGGCTTCTGGTCGCTGGTCAGGATCGACAGCCAGCATGTCCTGGAGCAGTGTCCTTAGCTCCGTGCTTATGGCTCTATTTACTTTCAGGGGGATGTGGAACTGCAGCCAGGGGTTCTCATCCAGGGCCTCTCCAACAGGCCCTGACAGACATATGCTCCTGTATCGGAAACACACTTTAGTTCAATTCTAAAATATTTCTCATAGGACTGAAGGAACCTTTGCCTGTTAAGAGTTAACAATTAGGTCCTCAAGAACTGTTTTACGGTTTTCTACACTCCTGGCTGGCCAAGGTCTCTTTAAGGTCTCTTAAGTGGAGGTGTAACTCATGTATCCTACATGTGATTTAGCAACATGAAAGGGAATAGCTTCTTATCGGATTATGGTCTTGGTTAACTGCCTAAGGCTGACCTAAGTGCCTAACTTTCTGACTTTCTTTATACCTTATATGTTAAGAAGCTTCTTCTGACCAATCAGAAATGTATGCTTTATGTATGAACATTTTGCTCATCAAAGTGAGTGAGAGACAAGGTTAACAGAAATTAGCCACGGCAGTAAATGACAGCATATTTTTGGGTTCTTAAATGGTCTCTACCTGGCACACCTGCAGTGCAAACTGACACACACTGTTTAGAGAAACAGCTACTCTATTACTAGTATTAATGAAACATTTCTTATTCTATGGAACAAAAACAAACAGTAAAACTAAAACACAGATCTCTTAGCTTCCTATTTCATGAACCAGATGACTGAATGACCAAGCCTAACTAGTAGCCAGAACCCCAGTTAACCCTCCGTAACACAAAGTTTAACCACACGACAGGAACTCTTTCAAACTGAGTGAAAATCATAAATGGATCCATAACTTTACATCAATTTACTATGTTGTGCCAATACCTGCATTTACATTTAGAACGAATGATGTCATAGAACCAGCATCACACCAGTTCCAGGTGTCTCCAAGGAGACAACAGAACTTCAGTTGTGTTTGCTAAAATACACACTTTGAAACATACTGTAACACTTAGTTAACATGTCTGGTTTAGTTGAAGAATCGGCTAAGGTAAGTTTCAGGGTTTAATGGTGGGATGGCACCTGTGCTTTTTTCCCCCAACCGCTAGAATATGATTCGCACCAAACCCAAAAGAAATACTGCACAGTTCAGGAACTTCATCAACCTAGCAACTGTAAAATAAGCTTACAAACAACTGAATTGAAATGCCAAAAAGTTCAGAGAAAGGCAAAAAACTATGTTTACTTGGGGTTTACAAAATTAAAGCTAACTAAAACTGTAATGATAAACAATCATGCTGCCAATGGACAGAGAAATATCATGTTTTTTGAATAATGTATTATTTGTTATATAGGAGCCCAGTATAAGGGAATCCCTTGCGATCCTGTCTGCAGAGATAAAGGTAAGTATTTTTTTCTCTTTAGCTCTGTCACTCCAAGAAATATAATGAACATAAATATATTTGCCAATCTTTTCATAGTAATCCAAACAACTCTGCGTGTATCTGACATTTGTTATATTTATCTACCGCAGTATAACTCTTCTGGCAAGGCGATTGCTATTGTACCTTGAAAGAAAACTGATAGGAAATGTCATGTACTCTATGGTTTCTATTGATGTCAAGTGGCAAATGTTGACTGGTGATGTTATGTGAATCTTAGGAAATGGTCATTTTTCAATCGAGTCTATGTTTCCCAGAATTTGAGACAGAGAGGTCAATCTCTGCAATCCGAGCTGAGGGCATTTCTTGGAATGGAAAGGTAAGAGCAACATGTTCTTTGATATTCTCTTAAGACTCTTCGCCAGATTTTACGATGAAAAATGTAAATAATAATAACAAACATTATTTTATATAGTGCCTTGAAAGGTGGCTTCTTTACACAATGACAAAACCAACTACAATAAATAATACACAAGATATGCATGATGACAATACACAGTTAGAGGAGACAGTAGATGGTCATTGTCAGTGTATTCTGAAGGTAGTTTTCCAATATTTTGGAACAGGGTAAAAGAGGCCACCTCTACTAGAATCTTTGTCCTAACCAAAAATGTAACAAAGTATAATAATAATATTAAAAATAATAATAATAAACTTTATTTATAGAGCACCTTTCATACAAATAGTGCATTGGTGCTTTAAAAACCAAGAGTAAAAATAAAATATTAAAATTGAGAGATATACTTTCAGTTGTAAAGGAAAATACAGCTATACAGTAAAGCAACATACATGTTAATTAAATAAATAAAAATTAGGAAAGTCGTAAAAAAATAAGAACAATTAAAGAGAACTAAAAAAAGAAACAGAAATAGAAAGAACAAAGAACCACTTTAACTAAAAGCAACATTTTCAAATGTTTTTTAAAACAATGTACCAAGCTTAACTGCCTAATAAAAAGTGGAAGTGAGTTTCATAATTTAGAAGCATAAAAACAAAAAGCAGCCTTTCCACTCTTTCTGCATTTCACATGTGGTATTTGCAGTAGGCCAGTATGTGCAGATCTCAGGTCACGTATAGGAACATATGAAGACAGACATTCAGTAAGGTACAGACGTGCTAGGTCGCTTAAAGCTTTAAAAACAAGTAAAAGAACTTTCAAATTTATCCTAGATAATACAGGTGACCAGTGAAGTTTTTTCAAAACAGGAATAATATTCTTTTTCTTGTATTTGTTAGGATCTGTGCTACTGCATTTCGAACAAGTAGTAAGGGATTTATTGTTTTCTTGGGAAGCCCACAAAACAGAGCATTATAATCATATCCACATCAATGTGAGCAATGGAGAAGTCAAATTAACGTGTCTAAATATCATCTAGTTCTATCCCAGGGAAGAGGGCTGTTGCCTACACAGACGACAAGACACAAAACGCTCAACTGTGCAAAACACGCATAAGGACATCAGTCAGGAGGAACAAGGTAAAGTGTTTTTACTTCTTCACCATGGTCATGTAGTTTCACTCCAAGCACTGTCATATGAAATAACTGTGGAAACGACCTCCCCAACATTTTGGGTTGTTGCATTTTGCTTCAATGAATTTTAACCTTTTCTTTTAGACATTAAGAGGAAGGACACATTCACCCTTGGTAGAGATTCAGTTGTTCTATGAGATGTCAAGGTGAGAATTAACCACTTCAGGCATAAGTCAATCCACATGACTGAAAAATGGGCAATGAACAGGATATGGGAATTTTGCTAGTTATAAATTACAATAATCATCATTACATGATCTAAGACTACTGAAGTATAAGCTGTGTCCCTGACTGATTAATTAGCAAATTCATCTTTGTAGAGTGCAGCTACTATCTATTCAGTGGCATTTCCTTAAAACAACTGTATTCCCACATTCTGAATATGGAGTGAGATCATGTAAGAATGTTGGACTTGTAATAACTAATTGAAGGATAATAATAATCAACGAAAGTGCTTAAAAGTATCAACAAATGCCTTCAAAGTACTTGACACGTACTTTGCTTTCAAAAGTGAAACATAATTAATGCTTACGTAAGATTTCTCTTGACTTCTCAGGAGTATACTAACTCCAAGGACAAGTAACATCACAAACCATTATTTAAGTGCTGATGTTGGAGCTGCAATACTACTACCAAGACAAAAAATGATACAGGTAACACTGCTTTCAGATTTCTAAGAATTGCTAAAATAGTATGTTTACAGAGCATTCAGAGTCTCATAGAGAAAATAAGTTGAGAATATGACAAGTTCCTACCATCTCAAACACTGCCAATCTAGAACAAAAAGAAAGTACTTGCACGCCTGCAGTAATCGAACACAAACCAGAACATATCAGTGCATGACAATGAAATGTAGTCACAAAATGATTCTACCCTTTCAAGTCCCAAAAAGGACCGAGGAACTTACCGGAGGCGATACCTGGATTTCAAAAAGAGTACAATGTAGCCACTGTAGGGGAGAAGATCACAGAGAGCTCTTCTCAGATTGCTCAGAGTCAGCCCCAGCACCCTGTCCTGACTGAAGCAGACAAAGTGGTCAAACAGGTAGGTAGAAATGAGTAAGGAACAGAGAGTATGGTTATTCTTGCATTGTTTGTTCGTCTGTCAAAGAAAAGAGTGCTTCTGACTTTTGTCAATGTTCATCTTTATTTTAGGAGAAGAACAAACGGTGGTATCACACTTTGCTCAAGTGTATGATGCCATGTGTGTACAGCAGACATCACCAAAGGAACAGGAGACACCTGAGTAGAGAACAAGAATATGAAAAGACTGATGAAAAAAAGCACCAGGAGAAATCCATTGAATATGCACAATCTCGTCCAGAATTTCAATGAAAAGTTTCAGTGTTGTTTTTAGTGTCGTCGTATTGCATACATTTAAAACAATGTGTCTTGTTTAATGAACAATTTCATTTACTTTAGTAAAAAGTGTTGTTTACTGTAGTCCTAGCATGGATGCAATTGTTAGAAAAAACGGGAATGAAAAACTGAATGTTTAATACAACATGGGTTTGTGTTAACCCACACACCTAAGTGAAATGTTTGATTATGTTTACAAGACATAACACATAGTTCAGTTGAGTGTGAAAGGGAACAACAGAGAAAGTCACAAACAAAACATTTGTGAAGGACTTGATGAATGTTTTTTCTTTAGAAATTACAAAAAATAAAGAATTTTCAACAAGATGTCTTTCTATAGCGAGTTTCATTTGAGATAGTCTTTTCTTAGAAGTGCAAGAGTGGTATTCCCTACAACTTATTCCCCAATTTGATCATTCTCAGAAATTAGGAGACGGAAACCACACCTACTGTAATATTAGACCTTGTAACAAGGCAACTAGGTTTCAATGGCTTAAAAGGTGCAGAAAGAGGCTCATGTATAATGACCTCCAGTGTCCCACAGGTTTCCCAAATCATTTCTTAGACTATGGAAAAAGAGGAAATAAAGTGTCTACAGAAAGCGTATACCCCCTTGAACTTTGTTCAGTTTGTTGCGCCAGTGCCAGAGTTTCATGCAATTAAATGAGGACCTCTTTCTCACACCACATATGTTATACTTTCAATGGGAAAAAAGGAAATATTACAATTGTATACATTTTCACCCACATGTTAATATTTGGTAGAAGCCCTTTTCACAGCAATTTCAGCTGTGAGTCTGTTGGTAATGGGCTCCACCACCTCTGCACCAACAAGATTTGATAATATTTGAGAATTTCAGAAGTCTGTCTGGTTTAGCTGAAGAATCAGCTAAGGTAAGTTTCAGGAAGAGCATCTGATTTCTTTCAATAAAGCAGAACAGAGAAAAAACACACAATACAAAATCATGAGAATTTGTATCCATATGACACTTTGACTCGAATACTTTTATCAGACCCACACAGAGTATATACTGTACACACTTTTTCAGCCCAGGTTTATACATTTGATACATTTGGAACTGCCATTTGTAGGTGTTTTTGTGTCTTAGCTCAACACTGTGAAACCTGTAGTTACAAACATGGAGGATGAAGACATGAAGACATATATTGTACCTCTGACCGGCCTACCTTCGAAGAGGTGAAAGATGAAACTTTTCCTTTATCGTCAACTCAGTGAATGTCTTTAAACTTTCGAAAACTGTAACAAAGAATAAGTTAAAAAACTTATTTTCATTGGACCCACAGAAAAGTCAAAGTTGTCCATAGAAATGCCCGTCTAAATCAGAAATCTACAGCACAAAGGCAGTGGCCTTTCGGGACATAAGAATGAAATCAGACTTTACTCAGACGAATTGCCCTTGGTCACGGACATCTTGCTATCAGTCACTACAAAGATGTTTTCTCTCGTGCCATGGCTTGCCTGACTTGCTTCTTCAGCTGGATGGCTTCTGGTCGCTGGTCAGGATCGACAGCCAGCATGTCCTGGAGCAGTGTCCTTAGCTCCGTGCTTATGGCTCTATTTACTTTCAGGGGGATGTGGAACTGCAGCCAGGGGTTCTCATCCAGGGCCTCTCCAACAGGCCCTGACAGACATATGCTCCTGTATCGGAAACACACTTTAGTTCAATTCTAAAATATTTCTCATAGGACTGAAGGAACCTTTGCCTGTTAAGAGTTAACAATTAGGTCCTCAAGAACTGTTTTACGGTTTTCTACACTCCTGGCTGGCCAAGGTCTCTTTAAGGTCTCTTAAGTGGAGGTGTAACTCATGTATCCTACATGTGATTTAGCAACATGAAAGGGAATAGCTTCTTATCGGATTATGGTCTTGGTTAACTGCCTAAGGCTGACCTAAGTGCCTAACTTTCTGACTTTCTTTATACCTTATATGTTAAGAAGCTTCTTCTGACCAATCAGAAATGTATGCTTTATGTATGAACATTTTGCTCATCAAAGTGAGTGAGAGACAAGGTTAACAGAAATTAGCCACGGCAGTAAATGACAGCATATTTTTGGGTTCTTAAATGGTCTCTACCTGGCACACCTGCAGTGCAAACTGACACACACTGTTTAGAGAAACAGCTACTCTATTACTAGTATTAATGAAACATTTCTTATTCTATGGAACAAAAACAAACAGTAAAACTAAAACACAGATCTCTTAGCTTCCTATTTCATGAACCAGATGACTGAATGACCAAGCCTAACTAGTAGCCAGAACCCCAGTTAACCCTCCGTAACACAAAGTTTAACCACACGACAGGAACTCTTTCAAACTGAGTGAAAATCATAAATGGATCCATAACTTTACATCAATTTACTATGTTGTGCCAATACCTGCATTTACATTTAGAACGAATGATGTCATAGAACCAGCATCACACCAGTTCCAGGTGTCTCCAAGGAGACAACAGAACTTCAGTTGTGTTTGCTAAAATACACACTTTGAAACATACTGTAACACTTAGTTAACATGTCTGGTTTAGTTGAAGAATCGGCTAAGGTAAGTTTCAGGGTTTAATGGTGGGATGGCACCTGTGCTTTTTTCCCCCAACCGCTAGAATATGATTCGCACCAAACCCAAAAGAAATACTGCACAGTTCAGGAACTTCATCAACCTAGCAACTGTAAAATAAGCTTACAAACAACTGAATTGAAATGCCAAAAAGTTCAGAGAAAGGCAAAAAACTATGTTTACTTGGGGTTTACAAAATTAAAGCTAACTAAAAGTGTAATGATAAACAATCATGCTGCCAATGGACAGAGAAATATCATGTTTTTTGAATAATGTATTATTTGTTATATAGGAGCCCAGTATAAGGGAATCCCTTGCGATCCTGTCTGCAGAGATAAAGGTAAGTATTTTTTTCTCTTTAGCTCTGTCACTCCAAGAAATATAATGAACATAAATATATTTGCCAATCTTTTCATAGTAATCCAAACAACTCTGCGTGTATCTGACATTTGTAATATTTATCTACCGCAGTATAACTCTTCTGGCAAGGCGATTGCTATTGTACCTTGAAAGAAAACTGATAGGAAATGTCATGTACTCTATGGTTTCTATTGATGTCAAGTGGCAAATGTTGACTGGTGATGTTATGTGAATCTTAGGAAATGGTCATTTTTCAATCGAGTCTATGTTTCCCAGAATTTGAGACAGAGAGGTCAATCTCTGCAATCCGAGCTGAGGGCATTTCTTGGAATGGAAAGGTAAGAGCAACGTGTTCTTTGATATTCTCTTAAGACTCTTCGCCAGATTTTACGATGAAAAATGTAAATAATAATAACAAACATTATTTTATATAGTGCCTTGAAAGGTGGCTTCTTTACACAATGACAAAACCAACTACAATAAATAATACACAAGATATGCATGATGACAATACACAGTTAGAGGAGACAGTAGATGGTCATTGTCAGTGTATTCTGAAGGTAGTTTTCCAATTTTTTGGAACAGGGTAAAAGAGGCCACCTCTACTAGAATCTTTGTCCTAACCAAAAATGTAACAAAGTATAATAATAATATTAAAAATAATAATAATAAACTTTATTTATAGAGCACCTTTCATACAAATAGTGCATTGGTGCTTTAAAAACCAAGAGTAAAAATAAAATATTAAAATTGAGAGATATACTTTCAGTTGTAAAGAAAAATACAGCTATACAGTAAAGCAACATACATGTTAATTAAATAAATAAAAATTAGGAAAGTCGTAATAAAATAAGAACAATTAAAGAGAACTAAAAAAAGAAACAGAAATAGAAAGAACAAAGAACCACTTTAACTAAAAGCAACATTTTCAAATGTTTTTTAAAACAATGTACCAAGCTTAACTGCCTAATAAAAAGTGGAAGTGAGTTTCATAATTTAGAAGCATAAAAACAAAAAGCAGCCTTTCCACTCTTTCTGCATTTCACATGTGGTATTTGCAGTAGGCCAGTATGTGCAGATCTCAGGTCACGTATAGGAACATATGAAGACAGACATTCAGTAAGGTACAGACGTGCTAGGTCGCTTTAAGCTTTAAAAACAAGTAAAAGAACTTTCAAATTTATCCTAGATAATACAGGTGACCAGTGAAGTTTTTTCAAAACAGGAATGATATTCTCTTTCTTGTATTTGTTAGGATCTGTGCTACTGCATTTCGAACAAGTAGTAAGGGATTTATTGTTTTCTTGGGAAGCCCACAAAACAGAGCATTATAATCATATCCACATCAATGTGAGCAATGGAGAAGTCAAATTAACGTGTCTAAATATCATCTAGTTCTATCCCAGGGAAGAGGGCTGTTGCCTACACAGACGACAAGACACAAAACGCTCAACTGTGCAAAACACGCATAAGGACATCAGTCAGGAGGAACAAGGTAAAGTGTTTTTACTTCTTCACCATGGTCATGTAGTTTCACTCCAAGCACTGTCATATGAAATAACTGTGGAAACGACCTCCCCAACATTTTGGGTTGTTGCATTTTGCTTCAATGAATTTTAACCTTTTCTTTTAGACATTAAGAGGAAGGACACATTCACCCTTGGTAGAGATTCAGTTGTTCTATGAGATGTCAAGGTGAGAATTAACCACTTCAGGCATAAGTCAATCCACATGACTGAAAAATGGGCAATGAACAGGATATGGGAATTTTGCTAGTTATAAATTACAATAATCATCATTACATGATCTAAGACTACTGAAGTATAAGCTGTGTCCCTGACTGATTAATTAGCAAATTCATCTTTGTAGAGTGCAGCTACTATCTATTCAGTGGCATTTCCTTAAAACAACTGTATTCCCACATTCTGAATATGGAGTGAGATCATGTAAGAATGTTGGACTTGTAATAACTAATTGAAGGATAATAATAATCAACGAAAGTGCTTAAAAGTATCAACAAATGCCTTCAAAGTACTTGACACGTACTTTGCTTTCAAAAGTGAAACATAATTAATGCTTACGTAAGATTTTTCTTGACTTCTCAGGAGTATACTAACTCCAAGGACAAGTAACATCACAAACCATTATTTAAGTGCTGATGTTGGAGCTGCAATACTACTACCAAGACAAAAAATGATACAGGTAACACTGCTTTCAGATTTCTAAGAATTGCTAAAATAGTATGTTTACAGAGCATTCAGAGTCTCATAGAGAAAATAAGTTGAGAATATGACAAGTTCCTACCATCTCAAACACTGCCAATCTAGAACAAAAAGAAAGTACTTGAACGCCTGCAGTAATCAAACACAAACCAGAACATATCAGTGCATGACAATGAAATGTAGTCACAAAATGATTCTACCCTTTCAAGTCCCAAAAAGGACCGAGGAACTTACCGGAGGCGATACCTGGATTTCAAAAAGAGTACAATGTAGCCACTGTAGGGGAGAAGATCACAGAGAGCTCTTCTCAGATTGCTCAGAGTCAGCCCTAGCACCCTGTCCTGACTGAAGCAGACAAAGTGGTCAAACAGGTAGGTAGAAATGAGTAAGGAACAGAGAGTATGGTTATTCTTGCATTGTTTGTTCGTCTGTCAAAGAAAAGAGTGCTTCTGACTTTTGTCAATGTTCATCTTTATTTTAGGAGAAGAACAAACGGTGGTATCACACTTTGCTCAAGTGTATGATGCCATGTGTGTACAGCAGACATCACCAAAGGAACAGGAGACACCTGAGTAGAGAACAAGAATATGAAAAGACTGATGAAAAAAAGCACCAGGAGAAATCCATTGAATATGCACAATCTCGTCCAGAATTTCAATGAAAAGTTTCAGTGTTGTTTTTAGTGTCGTCGTATTGCATACATTTAAAACAATGTGTCTTGTTTAATGAACAATTTCATTTACTTTAGTAAAAAGTGTTGTTTACTGTAGTCCTAGCATGGATGCAATTGTTAGAAAAAACGGGAATGAAAAACTGAATGTTTAATACAACATGGGTTTGTGTTAACCCACACACCTAAGTGAAATGTTTGATTACGTTTACAAGACATAACACATAGTTCAGTTGAGTGTGAAAGGGAACAACAGAGAAAGTCACAAACAAAACATTTGTGAAGGACTTGATGAATGTTTTTTCTTTAGAAATTACAAAAAATAAAGAATTTTCAACAAGATGTCTTTCTATAGCGAGTTTCATTTGAGATAGTCTTTTCTTAGAAGTGCAAGAGTGGTATTCCCTACAACTTATTCCCCAATTTGATCATTCTCAGAAATTAGGAGACGGAAACCACACCTACTGTAATATTAGACCTTGTAACAAGGCAACTAGGTTTCAATGGCTTAAAAGGTGCAGAAAGAGGCTCATGTATAATGACCTCCAGTGTCCCACAGGTTTCCCAAATCATTTCTTAGACTATGGAAAAAGAGGAAATAAAGTGTCTACAGAAAGCGTATACCCCCTTGAACTTTGTTCAGTTTGTTGTGCCAGTGCCAGAGTTTCATGCAATTAAATGAGGACCTCTTTCTCACACCACATATGTTATACTTTCAATGGGAAAAAAGGAAATATTACAATTGTATACATTTTCACCCACATGTTAATATTTGGTAGAAGCCCTTTTCACAGCAATTTCAGCTGTGAGTCTGTTGGTAATGGGCTCCACCACCTCTGCACCAACAAGATTTGATAATATTTGAGAATTTCAGAAGTCTGTCTGGTTTAGCTGAAGAATCAGCTAAGGTAAGTTTCAGGAAGAGCATCTGATTTCTTTCAATAAAGCAGAACAGAGAAAAAACACACAATACAAAATCATGAGAATTTGTATCCATATGACACTTTGACTCGAATACTTTTATCAGACCTACACAGAGTATATACTGTACACACTTTTTCAGCCCAGGTTTATACATTTGATACATTTGGAACTGCCATTTGTAGGTGTTTTTGTGTCTTAGCTCAACACTGTGAAACCTGTAGTTACAAACATGGAGGATGAAGACATGAAGACATATATTGTACCTCTGACCGGCCTACCTTCCAAGAGGTGAAAGATGAAACTTTTCCTTTATCGTCAACTCAGTGAATGTCTTTAAACTTTCGAAAACTGTAACAAAGAATAAGTTAAAAAACCTATTTTCATTGGACCCACAGAAAAGTCAAAGTTGTCCATAGAAATGCCCGTCTAAATCAGAAATCTACAGCACAAAGGCAGTGGCCTTTCGGGACATAAGAATGAAATCAGACTTTACTCAGACGAATTGCCCTTGGTCACGGACATCTTGCTATCAGTCACTACAAAGATGTTTTCTCTCGTGCCATGGCTTGCCTGACTTGCTTCTTCAGCTGGATGGCTTCTGGTCGCTGGTCAGGATCGACAGCCAGCATGTCCTGGAGCAGTGTCCTTAGCTCCGTGCTTATGGCTCTATTTACTTTCAGGGGGATGTGGAACTGCAGCCAGGGGTTCTCATGCAGGGCCTCTCCAACAGGCCCTGACAGACATATGCTCCTGTATCGGAAACACACTTTAGTTCAATTCTAAAATATTTCTCATAGGACTGAAGGAACCTTTGCCTGTTAAGAGTTAACAATTAGGTCCTCAAGAACTGTTTTACGGTTTTCTACACTCCTGGCTGGCCACGGTCTCTTTAAGGTCTCTTACGTGGAGGTGTAACTCATGTATCCTACATGTGATTTAGCAACATGAAAGGGAATAGCTTCTTATCGGATTATGGTCTTGGTTAACTGCCTAAGGCTGACCTAAGTGCCTAACTTTCTGACTTTGTTTATACCTTATATGTTAAGAAGCTTCTTCTGACCAATCAGAAATGTATGCTTTATGTATGAACATTTTGCTCATCAAAGTGAGTGAGAGACAAGGTTAACAGAAATTAGCCACGGCAGTAAATGACAGCATATTTTTGGGTTCTTAAATGGTCTCTACCTGGCACACCTGCAGTGCAAACTGACACACACTGTTTAGAGAAACAGCTACTCTATTACTAATATTAATGAAACATTTCTTATTCTATGGAACAAAAACAAACAGTAAAACTAAAACACAGATCTCTTAGCTTCCTATTTCATGAACCAGATGACTGAATGACCAAGCCTAACTAGTAGCCAGAACCCCAGTTAACCCTCCGTAACACAAAGTTTAACCACACGACAGGAACTCTTTCAAACTGAGTGAAAATCATAAATGGATCCATAACTTTACATCAATTTACTATGTTGTGCCAATACCTGCATTTACATTTAGAACGAATGATGTCATAGAACCAGCATCACACCAGTTCCAGGTGTCTCCAAGGAGACAACAGAACTTCAGTTGTGTTTGCTAAAATACACACTTTGAAACATACTGTAACACTTAGTTAACATGTCTGGTTTAGTTGAAGAATCGGCTAAGGTAAGTTTCAGGGTTTAATGGTGGGATGGCACCTGTGCTTTTTTCCCCCAACCGCTAGAATATGATTCGCACCAAACCCAAAAGAAATACTGCACAGTTCAGGAACTTCATCAACCTAGCAACTGTAAAATAAGCTTACAAACAACTGAATTGAAATGCCAAAAAGTTCAGAGAAAGGCACAAACTATGTTTACTTGGGGTTTCCAAAATTAAAGCTAACTAAAACTGTAATGATAAACAATCATGCTGCCAATGGACAGAGAAATATCATGTTTTTTGAATAATGTATTATTTGTTATATAGGAACCCAGTATAAGGGAATCCCTTGCGATCCTGTCTGCAGAGATAAAGGTAAGTATTTTTTTCTCTTTAGCTCTGTCACTCCAAGAAATATAATGAACATAAATATATTTGCCAATCTTTTCATAGTAATCCAAACAACTCTGCGTGTATCTGACATTTGTAATATTTATCTACCGCAGTATAACTCTTCTGGCAAGGCGATTGCTATTGTACCTTGAAAGAAAACTGATTGGAAATGTCATGTACTCTATGGTTTCTATTGATGTCAAGTGGCAAATGTTGACTGGTGATGTTATGTGAATCTTAGGAAATGGTCATTTTTCAATCGAGTCTATGTTTCTCAGAATTTGAGACAGAGAGGTCAATCTCTGCAATCCGAGCTGAGGGCATTTCTTGGAATGGAAAGGTAAGAGCAACGTGTTCTTTGATATTCTCTTAAGACTCTTCGCCAGATTTTACGATGAAAAATGTAAATAATAATAACAAACATTATTTTATATAGTGCCTTGAAAGGTGGCTTCTTTACACAATGACAAAACCAACTACAATAAATAATACACAAGATATGCATGATGACAATACACAGTTAGAGGAGACAGTAGATGGTCATTGTCAGTGTATTCTGAAGGTAGTTTTCCAATTTTTTGGAACAGGGTAAAAGAGGCCACCTCTACTAGAATCTTTGTCCTAACCAAAAATGTAACAAAGTATAATAATAATATTAAAAATAATAATAATAAACTTTATTTATAGAGCACCTTTCATACAAATAGTGCATTGGTGCTTTAAAAACCAAGAGTAAAAATAAAATATTAAAATTGAGAGATATACTTTCAGTTGTAAAGGAAAATACAGCTATACAGTAAAGCAACATACATGTTAATTAAATAAATAAAAATTAGGAAAGTCGTAATAAAATAAGAACAATTAAAGAGAACTAAAAAAAGAAACAGAAATAGAAAGAACAAAGAACCACTTTAACTAAAAGCAACATTTTCAAATGTTTTTTAAAACAATGTACCAAGCTTAACTGCCTAATAAAAAGTGGAAGTGAGTTTCATAATTTAGAAGCATAAAAACAAAAAGCAGCCTTTCCACTCTTTCTGCATTTCACATGTGGTATTTGCAGTAGGCCAGTATGTGCAGATCTCAGGTCACGTATAGGAACATATGAAGACAGACATTCAGTAAGGTACAGACGTGCTAGGTCGCTTTAAGCTTTAAAAACAAGTAAAAGAACTTTCAAATTTATCCTAGATAATACAGGTGACCAGTGAAGTTTTTTCAAAACAGGAATGATATTCTCTTTCTTGTATTTGTTAGGATCTGTGCTACTGCATTTCGAACAAGTAGTAAGGGATTTATTGTTTTCTTGGGAAGCCCACAAAACAGAGCATTATAATCATATCCACATCAATGTGAGCAATGGAGAAGTCAAATTAACGTGTCTAAATATCATCTAGTTCTATCCCAGGGAAGAGGGCTGTTGCCTACACAGACGACAAGACACAAAACGCTCAACTGTGCAAAACACGCATAAGGACATCAGTCAGGAGGAACAAGGTAAAGTGTTTTTACTTCTTCACCATGGTCATGTAGTTTCACTCCAAGCACTGTCATATGAAATAACTGTGGAAACGACCTCCCCAACATTTTGGGTTGTTGCATTTTGCTTCAATGAATTTTAACCTTTTCTTTTAGACATTAAGAGGAAGGACACATTCACCCTTGGTAGAGATTCAGTTGTTCTATGAGATGTCAAGGTGAGAATTAACCACTTCA
The DNA here is from genome assembly GCF_059453375.1 of Lepisosteus platostomus. Taxonomy (NCBI): domain Eukaryota; kingdom Metazoa; phylum Chordata; class Actinopteri; order Semionotiformes; family Lepisosteidae; genus Lepisosteus; species Lepisosteus platostomus. The sequence continues at coordinate 12,938,205 of NC_142637.1, forward strand.
GGCATAAGTCAATCCACATGACTGAAAAATGGGCAATGAACAGGATATGGGAATTTTGCTAGTTATAAATTACAATAATCATCATTACATGATCTAAGACTACTGAAGTATAAGCTGTGTCCCTGACTGATTAATTAGCAAATTCATCTTTGTAGAGTGCAGCTACTATCTATTCAGTGGCATTTCCTTAAAACAACTGTATTCCCACATTCTGAATATGGAGTGAGATCATGTAAGAATGTTGGACTTGTAATAACTAATTGAAGGATAATAATAATCAACGAAAGTGCTTAAAAGTATCAACAAATGCCTTCAAAGTACTTGACACGTACTTTGCTTTCAAAAGTGAAACATAATTAATGCTTACGTAAGATTTTTCTTGACTTCTCAGGAGTATACTAACTCCAAGGACAAGTAACATCACAAACCATTATTTAAGTGCTGATGTTGGAGCTGCAATACTACTACCAAGACAAAAAATGATACAGGTAACACTGCTTTCAGATTTCTAAGAATTGCTAAAATAGTATGTTTACAGAGCATTCAGAGTCTCATAGAGAAAATAAGTTGAGAATATGACAAGTTCCTACCATCTCAAACACTGCCAATCTAGAACAAAAAGAAAGTACTTGAACGCCTGCAGTAATCAAACACAAACCAGAACATATCAGTGCATGACAATGAAATGTAGTCACAAAATGATTCTACCCTTTCAAGTCCCAAAAAGGACCGAGGAACTTACCGGAGGCGATACCTGGATTTCAAAAAGAGTACAATGTAGCCACTGTAGGGGAGAAGATCACAGAGAGCTCTTCTCAGATTGCTCAGAGTCAGCCCTAGCACCCTGTCCTGACTGAAGCAGACAAAGTGGTCAAACAGGTAGGTAGAAATGAGTAAGGAACAGAGAGTATGGTTATTCTTGCATTGTTTGTTCGTCTGTCAAAGAAAAGAGTGCTTCTGACTTTTGTCAATGTTCATCTTTATTTTAGGAGAAGAACAAACGGTGGTATCACACTTTGCTCAAGTGTATGATGCCATGTGTGTACAGCAGACATCACCAAAGGAACAGGAGACACCTGAGTAGAGAACAAGAATATGAAAAGACTGATGAAAAAAAGCACCAGGAGAAATCCATTGAATATGCACAATCTCGTCCAGAATTTCAATGAAAAGTTTCAGTGTTGTTTTTAGTGTCGTCGTATTGCATACATTTAAAACAATGTGTCTTGTTTAATGAACAATTTCATTTACTTTAGTAAAAAGTGTTGTTTACTGTAGTCCTAGCATGGATGCAATTGTTAGAAAAAACGGGAATGAAAAACTGAATGTTTAATACAACATGGGTTTGTGTTAACCCACACACCTAAGTGAAATGTTTGATTACGTTTACAAGACATAACACATAGTTCAGTTGAGTGTGAAAGGGAACAACAGAGAAAGTCACAAACAAAACATTTGTGAAGGACTTGATGAATGTTTTTTCTTTAGAAATTACAAAAAATAAAGAATTTTCAACAAGATGTCTTTCTATAGCGAGTTTCATTTGAGATAGTCTTTTCTTAGAAGTGCAAGAGTGGTATTCCCTACAACTTATTCCCCAATTTGATCATTCTCAGAAATTAGGAGACGGAAACCACACCTACTGTAATATTAGACCTTGTAACAAGGCAACTAGGTTTCAATGGCTTAAAAGGTGCAGAAAGAGGCTCATGTATAATGACCTCCAGTGTCCCACAGGTTTCCCAAATCATTTCTTAGACTATGGAAAAAGAGGAAATAAAGTGTCTACAGAAAGCGTATACCCCCTTGAACTTTGTTCAGTTTGTTGTGCCAGTGCCAGAGTTTCATGCAATTAAATGAGGACCTCTTTCTCACACCACATATGTTATACTTTCAATGGGAAAAAAGGAAATATTACAATTGTATACATTTTCACCCACATGTTAATATTTGGTAGAAGCCCTTTTCACAGCAATTTCAGCTGTGAGTCTGTTGGTAATGGGCTCCACCACCTCTGCACCAACAAGATTTGATAATATTTGAGAATTTCAGAAGTCTGTCTGGTTTAGCTGAAGAATCAGCTAAGGTAAGTTTCAGGAAGAGCATCTGATTTCTTTCAATAAAGCAGAACAGAGAAAAAACACACAATACAAAATCATGAGAATTTGTATCCATATGACACTTTGACTCGAATACTTTTATCAGACCTACACAGAGTATATACTGTACACACTTTTTCAGCCCAGGTTTATACATTTGATACATTTGGAACTGCCATTTGTAGGTGTTTTTGTGTCTTAGCTCAACACTGTGAAACCTGTAGTTACAAACATGGAGGATGAAGACATGAAGACATATATTGTACCTCTGACCGGCCTACCTTCCAAGAGGTGAAAGATGAAACTTTTCCTTTATCGTCAACTCAGTGAATGTCTTTAAACTTTCGAAAACTGTAACAAAGAATAAGTTAAAAAACTTATTTTCATTGGACCCACAGAAAAGTCAAAGTTGTCCATAGAAATGCCCGTCTAAATCAGAAATCTACAGCACAAAGGCAGTGGCCTTTCGGGACATAAGAATGAAATCAGACTTTACTCAGACGAATTGCCCTTGGTCACGGACATCTTGCTATCAGTCACTACAAAGATGTTTTCTCTCGTGCCATGGCTTGCCTGACTTGCTTCTTCAGCTGGATGGCTTCTGGTCGCTGGTCAGGATCGACAGCCAGCATGTCCTGGAGCAGTGTCCTTAGCTCCGTGCTTATGGCTCTATTTACTTTCAGGGGGATGTGGAACTGCAGCCAGGGGTTCTCATGCAGGGCCTCTCCAACAGGCCCTGACAGACATATGCTCCTGTATCGGAAACACACTTTAGTTCAATTCTAAAATATTTCTCATAGGACTGAAGGAACCTTTGCCTGTTAAGAGTTAACAATTAGGTCCTCAAGAACTGTTTTACGGTTTTCTACACTCCTGGCTGGCCACGGTCTCTTTAAGGTCTCTTACGTGGAGGTGTAACTCATGTATCCTACATGTGATTTAGCAACATGAAAGGGAATAGCTTCTTATCGGATTATGGTCTTGGTTAACTGCCTAAGGCTGACCTAAGTGCCTAACTTTCTGACTTTGTTTATACCTTATATGTTAAGAACCTTCTTCTGACCAATCAGAAATGTATGCTTTATGTATGAACATTTTGCTCATCAAAGTGAGTGAGAGACAAGGTTAACAGAAATTAGCCACGGCAGTAAATGACAGCATATTTTTGGGTTCTTAAATGGTCTCTACCTGGCACACCTGCAGTGCAAACTGACACACACTGTTTAGAGAAACAGCTACTCTATTACTAATATTAATGAAACATTTCTTATTCTATGGAACAAAAACAAACAGTAAAACTAAAACACAGATCTCTTAGCTTCCTATTTCATGAACCAGATGACTGAATGACCAAGCCTAACTAGTAGCCAGAACCCCAGTTAACCCTCCGTAACACAAAGTTTAACCACACGACAGGAACTCTTTCAAACTGAGTGAAAATCATAAATGGATCCATAACTTTACATCAATTTACTATGTTGTGCCAATACCTGCATTTACATTTAGAACGAATGATGTCATAGAACCAGCATCACACCAGTTCCAGGTGTCTCCAAGGAGACAAAACTTCAGTTGTGTTTGCTAAAATACACACTTTGAAACATACTGTAACACTTAGTTAACATGTCTGGTTTAGTTGAAGAATCGGCTAAGGTAAGTTTCAGGGTTTAATGGTGGGATGGCACCTGTGCTTTTTTCCCCCAACCGCTAGAATATGATTCGCACCAAACCCAAAAGAAATACTGCACAGTTCAGGAACTTCATCAACCTAGCAACTGTAAAATAAGCTTACAAACAACTGAATTGAAATGCCAAAAAGTTCAGAGAAAGGCACAAACTATGTTTACTTGGGGTTTACAAAATTAAAGCTAACTAAAACTGTAATGATAAACAATCATGCTGCCAATGGACAGAGAAATATCATGTTTTTTGAATAATGTATTATTTGTTATATAGGAACCCAGTATAAGGGAATCCCTTGCGATCCTGTCTGCAGAGATAAAGGTAAGTATTTTTTTCTCTTTAGCTCTGTCACTCCAAGAAATATAATGAACATAAATATATTTGCCAATCTTTTCATAGTAATCCAAACAACTCTGCGTGTATCTGACATTTGTAATATTTATCTACCGCAGTATAACTCTTCTGGCAAGGCGATTGCTATTGTACCTTGAAAGAAAACTGATTGGAAATGTCATGTACTCTATGGTTTCTATTGATGTCAAGTGGCAAATGTTGACTGGTGATGTTATGTGAATCTTAGGAAATGGTCATTTTTCAATCGAGTCTATGTTTCTCAGAATTTGAGACAGAGAGGTCAATCTCTGCAATCCGAGCTGAGGGCATTTCTTGGAATGGAAAGGTAAGAGCAACGTGTTCTTTGATATTCTCTTAAGACTCTTCGCCAGATTTTACGATGAAAAATGTAAATAATAATAACAAACATTATTTTATATAGTGCCTTGAAAGGTGGCTTCTTTACACAATGACAAAACCAACTACAATAAATAATACACAAGATATGCATGATGACAATACACAGTTAGAGGAGACAGTAGATGGTCATTGTCAGTGTATTCTGAAGGTAGTTTTCCAATTTTTTGGAACAGGGTAAAAGAGGCCACCTCTACTAGAATCTTTGTCCTAACCAAAAATGTAACAAAGTATAATAATAATATTAAAAATAATAATAATAAACTTTATTTATAGAGCACCTTTCATACAAATAGTGCATTGGTGCTTTAAAAACCAAGAGTAAAAATAAAATATTAAAATTGAGAGATATACTTTCAGTTGTAAAGGAAAATACAGCTATACAGTAAAGCAACATACATGTTAATTAAATAAATAAAAATTAGGAAAGTCGTAATAAAATAAGAACAATTAAAGAGAACTAAAAAAAGAAACAGAAATAGAAAGAACAAAGAACCACTTTAACTAAAAGCAACATTTTCAAATGTTTTTTAAAACAATGTACCAAGCTTAACTGCCTAATAAAAAGTGGAAGTGAGTTTCATAATTTAGAAGCATAAAAACAAAAAGCAGCCTTTCCACTCTTTCTGCATTTCACATGTGGTATTTGCAGTAGGCCAGTATGTGCAGATCTCAGGTCACGTATAGGAACATATGAAGACAGACATTCAGTAAGGTACAGACGTGCTAGGTCGCTTAAAGCTTTAAAAACAAGTAAAAGAACTTTCAAATTTATCCTAGATAATACAGGTGACCAGTGAAGTTTTTTCAAAACAGGAATGATATTCTCTTTCTTGTATTTGTTAGGATCTGTGCTACTGCATTTCGAACAAGTAGTAAGGGATTTATTGTTTTCTTGGGAAGCCCACAAAACAGAGCATTATAATCATATCCACATCAATGTGAGCAATGGAGAAGTCAAATTAACGTGTCTAAATATCATCTAGTTCTATCCCAGGGAAGAGGGCTGTTGCCTACACAGACGACAAGACACAAAACGCTCAACTGTGCAAAACACGCATAAGGACATCAGTCAGGAGGAACAAGGTAAAGTGTTTTTACTTCTTCACCATGGTCATGTAGTTTCACTCCAAGCACTGTCATATGAAATAACTGTGGAAACGACCTCCCCAACATTTTGGGTTGTTGCATTTTGCTTCAATGAATTTTAACCTTTTCTTTTAGACATTAAGAGGAAGGACACATTCACCCTTGGTAGAGATTCAGTTGTTCTATGAGATGTCAAGGTGAGAATTAACCACTTCAGGCATAAGTCAATCCACATGACTGAAAAATGGGCAATGAACAGGATATGGGAATTTTGCTAGTTATAAATTACAATAATCATCATTACATGATCTAAGACTACTGAAGTATAAGCTGTGTCCCTGACTGATTAATTAGCAAATTCATCTTTGTAGAGTGCAGCTACTATCTATTCAGTGGCATTTCCTTAAAACAACTGTATTCCCACATTCTGAATATGGAGTGAGATCATGTAAGAATGTTGGACTTGTAATAACTAATTGAAGGATAATAATAATCAACGAAAGTGCTTAAAAGTATCAACAAATGCCTTCAAAGTACTTGACACGTACTTTGCTTTCAAAAGTGAAACATAATTAATGCTTACGTAAGATTTTTCTTGACTTCTCAGGAGTATACTAACTCCAAGGACAAGTAACATCACAAACCATTATTTAAGTGCTGATGTTGGAGCTGCAATACTACTACCAAGACAAAAAATGATACAGGTAACACTGCTTTCAGATTTCTAAGAATTGCTAAAATAGTATGTTTACAGAGCATTCAGAGTCTCATAGAGAAAATAAGTTGAGAATATGACAAGTTCCTACCATCTCAAACACTGCCAATCTAGAACAAAAAGAAAGTACTTGAACGCCTGCAGTAATCAAACACAAACCAGAACATATCAGTGCATGACAATGAAATGTAGACACAAAATGATTCTACCCTTTCAAGTCCCAAAAAGGACCGAGGAACTTACCGGAGGCGATACCTGGATTTCAAAAAGAGTACAATGTAGCCACTGTAGGGGAGAAGATCACAGAGAGCTCTTCTCAGATTGCTCAGAGTCAGCCCCAGCACCCTGTCCTGACTGAAGCAGACAAAGTGGTCAAACAGGTAGGTAGAAATGAGTAAGGAACAGAGAGTATGGTTATTCTTGCATTGTTTGTTCGTCTGTCAAAGAAAAGAGTGCTTCTGACTTTTGTCAATGTTCATCTTTATTTTAGGAGAAGAACAAACGGTGGTATCACACTTTGCTCAAGTGTATGATGCCATGTGTGTACAGCAGACATCACCAAAGGAACAGGAGACACCTGAGTAGAGAACAAGAATATGAAAAGACTGATGAAAAAAAGCACCAGGAGAAATCCATTGAATATGCACAATCTCGTCCAGAATTTCAATGAAAAGTTTCAGTGTTGTTTTTAGTGTCGTCGTATTGCATACATTTAAAACAATGTGTCTTGTTTAATGAACAATTTCATTTACTTTAGTAAAAAGTGTTGTTTACTGTAGTCCTAGCATGGATGCAATTGTTAGAAAAAACGGGAATGAAAAACTGAATGTTTAATACAACATGGGTTTGTGTTAACCCACACACCTAAGTGAAATGTTTGATTACGTTTACAAGACATAACACATAGTTCAGTTGAGTGTGAAAGGGAACAACAGAGAAAGTCACAAACAAAACATTTGTGAAGGACTTGATGAATGTTTTTTCTTTAGAAATTACAAAAAATAAAGAATTTTTCAACAAGATGTCTTTCTATAGCGAGTTTCATTTGAGATAGTCTTTTCTTAGAAGTGCAAGAGTGGTATTCCCTACAACTTATTCCCCAATTTGATCATTCTCAGAAATTAGGAGACGGAAACCACACCTACTGTAATATTAGACCTTGTAACAAGGCAACTAGGTTTCAATGGCTTAAAAGGTGCAGAAAGAGGCTCATGTATAATGACCTCCAGTGTCCCACAGGTTTCCCAAATCATTTCTTAGACTATGGAAAAAGAGGAAATAAAGTGTCTACAGAAAGCGTATACCCCATTGAACTTTGTTCAGTTTGTTGCGCCAGTGCCAGAGTTTCATTCAATTAAATGAGGACCTCTTTCTCCCACCACATATGTTATACTTTCAATGGGAAAAAAGGAAATATTACAATTGTATACATTTTCACCCACATGTTAATATTTGGTAGAAGCCCTTTTCACAGCAATTTCAGCTGTGAGTCTGTTGGTAATGGGCTCCACCACCTCTGCACCAACAAGATTTGATAATATTTGAGAATTTCAGAAGTCTGTCTGGTTTAGCTGAAGAATCAGCTAAGGTAAGTTTCAGGAAGAGCATCTGATTTCTTTCAATAAAGCAGAACAGAGAAAAAACACACAATACAAAATCATGAGAATTTGTATCCATATGACACTTTGACTCGAATACTTTTATCAGACCCACACAGAGTATATACTGTACACACTTTTTCAGCCCAGGTTTATACATTTGATGCATTTGGAACTGCCATTTGTAGGTGTCTTTGTGTCTTAGCTCAACACTGTGAAACCTGTAGTTACAAACATGGAGGATGAAGACATGAAGACATATATTGTACCTCTGACCGGCCTACCTTCGAAGAGGTGAAAGATGAAACTTTTCCTTTATCGTCAACTCAGTGAATGTCTTTAAACTTTCGAAAACTGTAACAAAGAATAAGTTAAAAAACTTATTTTCATTGGACCCACAGAAAAGTCAAAGTTGTCCATAGAAATGCCCGTCTAAATCAGAAATCTACAGCACAAAGGCAGTGGCCTTTCGGGACATAAGAATGAAATCAGACTTTACTCAGATGAATTGCCCTTGGTCACGGACATCTTGCTATCAGTAACTACAAAGATGTTTTCTCTCGTGCCATGGCTTGCCTGACTTGCTTCTTCAGCTGGATGGCTTCTGGTCGCTGGTCAGGATCGACAGCCAGCATGTCCTGGAGCAGTGTCCTTAGCTCCGTGCTTATGGCTCTATTTACTTTCAGGGGGATGTGGAACTGCAGCCAGGGGTTCTCATGCAGGGCCTCTCCAACAGGCCCTGACAGACATATGCTCCTGTATCGGAAACACACTTTAGTTCAATTCTAAAATATTTCTCATAGGACTGAAGGAACCTTTGCCTGTTAAGAGTTAACAATTAGGTCCTCAAGAACTGTTTTACGGTTTTCTACACTCCTGGCTGGCCAAGGTCTCTTTAAGGTCTCTTACGTGGAGGTGTAACTCATGTATCCTACATGTGATTTAGCAACATGAAAGGGAATAGCTTCTTATCGGATTATGGTCTTGGTTAACTGCCTAAGGCTGACCTAAGTGCCTAACTTTCTGACTTTGTTTATACCTTATATGTTAAGAAGCTTCTTCTGACCAATCAGAAATGTATGCTTTATGTATGAACATTTTGCTCTTCAAAGTGAGTGAGAGACAAGGTTAACAGAAATTAGCCACGGCAGTAAATGACAGCATATTTTTGGGTTCTTAAATGGTCTCTACCTGGCACACCTGCAGTGCAAACTGACACACACTGTTTAGAGAAACAGCTACTCTATTACTAATATTAATGAAACATTTCTTATTCTATGGAACAAAAACAAACAGTAAAACTAAAACACAGATCTCTTAGCTTCCTATTTCATGAACCAGATGACTGAATGACCAAGCCTAACTAGTAGCCAGAACCCCAGTTAACCCTCCGTAACACAAAGTTTAACCACACGACAGGAACTCTTTCAAACTGAGTGAAAATCATAAATGGATCCATAACTTTACATCAATTTACTATGTTGTGCCAATACCTGCAATTACATTTAGAACGAATGATGTCATAGAACCAGCATCACACCAGTTCCAGGTGTCTCCAAGGAGACAACAGAACTTCAGTTGTGTTTGCTAAAATACACACTTTGAAACATACTGTAACACTTAGTTAACATGTCTGGTTTAGTTGAAGAATCGGCTAAGGTAAGTTTCAGGGTTTAATGGTGGGATGGCACCTGTGCTTTTTTCCCCCAACCGCTAGAATATGATTCGCACCAAACCCAAAAGAAATACTGCACAGTTCAGGAACTTCATCAACCTAGCAACTGTAAAATAAGCTTACAAACAACTGAATTGAAATGCCAAAAAGTTCAGAGAAAGGCACAAACTATGTTTACTTGGGGTTTCCAAAATTAAAGCTAACTAAAACTGTAATGATAAACAATCATGCTGCCAATGGACAGAGAAATATCATGTTTTTTGAATAATGTATTATTTGTTATATAGGAACCCAGTATAAGGGAATCCCTTGCGATCCTGTCTGCAGAGATAAAGGTAAGTATTTTTTTCTCTTTAGCTCTGTCACTCCAAGAAATATAATGAACATAAATATATTTGACAATCTTTTCATAGTAATCCAAACAACTCTGCGTGTATCTGACATTTGTAATATTTATCTACCGCAGTATAACTCTTCTGGCAAGGCGATTGCTATTGTACCTTGAAAGAAAACTGATTGGAAATGTCATGTACTCTATGGTTTCTATTGATGTCAAGTGGCAAATGTTGACTGGTGATGTTATGTGAATCTTAGGAAATGGTCATTTTTCAATCGAGTCTATGTTTCTCAGAATTTGAGACAGAGAGGTCAATCTCTGCAATCCGAGCTGAGGGCATTTCTTGGAATGGAAAGGTAAGAGCAACGTGTTCTTTGATATTCTCTTAAGACTCTTCGCCAGATTTTACGATGAAAAATGTAAATAATAATAACAAACATTATTTTATATAGTGCCTTGAAAGGTGGCTTCTTTACACAATGACAAAACCAACTACAATAAATAATACACAAGATATGCATGATGACAATACACAGTTAGAGGAGACAGTAGATGGTCATTGTCAGTGTATTCTGAAGGTAGTTTTCCAATTTTTTGGAACAGGGTAAAAGAGGCCACCTCTACTAGAATCTTTGTCCTAACCAAAAATGTAACAAAGTATAATAATAATATTAAAAATAATAATAATAAACTTTATTTATAGAGCACCTTTCATACAAATAGTGCATTGGTGCTTTAAAAACCAAGAGTAAAAATAAAATATTAAAATTGAGAGATATACTTTCAGTTGTAAAGGAAAATACAGCTATACAGTAAAGCAACATACATGTTAATTAAATAAATAAAAATTAGGAAAGTCGTAAAAAAATAAGAACAATTAAAGAGAACTAAAAAAAGAAACAGAAATAGAAAGAACAAAGAACCACTTTAACTAAAAGCAACATTTTCAAATGTTTTTTAAAACAATGTACCGAGCTTAACTGCCTAATAAAAAGTGGAAGTGAGTTTCATAATTTAGAAGCATAAAAACAAAAAGCAGCCTTTCCACTCTTTCTGCATTTCACATGTGGTATTTGCAGTAGGCCAGTATGTGCAGATCTCAGGTCACGTATAGGAACATATGAAGACAGACATTCAGTAAGGTACAGACGTGCTAGGTCGCTTAAAGCTTTAAAAACAAGTAAAAGAACTTTCAAATTTATCCTAGATAATACAGGTGACCAGTGAAGTTTTTCAAAACAGGAATGATATTCTCTTTCTTGTATTTGTTAGGATCTGTGCTACTGCATTTCGAACAAGTAGTAAGGGATTTATTGTTTTCTTGGGAAGCCCACAAAACAGAGCATTATAATCATATCCACATCAATGTGAGCAATGGAGAAGTCAAATTAACGTGTCTAAATATCATCTAGTTCTATCCCAGGGAAGAGGGCTGTTGCCTACACAGACGACAAGACACAAAACGCTCAACTGTGCAAAACACGCATAAGGACATCAGTCAGGAGGAACAAGGTAAAGTGTTTTTACTTCTTCACCATGGTCATGTAGTTTCACTCCAAGCACTGTCATATGAAATAACTGTGGAAACGACCTCCCCAACATTTTGGGTTGTTGCATTTTGCTTCAATGAATTTTAACCTTTTCTTTTAGACATTAAGAGGAAGGACACATTCACCCTTGGTAGAGATTCAGTTGTTCTATGAGATGTCAAGGTGAGAATTAACCACTTCAGGCATAAGTCAATCCACATGACTGAAAAATGGGCAATGAACAGGATATGGGGATTTTGCTAGTTATAAAGTACAATAATCATCATTACATGATCTAAGACTACTGAAGTATAAGCTGTGTCCCTGACTGATTAATTAGCAAATTCATCTTTGTAGAGTGCAGCTACTATCTATTCAGTGGCATTTCCTTAAAACAACTGTATTCCCACATTCTGAATATGGAGTGAGATCATGTAAGGATGTTGGACTTGTAATAACTAATTGAAGGATAATAATAATCAACGAAAGTGCTTAAAAGTATCAACAAATGCCTTCAAAGTACTTGACACGTACTTTGCTTTCAAAAGTGAAACATAATTAATGCTTACGTAAGATTTCTCTTGACTTCTCAGGAGTATACTAACTCCAAGGACAAGTAACATCACAAACCATTATTTAAGTGCTGATGTTGGAGCTGCAATACTACTACCAAGACAAAAAATGATACAGGTAACACTGCTTTCAGATTTCTAAGAATTGCTAAAATAGTATGTTTACAGAGCATTCAGAGTCTCATAGAGAAAATAAGTTGAGAATATGACAAGTTCCTACCATCTCAAACACTGCCAATCTAGAACAAAAAGAAAGTACTTGAACGCCTGCAGTAATCGAACACAAACCAGAACATATCAGTGCATGACAAGGAAATGTAGTCACAAAATGATTCTACCCTTTCAAGTCCCAAAAAAGACCGAGGAACTTACCGGAGGCGATACCTGGATTTCAAACAGAGTACAATGTAGCCACTGTAGGGGAGAAGATCACAGAGAGCTCTTCTCAGATTGCTCAGAGTCAGCCCCAGCACCCTGTCCTGACTGAAGCAGACAAAGTGGTCAAACAGGTAGGTAGAAATGAGTAAGGAACAGAGAGTATGGTTATTCTTGCATTGTTTTGTTTGTCTGTCAAAGAAAAGAGTGCTTCTAACTTTTGTCAATGTTCATCTTTACTTTAGGAGAAGAACAAACGGTGGTATCACACTTTGCTCAAGTGTATGATACCATGTGTGTACAGCAGACATCACCAAAGGAACAGGAGACACCTGAGTAGAGAACAAGAATATGAAAAGACTGATGAAAAAAAGCACCAGGAGAAATCCATTGAATATGCACAATCTCGTCCAGTATTTCAATGAAAAGTTTCAGTGTTGTTTTTAGTGTCGTCGTATTGCATACATTTAAAACAATGTGTCTTGTTTAATGAATAATTTCATTTACTTTAGTAAAAAGTGTTGTTTACTGTAGTCCTAGCATGGATGCAATTGTTAGAAAAAACGTGAATGAAAAACTGAATGTTTCATACAATATGGGTTTGTGTTAACCCACACACCTAAGTGAAATGTTTGATTACGTTTACAAGACATAACACATAGTTCAGTTGAGTGTGAAAGGGAACAACAGAGAAAGTCACAAACAAAACATTTGTGAAGGACTTGATGAATGTTTTTTCTTTAGAAATTACAAAAAATAAAGAATTTTTCAACAAGATGTCTTTCTATAGCGAGTTTCATTTGAGATAGTCTTTTCTTAGAAGTGCAAGAGTGGTATTCCCTACAACTTATTCCCCAATTTGATCATTCTCAGAAATTAGGAGACGGAAACCACACCTACTGTAATATTAGACCTTGTAACAAGGCAACTAGGTTTCAATGGCTTAAAAGGTGCAGAAAGAGGCTCATGTATAATGACCTCCAGTGTCCCACAGGTTTCCCAAATCATTTCTTAGAGTATGGAAAAAGAGGAAATAAAGTGTCTACAGAAAGCGTATACCCCCTTGAACTTTGTTCAGTTTGTTGCGCCAGTGCCAGAGTTTCATGCAATTAAATGAGGACCTCTTTCTCACACCACATATGTTATACTTTCAATGGGAAAAAAGGAAATATTACAATTGTATACATTTTCACCCACATGTTAATATTTGGTAGAAGCCCTTTTCACAGCAATTTCAGCTGTGAGTCTGTTGGTAATGGGCTCCACCACCTCTGCACCAACAAGATTTGATAATATTTGAGAATTTCAGAAGTCTGTCTGGTTTAGCTGAAGAATCAGCTAAGGTAAGTTTCAGGAAGAGCATCTGATTTCTTTCAATAAAGCAGAACAGAGAAAAAACACACAATACAAAATCATGAGAATTTGTATCCATATAACACTTTGACTCAAATACTTTTATCAGACCTACACAGAGTATATACTGTACACACTTTTTCAGCCCAGGATTATACATTTGATACATTTGGAACTGCCATTTGTAGGTGTTTTTGTGTCTTAGCTCAACACTGTGAAACCTGTAGTTACAAACATGGACGATGAAGACATGTAGACATATATTGTACCTCTGACCGGCCTACCTTCCAAGAGGTGAAAGATGAAGCTTTTCCTTTATCGTCAACTCAGTGAATGTCTTTAAACTTTCGAAAACTGTAACAAAGAATACGTTAAAAAACTTATTTTCATTGGACCCACAGAAAAGTCAAAGTTGTCCATAGAAATGCCCGTCTAAATCAGAAATCTACAGCACAAAGGCAGTGGCCTTTCGGGACATAAAAATGAAATCAGACTTTACTCAGACGAATTGCCCTTGGTCACGGACATCTTGCTATCAGTCACTACAAAGATGTTTTCTCTCGTGCCATGGCTTGCCTGACTTGCTTCTTCTGCTGGATGGCTTCTGGTCGCTGGTCAGGATTGACAGCCAGCATGTCCTGGAGCAGTGTCCTTAGCTCCGTGCTTATGGCTCTATTTACTTTCAGGGGGATGTGGAACTGCAGCCAGGGGTTCTCATGCAGGGCCTCTCCAACAGGTCCTGACAGACATATGCTCCTGTATCGGAAACACACTTTAGTTCAATTCTAAAATATTTCTCGTAGGACTGAAGGAACCTTTGCCTGTTAAGAGTTAACAATTAGGTCCTCAAGAACTGTTTTACGGTTTTCTACACTCCTGGCTGGCCAAGGTCTCTTTAAGGTCTCTTAAGTGGAGGTGTAACTCATGTATCCTACATGTGATTTAGCAACATGAAAGGGAATAGCTTCTTATCGGATTATGGTCTTGGTTAACTGCCTAAGGCTGACCTAAGTGCCTAACTTTCTGACTTTCTTTATACCTTATATGTTAAGAAGCTTCTTCTGACCAATCAGAAATGTATGCTTTATGTATGAACATTTTGCTCATCAAAGTGAGTGAGAGACAAGGTTAACAGAAATTAGCCACGGCAGTAAATGACAGCATATTTTTGGGTTCTTAAATGGTCTCTACCTGGCACACCTGCAGTGCAAACTGACACACACTGTTTAGAGAAACAGCTACTCTATTACTAATATTAATGAAACATTTCTTATTCTATGGAACAAAAACAAACAGTAAAACTAAAACACAGATCTCTTAGCTTCCTATTTCATGAACCAGATGACTGAATGACCAAGCCTAACTAGTAGCCAGAACCCCAGTTAACCCTCCGTAACACAAAGTTTAACCACACGACAGGAACTCTTTCAAACTGAGTGAAAATCATGAATGGATCCATAACTTTACATCAATTTACTATGTTGTGCCAATACCTGCATTTACATTTAGAACGAATGATGTCATAGAACCAGCATCACACCAGTTCCAGGTGTCTCCAAGGAGACAACAGAACTTCAGTTGTGTTTGCTAAAATACACACTTTGAAACATACTGTAACACTTAGTTAACATGTCTGGTTTAGTTGAAGAATCGGCTAAGGTAAGTTTCAGGGTTTAATGGTGGGATGGCACCTGTGCTTTTTTCCCCCAACCGCTAGAATATGATTCGCACCAAACCCAAAAGAAATACTGCACAGTTCAGGAACTTCATCAACCTAGCAACTGTAAAATATGCTTACAAACAACTGAATTGAAATGCCAAAAAGTTCAGAGAAAGGCACAAACTATGTTTACTTGGGGTTTACAAAATTAAAGCTAACTAAAACTGGAATGATAAACAATCATGCTGCCAATGGACAGAGAAATATCATGTTTTTTGAATAATGTATTATTTGTTATATAGGAACCCAGTATAAGGGAATCCCTTGCGATCCTGTCTGCAGAGATAAAGGTAAGTATTTTTTTCTCTTTAGCTCTGTCACTCCAAGAAATATAATGAACATAAATATATTTGCCAATCTTTTCATAGTAATCCAAACAACTCTGCGTGCATCTGACATTTGTAATATTTATCTACCGCAGTATAACTCTTCTGGCAAGGCGATTGGTATTGTACCTTGAAAGAAAACTGATTGGAAATGTCATGTACTCTATGGTTTCTATTGATGTCAAGTGGCAAATGTTGACTGGTGATGTTATGTGAATCTTAGGAAATGGTCATTTTTCAATCGAGTCTATGTTTCTCAGAATTTGAGACAGAGAGGTCAATCTCTGCAATCCGAGCTGAGGGCATTTCTTGGAATGGAAAGGTAAGAGCAACGTGTTCTTTGATATTCTCTTAAGACTCTTCGCCAGATTTGACGATGAAAAATGTAAATAATAATAACAAACATTATTTTATATAGTGCCTTGAAAGGTGGCTTCTTTACAGAATGACAAAACCAACTACAATAAATAATACACAAGATATGCATGATGACAATACACAGTTAGAGGAGACAGTACATGGTCATCCTGGTCAGTGTATCCTGAAGGTAGTTTTCCAATTTTTTGGAACGGGGTAAAAGAGGCCACCTCTATTAGAATCTTTGTCCTAACCAAAAATGTAACAAAGTATAATAATAATATTAAAAATAATAATAATAATAAACTTTATTTATAGAGCACCTTTCATACAAATAGTGCTTTGGTGCTTTAAAAAGCAAGCGTAAAAATAAAATATTAAAATTGAGAGATATACTTTCAGTTGTCAAGGAAAATACAGCAATACAGTAAAGCAACATACATGTCAATTAAATAAATAAAAATTAGGAAAGTCGTAATAAAATAAGAACAATTAAAGAGAACTAAAAAAAGAAACAGAAATAGAAAGAACAAAGAACCACTTTAACTAAAAGCAACATTTTCAAATGTTTTTTAAAACAATGTACCGAGCTTGACTGCCTAATAAAAAGTGGAAGTGAGTTTCATAATTTAGAAGCATAAAAACAAAAAGCAGCCTCTCCACTCTTTCTGCATTTCACATGTGGTATTTGCAGTAGGCCAGTATGTGCAGATCTCAGGTCACGTATAGGAACATATGAAGACAGACATTCAGTAAGGTACAGACGTGCTAGGTCGCTTAAAGCTTTAAAAACAAGTAAAAGAACTTTCAAATTTATCCTAGATAATACAGGTGACCAGTGAAGTTTTTTCAAAACAGGAATGATATTCTCTTTCTTGTATTTGTTAGGATCTGTGCTACTGCATTTCGAACAAGTAGTAAGGGACTTATTGTTTTCTTGGGAAGCCCACAAAACAGAGCATTATAATCATATCCACATCAATGTGAGCAATGGAGAAGTCAAATTAACGTGTCTAAATATCATCTAGTTCTATCCCAGGGAAGAGGGCTGTTGCCTACACAGACGACAAGACACAAAACGCTCAACTGTGCAAAACACGCATAAGGACATCAGTCAGGAGGAACAAGGTAAAGTGTTTTTACTTCTTCACCATGGTCATGTAGTTTCACTCCAAGCACTGTCTTATGAAATAACTGTGGAAACGACCTCCCCAACATTTTGGGTTGTTGCATTTTGCTTCAATGAATTTTAACCTTTTCTTTTAGACATTAAGAGGAAGGACACATTCACCCTTGGTAGAGATTCAGTTGTTCTACGAGATGTCAAGGTGAGAATTAACCACTTCAGGCATAAGTCAATCCACATGACCGGAAATGGGGCAATGAACAGGATATGGGGATTTTGCTAGTTATAAAGTACAATAATCATCATTAAATGATCTAAGACTACTGAAGTATAAGCTGTGTCCCTGACTGATTAATTAGCAAATTCATCTTCGTAGAGTGGAGCTACACTGAATATGGAGTGAGATCATGTAGGGAATGTTGGACTTGTAATAACTAATTGAAGGATAATAATAATCAACGAAAGTGCTTAAAAGTATCAACAAATGCCTTCAAAGTACTTGACACGTACTTTGCTTTCAAAAGTGAAACATAATTAATGCTTACGTAAGATTTCTCTTGACTTCTCAGGAGTATACTAACTCCAAGGACAAGTAACATCACAAACCATTATTTAAGTGCTGATGTTGGAGCTGCAATACTACTACCAAGACAAAAAATGATACAGGTAACACTGCTTTCAGATTTCTAAGAATTGCTAAAATAGTATGTTTACAGAGCATTCAGAGTTGAGAATATGACAAGTTCCTACCATCTCAAACACTGCCAATCTAGAACAAAAAGAAAGTACTTGAACGCCTGCAGTAATCGAACACAAACCAGAACATATCAGTGCATGACAAGGAAATGTAGTCACAAAATGATTCTACCCTTTCAAGTCCCAAAAAGGACAGAGGAACTTACCGGAGGCGATACCTGGATTTCAAACAGAGTACAATGTAGCCACTGTAGGGGAGAAGATTACAGAGAGCTCTTCTCAGATTGCTCAGAGTCAGCCCCAGCACCCTGTCCTGACTGAAGCAGACAAAGTGGTCAAACAGGTAGGTAGAAATGAGTAAGGAACAGAGAGTATGGTCATTCTTGCATTGTTTTGTTCCTCTGTCAAAGAAAAGAGTGCTTCTGACTTTTGTCAATGTTCATCTTTATTTTAGGAGAAGAACAAACGGTGGTATCACACTTTGCTCAAGTGTATGATACCATGTGTGTACAGCAGACATCACCAAAGGAACAGGAGACACCTGAGTAGAGAACAAGAATATGAAAAGACTGATGAAAAAAAGCACCAGGAGAAATCCATTGAATATGCACAATCTCGTCCAGTATTTCAATGAAAAGTTTCAGTGTTGTTTTTAGTGTCGTCGTATTGCATACATTTAAAACAATGTGTCTTGTTTAATGAGCAATTTCATTTACTTTAGTAAAAAGTGTTGTTTACTGTAGTCCTAGCATGGATGCAATTGTTAGAAAAAACGTGAATGAAAAACTGAATGTTTCATACAATATGGGTTTGTGTTAACCCACACACCTAAGTGAAATGTTTGATTACGTTTACAAGACATAACACATAGTTCAGTTGAGTGTGAAAGGGAACAACAGAGAAAGTCACAAACAAAACATTTGTGAAGGACTTGATGAATGTTTTTTCTTTAGAAATGACAAAAAATAAAGAATTTTTCAACAAGATGTCTTTCTATAGCGAGTTTAATTTGAGATAGTCTTTTCTTAGAAGTGCAAGAGTGGTATTCCCTACAACTTATTCCCCAATTTGATCATTCTCAGAAATTAGGAGACGGAAACCACACCTACTGTAATATTAGACCTTGTAACAAGGCAACTAGGTTTCAATGGCTTAAAAGGTGCAGAAAGAGGCTCATGTATAATGACCTCCAGTGTCCCACAGGTTTCCCAAATCATTTCTTAGAGTATGGAAAAAGAGGAAATAAAGTGTCTACAGAAAGCGTATACCCCCTTGAACTTTGTTCAGTTTGTTGCGCCAGTGCCAGAGTTTCATGCAATTAAATGAGGACCTCTTTCTCACACCACATATGTTATACTTTCAATGGGAAAAAAGGAAATATTACAATTGTATACATTTTCACCCACATGTTAATATTTGGTAGAAGCCCTTTTCACAGCAATTTCAGCTGTGAGTCTGTTGGTAATGGGCTCCACCACCTCTGCACCAACAAGATTTGATAATATTTGAGAATTTCAGAAGTCTGTCTGGTTTAGCTGAAGAATCAGCTAAGGTAAGTTTCAGGAAGAGCATCTGATTTCTTTCGATAAAGCAGAACAGAGAAAAAACACACAATACAAAATCATGAGAATTTGTATCCATATGACACTTTGACTCGAATACTTTTATCAGACCTACACAGAGTATATACTGTACACACTTTTTCAGCCCAGGTTTATACATTTGATACATTTGGAACTGCCATTTGTAGGTGTTTTTGTGTCTTAGCTCAACACTGTGAAACCTGTAGTTACAAACATGGAGGATGAAGACATGAAGACATATATTGTACCTCTGACCGGCCTAC
Organism: Lepisosteus platostomus; assembly: GCF_059453375.1. Taxonomy (NCBI): domain Eukaryota; kingdom Metazoa; phylum Chordata; class Actinopteri; order Semionotiformes; family Lepisosteidae; genus Lepisosteus; species Lepisosteus platostomus. The sequence goes on from NC_142637.1 coordinate 12,958,051, forward strand.
CTTCCAAGAGGTGAAAGATGAAACTTTTCCTTTATCGTCAACTCAGTGAATGTCTTTAAACTTTCGAAAACTGTAACAAAGAATACGTTAAAAAACTTATTTTCATTGGACCCACAGAAAAGTCAAAGTTGTCCATAGAAATGCCCGTCTAAATCAGAAATCTACAGCACAAAGGCAGTGGCCTTTCGGGACATAAAAATGAAATCAGACTTTACTCAGACGAATTGCCCTTGGTCACGGACATCTTGCTATCAGTCACTACAAAGATGTTTTCTCTCGTGCCATGGCTTGCCTGACTTGCTTCTTCTGCTGGATGGCTTCTGGTCGCTGGTCAGGATTGACAGCCAGCATGTCCTGGAGCAGTGTCCTTAGCTCCGTGCTTATGGCTCTATTTACTTTCAGGGGGATGTGGAACTGCAGCCAGGGGTTCTCATGCAGGGCCTCTCCAACAGGTCCTGACAGACATATGCTCCTGTATCGGAAACACACTTTAGTTCAATTCTAAAATATTTCTCGTAGGACTGAAGGAACCTTTGCCTGTTAAGAGTTAACAATTAGGTCCTCAAGAACTGTTTTACGGTTTTCTACACTCCTGGCTGGCCAAGGTCTCTTTAAGGTCTCTTAAGTGGAGGTGTAACTCATGTATCCTACATGTGATTTAGCAACATGAAAGGGAATAGCTTCTTATCGGATTATGGTCTTGGTTAACTGCCTAAGGCTGACCTAAGTGCCTAACTTTCTGACTTTCTTTATACCTTATATGTTAAGAAGCTTCTTCTGACCAATCAGAAATGTATGCTTTATGTATGAACATTTTGCTCATCAAAGTGAGTGAGAGACAAGGTTAACAGAAATTAGCCACGGCAGTAAATGACAGCATATTTTTGGGTTCTTAAATGGTCTCTACCTGGCACACCTGCAGTGCAAACTGACACACACTGTTTAGAGAAACAGCTACTCTATTACTAATATTAATGAAACATTTCTTATTCTATGGAACAAAAACAAACAGTAAAACTAAAACACAGATCTCTTAGCTTCCTATTTCATGAACCAGATGACTGAATGACCAAGCCTAACTAGTAGCCAGAACCCCAGTTAACCCTCCGTAACACAAAGTTTAACCACACGACAGGAACTCTTTCAAACTGAGTGAAAATCATGAATGGATCCATAACTTTACATCAATTTACTATGTTGTGCCAATACCTGCATTTACATTTAGAACGAATGATGTCATAGAACCAGCATCACACCAGTTCCAGGTATCTAAAATACATAAACTTAGAAACATACTGTAACACTTAGTTAACATGTCTGGTTTAGTTGAAGAATCGGCTAAGGTAAGTTTCAGGGTTTAATGGTGGGATGGCACCTGTGCTTTTTTCCCCCAACCGCTAGAATATGATTCGCACCAAACCCAAAAGAAATACTGCACAGTTCAGGAACTTCATCAACCTAGCAACTGTAAAATATGCTTACAAACAACTGAATTGAAATGCCAAAAAGTTCAGAGAAAGGCACAAACTATGTTTACTTGGGGTTTACAAAATTAAAGCTAACTAAAACTGGAATGATAAACAATCATGCTGCCAATGGACAGAGAAATATCATGTTTTTTGAATAATGTATTATTTGTTATATAGGAACCCAGTATAAGGGAATCCCTTGCGATCCTGTCTGCAGAGATAAAGGTAAGTATTTTTTTCTCTTTAGCTCTGTCACTCCAAGAAATATAATGAACATAAATATATTTGCCAATCTTTTCATAGTAATCCAAACAACTCTGCGTGCATCTGACATTTGTAATATTTATCTACCGCAGTATAACTCTTCTGGCAAGGCGATTGGTATTGTACCTTGAAAGAAAACTGATTGGAAATGTCATGTACTCTATGGTTTCTATTGATGTCAAGTGGCAAATGTTGACTGGTGATGTTATGTGAATCTTAGGAAATGGTCATTTTTCAATCGAGTCTATGTTTCTCAGAATTTGAGACAGAGAGGTCAATCTCTGCAATCCGAGCTGAGGGCATTTCTTGGAATGGAAAGGTAAGAGCAACGTGTTCTTTGATATTCTCTTAAGACTCTTCGCCAGATTTGACGATGAAAAATGTAAATAATAATAACAAACATTATTTGATATAGTGCCTTGAAAGGTGGCTTCTTTACAGAATGACAAAACCAACTACAATAAATAATACACAAGATATGCATGATGACAATACACAGTTAAAGGAGACAGTAGATGGTCATGGTCAGTGTATTCTGAAGGTAGTTTTCCAATTTTTTGGAACGGGGTAAAAGAGGTCACCTCTACTAGAATCTTTGTCCTAACCAAAAATGTAACAAAGTATAATAATAATATTAAAAATAATAATAATAAACTTTATCTATAGAGCACCTTTCATACAAATAGTGCTTTGGTGCTTTAAAACCAAGCGTAAAAATAAAATATTAAAATTGAGAGATATACTTTCAGTTGTCAAGGAAAATACAGCAATACAGTAAAGCAACATACATGTCAATTAAATAAATAAAAATTAGGAAAGTCGTAATAAAATAAAAACAATTAAAGAGAACTAAAAAAAGAAACAGAAATAGAAAGAACAAAGAACCACTTTAACTAAAAGCAACATTTTCAAATGTTTTTTAAAACAATGTACCGAGCTTGACTGCCTAATAAAAAGTGGAAGTGAGTTTCATAATTTAGAAGCATAAAAACAAAAAGCAGCCTCTCCACTCTTTCTGCATTTCACATGTGGTATTTGCAGTAGGCCAGTATGTGCAGATCTCAGGTCACGTATAGGAACATAGGAAGACAGACATTCAGTAAGGTACAGACGTGCTAGGTCGCTTAAAGCTTTAAAAACAAGTAAAATAACTTTCAAATTTATCCTAGATAATACAGGTGACCAGTGAAGTTTTTTCAAAACAGGAATGATATTCTCTTTCTTGTATTTGTTAGGATCTGTGCTACTGCATTTCGAACAAGTAGTAAGGGATTTATTGTTTTCTTGGGAAGCCCACAAAACAGAGCATAATAATCATATCCACATCAATGTGAGCAATGGAGAAGTCAAATTAACGTGTGTAAATATCATCTAGTTCTATCCCAGGGAAGAGGGCTGTTGCCTACACAGACGACAAGACACAAAACGCTCAACTGTGCAAAACACGCATAAGGACATCAGTCAGGAGGAACAAGGTAAAGTGTTTTTTCTTCTTCACCATGGTCATGTAGTTTCACTCCAAGCACTGTCATATGAAATAACTGTGGAAACGACCTCCCCAACATTTTGGGTTGTTGCATTTTGCTTCAATGAATTTTAACCTTTTCTTTTAGACATTAAGAGGAAGGACACATTCACCCTTGGTAGAGATTCAGTTGTTCTATGAGATGTCAAGGTGAGAATTAACCACTTCAGGGATAAGTCAATCCACATAACTGAAAAAGGGGCAATGAACAGGATATGGGGATTTAACTAGTTATAAAGTACAATAATCATCATTACATGATCTAAGACTACTGAAGTATAAGCTGTGTCCCTGACTGATTAATTAGCAAATTCATCTTTGTAGAGTGCAGCTACTATCTATTCAGTGGCATTTCCTTAAAACAACTGTATTCCCACATTCTGAATATGGAGTGAGATCATGTAGAGAATGTTGGACTTGTAATAACTAATTGAAGGATAATAATAATCAACGAAAGTGCTTAAAAGTATCAACAAATGCCTTCAAAGTACTCGACACGTACTTTGCTTTCAAAAGTGAAACATAATTAATGCTTACGTAAGATTTCTCTTGACTTCTCAGGAGTATACTAACTCCAAGGACAAGTAACATCACAAACCATTATTTAAGTGCTGATGTTGGAGCTGCAATACTACTACCAAGACAAAAAATGATACAGGTAACACTGCTTTCAGATTTCTAAGAATTGCTAAAATAGTATGTTTACAGAGCATTCAGAGTTGAGAATATGACAAGTTCCTACCATCTCAAACACTGCCGATCTAGAACAAAAAGAAAGTACTTGAGCGCCTGCAGTAATCGAACACAAACCAGAACATATCAGTGCATGACAAGGAAATGTAGTCACAAAATGATTCTACCCTTTCAAGTCCCAAAAAGGACAGAGGAACTTACCGGAGGCGATACCTGGATTTCAAACAGAGTACAATGTAGCCACTGTAGGGGAGAAGATCACAGAGAGCTCTTCTCAGATTGCTCAGAGTCAGCCCCAGCACCCTGTCCTGTCAGAAGCAGACAAAGTGGTCAAACAGGTAGGTAGAAATGAGTAAGGAACAGAGAGTATGGTTATTCTTGCATTGTTTTGTTCGTCTGTCAAAGAAAAGAGTGCTTCTGACTTTTGTCAATGTTCATCTTTATTTTAGGAGAAGAACAAACGGTGGTATCACACTTTGCTCAAGTGTATGATACCATGTGTGTACAGCAGACATCACCAAAGGAACAGGAGACACCTGAGTAGAGAACAAGAATATGAAAAGACTGATGAAAAAAGGCACCAGGAGAAATCCATTGAATATGCAAAATCTCGTCCAGTATTTCAATGAAAAGTTTCAGTGTTGTTTTTAGTGTCGTCGTATTGCATACATTTAAAACAATGTGTCTTGTTTAATGAACAATTTCATTTACTTTAGTAAAAAGTGTTGTTTACTGTAGTCCTAGCATGGATGCAATTGTTAGAAAAAACGTGAATGAAAAACTGAATGTTTCATACAATATGGGTTTGTGTTAACCCACACACCTAAGTGAAATGTTTGATTACGTTTACAAGACATAACACATAGTTCAGTTGAGTGTGAAAGGGAACAACAGAGAAAGTCACAAACAAAACATTTGTGAAGGACTTGATGAATGTTTTTTCTTTAGAAATGACAAAAAATAAAGAATTTTTCAACGAGAGGTCTTTCTATAGCGAGTTTCATTTGAGATAGTCTTTTCTTAGAAGTGCAAGAGTGGTATTCCCTACAACTTATTCCCCAATTTGATCATTCTCAGAAATTAGGAGACGGAAACCACACCTACTGTAATATTAGACCTTGTAACAAGGCAACTAGGTTTCAATGGCTTAAAAGGTGCAGAAAGAGGCTCATGTATAATGACCTCCAGTGTCCCACAGGTTTCCCAAATCATTTCTTAGAGTATGGAAAAAGAGGAAATAAAGTGTCTACAGAAAGCGTATACCCCCTTGAACTTTGTTCAGTTTGTTGCGCCAGTGCCAGAGTTTCATGCAATTAAATGAGGACCTCTTTCTCACACCACATATGTTATACTTTCAATGGGAAAAAAGGAAATATTACAATTGTATACATTTTCACCCACATGTTAATATTTGGTAGAAGCCCTTTTCACAGCAATTTCAGCTGTGAGTCTGTTGGTAATGGGCTCCACCACCTCTGCACCAACAAGATTTGATAATATTTGAGAATTTCAGAAGTCTGTCTGGTTTAGCTGAAGAATCAGCTAAGGTAAGTTTCAGGAAGAGCATCTGATTTCTTTCAATAAAGCAGAACAGAGAAAAAACACACAATACAAAATCATGAGAATTTGTATCCATATGACACTTTGACTCGAATACTTTTATCAGACCTACACAGAGTATATACTGTACACACTTTTTCAGCCCAGGTTTATACATTTGATACATTTGGAACTGCCATTTGTAGGTGTTTTTGTGTCTTAGCTCAACACTGTGAAACCTGTAGTTACAAACATGGAGGATGAAGACATGAAGACATATATTGTACCTCTGACCGGCCTACCTTCCAAGAGGTGAAAGATGAAACTTTTCCTTTATCGTCAACTCAGTGAATGTCTTTAAACTTTCGAAAACTGTAACAAAGAATACGTTAAAAAACTTATTTTCATTGGACCCACAGAAAAGTCAAAGTTGTCCATAGAAATGCCCGTCTAAATCAGAAATCTACAGCACAAAGGCAGTGGCCTTTCGGGACATAAAAATGAAATCAGACTTTACTCAGACGAATTGCCCTTGGTCACGGACATCTTGCTATCAGTCACTACAAAGATGTTTTCTCTCGTGCCATGGCTTGCCTGACTTGCTTCTTCTGCTGGATGGCTTCTGGTCGCTGGTCAGGATCGACAGCCAGCATGTCCTGGAGCAGTGTCCTTAGCTCCGTGCTTATGGCTCTATTTACTTTCAGGGGGATGTGGAACTGCAGCCAGGGGTTCTCATGCAGGGCCTCTCCAACAGGTCCTGACAGACATATGCTCCTGTATCGGAAACACACTTTAGTTCAATTCTAAAATATTTCTCGTAGGACTGAAGGAACCTTTGCCTGTTAAGAGTTAACAATTAGGTCCTCAAGAACTGTTTTACGGTTTTCTACACTCCTGGCTGGCCAAGGTCTCTTTAAGGTCTCTTAAGTGGAGGTGTAACTCATGTATCCTACATGTGATTTAGCAACATGAAAGGGAATAGCTTCTTATCGGATTATGGTCTTGGTTAACTGCCTAAGGCTGACCTAAGTGCCTAACTTTCTGACTTTGTTTATACCTTATATGTTAAGAAGCTTCTTCTGACCAATCAGAAATGTATGCTTTATGTATGAACATTTTGCTCATCAAAGTGAGTGAGAGACAAGGTTAACAGAAATTAGCCACGGCAGTAAATGACAGCATATTTTTGGGTTCTTAAATGGTCTCTACCTGGCACACCTGCAGTGCAAACTGACACACACTGTTTAGAGAAACAGCTACTCTATTACTAATATTAATGAAACATTTCTTATTCTATGGAACAAAAACAAACAGTAAAACTAAAACACAGATCTCTTAGCTTCCTATTTCATGAACCAGATGACTGAATGACCAAGCCTAACTAGTAGCCAGAACCCCAGTTAACCCTCCGTAACACAAAGTTTAACCACACGACAGGAACTCTTTCAAACTGAGTGAAAATCATGAATGGATCCATAACTTTACATCAATTTACTATGTTGTGCCAATACCTGCATTTACATTTAGAACGAATGATGTCATAGAACCAGCATCACACCAGTTCCAGGTGTCTCCAAGGAGACAACAGAACTTCAGTTGTGTTTGCTAAAATACACACTTTGAAACATACTGTAACACTTAGTTAACATGTCTGGTTTAGTTGAAGAATCGGCTAAGGTAAGTTTCAGGGTTTAATGGTGGGATGGCACCTGTGCTTTTTTCCCCCAACCGCTAGAATATGATTCGCACCAAACCCAAAAGAAATACTGCACAGTTCAGGAACTTCATCAACCTAGCAACTGTAAAATATGCTTACAAACAACTGAATTGAAATGCCAAAAAGTTCAGAGAAAGGCACAAACTATGTTTACTTGGGGTTTACAAAATTAAAGCTAACTAAAACTGGAATGATAAACAATCATGCTGCCAATGGACAGAGAAATATCATGTTTTTTGAATAATGTATTATTTGTTATATAGGAACCCAGTATAAGGGAATCCCTTGCGATCCTGTCTGCAGAGATAAAGGTAAGTATTTTTTTCTCTTTAGCTCTGTCACTCCAAGAAATATAATGAACATAAATATATTTGCCAATCTTTTCATAGTAATCCAAACAACTCTGCGTGCATCTGACATTTGTAATATTTATCTACCGCAGTATAACTCTTCTGGCAAGGCGATTGGTATTGTACCTTGAAAGAAAACTGATTGGAAATGTCATGTACTCTATGGTTTCTATTGATGTCAAGTGGCAAATGTTGACTGGTGATGTTATGTGAATCTTAGGAAATGGTCATTTTTCAATCGAGTCTATGTTTCTCAGAATTTGAGACAGAGAGGTCAATCTCTGCAATCCGAGCTGAGGGCATTTCTTGGAATGGAAAGGTAAGAGCAACGTGTTCTTTGATATTCTCTTAAGACTCTTCGCCAGATTTTACGATGAAAAATGTAAATAATAATAACAAACATTATTTTATATAGTGCCTTGAAAGGTGGCTTCTTTACAGAATGACAAAACCAACTACAATAAATAATACACAAGATATGCATGATGACAATACACAGTTAGAGGAGACAGTAGATGGTCATCCTGGTCAGTGTATCCTGAAGGTAGTTTTCCAATTTTTTGGAACGGGGTAAAAGAGGCCACCTCTATTAGAATCTTTGTCCTAACCAAAAATGTAACAAAGTATAATAACAATATTAAAAATAATAATAATAATAAACTTTATTTATAGAGCACCTTTCATACAAATAGTGCTTTGGTGCTTTAAAAAGCAAGCGTAAAAATAAAATATTAAAATTGAGAGATATACTTTCAGTTGTCAAGGAAAATACAGCAATACAGTAAAGCAACATACATGTCAATTAAATAAATAAAAATTAGGAAAGTCGTAATAAAATAAGAACAATTAAAGAGAACTAAAAAAAGAAACAGAAATAGAAAGAACAAAGAACCACTTTAACTAAAAGCAACATTTTCAAATGTTTTTTAAAACAATGTACCGAGCTTGACTGCCTAATAAAAAGTGGAAGTGAGTTTCATAATTTAGAAGCATAAAAACAAAAAGCAGCCTCTCCACTCTTTCTGCATTTCACATGTGGTATTTGCAGTAGGCCAGTATGTGCAGATCTCAGGTCACGTATAGGAACATATGAAGACAGACATTCAGTAAGGTACAGACGTGCTAGGTCGCTTAAAGCTTTAAAAACAAGTAAAAGAACTTTCAAATTTATCCTAGATAATACAGGTGACCAGTGAAGTTTTTTCAAAACAGGAATGATATTCTCTTTCTTGTATTTGTTAGGATCTGTGCTACTGCATTTCGAACAAGTAGTAAGGGATTTATTGTTTTCTTGGGAAGCCCACAAAACAGAGCATTATAATCATATCCACATCAATGTGAGCAATGGAGAAGTCAAATTAACGTGTCTAAATATCATCTAGTTCTATCCCAGGGAAGAGGGCTGTTGCCTACACAGACGACAAGACACAAAACGCTCAACTGTGCAAAACACGCATAAGGACATCAGTCAGGAGGAACAAGGTAAAGTGTTTTTACTTCTTCACCATGGTCATGTAGTTTCACTCCAAGCACTGTCTTATGAAATAACTGTGGAAACGACCTCCCCAACATTTTGGGTTGTTGCATTTTGCTTCAATGAATTTTAACCTTTTCTTTTAGACATTAAGAGGAAGGACACATTCACCCTTGGTAGAGATTCAGTTGTTCTACGAGATGTCAAGGTGAGAATTAACCACTTCAGGCATAAGTCAATCCACATGACCGGAAATGGGGCAATGAACAGGATATGGGGATTTTGCTAGTTATAAAGTACAATAATCATCATTAAATGATCTAAGACTACTGAAGTATAAGCTGTGTCCCTGACTGATTAATTAGCAAATTCATCTTCGTAGAGTGGAGCTACACTGAATATGGAGTGAGATCATGTAGGGAATGTTGGACTTGTAATAACTAATTGAAGGATAATAATAATCAACGAAAGTGCTTAAAAGTATCAACAAATGCCTTCAAAGTACTTGACACGTACTTTGCTTTCAAAAGTGAAACATAATAAATGCTTACGTAAGATTTCTCTTGACTTCTCAGGAGTATACTAACTCCAAGGACAAGTAACATCACAAACCATTATTTAAGTGCTGATGTTGGAGCTGCAATACTACTACCAAGACAAAAAATGATACAGGTAACACTGCTTTCAGATTTCTAAGAATTGCTAAAATAGTATGTTTACAGAGCATTCAGAGTTGAGAATATGACAAGTTCCTACCATCTCAAACACTGCCAATCTAGAACAAAAAGAAAGTACTTGAACGCCTGCAGTAATCGAACACAAACCAGAACATATCAGTGCATGACAAGGAAATGTAGTCACAAAATGATTCTACCCTTTCAAGTCCCAAAAAGGACAGAGGAACTTACCGGAGGCGATACCTGGATTTCAAACAGAGTACAATGTAGCCACTGTAGGGGAGAAGATTACAGAGAGCTCTTCTCAGATTGCTCAGAGTCAGCCCCAGCATCCTGTCCTGACTGAAGCAGACAAAGTGGTCAAACAGGTAGGTAGAAATGAGTAAGGAACAGAGAGTATGGTTATTCTTGCATTGTTTTGTTCGTCTGTCAAAGAAAAGAGTGCTTCTGACTTTTGTCAATGTTCATCTTTATTTTAGGAGAAGAACAAACGGTGGTATCACACTTTGCTCAAGTGTATGATACCATGTGTGTACAGCAGACATCACCAAAGGAACAGGAGACACCTGAGTAGAGAACAAGAATATGAAAAGACTGATGAAAAAAAGCACCAGGAGAAATCCATTGAATATGCACAATCTCGTCCAGTATTTCAATGAAAAGTTTCAGTGTTGTTTTTAGTGTCGTCGTATTGCATACATTTAAAACAATGTGTCTTGTTTAATGAGCAATTTCATTTACTTTAGTAAAAAGTGTTGTTTACTGTAGTCCTAGCATGGATGCAATTGTTAGAAAAAACGTGAATGAAAAACTGAATGTTTCATACAATATGGGTTTGTGTTAACCCACACACCTAAGTGAAATGTTTGATTACGTTTACAAGACATAACACATAGTTCAGTTGAGTGTGAAAGGGAACAACAGAGAAAGTCACAAACAAAACATTTGTGAAGGACTTGATGAATGTTTTTTCTTTAGAAATGACAAAAAATAAAGAATTTTTCAACAAGATGTCTTTCTATAGCGAGTTTCATTTGAGATAGTCTTTTCTTAGAAGTGCAAGAGTGGTATTCCCTACAACTTATTCCCCAATTTGATCATTCTCAGAAATTAGGAGACGGAAACCACACCTACTGTAATATTAGACCTTGTAACAAGGCAACTAGGTTTCAATGGCTTAAAAGGTGCAGAAAGAGGCTCATGTATAATGACCTCCAGTGTCCCACAGGTTTCCCAAATCATTTCTTAGAGTATGGAAAAAGAGGAAATAAAGTGTCTACAGAAAGCGTATACCCCCTTGAACTTTGTTCAGTTTGTTGCGCCAGTGCCAGAGTTTCATGCAATTAAATGAGGACCTCTTTCTCACACCACATATGTTATACTTTCAATGGGAAAAAAGGAAATATTACAATTGTATACATTTTCACCCACATGTTAATATTTGGTAGAAGCCCTTTTCACAGCAATTTCAGCTGTGAGTCTGTTGGTAATGGGCTCCACCACCTCTGCACCAACAAGATTTGATAATATTTGAGAATTTCAGAAGTCTGTCTGGTTTAGCTGAAGAATCAGCTAAGGTAAGTTTCAGGAAGAGCATCTGATTTCTTTCAATAAAGCAGAACAGAGAAAAAACACACAATACAAAATCATGAGAATTTGTATCCATATGACACTTTGACTCGAATACTTTTATCAGACCTACACAGAGTATATACTGTACACACTTTTTCAGCCCAGGTTTATACATTTGATACATTTGGAACTGCCATTTGTAGGTGTTTTTGTGTCTTAGCTCAACACTGTGAAACCTGTAGTTACAAACATGGAGGATGAAGACATGAAGACATATATTGTACCTCTGACCGGCCTACCTTCCAAGAGGTGAAAGATGAAACTTTTCCTTTATCGTCAACTCAGTGAATGTCTTTAAACTTTCGAAAACTGTAACAAAGAATACGTTAAAAAACTTATTTTCATTGGACCCACAGAAAAGTCAAAGTTGTCCATAGAAATGCCCGTCTAAATCAGAAATCTACAGCACAAAGGCAGTGGCCTTTCGGGACATAAAAATGAAATCAGACTTTACTCAGACGAATTGCCCTTGGTCACGGACATCTTGCTATCAGTCACTACAAAGATGTTTTCTCTCGTGCCATGGCTTGCCTGACTTGCTTCTTCTGCTGGATGGCTTCTGGTCGCTGGTCAGGATTGACAGCCAGCATGTCCTGGAGCAGTGTCCTTAGCTCCGTGCTTATGGCTCTATTTACTTTCAGGGGGATGTGGAACTGCAGCCAGGGGTTCTCATGCAGGGCCTCTCCAACAGGTCCTGACAGACATATGCTCCTGTATCGGAAACACACTTTAGTTCAATTCTAAAATATTTCTCGTAGGACTGAAGGAACCTTTGCCTGTTAAGAGTTAACAATTAGGTCCTCAAGAACTGTTTTACGGTTTTCTACACTCCTGGCTGGCCAAGGTCTCTTTAAGGTCTCTTAAGTGGAGGTGTAACTCATGTATCCTACATGTGATTTAGCAACATGAAAGGGAATAGCTTCTTATCGGATTATGGTCTTGGTTAACTGCCTAAGGCTGACCTAAGTGCCTAACTTTCTGACTTTCTTTATACCTTATATGTTAAGAAGCTTCTTCTGACCAATCAGAAATGTATGCTTTATGTATGAACATTTTGCTCATCAAAGTGAGTGAGAGACAAGGTTAACAGAAATTAGCCACGGCAGTAAATGACAGCATATTTTTGGGTTCTTAAATGGTCTCTACCTGGCACACCTGCAGTGCAAACTGACACACACTGTTTAGAGAAACAGCTACTCTATTACTAATATTAATGAAACATTTCTTATTCTATGGAACAAAAACAAACAGTAAAACTAAAACACAGATCTCTTAGCTTCCTATTTCATGAACCAGATGACTGAATGACCAAGCCTAACTAGTAGCCAGAACCCCAGTTAACCCTCCGTAACACAAAGTTTAACCACACGACAGGAACTCTTTCAAACTGAGTGAAAATCATGAATGGATCCATAACTTTACATCAATTTACTATGTTGTGCCAATACCTGCATTTACATTTAGAACGAATGATGTCATAGAACCAGCATCACACCAGTTCCAGGTGTCTCCAAGGAGACAGCAGAACTTCAGTTGTGTTTGCTAAAATACACACTTTGAAACATACTGTAACACTTAGTTAACATGTCTGGTTTAGTTGAAGAATCGGCTAAGGTAAGTTTCAGGGTTTAATGGTGGGATGGCACCTGTGCTTTTTTCCCCCAACCGCTAGAATATGATTCGCACCAAACCCAAAAGAAATACTGCACAGTTCAGGAACTTCATCAACCTAGCAACTGTAAAATATGCTTACAAACAACTGAATTGAAATGCCAAAAAGTTCAGAGAAAGGCACAAACTATGTTTACTTGGGGTTTACAAAATTAAAGCTAACTAAAACTGGAATGATAAACAATCATGCTGCCAATGGACAGAGAAATATCATGTTTTTTGAATAATGTATTATTTGTTATATAGGAACCCAGTATAAGGGAATCCCTTGCGATCCTGTCTGCAGAGATAAAGGTAAGTATTTTTTTCTCTTTAGCTCTGTCACTCCAAGAAATATAATGAACATAAATATATTTGCCAATCTTTTCATAGTAATCCAAACAACTCTGCGTGCATCTGACATTTGTAATATTTATCTACCGCAGTATAACTCTTCTGGCAAGGCGATTGGTATTGTACCTTGAAAGAAAACTGATTGGAAATGTCATGTACTCTATGGTTTCTATTGATGTCAAGTGGCAAATGTTGACTGGTGATGTTATGTGAATCTTAGGAAATGGTCATTTTTCAATCGAGTCTATGTTTCTCAGAATTTGAGACAGAGAGGTCAATCTCTGCAATCCGAGCTGAGGGCATTTCTTGGAATGGAAAGGTAAGAGCAACGTGTTCTTTGATATTCTCTTAAGACTCTTCGCCAGATTTTACGATGAAAAATGTAAATAATAATAACAAACATTATTTTATATAGTGCCTTGAAAGGTGGCTTCTTTACAGAATGACAAAACCAACTACAATAAATAATACACAAGATAAGCATGATGACAATACACAGTTAGAGGAGACAGTACATGGTCATCCTGGTCAGTGTATCCTGAAGGTAGTTTTCCAATTTTTTGGAACGGGGTAAAAGAGGCCACCTCTATTAGAATCTTTGTCCTAACCAAAAATGTAACAAAGTATAATAATAATATTAAAAATAATAATAATAATAAACTTTATTTATAGAGCACCTTTCATACAAATAGTGCTTTGGTGCTTTAAAAAGCAAGCGTAAAAATAAAATATTAAAATTGAGAGATATACTTTCAGTTGTCAAGGAAAATACAGCAATACAGTAAAGCAACATACATGTCAATTAAATAAATAAAAATTAGGAAAGTCGTAATAAAATAAGAACAATTAAAGAGAACTAAAAAAAGAAACAGAAATAGAAAGAACAAAGAACCACTTTAACTAAAAGCAACATTTTCAAATGTTTTTTAAAACAATGTACCGAGCTTGACTGCCTAATAAAAAGTGGAAGTGAGTTTCATAATTTAGAAGCATAAAAACAAAAAGCAGCCTCTCCACTCTTTCTGCATTTCACATGTGGTATTTGCAGTAGGCCAGTATGTGCAGATCTCAGGTCACGTATAGGAACATATGAAGACAGACATTCAGTAAGGTACAGACGTGCTAGGTCGCTTAAAGCTTTAAAAACAAGTAAAAGAACTTTCAAATTTATCCTAGATAATACAGGTGACCAGTGAAGTTTTTTCAAAACAGGAATGATATTCTCTTTCTTGTATTTGTTAGGATCTGTGCTACTGCATTTCGAACAAGTAGTAAGGGATTTATTGTTTTCTTGGGAAGCCCACAAAACAGAGCATTATAATCATATCCACATCAATGTGAGCAATGGAGAAGTCAAATTAACGTGTCTAAATATCATCTAGTTCTATCCCAGGGAAGAGGGCTGTTGCCTACACAGACGACAAGACACAAAACGCTCAACTGTGCAAAACACGCATAAGGACATCAGTCAGGAGGAACAAGGTAAAGTGTTTTTACTTCTTCACCATGGTCATGTAGTTTCACTCCAAGCACTGTCTTATGAAATAACTGTGGAAACGACCTCCCCAACATTTTGGGTTGTTGCATTTTGCTTCAATGAATTTTAACCTTTTCTTTTAGACATTAAGAGGAAGGACACATTCACCCTTGGTAGAGATTCAGTTGTTCTACGAGATGTCAAGGTGAGAATTAACCACTTCAGGCATAAGTCAATCCACATGACCGGAAATGGGGCAATGAACAGGATATGGGGATTTTGCTAGTTATAAAGTACAATAATCATCATTAAATGATCTAAGACTACTGAAGTATAAGCTGTGTCCCTGACTGATTAATTAGCAAATTCATCTTCGTAGAGTGGAGCTACACTGAATATGGAGTGAGATCATGTAGGGAATGTTGGACTTGTAATAACTAATTGAAGGATAATAATAATCAACGAAAGTGCTTAAAAGTATCAACAAATGCCTTCAAAGTACTTGACACGTACTTTGCTTTCAAAAGTGAAACATAATAAATGCTTACGTAAGATTTCTCTTGACTTCTCAGGAGTATACTAACTCCAAGGACAAGTAACATCACAAACCATTATTTAAGTGCTGATGTTGGAGCTGCAATACTACTACCAAGACAAAAAATGATACAGGTAACACTGCTTTCAGATTTCTAAGAATTGCTAAAATAGTATGTTTACAGAGCATTCAGAGTTGAGAATATGACAAGTTCCTACCATCTCAAACACTGCCAATCTAGAACAAAAAGAAAGTACTTGAACGCCTGCAGTAATCGAACACAAACCAGAACATATCAGTGCATGACAAGGAAATGTAGTCACAAAATGATTCTACCCTTTCAAGTCCCAAAAAGGACAGAGGAACTTACCGGAGGCGATACCTGGATTTCAAACAGAGTACAATGTAGCCACTGTAGGGGAGAAGATTACAGAGAGCTCTTCTCAGATTGCTCAGAGTCAGCCCCAGCATCCTGTCCTGACTGAAGCAGACAAAGTGGTCAAACAGGTAGGTAGAAATGAGTAAGGAACAGAGAGTATGGTTATTCTTGCATTGTTTTGTTCGTCTGTCAAAGAAAAGAGTGCTTCTGACTTTTGTCAATGTTCATCTTTATTTTAGGAGAAGAACAAACGGTGGTATCACACTTTGCTCAAGTGTATGATACCATGTGTGTACAGCAGACATCACCAAAGGAACAGGAGACACCTGAGTAGAGAACAAGAATATGAAAAGACTGATGAAAAAAAGCACCAGGAGAAATCCATTGAATATGCACAATCTCGTCCAGTATTTCAATGAAAAGTTTCAGTGTTGTTTTTAGTGTCGTCGTATTGCATACATTTAAAACAATGTGTCTTGTTTAATGAGCAATTTCATTTACTTTAGTAAAAAGTGTTGTTTACTGTAGTCCTAGCATGGATGCAATTGTTAGAAAAAACGTGAATGAAAAACTGAATGTTTCATACAATATGGGTTTGTGTTAACCCACACACCTAAGTGAAATGTTTGATTACGTTTACAAGACATAACACATAGTTCAGTTGAGTGTGAAAGGGAACAACAGAGAAAGTCACAAACAAAACATTTGTGAAGGACTTGATGAATGTTTTTTCTTTAGAAATGACAAAAAATAAAGAATTTTTCAACAAGATGTCTTTCTATAGCGAGTTTCATTTGAGATAGTCTTTTCTTAGAAGTGCAAGAGTGGTATTCCCTACAACTTATTCCCCAATTTGATCATTCTCAGAAATTAGGAGACGGAAACCACACCTACTGTAATATTAGACCTTGTAACAAGGCAACTAGGTTTCAATGGCTTAAAAGGTGCAGAAAGAGGCTCATGTATAATGACCTCCAGTGTCCCACAGGTTTCCCAAATCATTTCTTAGAGTATGGAAAAAGAGGAAATAAAGTGTCTACAGAAAGCGTATACCCCCTTGAACTTTGTTCAGTTTGTTGCGCCAGTGCCAGAGTTTCATGCAATTAAATGAGGACCTCTTTCTCACACCACATATGTTATACTTTCAATGGGAAAAAAGGAAATATTACAATTGTATACATTTTCACCCACATGTTAATATTTGGTAGAAGCCCTTTTCACAGCAATTTCAGCTGTGAGTCTGTTGGTAATGGGCTCCACCACCTCTGCACCAACAAGATTTGATAATATTTGAGAATTTCAGAAGTCTGTCTGGTTTAGCTGAAGAATCAGCTAAGGTAAGTTTCAGGAAGAGCATCTGATTTCTTTCAATAAAGCAGAACAGAGAAAAAACACACAATACAAAATCATGAGAATTTGTATCCATATGACACTTTGACTCGAATACTTTTATCAGACCTACACAGAGTATATACTGTACACACTTTTTCAGCCCAGGTTTATACATTTGATACATTTGGAACTGCCATTTGTAGGTGTTTTTGTGTCTTAGCTCAACACTGTGAAACCTGTAGTTACAAACATGGAGGATGAAGACATGAAGACATATATTGTACCTCTGACCGGCCTACCTTCCAAGAGGTGAAAGATGAAACTTTTCCTTTATCGTCAACTCAGTGAATGTCTTTAAACTTTCGAAAACTGTAACAAAGAATACGTTAAAAAACTTATTTTCATTGGACCCACAGAAAAGTCAAAGTTGTCCATAGAAATGCCCGTCTAAATCAGAAATCTACAGCACAAAGGCAGTGGCCTTTCGGGACATAAAAATGAAATCAGACTTTACTCAGACGAATTGCCCTTGGTCACGGACATCTTGCTATCAGTCACTACAAAGATGTTTTCTCTCGTGCCATGGCTTGCCTGACTTGCTTCTTCTGCTGGATGGCTTCTGGTCGCTGGTCAGGATTGACAGCCAGCATGTCCTGGAGCAGTGTCCTTAGCTCCGTGCTTATGGCTCTATTTACTTTCAGGGGGATGTGGAACTGCAGCCAGGGGTTCTCATGCAGGGCCTCTCCAACAGGTCCTGACAGACATATGCTCCTGTATCGGAAACACACTTTAGTTCAATTCTAAAATATTTCTCGTAGGACTGAAGGAACCTTTGCCTGTTAAGAGTTAACAATTAGGTCCTCAAGAACTGTTTTACGGTTTTCTACACTCCTGGCTGGCCAAGGTCTCTTTAAGGTCTCTTAAGTGGAGGTGTAACTCATGTATCCTACATGTGATTTAGCAACATGAAAGGGAATAGCTTCTTATTGGATTATGGTCTTGGTTAACTGCCTAAGGCTGACCTAAGTGCCTAACTTCCTGACTTTCTTTATACCTTATATGTTAAGAAGCTTCTTCTGACCAATCAGAAATGTATGCTTTATGTATGAACATTTTGCTCATCAAAGTGAGTGAGAGACAAGGTTAACAGAAATTAGCCACGGCAGTAAATGACAGCATATTTTTGGGTTCTTAAATGGTCTCTACCTGGCACACCTGCAGTGCAAACTGACACACACTGTTTAGAGAAACAGCTACTCTATTACTAATATTAATGAAACATTTCTTATTCTATGGAACAAAAACAAACAGTAAAACTAAAACACAGATCTCTTAGCTTCCTATTTCATGAACCAGATGACTGAATGACCAAGCCTAACTAGTAGCCAGAACCCCAGTTAACCCTCCGTAACACAAAGTTTAACCACACGACAGGAACTCTTTCAAACTGAGTGAAAATCATGAATGGATCCATAACTTTACATCAATTTACTATGTTGTGCCAATACCTGCATTTACATTTAGAACGAATGATGTCATAGAACCAGCATCACACCAGTTCCAGGTGTCTCCAAGGAGACAGCAGAACTTCAGTTGTGTTTGCTAAAATACACACTTTGAAACATACTGTAACACTTAGTTAACATGTCTGGTTTAGTTGAAGAATCGGCTAAGGTAAGTTTCAGGGTTTAATGGTGGGATGGCACCTGTGCTTTTTTCCCCCAACCGCTAGAATATGATTCGCACCAAACCCAAAAGAAATACTGCACAGTTCAGGAACTTCATCAACCTAGCAACTGTAAAATATGCTTACAAACAACTGAATTGAAATGCCAAAAAGTTCAGAGAAAGGCACAAACTATGTTTACTTGGGGTTTACAAAATTAAAGCTAACTAAAACTGGAATGATAAACAATCATGCTGCCAATGGACAGAGAAATATCATGTTTTTTGAATAATGTATTATTTGTTATATAGGAACCCAGTATAAGGGAATCCCTTGCGATCCTGTCTGCAGAGATAAAGGTAAGTATTTTTTTCTCTTTAGCTCTGTCACTCCAAGAAATATAATGAACATAAATATATTTGCCAATCTTTTCATAGTAATCCAAACAACTCTGCGTGCATCTGACATTTGTAATATTTATCTACCGCAGTATAACTCTTCTGGCAAGGCGATTGGTATTGTACCTTGAAAGAAAACTGATTGGAAATGTCATGTACTCTATGGTTTCTATTGATGTCAAGTGGCAAATGTTGACTGGTGATGTTATGTGAATCTTAGGAAATGGTCATTTTTCAATCGAGTCTATGTTTCTCAGAATTTGAGACAGAGAGGTCAATCTCTGCAATCCGAGCTGAGGGCATTTCTTGGAATGGAAAGGTAAGAGCAACGTGTTCTTTGATATTCTCTTAAGACTCTTCGCCAGATTTTACGATGAAAAATGTAAATAATAATAACAAACATTATTTTATATAGTGCCTTGAAAGGTGGCTTCTTTACAGAATGACAAAACCAACTACAATAAATAATACACAAGATAAGCATGATGACAATACACAGTTAGAGGAGACAGTACATGGTCATCCTGGTCAGTGTATCCTGAAGGTAGTTTTCCAATTTTTTGGAACGGGGTAAAAGAGGCCACCTCTATTAGAATCTTTGTCCTAACCAAAAATGTAACAAAGTATAATAATAATATTAAAAATAATAATAATAATAAACTTTATTTATAGAGCACCTTTCATACAAATAGTGCTTTGGTGCTTTAAAAAGCAAGCGTAAAAATAAAATATTAAAATTGAGAGATATACTTTCAGTTGTCAAGGAAAATACAGCAATACAGTAAAGCAACATACATGTCAATTAAATAAATAAAAATTAGGAAAGTCGTAATAAAATAAGAACAATTAAAGAGAACTAAAAAAAGAAACAGAAATAGAAAGAACAAAGAACCACTTTAACTAAAAGCAACATTTTCAAATGTTTTTTAAAACAATGTACCGAGCTTGACTGCCTAATAAAAAGTGGAAGTGAGTTTCATAATTTAGAAGCATAAAAACAAAAAGCAGCCTCTCCACTCTTTCTGCATTTCACATGTGGTATTTGCAGTAGGCCAGTATGTGCAGATCTCAGGTCACGTATAGGAACATATGAAGACAGACATTCAGTAAGGTACAGACGTGCTAGGTCGCTTAAAGCTTTAAAAACAAGTAAAAGAACTTTCAAATTTATCCTAGATAATACAGGTGACCAGTGAAGTTTTTTCAAAACAGGAATGATATTCTCTTTCTTGTATTTGTTAGGATCTGTGCTACTGCATTTCGAACAAGTAGTAAGGGATTTATTGTTTTCTTGGGAAGCCCACAAAACAGAGCATTATAATCATATCCACATCAATGTGAGCAATGGAGAAGTCAAATTAACGTGTCTAAATATCATCTAGTTCTATCCCAGGGAAGAGGGCTGTTGCCTACACAGACGACAAGACACAAAACGCTCAACTGTGCAAAACACGCATAAGGACATCAGTCAGGAGGAACAAGGTAAAGTGTTTTTACTTCTTCACCATGGTCATGTAGTTTCACTCCAAGCACTGTCTTATGAAATAACTGTGGAAACGACCTCCCCAACATTTTGGGTTGTTGCATTTTGCTTCAATGAATTTTAACCTTTTCTTTTAGACATTAAGAGGAAGGACACATTCACCCTTGGTAGAGATTCAGTTGTTCTACGAGATGTCAAGGTGAGAATTAACCACTTCAGGCATAAGTCAATCCACATGACCGGAAATGGGGCAATGAACAGGATATGGGGATTTTGCTAGTTATAAAGTACAATAATCATCATTAAATGATCTAAGACTACTGAAGTATAAGCTGTGTCCCTGACTGATTAATTAGCAAATTCATCTTCGTAGAGTGGAGCTACACTGAATATGGAGTGAGATCATGTAGGGAATGTTGGACTTGTAATAACTAATTGAAGGATAATAATAATCAACGAAAGTGCTTAAAAGTATCAACAAATGCCTTCAAAGTACTTGACACGTACTTTGCTTTCAAAAGTGAAACATAATTAATGCTTACGTAAGATTTCTCTTGACTTCTCAGGAGTATACTAACTCCAAGGACAAGTAACATCACAAACCATTATTTAAGTGCTGATGTTGGAGCTGCAATACTACTACCAAGACAAAAAATGATAAAGGTAACACTGCTTTCAGATTTCTAAGAATTGCTAAAATAGTATGTTTACAGAGCATTCAGAGTTGAGAATATGACAAGTTCCTACCATCTCAAACACTGCCAATCTAGAACAAAAAGAAAGTACTTGAACGCCTGCAGTAATCGAACACAAACCAGAACATATCAGTGCATGACAAGGAAATGTAGTCACAAAATGATTCTACCCTTTCAAGTCCCAAAAAGGACAGAGGAACTTACCGGAGGCGATACCTGGATTTCAAACAGAGTACAATGTAGCCACTGTAGGGGAGAAGATCACAGAGAGCTCTTCTCAGATTGCTCAGAGTCAGCCCCAGCACCCTGTCCTGACTGAAGCAGACAAAGTGGTCAAACAGGTAGGTAGAAATGAGTAAGGAACAGAGAGTATGGTTATTCTTGCATTGTTTTGTTCGTCTGTCAAAGAAAAGAGTGCTTCTGACTTTTGTCAATGTTCATCTTTATTTTAGGAGAAGAACAAACGGTGGTATCACACTTTGCTCAAGTGTATGATACCATGTGTGTACAGCAGACATCACCAAAGGAACAGGAGACACCTGAGTAGAGAACAAGAATATGAAAAGACTGATGAAAAAAAGCACCAGGAGAAATCCATTGAATATGCACAATCTCGTCCAGTATTTCAATGAAAAGTTTCAGTGTTGTTTTTAGTGTCGTCGTATTGCATACATTTAAAACAATGTGTCTTGTTTAATGAACAATTTCATTTACTTTAGTAAAAAGTGTTGTTTACTGTAGTCCTAGCATGGATGCAATTGTTAGAAAAAACGTGAATGAAAAACTGAATGTTTCATACAATATGGGTTTGTGTTAACCCACACACCTAAGTGAAATGTTTGATTACGTTTACAAGACATAACACATAGTTCAGTTGAGTGTGAAAGAGAACAACAGAGAAAGTCACAAACAAAACATTTGTGAAGGACTTGATGAATGTTTTTTCTTTAGAAATGACAAAAAATAAAGAATTTTTCAACAAGATGTCTTTCTATAGCGAGTTTCATTTGAGATAGTCTTTTCTTAGAAGTGCAAGAGTGGTATTCCCTACAACTTATTCCCCAATTTGATCATTCTCAGAAATTAGGAGACGGAAACCACACCTACTGTAATATTAGACCTTGTAACAAGGCAACTAGGTTTCAATGGCTTAAAAGGTGCAGAAAGAGGCTCATGTATAATGACCTCCAGTGTCCCACAGGTTTCCCAAATCATTTCTTAGAGTATGGAAAAAGAGGAAATAAAGTGTCTACAGAAAGCGTATACCCCCTTGAACTTTGTTCAGTTTGTTGCGCCAGTGCCAGAGTTTCATGCAATTAAATGAGGACCTCTTTCTCACACCACATATGTTATACTTTCAATGGGAAAAAAGGAAATATTACAATTGTATACATTTTCACCCACATGTTAATATTTGGTAGAAGCCCTTTTCACAGCAATTTCAGCTGTGAGTCTGTTGGTAATGGGCTCCACCACCTCTGCACCAACAAGATTTGATAATATTTGAGAATTTCAGAAGTCTGTCTGGTTTAGCTGAAGAATCAGCTAAGGTAAGTTTCAGGAAGAGCATCTGATTTCTTTCAATAAAGCAGAACAGAGAAAAAACACACAATACAAAATCATGAGAATTTGTATCCATATGACACTTTGACTCGAATACTTTTATCAGACCTACACAGAGTATATACTGTACACACTTTTTCAGCCCAGGTTTATACATTTGATACATTTGGAACTGCCATTTGTAGGTGTTTTTGTGTCTTAGCTCAACACTGTGAAACCTGTAGTTACAAACATGGAGGATGAAGACATGAAGACATATATTGTACCTCTGACCGGCCTACCTTCCAAGAGGTGAAAGATGAAACTTTTCCTTTATCGTCAACTCAGTGAATGTCTTTAAACTTTCGAAAACTGTAACAAAGAATACGTTAAAAAACTTATTTTCATTGGACCCACAGAAAAGTCAAAGTTGTCCATAGAAATGCCCGTCTAAATCAGAAATCTACAGCACAAAGGCAGTGGCCTTTCGGGACATAAAAATGAAATCAGACTTTACTCAGACGAATTGCCCTTGGTCACGGACATCTTGCTATCAGTCACTACAAAGATGTTTTCTCTCGTGCCATGGCTTGCCTGACTTGCTTCTTCTGCTGGATGGCTTCTGGTCGCTGGTCAGGATTGACAGCCAGCATGTCCTGGAGCAGTGTCCTTAGCTCCGTGCTTATGGCTCTATTTACTTTCAGGGGGATGTGGAACTGCAGCCAGGGGTTCTCATGCAGGGCCTCTCCAACAGGTCCTGACAGACATATGCTCCTGTATCGGAAACACACTTTAGTTCAATTCTAAAATATTTCTCGTAGGACTGAAGGAACCTTTGCCTGTTAAGAGTTAACAATTAGGTCCTCAAGAACTGTTTTACGGTTTTCTACACTCCTGGCTGGCCAAGGTCTCTTAAGTGGAGGTGTAACTCATGTATCCTACATGTGATTTAGCAACATGAAAGGGAATAGCTTCTTATCGGATTATGGTCTTGGTTAACTGCCTAAGGCTGACCTAAGTGCCTAACTTTCTGACTTTGTTTATACCTTATATGTTAAGAAGCTTCTTCTGACCAATCAGAAATGTATGCTTTATGTATGAACATTTTGCTCATCAAAGTGAGTGAGAGACAAGGTTAACAGAAATTAGCCACGGCAGTAAATGACAGCATATTTTTGGGTTCTTAAATGGTCTCTACCTGGCACACCTGCAGTGCAAACTGACACACACTGTTTAGAGAAACAGCTACTCTATTACTAATATTAATGAAACATTTCTTATTCTATGGAACAAAAACAAACAGTAAAACTAAAACACAGATCTCTTAGCTTCCTATTTCATGAACCAGATGACTGAATGACCAAGCCTAACTAGTAGCCAGAACCCCAGTTAACCCTCCGTAACACAAAGTTTAACCACACGACAGGAACTCTTTCAAACTGAGTGAAAATCATGAATGGATCCATAACTTTACATCAATTTACTATGTTGTGCCAATACCTGCATTTACATTTAGAACGAATGATGTCATAGAACCAGCATCACACCAGTTCCAGGTGTCTCCAAGGAGACAACAGAACTTCAGTTGTGTTTGCTAAAATACACACTTTGAAACATACTGTAACACTTAGTTAACATGTCTGGTTTAGTTGAAGAATCGGCTAAGGTAAGTTTCAGGGTTTAATGGTGGGATGGCACCTGTGCTTTTTTCCCCCAACCGCTAGAATATGATTCGCACCAAACCCAAAAGAAATACTGCACAGTTCAGGAACTTCATCAACCTAGCAACTGTAAAATATGCTTACAAACAACTGAATTGAAATGCCAAAAAGTTCAGAGAAAGGCACAAACTATGTTTACTTGGGGTTTACAAAATTAAAGCTAACTAAAACTGGAATGATAAACAATCATGCTGCCAATGGACAGAGAAATATCATGTTTTTTGAATAATGTATTATTTGTTATATAGGAACCCAGTATAAGGGAATCCCTTGCGATCCTGTCTGCAGAGATAAAGGTAAGTATTTTTTTCTCTTTAGCTCTGTCACTCCAAGAAATATAATGAACATAAATATATTTGCCAATCTTTTCATAGTAATCCAAACAACTCTGCGTGCATCTGACATTTGTAATATTTATCTACCGCAGTATAACTCTTCTGGCAAGGCGATTGGTATTGTACCTTGAAAGAAAACTGATTGGAAATGTCATGTACTCTATGGTTTCTATTGATGTCAAGTGGCAAATGTTGACTGGTGATGTTATGTGAATCTTAGGAAATGGTCATTTTTCAATCGAGTCTATGTTTCTCAGAATTTGAGACAGAGAGGTCAATCTCTGCAATCCGAGCTGAGGGCATTTCTTGGAATGGAAAGGTAAGAGCAACGTGTTCTTTGATATTCTCTTAAGACTCTTCGCCAGATTTTACGATGAAAAATGTAAATAATAATAACAAACATTATTTTATATAGTGCCTTGAAAGGTGGCTTCTTTACAGAATGACAAAACCAACTACAATAAATAATACACAAGATATGCATGATGACAATACACAGTTAGAGGAGACAGTACATGGTCATCCTGGTCAGTGTATCCTGAAGGTAGTTTTCCAATTTTTTGGAACGGGGTAAAAGAGGCCACCTCTATTAGAATCTTTGTCCTAACCAAAAATGTAACAAAGTATAATAATAATATTAAAAATAATAATAATAATAAACTTTATTTATAGAGCACCTTTCATACAAATAGTGCTTTGGTGCTTTAAAAAGCAAGCGTAAAAATAAAATATTAAAATTGAGAGATATACTTTCAGTTGTCAAGGAAAATACAGCAATACAGTAAAGCAACATACATGTCAATTAAATAAATAAAAATTAGGAAAGTCGTAATAAAATAAGAACAATTAAAGAGAACTAAAAAAAGAAACAGAAATAGAAAGAACAAAGAACCACTTTAACTAAAAGCAACATTTTCAAATGTTTTTTAAAACAATGTACCGAGCTTGACTGCCTAATAAAAAGTGGAAGTGAGTTTCATAATTTAGAAGCATAAAAACAAAAAGCAGCCTCTCCACTCTTTCTGCATTTCACATGTGGTATTTGCAGTAGGCCAGTATGTGCAGATCTCAGGTCACGTATAGGAACATATGAAGACAGACATTCAGTAAGGTACAGACGTGCTAGGTCGCTTAAAGCTTTAAAAACAAGTAAAAGAACTTTCAAATTTATCCTAGATAATACAGGTGACCAGTGAAGTTTTTTCAAAACAGGAATGATATTCTCTTTCTTGTATTTGTTAGGATCTGTGCTACTGCATTTCGAACAAGTAGTAAGGGATTTATTGTTTTCTTGGGAAGCCCACAAAACAGAGCATTATAATCATATCCACATCAATGTGAGCAATGGAGAAGTCAAATTAACGTGTCTAAATATCATCTAGTTCTATCCCAGGGAAGAGGGCTGTTGCCTACACAGACGACAAGACACAAAACGCTCAACTGTGCAAAACACGCATAAGGACATCAGTCAGGAGGAACAAGGTAAAGTGTTTTTACTTCTTCACCATGGTCATGTAGTTTCACTCCAAGCACTGTCTTATGAAATAACTGTGGAAACGACCTCCCCAACATTTTGGGTTGTTGCATTTTGCTTCAATGAATTTTAACCTTTTCTTTTAGACATTAAGAGGAAGGACACATTCACCCTTGGTAGAGATTCAGTTGTTCTACGAGATGTCAAGGTGAGAATTAACCACTTCAGGCATAAGTCAATCCACATGACCGGAAATGGGGCAATGAACAGGATATGGGGATTTTGCTAGTTATAAAGTACAATAATCATCATTAAATGATCTAAGACTACTGAAGTATAAGCTGTGTCCCTGACTGATTAATTAGCAAATTCATCTTCGTAGAGTGGAGCTACACTGAATATGGAGTGAGATCATGTAGGGAATGTTGGACTTGTAATAACTAATTGAAGGATAATAATAATCAACGAAAGTGCTTAAAAGTATCAACAAATGCCTTCAAAGTACTTGACACGTACTTTGCTTTCAAAAGTGAAACATAATTAATGCTTACGTAAGATTTCTCTTGACTTCTCAGGAGTATACTAACTCCAAGGACAAGTAACATCACAAACCATTATTTAAGTGCTGATGTTGGAGCTGCAATACTACTACCAAGACAAAAAATGATACAGGTAACACTGCTTTCAGATTTCTAAGAATTGCTAAAATAGTATGTTTACAGAGCATTCAGAGTTGAGAATATGACAAGTTCCTACCATCTCAAACACTGCCAATCTAGAACAAAAAGAAAGTACTTGAACGCCTGCAGTAATCGAACACAAACCAGAACATATCAGTGCATGACAAGGAAATGTAGTCACAAAATGATTCTACCCTTTCAAGTCCCAAAAAGGACAGAGGAACTTACCGGAGGCGATACCTGGATTTCAAACAGAGTACAATGTAGCCACTGTAGGGGAGAAGATCACAGAGAGCTCTTCTCAGATTGCTCAGAGTCAGCCCCAGCACCCTGTCCTGACTGAAGCAGACAAAGTGGTCAAACAGGTAGGTAGAAATGAGTAAGGAACAGAGAGTATGGTTATTCTTGCATTGTTTTGTTCGTCTGTCAAAGAAAAGAGTGCTTCTGACTTTTGTCAATGTTCATCTTTATTTTAGGAGAAGAACAAACGGTGGTATCACACTTTGCTCAAGTGTATGATACCATGTGTGTACAGCAGACATCACCAAAGGAACAGGAGACACCTGAGTAGAGAACAAGAATATGAAAAGACTGATGAAAAAAAGCACCAGGAGAAATCCATTGAATATGCACAATCTCGTCCAGTATTTCAATGAAAAGTTTCAGTGTTGTTTTTAGTGTCGTCGTATTGCATACATTTAAAACAATGTGTCTTGTTTAATGAACAATTTCATTTACTTTAGTAAAAAGTGTTGTTTACTGTAGTCCTAGCATGGATGCAATTGTTAGAAAAAACGTGAATGAAAAACTGAATGTTTCATACAATATGGGTTTGTGTTAACCCACACACCTAAGTGAAATGTTTGATTACGTTTACAAGACATAACACATAGTTCAGTTGAGTGTGAAAGGGAACAACAGAGAAAGTCACAAACAAAACATTTGTGAAGGACTTGATGAATGTTTTTTCTTTAGAAATGACAAAAAATAAAGAATTTTTCAACAAGATGTCTTTCTATAGCGAGTTTCATTTGAGATAGTCTTTTCTTAGAAGTGCAAGAGTGGTATTCCCTACAACTTATTCCCCAATTTGATCATTCTCAGAAATTAGGAGACGGAAACCACACCTACTGTAATATTAGACCTTGTAACAAGGCAACTAGGTTTCAATGGCTTAAAAGGTGCAGAAAGAGGCTCATGTATAATGACCTCCAGTGTCCCACAGGTTTCCCAAATCATTTCTTAGAGTATGGAAAAAGAGGAAATAAAGTGTCTACAGAAAGCGTATACCCCCTTGAACTTTGTTCAGTTTGTTGCGCCAGTGCCAGAGTTTCATGCAATTAAATGAGGACCTCTTTCTCACACCACATATGTTATACTTTCAATGGGAAAAAAGGAAATATTACAATTGTATACATTTTCACCCACATGTTAATATTTGGTAGAAGCCCTTTTCACAGCAATTTCAGCTGTGAGTCTGTTGGTAATGGGCTCCACCACCTCTGCACCAACAAGATTTGATAATATTTGAGAATTTCAGAAGTCTGTCTGGTTTAGCTGAAGAATCAGCTAAGGTAAGTTTCAGGAAGAGCATCTGATTTCTTTCAATAAAGCAGAACAGAGAAAAAACACACAATACAAAATCATGAGAATTTGTATCCATATGACACTTTGACTCGAATACTTTTATCAGACCTACACAGAGTATATACTGTACACACTTTTTCAGCCCAGGTTTATACATTTGATACATTTGGAACTGCCATTTGTAGGTGTTTTTGTGTCTTAGCTCAACACTGTGAAACCTGTAGTTACAAACATGGACGATGAAGACATGAAGACATATATTGTACCTCTGACCAGCCTACCTTCCAAGAGGTGAAAGATGAAACTTTTCCTTTATCGTCAACTCAGTGAATGTCTTTAAACTTTCGAAAACTGTAACAAAGAATACGTTAAAAAACTTATTTTCATTGGACCCACAGAAAAGTCAAAGTTGTCCATAGAAATGCCCGTCTAAATCAGAAATCTACAGCACAAAGGCAGTGGCCTTTCGGGACATAAAAATGAAATCAGACTTTACTCAGACGAATTGCCCTTGGTCACGGACATCTTGCTATCAGTCACTACAAAGATGTTTTCTCTCGTGCCATGGCTTGCCTGACTTGCTTCTTCTGCTGGATGGCTTCTGGTCGCTGGTCAGGATTGACAGCCAGCATGTCCTGGAGCAGTGTCCTTAGCTCCGTGCTTATGGCTCTATTTACTTTCAGGGGGATGTGGAACTGCAGCCAGGGGTTCTCATGCAGGGCCTCTCCAACAGGTCCTGAGAGACATATGCTCCTGTATCGGAAACACACTTTAGTTCAATTCTAAAATATTTCTCGTAGGACTGAAGGAACCTTTGCCTGTTAAGAGTTAACAATTAGGTCCTCAAGAACTGTTTTACGGTTTTCTACACTCCTGGCTGGCCAAGGTCTCTTAAGTGGAGGTGTAACTCATGTATCCTACATGTGATTTAGCAACATGAAAGGGAATAGCTTCTTATCGGATTATGGTCTTGGTTAACTGCCTAAGGCTGACCTAAGTGCCTAACTTTCTGACTTTGTTTATACCTTATATGTTAAGAAGCTTCTTCTGACCAATCAGAAATGTATGCTTTATGTATGAACATTTTGCTCATCAAAGTGAGTGAGAGACAAGGTTAACAGAAATTAGCCACGGCAGTAAATGACAGCATATTTTTGGGTTCTTAAATGGTCTCTACCTGGCACACCTGCAGTGCAAACTGACACACACTGTTTAGAGAAACAGCTACTCTATTACTAATATTAATGAAACATTTCTTATTCTATGGAACAAAAACAAACAGTAAAACTAAAACACAGATCTCTTAGCTTCCTATTTCATGAACCAGATGACTGAATGACCAAGCCTAACTAGTAGCCAGAACCCCAGTTAACCCTCCGTAACACAAAGTTTAACCACACGACAGGAACTCTTTCAAACTGAGTGAAAATCATGAATGGATCCATAACTTTACATCAATTTACTATGTTGTGCCAATACCTGCATTTACATTTAGAACGAATGATGTCATAGAACCAGCATCACACCAGTTCCAGGTGTCTCCAAGGAGACAACAGAACTTCAGTTGTGTTTGCTAAAATACACACTTTGAAACATACTGTAACACTTAGTTAACATGTCTGGTTTAGTTGAAGAATCGGCTAAGGTAAGTTTCAGGGTTTAATGGTGGGATGGCACCTGTGCTTTTTTCCCCCAACCGCTAGAATATGATTCGCACCAAACCCAAAAGAAATACTGCACAGTTCAGGAACTTCATCAACCTAGCAACTGTAAAATATGCTTACAAACAACTGAATTGAAATGCCAAAAAGTTCAGAGAAAGGCACAAACTATGTTTACTTGGGGTTTACAAAATTAAAGCTAACTAAAACTGGAATGATAAACAATCATGCTGCCAATGGACAGAGAAATATCATGTTTTTTGAATAATGTATTATTTGTTATATAGGAACCCAGTATAAGGGAATCCCTTGCGATCCTGTCTGCAGAGATAAAGGTAAGTATTTTTTTCTCTTTAGCTCTGTCACTCCAAGAAATATAATGAACATAAATATATTTGCCAATCTTTTCATAGTAATCCAAACAACTCTGCGTGCATCTGACATTTGTAATATTTATCTACCGCAGTATAACTCTTCTGGCAAGGCGATTGGTATTGTACCTTGAAAGAAAACTGATTGGAAATGTCATGTACTCTATGGTTTCTATTGATGTCAAGTGGCAAATGTTGACTGGTGATGTTATGTGAATCTTAGGAAATGGTCATTTTTCAATCGAGTCTATGTTTCTCAGAATTTGAGACAGAGAGGTCAATCTCTGCAATCCGAGCTGAGGGCATTTCTTGGAATGGAAAGGTAAGAGCAACGTGTTCTTTGATATTCTCTTAAGACTCTTCGCCAGATTTAACGATGAAAAATGTAAATAATAATAACAAACATTATTTTATATAGTGCCTTGAAAGGTGGCTTCTTTACAGAATGACAAAACCAACTACAATAAATAATACACAAGATATGCATGATGACAATACACAGTTAGAGGAGACAGTACATGGTCATCCTGGTCAGTGTATCCTGAAGGTAGTTTTCCAATTTTTTGGAACGGGGTAAAAGAGGCCACCTCTATTAGAATCTTTGTCCTAACCAAAAATGTAACAAAGTATAATAATAATATTAAAAATAATAATAATAATAAACTTTATTTATAGAGCACCTTTCATACAAATAGTGCTTTGGTGCTTTAAAAAGCAAGCGTAAAAATAAAATATTAAAATTGAGAGATATACTTTCAGTTGTCAAGGAAAATACAGCAATACAGTAAAGCAACATACATGTCAATTAAATAAATAAAAATTAGGAAAGTCGTAATAAAATAAGAACAATTAAAGAGAACTAAAAAAAGAAACAGAAATAGAAAGAACAAAGAACCACTTTAACTAAAAGCAACATTTTCAAATGTTTTTTAAAACAATGTACCGAGCTTGACTGCCTAATAAAAAGTGGAAGTGAGTTTCATAATTTAGAAGCATAAAAACAAAAAGCAGCCTCTCCACTCTTTCTGCATTTCACATGTGGTATTTGCAGTAGGCCAGTATGTGCAGATCTCAGGTCACGTATAGGAACATATGAAGACAGACATTCAGTAAGGTACAGACGTGCTAGGTCGCTTAAAGCTTTAAAAACAAGTAAAAGAACTTTCAAATTTATCCTAGATAATACAGGTGACCAGTGAAGTTTTTTCAAAACAGGAATGATATTCTCTTTCTTGTATTTGTTAGGATCTGTGCTACTGCATTTCGAACAAGTAGTAAGGGATTTATTGTTTTCTTGGGAAGCCCACAAAACAGAGCATTATAATCATATCCACATCAATGTGAGCAATGGAGAAGTCAAATTAACGTGTCTAAATATCATCTAGTTCTATCCCAGGGAAGAGGGCTGTTGCCTACACAGACGACAAGACACAAAACGCTCAACTGTGCAAAACACGCATAAGGACATCAGTCAGGAGGAACAAGGTAAAGTGTTTTTACTTCTTCACCATGGTCATGTAGTTTCACTCCAAGCACTGTCTTATGAAATAACTGTGGAAACGACCTCCCCAACATTTTGGGTTGTTGCATTTTGCTTCAATGAATTTTAACCTTTTCTTTTAGACATTAAGAGGAAGGACACATTCACCCTTGGTAGAGATTCAGTTGTTCTACGAGATGTCAAGGTGAGAATTAACCACTTCAGGCATAAGTCAATCCACATGACCGGAAATGGGGCAATGAACAGGATATGGGGATTTTGCTAGTTATAAAGTACAATAATCATCATTAAATGATCTAAGACTACTGAAGTATAAGCTGTGTCCCTGACTGATTAATTAGCAAATTCATCTTCGTAGAGTGGAGCTACACTGAATATGGAGTGAGATCATGTAGGGAATGTTGGACTTGTAATAACTAATTGAAGGATAATAATAATCAACGAAAGTGCTTAAAAGTATCAACAAATGCCTTCAAAGTACTTGACACGTACTTTGCTTTCAAAAGTGAAACATAATTAATGCTTACGTAAGATTTCTCTTGACTTCTCAGGAGTATACTAACTCCAAGGACAAGTAACATCACAAACCATTATTTAAGTGCTGATGTTGGAGCTGCAATACTACTACCAAGACAAAAAATGATACAGGTAACACTGCTTTCAGATTTCTAAGAATTGCTAAAATAGTATGTTTACAGAGCATTCAGAGTTGAGAATATGACAAGTTCCTACCATCTCAAACACTGCCAATCTAGAACAAAAAGAAAGTACTTGAACGCCTGCAGTAATCGAACACAAACCAGAACATATCAGTGCATGACAAGGAAATGTAGTCACAAAATGATTCTACCCTTTCAAGTCCCAAAAAGGACAGAGGAACTTACCGGAGGCGATACCTGGATTTCAAACAGAGTACAATGTAGCCACTGTAGGGGAGAAGATCACAGAGAGCTCTTCTCAGATTGCTCAGAGTCAGCCCCAGCACCCTGTCCTGACTGAAGCAGACAAAGTGGTCAAACAGGTAGGTAGAAATGAGTAAGGAACAGAGAGTATGGTTATTCTTGCATTGTTTTGTTCGTCTGTCAAAGAAAAGAGTGCTTCTGACTTTTGTCAATGTTCATCTTTATTTTAGGAGAAGAACAAACGGTGGTATCACACTTTGCTCAAGTGTATGATACCATGTGTGTACAGCAGACATCACCAAAGGAACAGGAGACACCTGAGTAGAGAACAAGAATATGAAAAGACTGATGAAAAAAAGCACCAGGAGAAATCCATTGAATATGCACAATCTCGTCCAGTATTTCAATGAAAAGTTTCAGTGTTGTTTTTAGTGTCGTCGTATTGCATACATTTAAAACAATGTGTCTTGTTTAATGAACAATTTCATTTACTTTAGTAAAAAGTGTTGTTTACTGTAGTCCTAGCATGGATGCAATTGTTAGAAAAAACGTGAATGAAAAACTGAATGTTTCATACAATATGGGTTTGTGTTAACCCACACACCTAAGTGAAATGTTTGATTACGTTTACAAGACATAACACATAGTTCAGTTGAGTGTGAAAGGGAACAACAGAGAAAGTCACAAACAAAACATTTGTGAAGGACTTGATGAATGTTTTTTCTTTAGAAATGACAAAAAATAAAGAATTTTTCAACAAGATGTCTTTCTATAGCGAGTTTCATTTGAGATAGTCTTTTCTTAGAAGTGCAAGAGTGGTATTCCCTACAACTTATTCCCCAATTTGATCATTCTCAGAAATTAGGAGACGGAAACCACACCTACTGTAATATTAGACCTTGTAACAAGGCAACTAGGTTTCAATGGCTTAAAAGGTGCAGAAAGAGGCTCATGTATAATGACCTCCAGTGTCCCACAGGTTTCCCAAATCATTTCTTAGAGTATGGAAAAAGAGGAAATAAAGTGTCTACAGAAAGCGTATACCCCCTTGAACTTTGTTCAGTTTGTTGCGCCAGTGCCAGAGTTTCATGCAATTAAATGAGGACCTCTTTCTCACACCACATATGTTATACTTTCAATGGGAAAAAAGGAAATATTACAATTGTATACATTTTCACCCACATGTTAATATTTGGTAGAAGCCCTTTTCACAGCAATTTCAGCTGTGAGTCTGTTGGTAATGGGCTCCACCACCTCTGCACCAACAAGATTTGATAATATTTGAGAATTTCAGAAGTCTGTCTGGTTTAGCTGAAGAATCAGCTAAGGTAAGTTTCAGGAAGAGCATCTGATTTCTTTCAATAAAGCAGAACAGAGAAAAAACACACAATACAAAATCATGAGAATTTGTATCCATATGACACTTTGACTCGAATACTTTTATCAGACCTACACAGAGTATATACTGTACACACTTTTTCAGCCCAGGTTTATACATTTGATACATTTGGAACTGCCATTTGTAGGTGTTTTTGTGTCTTAGCTCAACACTGTGAAACCTGTAGTTACAAACATGGACGATGAAGACATGAAGACATATATTGTACCTCTGACCGGCCTACCTTCCAAGAGGTGAAAGATGAAACTTTTCCTTTATCGTCAACTCAGTGAATGTCTTTAAACTTTCGAAAACTGTAACAAAGAATACGTTAAAAAACTTATTTTCATTGGACCCACAGAAAAGTCAAAGTTGTCCATAGAAATGCCCGTCTAAATCAGAAATCTACAGCACAAAGGCAGTGGCCTTTCGGGACATAAAAATGAAATCAGACTTTATTCAGACGAATTGCCCTTGGTCACGGACATCTTGCTATCAGTCACTACAAAGATGTTTTCTCTCGTGCCATGGCTAGCCTGACTTGCTTCTTCTGCTGGATGGCTTCTGGTCGCTGGTCAGGATTGACAGCCAGCATGTCCTGGAGCAGTGTCCTTAGCTCCGTGCTTATGGCTCTATTTACTTTCAGGGAGATGTGGAACTGCAGCCAGGGGTTCTCATGCAGGGCCTCTCCAACAGGTCCTGACAGACATATGCTCCTGTATCGGAAACACACTTTAGTTCAATTCTAAAATATTTCTCGTAGGACTGAAGGAACCTTTGCCTGTTAAGAGTTAACAATTAGGTCCTCAAGAACTGTTTTACGGTTTTCTACACTCCTGGCTGGCCAAGGTCTCTTTAAGGTCTCTTAAGTGGAGGTGTAACTCATGTATCCTACATGTGATTTAGCAACATGAAAGGGAATAGCTTCTTATCGGATTATGGTCTTGGTTAACTGCCTAAGGCTGACCTAAGTGCCTAACTTTCTGACTTTGTTTATACCTTATATGTTAAGAAGCTTCTTCTGACCAATCAGAAATGTATGCTTTATGTATGAACATTTTGCTCATCAAAGTGAGTGAGAGACAAGGTTAACAGAAATTAGCCACGGCAGTAAATGACAGCATATTTTTGGGTTCTTAAATGGTCTCTACCTGGCACACCTGCAGTGCAAACTGACACACACTGTTTAGAGAAACAGCTACTCTATTACTAATATTAATGAAACATTTCTTATTCTATGGAACAAAAACAAACAGTAAAACTAAAACACAGATCTCTTAGCTTCCTATTTCATGAACCAGATGACTGAATGACCAAGCCTAACTAGTAGCCAGAACCCCAGTTAACCCTCCGTAACACAAAGTTTAACCACACGACAGGAACTCTTTCAAACTGAGTGAAAATCATGAATGGATCCATAACTTTACATCAATTTACTGTTGTGCCAATACCTGCATTTACATTTAGAACGAATGATGTCATAGAACCAGCATCACACCAGTTCCAGGTGTCTCCAAGGAGACAACAGAACTTCAGTTGTGTTTGCTAAAATACACACTTTGAAACATACTGTAACACTTAGTTAACATGTCTGGTTTAGTTGAAGAATCGGCTAAGGTAAGTTTCAGGGTTTAATGGTGGGATGGCACCTGTGCTTTTTTCCCCCAACCGCTAGAATATGATTCGCACCAAACCCAAAAGAAATACTGCACAGTTCAGGAACTTCATCAACCTAGCAACTGTAAAATATGCTTACAAACAACTGAATTGAAATGCCAAAAAGTTCAGAGAAAGGCACAAACTATGTTTACTTGGGGTTTACAAAATTAAAGCTAACTAAAACTGGAATGATAAACAATCATGCTGCCAATGGACAGAGAAATATCATGTTTTTTGAATAATGTATTATTTGTTATATAGGAACCCAGTATAAGGGAATCCCTTGCGATCCTGTCTGCAGAGATAAAGGTAAGTATTTTTTTCTCTTTAGCTCTGTCACTCCAAGAAATATAATGAACATAAATATATTTGCCAATCTTTTCATAGTAATCCAAACAACTCTGCGTGCATCTGACATTTGTAATATTTATCTACCGCAGTATAACTCTTCTGGCAAGGCGATTGGTATTGTACCTTGAAAGAAAACTGATTGGAAATGTCATGTACTCTATGGTTTCTATTGATGTCAAGTGGCAAATGTTGACTGGTGATGTTATGTGAATCTTAGGAAATGGTCATTTTTCAATCGAGTCTATGTTTCTCAGAATTTGAGACAGAGAGGTCAATCTCTGCAATCCGAGCTGAGGGCATTTCTTGGAATGGAAAGGTAAGAGCAACGTGTTCTTTGATATTCTCTTAAGACTCTTCGCCAGATTTTACGATGAAAAATGTAAATAATAATAACAAACATTATTTTATATAGTGCCTTGAAAGGTGGCTTCTTTACAGAATGACAAAACCAACTACAATAAATAATACACAAGATATGCATGATGACAATACACAGTTAGAGGAGACAGTAGATGGTCATCCTGGTCAGTGTATCCTGAAGGTAGTTTTCCAATTTTTTGGAACGGGGTAAAAGAGGCCACCTCTATTAGAATCTTTGTCCTAACCAAAAATGTAACAAAGTATAATAATAATATTAAAAATAATAATAATAATAAACTTTATTTATAGAGCACCTTTCATACAAATAGTGCTTTGGTGCTTTAAAAAGCAAGCGTAAAAATAAAATATTAAAATTGAGAGATATACTTTCAGTTGTCAAGGAAAATACAGCAATACAGTAAAGCAACATACATGTCAATTAAATAAATAAAAATTAGGAAAGTCATAATAAAATAAGAACAATTAAAGAGAACTAAAAAAAGAAACAGAAATAGAAAGAACAAAGAACCACTTTAACTAAAAGCAACATTTTCAAATGTTTTTTAAAACAATGTACCGAGCTTGACTGCCTAATAAAAAGTGGAAGTGAGTTTCATAATTTAGAAGCATAAAAACAAAAAGCAGCCTCTCCACTCTTTCTGCATTTCACATGTGGTATTTGCAGTAGGCCAGTATGTGCAGATCTCAGGTCACGTATAGGAACATATGAAGACAGACATTCAGTAAGGTACAGACGTGCTAGGTCGCTTAAAGCTTTAAAAACAAGTAAAAGAACTTTCAAATTTATCCTAGATAATACAGGTGACCAGTGAAGTTTTTTCAAAACAGGAATGATATTCTCTTTCTTGTATTTGTTAGGATCTGTGCTACTGCATTTCGAACAAGTAGTAAGGGATTTATTGTTTTCTTGGGAAGCCCACAAAACAGAGCATTATAATCATATCCACATCAATGTGAGCAATGGAGAAGTCAAATTAACGTGTCTAAATATCATCTAGTTCTATCCCAGGGAAGAGGGCTGTTGCCTACACAGACGACAAGACACAAAACGCTCAACTGTGCAAAACACGCATAAGGACATCAGTCAGGAGGAACAAGGTAAAGTGTTTTTACTTCTTCACCATGGTCATGTAGTTTCACTCCAAGCACTGTCTTATGAAATAACTGTGGAAACGACCTCCCCAACATTTTGGGTTGTTGCATTTTGCTTCAATGAATTTTAACCTTTTCTTTTAGACATTAAGAGGAAGGACACATTCACCCTTGGTAGAGATTCAGTTGTTCTACGAGATGTCAAGGTGAGAATTAACCACTTCAGGCATAAGTCAATCCACATGACCGGAAATGGGGCAATGAACAGGATATGGGGATTTTGCTAGTTATAAAGTACAATAATCATCATTAAATGATCTAAGACTACTGAAGTATAAGCTGTGTCCCTGACTGATTAATTAGCAAATTCATCTTCGTAGAGTGGAGCTACACTGAATATGGAGTGAGATCATGTAGGGAATGTTGGACTTGTAATAACTAATTGAAGGATAATAATAATCAACGAAAGTGCTTAAAAGTATCAACAAATGCCTTCAAAGTACTTGACACGTACTTTGCTTTCAAAAGTGAAACATAATTAATGCTTACGTAAGATTTCTCTTGACTTCTCAGGAGTATACTAACTCCAAGGACAAGTAACATCACAAACCATTATTTAAGTGCTGATGTTGGAGCTGCAATACTACTACCAAGACAAAAAATGATACAGGTAACACTGCTTTCAGATTTCTAAGAATTGCTAAAATAGTATGTTTACAGAGCATTCAGAGTTGAGAATATGACAAGTTCCTACCATCTCAAACACTGCCAATCTAGAACAAAAAGAAAGTACTTGAACGCCTGCAGTAATCGAACACAAACCAGAACATATCAGTGCATGACAAGGAAATGTAGTCACAAAATGATTCTACCCTTTCAAGTCCCAAAAAGGACAGAGGAACTTACCGGAGGCGATACCTGGATTTCAAACAGAGTACAATGTAGCCACTGTAGGGGAGAAGATCACAGAGAGCTCTTCTCAGATTGCTCAGAGTCAGCCCCAGCACCCTGTCCTGACTGAAGCAGACAAAGTGGTCAAACAGGTAGGTAGAAATGAGTAAGGAACAGAGAGTATGGTTATTCTTGCATTGTTTTGTTCGTCTGTCAAAGAAAAGAGTGCTTCTGACTTTTGTCAATGTTCATCTTTATTTTAGGAGAAGAACAAACGGTGGTATCACACTTTGCTCAAGTGTATGATACCATGTGTGTACAGCAGACATCACCAAAGGAACAGGAGACACCTGAGTAGAGAACAAGAATATGAAAAGACTGATGAAAAAAAGCACCAGGAGAAATCCATTGAATATGCACAATCTCGTCCAGTATTTCAATGAAAAGTTTCAGTGTTGTTTTTAGTGTCGTCGTATTGCATACATTTAAAACAATGTGTCTTGTTTAATGAGCAATTTCATTTACTTTAGTAAAAAGTGTTGTTTACTGTAGTCCTAGCATGGATGCAATTGTTAGAAAAAACGTGAATGAAAAACTGAATGTTTCATACAATATGGGTTTGTGTTAACCCACACACCTAAGTGAAATGTTTGATTACGTTTACAAGACATAACACATAGTTCAGTTGAGTGTGAAAGGGAACAACAGAGAAAGTCACAAACAAAACATTTGTGAAGGACTTGATGAATGTTTTTTCTTTAGAAATGACAAAAAATAAAGAATTTTTCAACAAGATGTCTTTCTATAGCGAGTTTCATTTGAGATAGTCTTTTCTTAGAAGTGCAAGAGTGGTATTCCCTACAACTTATTCCCCAATTTGATCATTCTCAGAAATTAGGAGACGGAAACCACACCTACTGTAATATTAGACCTTGTAACAAGGCAACTAGGTTTCAATGGCTTAAAAGGTGCAGAAAGAGGCTCATGTATAATGACCTCCAGTGTCCCACAGGTTTCCCAAATCATTTCTTAGAGTATGGAAAAAGAGGAAATAAAGTGTCTACAGAAAGCGTATACCCCCTTGAACTTTGTTCAGTTTGTTGCGCCAGTGCCAGAGTTTCATGCAATTAAATGAGGACCTCTTTCTCACACCACATATGTTATACTTTCAATGGGAAAAAAGGAAATATTACAATTGTATACATTTTCACCCACATGTTAATATTTGGTAGAAGCCCTTTTCACAGCAATTTCAGCTGTGAGTCTGTTGGTAATGGGCTCCACCACCTCTGCACCAACAAGATTTGATAATATTTGAGAATTTCAGAAGTCTGTCTGGTTTAGCTGAAGAATCAGCTAAGGTAAGTTTCAGGAAGAGCATCTGATTTCTTTCAATAAAGCAGAACAGAGAAAAAACACACAATACAAAATCATGAGAATTTGTATCCATATGACACTTTGACTCGAATACTTTTATCAGACCTACACAGAGTATATACTGTACACACTTTTTCAGCCCAGGTTTATACATTTGATACATTTGGAACTGCCATTTGTAGGTGTTTTTGTGTCTTAGCTCAACACTGTGAAACCTGTAGTTACAAACATGGACGATGAAGACATGAAGACATATATTGTACCTCTGACCGGCCTACCTTCCAAGAGGTGAAAGATGAAACTTTTCCTTTATCGTCAACTCAGTGAATGTCTTTAAACTTTCGAAAACTGTAACAAAGAATACGTTAAAAAACTTATTTTCATTGGACCCACAGAAAAGTCAAAGTTGTCCATAGAAATGCCCGTCTAAATCAGAAATCTACAGCACAAAGGCAGTGGCCTTTCGGGACATAAAAATGAAATCAGACTTTATTCAGACGAATTGCCCTTGGTCACGGACATCTTGCTATCAGTCACTACAAAGATGTTTTCTCTCGTGCCATGGCTAGCCTGACTTGCTTCTTCTGCTGGATGGCTTCTGGTCGCTGGTCAGGATTGACAGCCAGCATGTCCTGGAGCAGTGTCCTTAGCTCCGTGCTTATGGCTCTATTTACTTTCAGGGAGATGTGGAACTGCAGCCAGGGGTTCTCATGCAGGGCCTCTCCAACAGGTCCTGACAGACATATGCTCCTGTATCGGAAACACACTTTAGTTCAATTCTAAAATATTTCTCGTAGGACTGAAGGAACCTTTGCCTGTTAAGAGTTAACAATTAGGTCCTCAAGAACTGTTTTACGGTTTTCTACACTCCTGGCTGGCCAAGGTCTCTTTAAGGTCTCTTAAGTGGAGGTGTAACTCATGTATCCTACATGTGATTTAGCAACATGAAAGGGAATAGCTTCTTATCGGATTATGGTCTTGGTTAACTGCCTAAGGCTGACCTAAGTGCCTAACTTTCTGACTTTGTTTATACCTTATATGTTAAGAAGCTTCTTCTGACCAATCAGAAATGTATGCTTTATGTATGAACATTTTGCTCATCAAAGTGAGTGAGAGACAAGGTTAACAGAAATTAGCCACGGCAGTAAATGACAGCATATTTTTGGGTTCTTAAATGGTCTCTACCTGGCACACCTGCAGTGCAAACTGACACACACTGTTTAGAGAAACAGCTACTCTATTACTAATATTAATGAAACATTTCTTATTCTATGGAACAAAAACAAACAGTAAAACTAAAACACAGATCTCTTAGCTTCCTATTTCATGAACCAGATGACTGAATGACCAAGCCTAACTAGTAGCCAGAACCCCAGTTAACCCTCCGTAACACAAAGTTTAACCACACGACAGGAACTCTTTCAAACTGAGTGAAAATCATGAATGGATCCATAACTTTACATCAATTTACTGTTGTGCCAATACCT
This sequence comes from Lepisosteus platostomus, assembly GCF_059453375.1. Classification (NCBI taxonomy): domain Eukaryota; kingdom Metazoa; phylum Chordata; class Actinopteri; order Semionotiformes; family Lepisosteidae; genus Lepisosteus; species Lepisosteus platostomus. The sequence goes on from NC_142637.1 coordinate 12,999,750, forward strand.
GCATTTACATTTAGAACGAATGATGTCATAGAACCAGCATCACACCAGTTCCAGGTGTCTCCAAGGAGACAACAGAACTTCAGTTGTGTTTGCTAAAATACACACTTTGAAACATACTGTAACACTTAGTTAACATGTCTGGTTTAGTTGAAGAATCGGCTAAGGTAAGTTTCAGGGTTTAATGGTGGGATGGCACCTGTGCTTTTTTCCCCCAACCGCTAGAATATGATTCGCACCAAACCCAAAAGAAATACTGCACAGTTCAGGAACTTCATCAACCTAGCAACTGTAAAATATGCTTACAAACAACTGAATTGAAATGCCAAAAAGTTCAGAGAAAGGCACAAACTATGTTTACTTGGGGTTTACAAAATTAAAGCTAACTAAAACTGGAATGATAAACAATCATGCTGCCAATGGACAGAGAAATATCATGTTTTTTGAATAATGTATTATTTGTTATATAGGAACCCAGTATAAGGGAATCCCTTGCGATCCTGTCTGCAGAGATAAAGGTAAGTATTTTTTTCTCTTTAGCTCTGTCACTCCAAGAAATATAATGAACATAAATATATTTGCCAATCTTTTCATAGTAATCCAAACAACTCTGCGTGCATCTGACATTTGTAATATTTATCTACCGCAGTATAACTCTTCTGGCAAGGCGATTGGTATTGTACCTTGAAAGAAAACTGATTGGAAATGTCATGTACTCTATGGTTTCTATTGATGTCAAGTGGCAAATGTTGACTGGTGATGTTATGTGAATCTTATGAAATGGTCATTTTTCAATCGAGTCTATGTTTCTCAGAATTTGAGACAGAGAGGTCAATCTCTGCAATCCGAGCTGAGGGCATTTCTTGGAATGGAAAGGTAAGAGCAACGTGTTCTTTGATATTCTCTTAAGACTCTTCGCCAGATTTTACTATGAAAAATGTAAATAATAATAACAAACATTATTTTATATAGTGCCTTGAAAGGTGGCTTCTTTACAGAATGACAAAACCAACTACAATAAATAATACACAAGATATGCATGATGACAATACACAGTTAGAGGAGACAGTAGATGGTCATCCTGGTCAGTGTATCCTGAAGGTAGTTTTCCAATTTTTTGGAACGGGGTAAAAGAGGCCACCTCTATTAGAATCTTTGTCCTAACCAAAAATGTAACAAAGTATAATAATAATATTAAAAATAATAATAATAATAAACTTTATTTATAGAGCACCTTTCATACAAATAGTGCTTTGGTGCTTTAAAAAGCAAGCGTAAAAATAAAATATTAAAATTGAGAGATATACTTTCAGTTGTCAAGGAAAATACAGCAATACAGTAAAGCAACATACATGTCAATTAAATAAATAAAAATTAGGAAAGTCGTAATAAAATAAGAACAATTAAAGAGAACTAAAAAAAGAAACAGAAATAGAAAGAACAAAGAACCACTTTAACTAAAAGCAACATTTTCAAATGTTTTTTAAAACAATGTACCGAGCTTGACTGCCTAATAAAAAGTGGAAGTGAGTTTCATAATTTAGAAGCATAAAAACAAAAAGCAGCCTCTCCACTCTTTCTGCATTTCACATGTGGTATTTGCAGTAGGCCAGTATGTGCAGATCTCAGGTCACGTATAGGAACATATGAAGACAGACATTCAGTAAGGTACAGACGTGCTAGGTCGCTTAAAGCTTTAAAAACAAGTAAAAGAACTTTCAAATTTATCCTAGATAATACAGGTGACCAGTGAAGTTTTTTCAAAACAGGAATGATATTCTCTTTCTTGTATTTGTTAGGATCTGTGCTACTGCATTTCGAACAAGTAGTAAGGGATTTATTGTTTTCTTGGGAAGCCCACAAAACAGAGCATTATAATCATATCCACATCAATGTGAGCAATGGAGAAGTCAAATTAACGTGTCTAAATATCATCTAGTTCTATCCCAGGGAAGAGGGCTGTTGCCTACACAGACGACAAGACACAAAACGCTCAACTGTGCAAAACACGCATAAGGACATCAGTCAGGAGGAACAAGGTAAAGTGTTTTTACTTCTTCACCATGGTCATGTAGTTTCACTCCAAGCACTGTCTTATGAAATAACTGTGGAAACGACCTCCCCAACATTTTGGGTTGTTGCATTTTGCTTCAATGAATTTTAACCTTTTCTTTTAGACATTAAGAGGAAGGACACATTCACCCTTGGTAGAGATTCAGTTGTTCTACGAGATGTCAAGGTGAGAATTAACCACTTCAGGCATAAGTCAATCCACATGACCGGAAATGGGGCAATGAACAGGATATGGGGATTTTGCTAGTTATAAAGTACAATAATCATCATTAAATGATCTAAGACTACTGAAGTATAAGCTGTGTCCCTGACTGATTAATTAGCAAATTCATCTTCGTAGAGTGGAGCTACACTGAATATGGAGTGAGATCATGTAGGGAATGTTGGACTTGTAATAACTAATTGAAGGATAATAATAATCAACGAAAGTGCTTAAAAGTATCAACAAATGCCTTCAAAGTACTTGACACGTACTTTGCTTTCAAAAGTGAAACATAATTAATGCTTACGTAAGATTTCTCTTGACTTCTCAGGAGTATACTAACTCCAAGGACAAGTAACATCACAAACCATTATTTAAGTGCTGATGTTGGAGCTGCAATACTACTACCAAGACAAAAAATGATACAGGTAACACTGCTTTCAGATTTCTAAGAATTGCTAAAATAGTATGTTTACAGAGCATTCAGAGTTGAGAATATGACAAGTTCCTACCATCTCAAACACTGCCAATCTAGAACAAAAAGAAAGTACTTGAACGCCTGCAGTAATCGAACACAAACCAGAACATATCAGTGCATGACAAGGAAATGTAGTCACAAAATGATTCTACCCTTTCAAGTCCCAAAAAGGACCGAGGAACTTACCGGAGGCGATACCTGGATTTCAAACAGAGTACAATGTAGCCACTGTAGGGGAGAAGATCACAGAGAGCTCTTCTCAGATTGCTCAGAGTCAGCCCCAGCACCCTGTCCTGACTGAAGCAGACAAAGTGGTCAAACAGGTAGGTAGAAATGAGTAAGGAACAGAGAGTATGGTTATTCTTGCATTGTTTTGTTCGTCTGTCAAAGAAAAGAGTGCTTCTGACTTTTGTCAATGTTCATCTTTATTTTAGGAGAAGAACAAACGGTGGTATCACACTTTGCTCAAGTGTATGATACCATGTGTGTACAGCAGACATCACCAAAGGAACAGGAGACACCTGAGTAGAGAACAAGAATATGAAAAGACTGATGAAAAAAAGCACCAGGAGAAATCCATTGAATATGCACAATCTCGTCCAGTATTTCAATGAAAAGTTTCAGTGTTGTTTTTAGTGTCGTCGTATTGCATACATTTAAAACAATGTGTCTTGTTTATTGAACAATTTCATTTACTTTAGTAAAAAGTGTTGTTTACTGTAGTCCTAGCATGGATGCAATTGTTAGAAAAAACGTGAATGAAAAACTGAATGTTTCATACAATATGGGTTTGTGTTAACCCACACACCTAAGTGAAATGTTTGATTACGTTTACAAGACATAACACATAGTTCAGTTGAGTGTGAAAGGGAACAACAGAGAAAGTCACAAACAAAACATTTGTGAAGGACTTGATGAATGTTTTTTCTTTAGAAATGACAAAAAATAAAGAATTTTTCAACAAGATGTCTTTCTATAGCGAGTTTCATTTGAGATAGTCTTTTCTTAGAAGTGCAAGAGTGGTATTCCCTACAACTTATTCCCCAATTTGATCATTCTCAGAAATTAGGAGACGGAAACCACACCTACTGTAATATTAGACCTTGTAACAAGGCAACTAGGTTTCAATGGCTTAAAAGGTGCAGAAAGAGGCTCATGTATAATGACCTCCAGTGTCCCAGAGGTTTCCCAAATCATTTCTTAGAGTATGGAAAAAGAGGAAATAAAGTGTCTACAGAAAGCGTATACCCCCTTGAACTTTGTTCAGTTTGTTGCGCCAGTGCCAGAGTTTCATGCAATTAAATGAGGACCTCTTTCTCACACCACATATGTTATACTTTCAATGGGAAAAAAGGAAATATTACAATTGTATACATTTTCACCCACATGTTAATATTTGGTAGAAGCCCTTTTCACAGCAATTTCAGCTTTGAGTCTGTTGGTAATGGGCTCCACCACCTCTGCACCAACAAGATTTGATAATGTTTGAGAATTTCAGAAGTCTGTCTGGTTTAGCTGAAGAATCAGCTAAGGTAAGTTTCAGGAAGAGCATCTGATTTCTTTCAATAAAGCAGAACAGAGAAAAAACACACAATACAAAATCATGAGAATTTGTATCCATATGACACTTTGACTCGAATACTTTTATCAGACCTACACAGAGTATATACTGTACACACTTTTTCAGCCCAGGTTTATACATTTGGAACTGCCATTTGTAGGTGTTTTTGTGTCTTAGCTCAACACTGTGAAACCTGTAGTTACAAACATGGAGGATGAAGACATGAAGACATATATTGTACCTCTGACCGGCCTACCTTCCAAGAGGTGAAAGATGAAACTTTTCCTTTATCGTCAACTCAGTGAATGTCTTTAAACTTTCGAAAACTGTAACAAAGAATACGTTAAAAAACTTATTTTCATTGGACCCACAGAAAAGTCAAAGTTGTCCATAGAAATGCCCGTCTAAATCAGAAATCTACAGCACAAAGGCAGTGGCCTTTCGGGACATAAAAATGAAATCAGACTTTACTCAGACGGATTGCCGTTGGTCACGGACATCTTGCTATCAGTCACTACAAAGATGTTTTCTCTCGTGCCATGGCTTGCCTGACTTGCTTCTTCTGCTGGATGGCTTCTGGTCGCTGGTCAGGATTGACAGCCAGCATGTCCTGGAGCAGTGTCCTTAGCTCCGTGCTTATGGCTCTATTTACTTTCAGGGGGATGTGGAACTGCAGCCAGGGGTTCTCATGCAGGGCCTCTCCAACAGGTCCTGACAGACATATGCTCCTGTATCGGAAACACACTTTAGTTCAATTCTAAAATATTTCTCGTAGGACTGAAGGAACCTTTGCCTGTTAAGAGTTAACAATTAGGTCCTCAAGAACTGTTTTACGGTTTTCTACACTCCTGGCTGTCCAAGGTCTCTTTAAGGTCTCTTAAGTGGAGGTGTAACTCATGAATCCTACATGTGATTTAGCAACATGAAAGGGAATAGCTTCTTATCGGATTATGGTCTTGGTTAACTGCCTAAGGCTGACCTAAGTGCCTAACTTTCTGACTTTCTTTATACCTTATATGTTAAGAAGCTTCTTCTGACCAATCAGAAATGTATGCTTTATGTATGAACATTTTGCTCATCAAAGTGAGTGAGAGACAAGGTTAACAGAAATTAGCCACGGCAGTAAATGACACCATATTTTTGGGTTCTTAAATGGTCTCTACCTGGCACACCTGCACAGTGCAAACTGACACACACTGTTTAGAGAAACAGCTACTCTATTACTAATATTAATGAAACATTTCTTATTCTATGGAACAAAAACAAACAGTAAAACTAAAACACAGATCTCTTAGCTTCCTATTTCATGAACCAGATGACTGAATGACCAAGCCTAACTAGTAGCCAGAACCCCAGTTAACCCTCCGTAACACAAAGTTTAACCACACGACAGGAACTCTTTCAAACTGAGTGAAAATCATGAATGGATCCATAACTTTACATCAATTTACTATGTTGTGCCAATACCTGCATTTACATTTAGAACGAATGATGTCATAGAACCAGCATCACACCAGTTCCAGGTGTCTCCAAGGAGACAACAGAACTTCAGTTGTGTTTGCTAAAATACACACTTTGAAACATACTGTAACACTTAGTTAACATGTCTGGTTTAGTTGAAGAATCGGCTAAGGTAAGTTTCAGGGTTTAATGGTGGGATGGCACCTGTGCTTTTTTCCCCCAACCGCTAGAATATGATTCGCACCAAACCCAAAAGAAATACTGCACAGTTCAGGAACTTCATCAACCTAGCAACTGTAAAATAAGCTTACAAACAACTGAATTGAAATGCCAAAAAGTTCAGAGAAAGGCACAAACTATGTTTACTTGGGGTTTACAAAATTAAAGCTAACTAAAACTGGAATGATAAACAATCATGCTGCCAATGGACAGAGAAATATCATGTTTTTTGAATAATGTATTATTTGTTATATAGGAACCCAGTATAAGGGAATCCCTTGCGATCCTGTCTGCAGAGATAAAGGTAAGTATTTTTTTCTCTTTAGCTCTGTCACTCCAAGAAATATAATGAACATAAATATATTTGCCAATCTTTTCATAGTAATCCAAACAACTCTGCGTGCATCTGACATTTGTAATATTTATCTACCGCAGTATAACTCTTCTGGCAAGGCGATTGGTATTGTACCTTGAAAGAAAACTGATTGGAAATGTCATGTACTCTATGGTTTCTATTGATGTCAAGTGGCAAATGTTGACTGGTGATGTTATGTGAATCTTAGGAAATGGTCATTTTTCAATCGAGTCTATGTTTCTCAGAATTTGAGACAGAGAGGTCAATCTCTGCAATCCGAGCTGAGGGCATTTCTTGGAATGGAAAGGTAAGAGCAACGTGTTCTTTGATATTCTCTTAAGACTCTTCGCCAGATTTTACGATGAAAAATGTAAATAATAATAACAAACATTATTTTATATAGTGCCTTGAAAGGTGGCTTCTTTACAGAATGACAAAACCAAATACAATAAATAATACACAAGATATGCATGATGACAATACACAGTTAGAGGAGACAGTAGATGGTCATCCTGGTCAGTGTATCCTGAAGGTAGTTTTCCAATTTTTTGGAACGGGGTAAAAGAGGCCACCTCTATTAGAATCTTTTTCCTAACCAAAAATGTAACAAAGTATAATAATAATATTAAAAATAATAATAATAATAAACTTTATTTATAGAGCACCTTTCATACAAATAGTGCTTTGGTGCTTTAAAAAGCAAGCGTAAAAATAAAATATTAAAATTGAGAGATATACTTTCAGTTGTCAAGGAAAATACAGCAATACAGTAAAGCAACATACATGTCAATTAAATAAATAAAAATTAGGAAAGTCATAATAAAATAAGAACAATTAAAGAGAACTAAAAAAAGAAACAGAAATAGAAAGAACAAAGAACCACTTTAACTAAAAGCAACATTTTCAAATGTTTTTTAAAACAATGTACCGAGCTTGACTGCCTAATAAAAAGTGGAAGTGAGTTTCATAATTTAGAAGCATAAAAACAAAAAGCAGCCTCTCCACTCTTTCTGCATTTCACATGTGGTATTTGCAGTAGGCCAGTATGTGCAGATCTCAGGTCACGTATAGGAACATATGAAGACAGACATTCAGTAAGGTACAGACGTGCTAGGTCGCTTAAAGCTTTAAAAACAAGTAAAAGAACTTTCAAATTTATCCTAGATAATACAGGTGACCAGTGAAGTTTTTTCAAAACAGGAATGATATTCTCTTTCTTGTATTTGTTAGGATCTGTGCTACTGCATTTCGAACAAGTAGTAAGGGATTTATTGTTTTCTTGGGAAGCCCACAAAACAGAGCATTATAATCATATCCACATCAATGTGAGCAATGGAGAAGTCAAATTAACGTGTCTAAATATCATCTAGTTCTATCCCAGGGAAGAGGGCTGTTGCCTACACAGACGACAAGACACAAAACGCTCAACTGTGCAAAACACGCATAAGGACATCAGTCAGGAGGAACAAGGTAAAGTGTTTTTACTTCTTCACCATGGTCATGTAGTTTCACTCCAAGCACTGTCTTATGAAATAACTGTGGAAACGACCTCCCCAACATTTTGGGTTGTTGCATTTTGCTTCAATGAATTTTAACCTTTTCTTTTAGACATTAAGAGGAAGGACACATTCACCCTTGGTAGAGATTCAGTTGTTCTACGAGATGTCAAGGTGAGAATTAACCACTTCAGGCATAAGTCAATCCACATGACCGGAAATGGGGCAATGAACAGGATATGGGGATTTTGCTAGTTATAAAGTACAATAATCATCATTAAATGATCTAAGACTACTGAAGTATAAGCTGTGTCCCTGACTGATTAATTAGCAAATTCATCTTCGTAGAGTGGAGCTACACTGAATATGGAGTGAGATCATGTAGGGAATGTTGGACTTGTAATAACTAATTGAAGGATAATAATAATCAACGAAAGTGCTTAAAAGTATCAACAAATGCCTTCAAAGTACTTGACACGTACTTTGCTTTCAAAAGTGAAACATAATTAATGCTTACGTAAGATTTCTCTTGACTTCTCAGGAGTATACTAACTCCAAGGACAAGTAACATCACAAACCATTATTTAAGTGCTGATGTTGGAGCTGCAATACTACTACCAAGACAAAAAATGATACAGGTAACACTGCTTTCAGATTTCTAAGAATTGCTAAAATAGTATGTTTACAGAGCATTCAGAGTTGAGAATATGACAAGTTCCTACCATCTCAAACACTGCCAATCTAGAACAAAAAGAAAGTACTTGAACGCCTGCAGTAATCGAACACAAACCAGAACATATCAGTGCATGACAAGGAAATGTAGTCACAAAATGATTCTACCCTTTCAAGTCCCAAAAAGGACCGAGGAACTTACCGGAGGCGATACCTGGATTTCAAACAGAGTACAATGTAGCCACTGTAGGGGAGAAGATCACAGAGAGCTCTTCTCAGATTGCTCAGAGTCAGCCCCAGCACCCTGTCCTGACTGAAGCAGACAAAGTGGTCAAACAGGTAGGTAGAAATGAGTAAGGAACAGAGAGTATGGTTATTCTTGCATTGTTTTGTTCGTCTGTCAAAGAAAAGAGTGCTTCTGACTTTTGTCAATGTTCATCTTTATTTTAGGAGAAGAACAAACGGTGGTATCACACTTTGCTCAAGTGTATGATACCATGTGTGTACAGCAGACATCACCAAAGGAACAGGAGACACCTGAGTAGAGAACAAGAATATGAAAAGACTGATGAAAAAAAGCACCAGGAGAAATCCATTGAATATGCACAATCTCGTCCAGTATTTCAATGAAAAGTTTCAGTGTTGTTTTTAGTGTCGTCATATTGCATACATTTAAAACAATGTGTCTTGTTTATTGAACAATTTCATTTACTTTAGTAAAAAGTGTTGTTTACTGTAGTCCTAGCATGGATGCAATTGTTAGAAAAAACGTGAATGAAAAACTGAATGTTTCATACAATATGGGTTTGTGTTAACCCACACACCTAAGTGAAATGTTTGATTACGTTTACAAGACATAACACATAGTTCAGTTGAGTGTGAAAGGGAACAACAGAGAAAGTCACAAACAAAACATTTGTGAAGGACTTGATGAATGTTTTTTCTTTAGAAATGACAAAAAATAAAGAATTTTTCAACAAGATGTCTTTCTATAGCGAGTTTCATTTGAGATAGTCTTTTCTTAGAAGTGCAAGAGTGGTATTCCCTACAACTTATTCCCCAATTTGATCATTCTCAGAAATTAGGAGACGGAAACCACACCTACTGTAATATTAGACCTTGTAACAAGGCAACTAGGTTTCAATGGCTTAAAAGGTGCAGAAAGAGGCTCATGTATAATGACCTCCAGTGTCCCAGAGGTTTCCCAAATCATTTCTTAGAGTATGGAAAAAGAGGAAATAAAGTGTCTACAGAAAGCGTATACCCCCTTGAACTTTGTTCAGTTTGTTGCGCCAGTGCCAGAGTTTCATGCAATTAAATGAGGACCTCTTTCTCACACCACATATGTTATACTTTCAATGGGAAAAAAGGAAATATTACAATTGTATACATTTTCACCCACATGTTAATATTTGGTAGAAGCCCTTTTCACAGCAATTTCAGCTTTGAGTCTGTTGGTAATGGGCTCCACCACCTCTGCACCAACAAGATTTGATAATGTTTGAGAATTTCAGAAGTCTGTCTGGTTTAGCTGAAGAATCAGCTAAGGTAAGTTTCAGGAAGAGCATCTGATTTCTTTCAATAAAGCAGAACAGAGAAAAAACACACAATACAAAATCATGAGAATTTGTATCCATATGACACTTTGACTCGAATACTTTTATCAGACCTACACAGAGTATATACTGTACACACTTTTTCAGCCCAGGTTTATACATTTGGAACTGCCATTTGTAGGTGTTTTTGTGTCTTAGCTCAACACTGTGAAACCTGTAGTTACAAACATGGAGGATGAAGACATGAAGACATATATTGTACCTCTGACCGGCCTACCTTCCAAGAGGTGAAAGATGAAACTTTTCCTTTATCGTCAACTCAGTGAATGTCTTTAAACTTTCGAAAACTGTAACAAAGAATACGTTAAAAAACTTATTTTCATTGGACCCACAGAAAAGTCAAAGTTGTCCATAGAAATGCCCGTCTAAATCAGAAATCTACAGCACAAAGGCAGTGGCCTTTCGGGACATAAAAATGAAATCAGACTTTACTCAGACGGATTGCCGTTGGTCACGGACATCTTGCTATCAGTCACTACAAAGATGTTTTCTCTCGTGCCATGGCTTGCCTGACTTGCTTCTTCTGCTGGATGGCTTCTGGTCGCTGGTCAGGATTGACAGCCAGCATGTCCTGGAGCAGTGTCCTTAGCTCCGTGCTTATGGCTCTATTTACTTTCAGGGGGATGTGGAACTGCAGCCAGGGGTTCTCATGCAGGGCCTCTCCAACAGGTCCTGACAGACATATGCTCCTGTATCGGAAACACACTTTAGTTCAATTCTAAAATATTTCTCGTAGGACTGAAGGAACCTTTGCCTGTTAAGAGTTAACAATTAGGTCCTCAAGAACTGTTTTACGGTTTTCTACACTCCTGGCTGTCCAAGGTCTCTTTAAGGTCTCTTAAGTGGAGGTGTAACTCATGTATCCTACATGTGATTTAGCAACATGAAAGGGAATAGCTTCTTATCGGATTATGGTCTTGGTTAACTGCCTAAGGCTGACCTAAGTGCCTAACTTTCTGACTTTCTTTATACCTTATATGTTAAGAAGCTTCTTCTGACCAATCAGAAATGTATGCTTTATGTATGAACATTTTGCTCATCAAAGTGAGTGAGAGACAAGGTTAACAGAAATTAGCCACGGCAGTAAATGACACCATATTTTTGGGTTCTTAAATGGTCTCTACCTGGCACACCTGCACAGTGCAAACTGACACACACTGTTTAGAGAAACAGCTACTCTATTACTAATATTAATGAAACATTTCTTATTCTATGGAACAAAAACAAACAGTAAAACTAAAACACAGATCTCTTAGCTTCCTATTTCATGAACCAGATGACTGAATGACCAAGCCTAACTAGTAGCCAGAACCCCAGTTAACCCTCCGTAACACAAAGTTTAACCACACGACAGGAACTCTTTCAAACTGAGTGAAAATCATGAATGGATCCATAACTTTACATCAATTTACTATGTTGTGCCAATACCTGCATTTACATTTAGAACGAATGATGTCATAGAACCAGCATCACACCAGTTCCAGGTGTCTCCAAGGAGACAACAGAACTTCAGTTGTGTTTGCTAAAATACACACTTTGAAACATACTGTAACACTTAGTTAACATGTCTGGTTTAGTTGAAGAATCGGCTAAGGTAAGTTTCAGGGTTTAATGGTGGGATGGCACCTGTGCTTTTTTCCCCCAACCGCTAGAATATGATTCGCACCAAACCCAAAAGAAATACTGCACAGTTCAGGAACTTCATCAACCTAGCAACTGTAAAATAAGCTTACAAACAACTGAATTGAAATGCCAAAAAGTTCAGAGAAAGGCACAAACTATGTTTACTTGGGGTTTACAAAATTAAAGCTAACTAAAACTGGAATGATAAACAATCATGCTGCCAATGGACAGAGAAATATCATGTTTTTTGAATAATGTATTATTTGTTATATAGGAACCCAGTATAAGGGAATCCCTTGCGATCCTGTCTGCAGAGATAAAGGTAAGTATTTTTTTCTCTTTAGCTCTGTCACTCCAAGAAATATAATGAACATAAATATATTTGCCAATCTTTTCATAGTAATCCAAACAACTCTGCGTGCATCTGACATTTGTAATATTTATCTACCGCAGTATAACTCTTCTGGCAAGGCGATTGGTATTGTACCTTGAAAGAAAACTGATTGGAAATGTCATGTACTCTATGGTTTCTATTGATGTCAAGTGGCAAATGTTGACTGGTGATGTTATGTGAATCTTAGGAAATGGTCATTTTTCAATCGAGTCTATGTTTCTCAGAATTTGAGACAGAGAGGTCAATCTCTGCAATCCGAGCTGAGGGCATTTCTTGGAATGGAAAGGTAAGAGCAACGTGTTCTTTGATATTCTCTTAAGACTCTTCGCCAGATTTTACGATGAAAAATGTAAATAATAATAACAAACATTATTTTATATAGTGCCTTGAAAGGTGGCTTCTTTACAGAATGACAAAACCAAATACAATAAATAATACACAAGATATGCATGATGACAATACACAGTTAGAGGAGACAGTAGATGGTCATCCTGGTCAGTGTATCCTGAAGGTAGTTTTCCAATTTTTTGGAACGGGGTAAAAGAGGCCACCTCTATTAGAATCTTTGTCCTAACCAAAAATGTAACAAAGTATAATAATAATATTAAAAATAATAATAATAATAAACTTTATTTATAGAGCACCTTTCATACAAATAGTGCTTTGGTGCTTTAAAAAGCAAGCGTAAAAATAAAATATTAAAATTGAGAGATATACTTTCAGTTGTCAAGGAAAATACAGCAATACAGTAAAGCAACATACATGTCAATTAAATAAATAAAAATTAGGAAAGTCATAATAAAATAAGAACAATTAAAGAGAACTAAAAAAAGAAACAGAAATAGAAAGAACAAAGAACCACTTTAACTAAAAGCAACATTTTCAAATGTTTTTTAAAACAATGTACCGAGCTTGACTGCCTAATAAAAAGTGGAAGTGAGTTTCATAATTTAGAAGCATAAAAACAAAAAGCAGCCTCTCCACTCTTTCTGCATTTCACATGTGGTATTTGCAGTAGGCCAGTATGTGCAGATCTCAGGTCACGTATAGGAACATATGAAGACAGACATTCAGTAAGGTACAGACGTGCTAGGTCGCTTAAAGCTTTAAAAACAAGTAAAAGAACTTTCAAATTTATCCTAGATAATACAGGTGACCAGTGAAGTTTTTTCAAAACAGGAATGATATTCTCTTTCTTGTATTTGTTAGGATCTGTGCTACTGCATTTCGAACAAGTAGTAAGGGATTTATTGTTTTCTTGGGAAGCCCACAAAACAGAGCATTATAATCATATCCACATCAATGTGAGCAATGGAGAAGTCAAATTAACGTGTCTAAATATCATCTAGTTCTATCCCAGGGAAGAGGGCTGTTGCCTACACAGACGACAAGACACAAAACGCTCAACTGTGCAAAACACGCATAAGGACATCAGTCAGGAGGAACAAGGTAAAGTGTTTTTACTTCTTCACCATGGTCATGTAGTTTCACTCCAAGCACTGTCTTATGAAATAACTGTGGAAACGACCTCCCCAACATTTTGGGTTGTTGCATTTTGCTTCAATGAATTTTAACCTTTTCTTTTAGACATTAAGAGGAAGGACACATTCACCCTTGGTAGAGATTCAGTTGTTCTACGAGATGTCAAGGTGAGAATTAACCACTTCAGGCATAAGTCAATCCACATGACCGGAAATGGGGCAATGAACAGGATATGGGGATTTTGCTAGTTATAAAGTACAATAATCATCATTAAATGATCTAAGACTACTGAAGTATAAGCTGTGTCCCTGACTGATTAATTAGCAAATTCATCTTCGTAGAGTGGAGCTACACTGAATATGGAGTGAGATCATGTAGGGAATGTTGGACTTGTAATAACTAATTGAAGGATAATAATAATCAACGAAAGTGCTTAAAAGTATCAACAAATGCCTTCAAAGTACTTGACACGTACTTTGCTTTCAAAAGTGAAACATAATTAATGCTTACGTAAGATTTCTCTTGACTTCTCAGGAGTATACTAACTCCAAGGACAAGTAACATCACAAACCATTATTTAAGTGCTGATGTTGGAGCTGCAATACTACTACCAAGACAAAAAATGATACAGGTAACACTGCTTTCAGATTTCTAAGAATTGCTAAAATAGTATGTTTACAGAGCATTCAGAGTTGAGAATATGACAAGTTCCTACCATCTCAAACACTGCCAATCTAGAACAAAAAGAAAGTACTTGAACGCCTGCAGTAATCGAACACAAACCAGAACATATCAGTGCATGACAAGGAAATGTAGTCACAAAATGATTCTACCCTTTCAAGTCCCAAAAAGGACAGAGGAACTTACCGGAGGCGATACCTGGATTTCAAACAGAGTACAATGTAGCCACTGTAGGGGAGAAGATCACAGAGAGCTCTTCTCAGATTGCTCAGAGTCAGCCCCAGCACCCTGTCCTGACTGAAGCAGACAAAGTGGTCAAACAGGTAGGTAGAAATGAGTAAGGAACAGAGAGTATGGTTATTCTTGCATTGTTTTGTTCGTCTGTCAAAGAAAAGAGTGCTTCTGACTTTTGTCAATGTTCATCTTTATTTAAGGAGAAGAACAAACGGTGGTATCACACTTTGCTCAAGTGTATGATACCATGTGTGTACAGCAGACATCACCAAAGGAACAGGAGACACCTGAGTAGAGAACAAGAATATGAAAAGACTGATGAAAAAAAGCACCAGGAGAAATCCATTGAATATGCACAATCTCGTCCAGTATTTCAATGAAAAGTTTCAGTGTTGTTTTTAGTGTCGTCGTATTGCATACATTTAAAACAATGTGTCTTGTTTATTGAACAATTTCATTTACTTTAGTAAAAAGTGTTGTTTACTGTAGTCCTAGCATGGATGCAATTGTTAGAAAAAACGTGAATGAAAAACTGAATGTTTCATACAATATGGGTTTGTGTTAACCCACACACCTAAGTGAAATGTTTGATTACGTTTACAAGACATAACACATAGTTCAGTTGAGTGTGAAAGGGAACAACAGAGAAAGTCACAAACAAAACATTTGTGAAGGACTTGATGAATGTTTTTTCTTTAGAAATGACAAAAAATAAAGAATTTTTCAACAAGATGTCTTTCTATAGCGAGTTTCATTTGAGATAGTCTTTTCTTAGAAGTGCAAGAGTGGTATTCCCTACAACTTATTCCCCAATTTGATCATTCTCAGAAATTAGGAGACGGAAACCACACCTACTGTAATATTAGACCTTGTAACAAGGCAACTAGGTTTCAATGGCTTAAAAGGTGCAGAAAGAGGCTCATGTATAATGACCTCCAGTGTCCCACAGGTTTCCCAAATCATTTCTTAGAGTATGGAAAAAGAGGAAATAAAGTGTCTACAGAAAGCGTATACCCCCTTGAACTTTGTTCAGTTTGTTGCGCCAGTGCCAGAGTTTCATGCAATTAAATGAGGACCTCTTTCTCACACCACATATGTTATACTTTCAATGGGAAAAAAGGAAATATTACAATTGTATACATTTTCACCCACATGTTAATATTTGGTAGAAGCCCTTTTCACAGCAATTTCAGCTGTGAGTCTGTTGGTAATGGGCTCCACCACCTCTGCACCAACAAGATTTGATAATATTTGAGAATTTCAGAAGTCTGTCTGGTTTAGCTGAAGAATCAGCTAAGGTAAGTTTCAGGAAGAGCATCTGATTTCTTTCAATAAAGCAGAACAGAGAAAAAACACACAATACAAAATCATGAGAATTTGTATCCATATGACACTTTGACTCGAATACTTTTATCAGACCTACACAGAGTATATACTGTACACACTTTTTCAGCCCAGGTTTATACATTTGATACATTTGGAACTGCCATTTGTAGGTGTTTTTGTGTCTTAGCTCAACACTGTGAAACCTGTAGTTACAAACATGGACGATGAAGACATGAAGACATATATTGTACCTCTGACCGGCCTACCTTCCAAGAGGTGAAAGATGAAACTTTTCTTTTATCGTCAACTCAGTGAATGTCTTTAAACTTTCGAAAACTGTAACAAAGAATACGTTAAAAAACTTATTTTCATTGGACCCACAGAAAAGTCAAAGTTGTCCATAGAAATGCCCGTCTAAATCAGAAATCTACAGCACAAAGGCAGTGACCTTTCGGGACATAAAAATGAAATCAGACTTTACTCAGACGAATTGCCTTTGGTCACGGACATCTTGCTATCAGTCACTACAAAGATGTTTTCTCTCGTGCCATGGCTTGCCTGACTTGCTTCTTCTGCTGGATGGCTTCTGGTCGCTGGTCAGGATCGACAGCCAGCATGTCCTGGAGCAGTGTCCTTAGCTCCGTGCTTATGGCTCTATTTACTTTCAGGGGGATGTGGAACTGCAGCCAGGGGTTCTCATGCAGGGCCTCTCCAACAGGTCCTGACAGACATATGCTCCTGTATCGGAAACACACTTTAGTTCAATTCTAAAATATTTCTCGTAGGACTGAAGGAACCTTTGCCTGTTAAGAGTTAACAATTAGGTCCTCAAGAACTGTTTTACGGTTTTCTACACTCCTGGCTGGCCAAGGTCTCTTTAAGGTCTCTTAAGTGGAGGTGTAACTCATGTATCCTACATGTGATTTAGCAACATGAAAGGGAATAGCTTCTTATCGGATTATGGTCTTGGTTAACTGCCTAAGGCTGACCTAAGTGCCTAACTTTCTGACTTTGTTTATACCTTATATGTTAAGAAGCTTCTTCTGACCAATCAGAAATGTATGCTTTATGTATGAACATTTTGCTCATCAAAGTGAGTGAGAGACAAGGTTAACAGAAATTAGCCACAGCAGTAAATGACACCATATTTTTGGGTTCTTAAATGGTCTCTACCTGGCACACCTGCAGTGCAAACTGACACACACTGTTTAGAGAAACAGCTACTCTATTACTAATATTAATGAAACATTTCTTATTCTATGGAACAAAAACAAACAGTAAAACTAAAACACAGATCTCTTAGCTTCCTATTTCATGAACCAGATGACTGAATGACCAAGCCTAACTAGTAGCCAGAACCCCAGTTAACCCTCCGTAACACAAAGTTTAACCACACGACAGGAACTCTTTCAAACTGAGTGAAAATCATGAATGGATCCATAACTTTACATCAATTTACTGTTGTGCCAATACCTGCATTTACATTTAGAACGAATGATGTCATAGAACCAGCATCACACCAGTTCCAGGTGTCTCCAAGGAGACAACAGAACTTCAGTTGTGTTTGCTAAAATACACACTTTGAAACATACTGTAACACTTAGTTAACATGTCTGGTTTAGTTGAAGAATCGGCTAAGGTAAGTTTCAGGGTTTAATGGTGGGATGGCACCTGTGCTTTTTTCCCCCAACCGCTAGAATATGATTCGCACCAAACCCAAAAGAAATACTGCACAGTTCAGGAACTTCATCAACCTAGCAACTGTAAAATATGCTTACAAACAACTGAATTGAAATGCCAAAAAGTTCAGAGAAAGGCACAAACTATGTTTACTTGGGGTTTACAAAATTAAAGCTAACTAAAACTGGAATGATAAACAATCATGCTGCCAATGGACAGAGAAATATCATGTTTTTTGAATAATGTATTATTTGTTATATAGGAACCCAGTATAAGGGAATCCCTTGCGATCCTGTCTGCAGAGATAAAGGTAAGTATTTTTTTCTCTTTAGCTCTGTCACTCCAAGAAATATAATGAACATAAATATATTTGCCAATCTTTTCATAGTAATCCAAACAACTCTGCGTGTATCTGACGTTTGTAATATTTATCTACCGCAGTATAACTCTTCTGGCAAGGCGATTGGTATTGTACTTTGAAAGAAAACTGATTGGAAATGTCATGTACTCTATGGTTTCTATTGATGTCAAGTGGCAAATGTTGACTGGTGATGTTATGTGAATCTTAGGAAATGGTCATTTTTCAATCGAGTCTATGTTTCTCAGAATTTGAGACAGAGAGGTCAATCTCTGCAATCCGAGCTGAGGGCATTTCTTGGAATGGAAAGGTAAGAGCAACGTGTTCTTTGATATTCTCTTAAGACTCTTCGCCAGATTTTACGATGAAAAATGTAAATAATAATAACAAACATTATTTTATATAGTGCCTTGAAAGGTGGCTTCTTTACAGAATGACAAAACCAACTACAATAAATAATACACAAGATATGCATGATGACAATACACAGTTAGAGGAGACAGTAGATGGTCATCCTGGTCAGTGTATCCTGAAGGTAGTTTTCCATTTTTTTGGAACGGGGTAAAAGAGGCCACCTCTATTAGAATCATTGTCCTAACCAAAAATGTAATAAAGTATAATAATAATATTAAAAATAATAATAATAATAAACTTTATTTATAGAGCACCTTTCATACAAATAGTGCTTTGGTGCTTTAAAAAGCAAGCGTAAAAATAAAATATTAAAATTGAGAGATATACTTTCAGTTGTCAAGGAAAATACAGCAATACAGTAAAGCAACATACATGTCAATTAAATAAATAAAAATTAGGAAAGTCGTAATAAAATAAGAACAATTAAAGAGAACTAAAAAAAGAAACAGAAATAGAAAGAACAAAGAACCACTTTAACTAAAAGCAACATTTTCAAATGTTTTTTAAAACAATGTACCGAGCTTGACTGCCTAATAAAAAGTGGAAGTGAGTTTCATAATTTAGAAGCATAAAAACAAAAAGCAGCCTCTCCACTCTTTCTGCATTTCACATGTGGTATTTGCAGTAGGCCAGTATGTGCAGATCTCAGGTCACGTATAGGAACATATGAAGACAGACATTCAGTAAGGTACAGACGTGCTAGGTCGCTTAAAGCTTTAAAAACAAGTAAAAGAACTTTCAAATTTATCCTAGATAATACAGGTGACCAGTGAAGTTTTTTCAAAACAGGAATGATATTCTCTTTCTTGTATTTGTTAGGATCTCTGCTACTGCATTTCGAACAAGTAGTAAGGGATTTATTGTTTTCTTGGGAAGCCCACAAAACAGAGCATTATAATCATATCCACATCAATGTGAGCAATGGAGAAGTCAAATTAACGTGTCTAAATATCATCTAGTTCTATCCCAGGGAAGAGGGCTGTTGCCTACACAGACGACAAGACACAAAACGCTCAACTGTGCAAAACACGCATAAGGACATCAGTCAGGAGGAACAAGGTAAAGTGTTTTTACTTCTTCACCATGGTCATGTAGTTTCACTCCAAGCACTGTCTTATGAAATAACTGTGGAAACGACCTCCCCAACATTTTGGGTTGTTGCATTTTGCTTCAATGAATTTTAACCTTTTCTTTTAGACATTAAGAGGAAGGACACATTCACCCTTGGTAGAGATTCAGTTGTTCTACGAGATGTCAAGGTGAGAATTAACCACTTCAGGCATAAGTCAATCCACATGACCGGAAATGTGGCAATGAACAGGATATGGGGATTTTGCTAGTTATAAAGTACAATAATCATCATTAAATGATCTAAGACTACTGAAGTATAAGCTGTGTCCCTGACTGATTAATTAGCAAATTCATCTTCGTAGAGTGGAGCTACACTGAATATGGAGTGAGATCATGTAGGGAATGTTGGACTTGTAATAACTAATTGAAGGATAATAATAATCAACGAAAGTGCTTAAAAGTATCAACAAATGCCTTCAAAGTACTTGACACGTACTTTGCTTTCAAAAGTGAAACATAATTAATGCTTACGTAAGATTTCTCTTGACTTCTCAGGAGTATACTAACTCCAAGGACAAGTAACATCACAAACCATTATTTAAGTGCTGATGTTGGAGCTGCAATACTACTACCAAGACAAAAAATGATACAGGTAACACTGCTTTCAGATTTCTAAGAATTGCTAAAATAGTATGTTTACAGAGCATTCAGAGTTGAGAATATGACAAGTTCCTACCATCTCAAACACTGCCAATCTAGAACAAAAAGAAAGTACTTGAACGCCTGCAGTAATCGAACACAAACCAGAACATATCAGTGTATGACAAGGAAATGTAGTCACAAAATGATTCTACCCTTTCAAGTCCCAAAAAGGACCGAGGAACTTACCGGAGGCGATACCTGGATTTCAAACAGAGTACAATGTAGCCACTGTAGGGGAGAAGATCACAGAGAGCTCTTCTCAGATTGCTCAGAGTCAGCCCCAGCACCCTGTCCTGACTGAAGCAGACAAAGTGGTCAAACAGGTAGGTAGAAATGAGTAAGGAACAGAGAGTATGGTTATTCTTGCATTGTTTTGTTCGTCTGTCAAAGAAAAGAGTGCTTCTGACTTTTGTCAATGTTCATCTTTATTTTAGGAGAAGAACAAACGGTGGTATCACACTTTGCTCAAGTGTATACCATGTGTGTACAGCAGACATCACCAAAGGAACAGGAGACACCTGAGTAGAGAACAAGAATATGAAAAGACTGATGAAAAAAAGCACCAGGAGAAATCCATTGAATATGCACAATCTCGTCCAGTATTTCAATGAAAAGTTTCAGTGTTGTTTTTAGTGTCGTCGTATTGCATACATTTAAAACAATGTGTCTTGTTTAATGAACAATTTCATTTACTTTAGTAAAAAGTGTTGTTTACTGTAGTCCTAGCATGGATGCAATTGTTAGAAAAAACGTGAATGAAAAACTGAATGTTTCATACAATATGGGTTTGTGTTAACCCACACACCTAAGTGAAATGTTTGATTACGTTTACAAGACATAACACATAGTTCAGTTGAGTGTGAAAGGGAACAACAGAGAAAGTCACAAACAAAACATTTGTGAAGGACTTGATGAATGTTTTTTCTTTAGAAATGACAAAAAATAAAGAATTTTTCAACAAGATGTCTTTCTATAGCGAGTTTCATTTGAGATAGTCTTTTCTTAGAAGTGCAAGAGTGGTATTCCCTACAACTTATTCCCCAATTTGATCATTCTCAGAAATTAGGAGACGGAAACCACACCTACTGTAATATTAGACCTTGTAACAAGGCAACTAGGTTTCAATGGCTTAAAAGGTGCAGAAAGAGGCTCATGTATAATGACCTCCAGTTTCCCACAGGTTTCCCAAATCATTTCTTAGAGTATGGAAAAAGAGGAAATAAAGTGTCTACAGAAAGCGTATACCCCCTTGAACTTTGTTCAGTTTGTTGCGCCAGTGCCAGAGTTTCATGCAATTAAATGAGGACCTCTTTCTCACACCACATATGTTATACTTTCAATGGGAAAAAAGGAAATATTACAATTGTATACATTTTCACCCACATGTTAATATTTGGTAGAAGCCCTTTTCACAGCAATTTCAGCTGTGAGTCTGTTGGTAATGGGCTCCACCACCTCTGCACCAACAAGATTTGATAATATTTGAGAATTTCAGAAGTCTGTCTGGTTTAGCTGAAGAATCAGCTAAGGTAAGTTTCAGGAAGAGCATCTGATTTCTTTCAATAAAGCAGAACAGAGAAAAAACACACAATACAAAATCATGAGAATTTGTATCCATATGACACTTTGACTCGAATACTTTTATCAGACCTACACAGAGTATATACTGTACACACTTTTTCAGCCCAGGTTTATACATTTGATACATTTGGAACTGCCATTTGTAGGTGTTTTTGTGTCTTAGCTCAACACTGTGAAACCTGTAGTTACAAACATGGAGGATGAAGACATGAAGACATATATTGTACCTCTGACCGGCCTACCTTCCAAGAGGTGAAAGATGAAACTTTTCCCTTATCGTCAACTCAGTGAATGTCTTTAAACTTTCGAAAACTGTAACAAAGAATACGTTAAAAAACTTATTTTCATTGGACCCACAGAAAAGTCAAAGTTGTCCATAGAAATGCCCGTCTAAATCAGAAATCTACAGCACAAAGGCAGTGGCCTTTCGGGACATAAAAATGAAATCAGACTTTACTCAGACGGATTGCCGTTGGTCACGGACATCTTGCTATCAGTCACTACAAAGATGTTTTCTCTCGTGCCATGGCTTGCCTGACTTGCTTCTTCTGCTGGATGGCTTCTGGTCGCGGGTCAGGATTGACAGCCAGCATGTCCTGGAGCAGTGTCCTTAGCTCCGTGCTTATGGCTCTATTTACTTTCAGGGGGATGTGGAACTGCAGCCAGGGGTTCTCATGCAGGGCCTCTCCAACAGGCCCCGACAGACATATGCTCCTGTATCGGAAACACACTTTAGTTCAATTCTAAAATATTTCTCGTAGGACTGAAGGAACCTTTGCCTGTTAAGAGTTAACAATTAGGTCCTCAAGAACTGTTTTACGGTTTTCTACACTCCTGGCTGTCCAAGGTCTCTTTAAGGTCTCTTAAGTGGAGGTGTAACTCATGTATCCTACATGTGATTTAGCAACATGAAAGGGAATAGCTTCTTATCGGATTATGGTCTTGGTTAACTGCCTAAGGCTGACCTAAGTGCCTAACTTTCTGACTTTCTTTATACCTTATATGTTAAGAAGCTTCTTCTGACCAATCAGAAATGTATGCTTTATGTATGAACATTTTGCTCATCAAAGTGAGTGAGAGACAAGGTTAACAGAAATTAGCCACGGCAGTAAATGACACCATATTTTTGGGTTCTTAAATGGTCTCTACCTGGCACACCTGCACAGTGCAAACTGACACACACTGTTTAGAGAAACAGCTACTCTATTACTAATATTAATGAAACATTTCTTATTCTATGGAACAAAAACAAACAGTAAAACTAAAACACAGATCTCTTAGCTTCCTATTTCATGAACCAGATGACTGAATGACCAAGCCTAACTAGTAGCCAGAACCCCAGTTAACCCTCCGTAACACAAAGTTTAACCACACGACAGGAACTCTTTCAAACTGAGTGAAAATCATGAATGGATCCATAACTTTACATCAATTTACTATGTTGTGCCAATACCTGCATTTACATTTAGAACGAATGATGTCATAGAACCAGCATCACACCAGTTCCAGGTGTCTCCAAGGAGACAACAGAACTTCAGTTGTGTTTGCTAAAATACACACTTTGAAACATACTGTAACACTTAGTTAACATGTCTGGTTTAGTTGAAGAATCGGCTAAGGTAAGTTTCAGGGTTTAATGGTGGGATGGCACCTGTGCTTTTTTCCCCCAACCGCTAGAATATGATTCGCACCAAACCCAAAAGAAATACTGCACAGTTCAGGAACTTCATCAACCTAGCAACTGTAAAATAAGCTTACAAACAACTGAATTGAAATGCCAAAAAGTTCAGAGAAAGGCACAAACTATGTTTACTTGGGGTTTACAAAATTAAAGCTAACTAAAACTGGAATGATAAACAATCATGCTGCCAATGGACAGAGAAATATCATGTTTTTTGAATAATGTATTATTTGTTATATAGGAACCCAGTATAAGGGAATCCCTTGCGATCCTGTCTGCAGAGATAAAGGTAAGTATTTTTTTCTCTTTAGCTCTGTCACTCCAAGAAATATAATGAACATAAATATATTTGCCAATCTTTTCATAGTAATCCAAACAACTCTGCGTGCATCTGACATTTGTAATATTTATCTACCGCAGTATAACTCTTCTGGCAAGGCGATTGGTATTGTACCTTGAAAGAAAACTGATTGGAAATGTCATGTACTCTATGGTTTCTATTGATGTCAAGTGGCAAATGTTGACTGGTGATGTTATGTGAATCTTAGGAAATGGTCATTTTTCAATCGAGTCTATGTTTCTCAGAATTTGAGACAGAGAGGTCAATCTCTGCAATCCGAGCTGAGGGCATTTCTTGGAATGGAAAGGTAAGAGCAACGTGTTCTTTGATATTCTCTTAAGACTCTTCGCCAGATTTTACGATGAAAAATGTAAATAATAATAACAAACATTATTTTATATAGTGCCTTGAAAGGTGGCTTCTTTACAGAATG
Organism: Lepisosteus platostomus; assembly: GCF_059453375.1. Classification (NCBI taxonomy): domain Eukaryota; kingdom Metazoa; phylum Chordata; class Actinopteri; order Semionotiformes; family Lepisosteidae; genus Lepisosteus; species Lepisosteus platostomus. The sequence goes on from NC_142637.1 coordinate 13,023,880, forward strand.
ACAAAACCAAATACAATAAATAATACACAAGATATGCATGATGACAATACACAGTTAGAGGAGACAGTAGATGGTCATCCTGGTCAGTGTATCCTGAAGGTAGTTTTCCAATTTTTTGGAACGGGGTAAAAGAGGCCACCTCTATTAGAATCTTTTTCCTAACCAAAAATGTAACAAAGTATAATAATAATATTAAAAATAATAATAATAATAAACTTTATTTATAGAGCACCTTTCATACAAATAGTGCTTTGGTGCTTTAAAAAGCAAGCGTAAAAATAAAATATTAAAATTGAGAGATATACTTTCAGTTGTCAAGGAAAATACAGCAATACAGTAAAGCAACATACATGTCAATTAAATAAATAAAAATTAGGAAAGTCATAATAAAATAAGAACAATTAAAGAGAACTAAAACAAGAAACATAAATAGAAAGAACAAAGAACCACTTTAACTAAAAGCAACATTTTCAAATGTTTTTTAAAACAATGTACCGAGCTTGACTGCCTAATAAAAAGTGGAAGTGAGTTTCATAATTTAGAAGCATAAAAACAAAAAGCAGCCTCTCCACTCTTTCTGCATTTCACATGTGGTATTTGCAGTAGGCCAGTATGTGCAGATCTCAGGTCACGTATAGGAACATATGAAGACAGACATTCAGTAAGGTACAGACGTGCTAGGTCGCTTAAAGCTTTAAAAACAAGTAAAAGAACTTTCAAATTTATCCTAGATAATACAGGTGACCAGTGAAGTTTTTTCAAAACAGGAATGATATTCTCTTTCTTGTATTTGTTAGGATCTGTGCTACTGCATTTCGAACAAGTAGTAAGGGATTTATTGTTTTCTTGGGAAGCCCACAAAACAGAGCATTATAATCATATCCACATCAATGTGAGCAATGGAGAAGTCAAATTAACGTGTCTAAATATCATCTAGTTCTATCCCAGGGAAGAGGGCTGTTGCCTACACAGACGACAAGACACAAAACGCTCAACTGTGCAAAACACGCATAAGGACATCAGTCAGGAGGAACAAGGTAAAGTGTTTTTACTTCTTCACCATGGTCATGTAGTTTCACTCCAAGCACTGTCTTATGAAATAACTGTGGAAACGACCTCCCCAACATTTTGGGTTGTTGCATTTTGCTTCAATGAATTTTAACCTTTTCTTTTAGACATTAAGAGGAAGGACACATTCACCCTTGGTAGAGATTCAGTTGTTCTACGAGATGTCAAGGTGAGAATTAACCACTTCAGGCATAAGTCAATCCACATGACCGGAAATGGGGCAATGAACAGGATATGGGGATTTTGCTAGTTATAAAGTACAATAATCATCATTAAATGATCTAAGACTACTGAAGTATAAGCTGTGTCCCTGACTGATTAATTAGCAAATTCATCTTCGTAGAGTGGAGCTACACTGAATATGGAGTGAGATCATGTAGGGAATGTTGGACTTGTAATAACTAATTGAAGGATAATAATAATCAACGAAAGTGCTTAAAAGTATCAACAAATGCCTTCAAAGTACTTGACACGTACTTTGCTTTCAAAAGTGAAACATAATTAATGCTTACGTAAGATTTCTCTTGACTTCTCAGGAGTATACTAACTCCAAGGACAAGTAACATCACAAACCATTATTTAAGTGCTGATGTTGGAGCTGCAATACTACTACCAAGACAAAAAATGATACAGGTAACACTGCTTTCAGATTTCTAAGAATTGCTAAAATAGTATGTTTACAGAGCATTCAGAGTTGAGAATATGACAAGTTCCTACCATCTCAAACACTGCCAATCTAGAACAAAAAGAAAGTACTTGAACGCCTGCAGTAATCGAACACAAACCAGAACATATCAGTGCATGACAAGGAAATGTAGTCACAAAATGATTCTACCCTTTCAAGTCCCAAAAAGGACAGAGGAACTTACCGGAGGCGATACCTGGATTTCAAACAGAGTACAATGTAGCCACTGTAGGGGAGAAGATCACAGAGAGCTCTTCTCAGATTGCTCAGAGTCAGCCCCAGCACCCTGTCCTGACTGAAGCAGACAAAGTGGTCAAACAGGTAGGTAGAAATGAGTAAGGAACAGAGAGTATGGTTATTCTTGCATTGTTTTGTTCGCCTGTCAAAGAAAAGAGTGCTTCTGACTTTTGTCAATGTTCATCTTTATTTAAGGAGAAGAACAAACGGTGGTATCACACTTTGCTCAAGTGTATGATACCATGTGTGTACAGCAGACATCACCAAAGGAACAGGAGACACCTGAGTAGAGAACAAGAATATGAAAAGACTGATGAAAAAAAGCACCAGGAGAAATCCATTGAATATGCACAATCTCGTCCAGTATTTCAATGAAAAGTTTCAGTGTTGTTTTTAGTGTCGTCGTATTGCATACATTTAAAACAATGTGTCTTGTTTATTGAACAATTTCATTTACTTTAGTAAAAAGTGTTGTTTACTGTAGTCCTAGCATGGATGCAATTGTTAGAAAAAACGTGAATGAAAAACTGAATGTTTCATACAATATGGGTTTGTGTTAACCCACACACCTTAGTGAAATGTTTGATTACGTTTACAAGACATAACACATAGTTCAGTTGAGTGTGAAAGGGAACAACAGAGAAAGTCACAAACAAAACATTTGTGAAGGACTTGATGAATGTTTTTTCTTTAGAAATGACAAAAAATAAAGAATTTTTCAACAAGATGTCTTTCTATAGCGAGTTTCATTTGAGATAGTCTTTTCTTAGAAGTGCAAGAGTGGTATTCCCTACAACTTATTCCCCAATTTGATCATTCTCAGAAATTAGGAGACGGAAACCACACCTACTGTAATATTAGACCTTGTAACAAGGCAACTAGGTTTCAATGGCTTAAAAGGTGCAGAAAGAGGCTCATGTATAATGACCTCCAGTGTCCCACAGGTTTCCCAAATCATTTCTTAGAGTATGGAAAAAGAGGAAATAAAGTGTCTACAGAAAGCGTATACCCCCTTGAACTTTGTTCAGTTTGTTGCGCCAGTGCCAGAGTTTCATGCAATTAAATGAGGACCTCTTTCTCACACCACATATGTTATACTTTCAATGGGAAAAAAGGAAATATTACAATTGTATACATTTTCACCCACATGTTAATATTTGGTAGAAGCCCTTTTCACAGCAATTTCAGCTGTGAGTCTGTTGGTAATGGGCTCCACCACCTCTGCACCAACAAGATTTGATAATATTTGAGAATTTCAGAAGTCTGTCTGGTTTAGCTGAAGAATCAGCTAAGGTAAGTTTCAGGAAGAGCATCTGATTTCTTTCAATAAAGCAGAACAGAGAAAAAACACACAATACAAAATCATGAGAATTTGTATCCATATGACACTTTGACTCGAATACTTTTATCAGACCTACACAGAGTATATACTGTACACACTTTTTCAGCCCAGGTTTATACATTTGATACATTTGGAACTGCCATTTGTAGGTGTTTTTGTGTCTTAGCTCAACACTGTGAAACCTGTAGTTACAAACATGGAGGATGAAGACATGAAGACATATATTGTACCTCTGACCGGCCTACCTTCCAAGAGGTGAAAGATGAAACTTTTCCCTTATCGTCAACTCAGTGAATGTCTTTAAACTTTCGAAAACTGTAACAAAGAATACGTTAAAAAACTTATTTTCATTGGACCCACAGAAAAGTCAAAGTTGTCCATAGAAATGCCCGTCTAAATCAGAAATCTACAGCACAAAGGCAGTGGCCTTTCGGGACATAAAAATGAAATCAGACTTTACTCAGACGGATTGCCGTTGGTCACGGACATCTTGCTATCAGTCACTACAAAGATGTTTTCTCTCGTGCCATGGCTTGCCTGACTTGCTTCTTCTGCTGGATGGCTTCTGGTCGCGGGTCAGGATTGACAGCCAGCATGTCCTGGAGCAGTGTCCTTAGCTCCGTGCTTATGGCTCTATTTACTTTCAGGGGGATGTGGAACTGCAGCCAGGGGTTCTCATGCAGGGCCTCTCCAACAGGTCCTGACAGACATATGCTCCTGTATCGGAAACACACTTTAGTTCAATTCTAAAATATTTCTCGTAGGACTGAAGGAACCTTTGCCTGTTAAGAGTTAACAATTAGGTCCTCAAGAACTGTTTTACGGTTTTCTACACTCCTGGCTGTCCAAGGTCTCTTTAAGGTCTCTTAAGTGGAGGTGTAACTCATGTATCCTACATGTGATTTAGCAACATGAAAGGGAATAGCTTCTTATCGGATTATGGTCTTGGTTAACTGCCTAAGGCTGACCTAAGTGCCTAACTTTCTGACTTTCTTTATACCTTATATGTTAAGAAGCTTCTTCTGACCAATCAGAAATGTATGCTTTATGTATGAACATTTTGCTCATCAAAGTGAGTGAGAGACAAGGTTAACAGAAATTAGCCACGGCAGTAAATGACACCATATTTTTGGGTTCTTAAATGGTCTCTACCTGGCACACCTGCACAGTGCAAACTGACACACACTGTTTAGAGAAACAGCTACTCTATTACTAATATTAATGAAACATTTCTTATTCTATGGAACAAAAACAAACAGTAAAACTAAAACACAGATCTCTTAGCTTCCTATTTCATGAACCAGATGACTGAATGACCAAGCCTAACTAGTAGCCAGAACCCCAGTTAACCCTCCGTAACACAAAGTTTAACCACACGACAGGAACTCTTTCAAACTGAGTGAAAATCATGAATGGATCCATAACTTTACATCAATTTACTATGTTGTGCCAATACCTGCATTTACATTTAGAACGAATGATGTCATAGAACCAGCATCACACCAGTTCCAGGTGTCTCCAAGGAGACAACAGAACTTCAGTTGTGTTTGCTAAAATACACACTTTGAAACATACTGTAACACTTAGTTAACATGTCTGGTTTAGTTGAAGAATCGGCTAAGGTAAGTTTCAGGGTTTAATGGTGGGATGGCACCTGTGCTTTTTTCCCCCAACCGCTAGAATATGATTCGCACCAAACCCAAAAGAAATACTGCACAGTTCAGGAACTTCATCAACCTAGCAACTGTAAAATAAGCTTACAAACAACTGAATTGAAATGCCAAAAAGTTCAGAGAAAGGCACAAACTATGTTTACTTGGGGTTTACAAAATTAAAGCTAACTAAAACTGGAATGATAAACAATCATGCTGCCAATGGACAGAGAAATATCATGTTTTTTGAATAATGTATTATTTGTTATATAGGAACCCAGTATAAGGGAATCCCTTGCGATCCTGTCTGCAGAGATAAAGGTAAGTATTTTTTTCTCTTTAGCTCTGTCACTCCAAGAAATATAATGAACATAAATATATTTGCCAATCTTTTCATAGTAATCCAAACAACTCTGCGTGCATCTGACATTTGTAATATTTATCTACCGCAGTATAACTCTTCTGGCAAGGCGATTGGTATTGTACCTTGAAAGAAAACTGATTGGAAATGTCATGTACTCTATGGTTTCTATTGATGTCAAGTGGCAAATGTTGACTGGTGATGTTATGTGAATCTTAGGAAATGGTCATTTTTCAATCGAGTCTATGTTTCTCAGAATTTGAGACAGAGAGGTCAATCTCTGCAATCCGAGCTGAGGGCATTTCTTGGAATGGAAAGGTAAGAGCAACGTGTTCTTTGATATTCTCTTAAGACTCTTCGCCAGATTTTACGATGAAAAATGTAAATAATAATAACAAACATTATTTTATATAGTGCCTTGAAAGGTGGCTTCTTTACAGAATGACAAAACCAAATACAATAAATAATACACAAGATATGCATGATGACAATACACAGTTAGAGGAGACAGTAGATGGTCATCCTGGTCAGTGTATCCTGAAGGTAGTTTTCCAATTTTTTGGAACGGGGTAAAAGAGGCCACCTCTATTAGAATCTTTTTCCTAACCAAAAATGTAACAAAGTATAATAATAATATTAAAAATAATAATAATAATAAACTTTATTTATAGAGCACCTTTCATACAAATAGTGCTTTGGTGCTTTAAAAAGCAAGCGTAAAAATAAAATATTAAAATTGAGAGATATACTTTCAGTTGTCAAGGAAAATACAGCAATACAGTAAAGCAACATACATGTCAATTAAATAAATAAAAATTAGGAAAGTCATAATAAAATAAGAACAATTAAAGAGAACTAAAAAAAGAAACAGAAATAGAAAGAACAAAGAACCACTTTAACTAAAAGCAACATTTTCAAATGTTTTTTAAAACAATGTACCGAGCTTGACTGCCTAATAAAAAGTGGAAGTGAGTTTCATAATTTAGAAGCATAAAAACAAAAAGCAGCCTCTCCACTCTTTCTGCATTTCACATGTGGTATTTGCAGTAGGCCAGTATGTGCAGATCTCAGGTCACGTATAGGAACATATGAAGACAGACATTCAGTAAGGTACAGACGTGCTAGGTCGCTTAAAGCTTTAAAAACAAGTAAAAGAACTTTCAAATTTATCCTAGATAATACAGGTGACCAGTGAAGTTTTTTCAAAACAGGAATGATATTCTCTTTCTTGTATTTGTTAGGATCTGTGCTACTGCATTTCGAACAAGTAGTAAGGGATTTATTGTTTTCTTGGGAAGCCCACAAAACAGAGCATTATAATCATATCCACATCAATGTGAGCAATGGAGAAGTCAAATTAACGTGTCTAAATATCATCTAGTTCTATCCCAGGGAAGAGGGCTGTTGCCTACACAGACGACAAGACACAAAACGCTCAACTGTGCAAAACACGCATAAGGACATCAGTCAGGAGGAACAAGGTAAAGTGTTTTTACTTCTTCACCATGGTCATGTAGTTTCACTCCAAGCACTGTCTTATGAAATAACTGTGGAAACGACCTCCCCAACATTTTGGGTTGTTGCATTTTGCTTCAATGAATTTTAACCTTTTCTTTTAGACATTAAGAGGAAGGACACATTCACCCTTGGTAGAGATTCAGTTGTTCTACGAGATGTCAAGGTGAGAATTAACCACTTCAGGCATAAGTCAATCCACATGACCGGAAATGGGGCAATGAACAGGATATGGGGATTTTGCTAGTTATAAAGTACAATAATCATCATTAAATGATCTAAGACTACTGAAGTATAAGCTGTGTCCCTGACTGATTAATTAGCAAATTCATCTTCGTAGAGTGGAGCTACACTGAATATGGAGTGAGATCATGTAGGGAATGTTGGACTTGTAATAACTAATTGAAGGATAATAATAATCAACGAAAGTGCTTAAAAGTATCAACAAATGCCTTCAAAGTACTTGACACGTACTTTGCTTTCAAAAGTGAAACATAATTAATGCTTACGTAAGATTTCTCTTGACTTCTCAGGAGTATACTAACTCCAAGGACAAGTAACATCACAAACCATTATTTAAGTGCTGATGTTGGAGCTGCAATACTGCTACCAAGACAAAAAATGATACAGGTAACACTGCTTTCAGATTTCTAAGAATTGCTAAAATAGTATGTTTACAGAGCATTCAGAGTTGAGAATATGACAAGTTCCTACCATCTCAAACACTGCCAATCTAGAACAAAAAGAAAGTACTTGAACGCCTGCAGTAATCGAACACAAACCAGAACATATCAGTGCATGACAAGGAAATGTAGTCACAAAATGATTCTACCCTTTCAAGTCCCAAAAAGGACAGAGGAACTTACCGGAGGCGATACCTGGATTTCAAACAGAGTACAATGTAGCCACTGTAGGGGAGAAGATCACAGAGAGCTCTTCTCAGATTGCTCAGAGTCAGCCCCAGCACCCTGTCCTGACTGAAGCAGACAAAGTGGTCAAACAGGTAGGTAGAAATGAGTAAGGAACAGAGAGTATGGTTATTCTTGCATTGTTTTGTTCGTCTGTCAAAGAAAAGAGTGCTTCTGACTTTTGTCAATGTTCATCTTTATTTAAGGAGAAGAACAAACGGTGGTATCACACTTTGCTCAAGTGTATGATACCATGTGTGTACAGCAGACATCACCAAAGGAACAGGAGACACCTGAGTAGAGAACAAGAATATGAAAAGACTGATGAAAAAAAGCACCAGGAGAAATCCATTGAATATGCACAATCTCGTCCAGTATTTCAATGAAAAGTTTCAGTGTTGTTTTTAGTGTCGTCGTATTGCATACATTTAAAACAATGTGTCTTGTTTATTGAACAATTTCATTTACTTTAGTAAAAAGTGTTGTTTACTGTAGTCCTAGCATGGATGCAATTGTTAGAAAAAACGTGAATGAAAAACTGAATGTTTCATACAATATGGGTTTGTGTTAACCCACACACCTAAGTGAAATGTTTGATTACGTTTACAAGACATAACACATAGTTCAGTTGAGTGTGAAAGGGAACAACAGAGAAAGTCACAAACAAAACATTTGTGAAGGACTTGATGAATGTTTTTTCTTTAGAAATGACAAAAAATAAAGAATTTTTCAACAAGATGTCTTTCTATAGCGAGTTTCATTTGAGATAGTCTTTTCTTAGAAGTGCAAGAGTGGTATTCCCTACAACTTATTCCCCAATTTGATCATTCTCAGAAATTAGGAGACGGAAACCACACCTACTGTAATATTAGACCTTGTAACAAGGCAACTAGGTTTCAATGGCTTAAAAGGTGCAGAAAGAGGCTCATGTATAATGACCTCCAGTGTCCCACAGGTTTCCCAAATCATTTCTTAGAGTATGGAAAAAGAGGAAATAAAGTGTCTACAGAAAGCGTATACCCCCTTGAACTTTGTTCAGTTTGTTGCGCCAGTGCCAGAGTTTCATGCAATTAAATGAGGACCTCTTTCTCACACCACATATGTTATACTTTCAATGGGAAAAAAGGAAATATTACAATTGTATACATTTTCACCCACATGTTAATATTTGGTAGAAGCCCTTTTCACAGCAATTTCAGCTGTGAGTCTGTTGGTAATGGGCTCCACCACCTCTGCACCAACAAGATTTGATAATATTTGAGAATTTCAGAAGTCTGTCTGGTTTAGCTGAAGAATCAGCTAAGGTAAGTTTCAGGAAGAGCATCTGATTTCTTTCAATAAAGCAGAACAGAGAAAAAACACACAATACAAAATCATGAGAATTTGTATCCATATGACACTTTGACTCGAATACTTTTATCAGACCTACACAGAGTATATACTGTACACACTTTTTCAGCCCAGGTTTATACATTTGATACATTTGGAACTGCCATTTGTAGGTGTTTTTGTGTCTTAGCTCAACACTGTGAAACCTGTAGTTACAAACATGGACGATGAAGACATGAAGACATATATTGTACCTCTGACCGGCCTACCTTCCAAGAGGTGAAAGATGAAACTTTTCCCTTATCGTCAACTCAGTGAATGTCTTTAAACTTTCGAAAACTGTAACAAAGAATACGTTAAAAAACTTATTTTCATTGGACCCACAGAAAAGTCAAAGTTGTCCATAGAAATGCCCGTCTAAATCAGAAATCTACAGCACAAAGGCAGTGGCCTTTCGGGACATAAAAATGAAATCAGACTTTACTCAGACGGATTGCCGTTGGTCACGGACATCTTGCTATCAGTCACTACAAAGATGTTTTCTCTCGTGCCATGGCTTGCCTGACTTGCTTCTTCTGCTGGATGGCTTCTGGTCGCGGGTCAGGATTGACAGCCAGCATGTCCTGGAGCAGTGTCCTTAGCTCCGTGCTTATGGCTCTATTTACTTTCAGGGGGATGTGGAACTGCAGCCAGGGGTTCTCATGCAGGGCCTCTCCAACAGGTCCTGACAGACATATGCTCCTGTATCGGAAACACACTTTAGTTCAATTCTAAAATATTTCTCGTAGGACTGAAGGAACCTTTGCCTGTTAAGAGTTAACAATTAGGTCCTCAAGAACTGTTTTACGGTTTTCTACACTCCTGGCTGTCCAAGGTCTCTTTAAGGTCTCTTAAGTGGAGGTGTAACTCATGTATCCTACATGTGATTTAGCAACATGAAAGGGAATAGCTTCTTATCGGATTATGGTCTTGGTTAACTGCCTAAGGCTGACCTAAGTGCCTAACTTTCTGACTTTCTTTATACCTTATATGTTAAGAAGCTTCTTCTGACCAATCAGAAATGTATGCTTTATGTATGAACATTTTGCTCATCAAAGTGAGTGAGAGACAAGGTTAACAGAAATTAGCCACGGCAGTAAATGACACCATATTTTTGGGTTCTTAAATGGTCTCTACCTGGCACACCTGCACAGTGCAAACTGACACACACTGTTTAGAGAAACAGCTACTCTATTACTAATATTAATGAAACATTTCTTATTCTATGGAACAAAAACAAACAGTAAAACTAAAACACAGATCTCTTAGCTTCCTATTTCATGAACCAGATGACTGAATGACCAAGCCTAACTAGTAGCCAGAACCCCAGTTAACCCTCCGTAACACAAAGTTTAACCACACGACAGGAACTCTTTCAAACTGAGTGAAAATCATGAATGGATCCATAACTTTACATCAATTTACTATGTTGTGCCAATACCTGCATTTACATTTAGAACGAATGATGTCATAGAACCAGCATCACACCAGTTCCAGGTGTCTCCAAGGAGACAACAGAACTTCAGTTGTGTTTGCTAAAATACACACTTTGAAACATACTGTAACACTTAGTTAACATGTCTGGTTTAGTTGAAGAATCGGCTAAGGTAAGTTTCAGGGTTTAATGGTGGGATGGCACCTGTGCTTTTTTCCCCCAACCGCTAGAATATGATTCGCACCAAACCCAAAAGAAATACTGCACAGTTCAGGAACTTCATCAACCTAGCAACTGTAAAATAAGCTTACAAACAACTGAATTGAAATGCCAAAAAGTTCAGAGAAAGGCACAAACTATGTTTACTTGGGGTTTACAAAATTAAAGCTAACTAAAACTGGAATGATAAACAATCATGCTGCCAATGGACAGAGAAATATCATGTTTTTTGAATAATGTATTATTTGTTATATAGGAACCCAGTATAAGGGAATCCCTTGCGATCCTGTCTGCAGAGATAAAGGTAAGTATTTTTTTCTCTTTAGCTCTGTCACTCCAAGAAATATAATGAACATAAATATATTTGCCAATCTTTTCATAGTAATCCAAACAACTCTGCGTGCATCTGACATTTGTAATATTTATCTACCGCAGTATAACTCTTCTGGCAAGGCGATTGGTATTGTACCTTGAAAGAAAACTGATTGGAAATGTCATGTACTCTATGGTTTCTATTGATGTCAAGTGGCAAATGTTGACTGGTGATGTTATGTGAATCTTAGGAAATGGTCATTTTTCAATCGAGTCTATGTTTCTCAGAATTTGAGACAGAGAGGTCAATCTCTGCAATCCGAGCTGAGGGCATTTCTTGGAATGGAAAGGTAAGAGCAACGTGTTCTTTGATATTCTCTTAAGACTCTTCGCCAGATTTTACGATGAAAAATGTAAATAATAATAACAAACATTATTTTATATAGTGCCTTGAAAGGTGGCTTCTTTACAGAATGACAAAACCAAATACAATAAATAATACACAAGATATGCATGATGACAATACACAGTTAGAGGAGACAGTAGATGGTCATCCTGGTCAGTGTATCCTGAAGGTAGTTTTCCAATTTTTTGGAACGGGGTAAAAGAGGCCACCTCTATTAGAATCTTTTTCCTAACCAAAAATGTAACAAAGTATAATAATAATATTAAAAATAATAATAATAATAAACTTTATTTATAGAGCACCTTTCATACAAATAGTGCTTTGGTGCTTTAAAAAGCAAGCGTAAAAATAAAATATTAAAATTGAGAGATATACTTTCAGTTGTCAAGGAAAATACAGCAATACAGTAAAGCAACATACATGTCAATTAAATAAATAAAAATTAGGAAAGTCATAATAAAATAAGAACAATTAAAGAGAACTAAAAAAAGAAACAGAAATAGAAAGAACAAAGAACCACTTTAACTAAAAGCAACATTTTCAAATGTTTTTTAAAACAATGTACCGAGCTTGACTGCCTAATAAAAAGTGGAAGTGAGTTTCATAATTTAGAAGCATAAAAACAAAAAGCAGCCTCTCCACTCTTTCTGCATTTCACATGTGGTATTTGCAGTAGGCCAGTATGTGCAGATCTCAGGTCACGTATAGGAACATATGAAGACAGACATTCAGTAAGGTACAGACGTGCTAGGTCGCTTAAAGCTTTAAAAACAAGTAAAAGAACTTTCAAATTTATCCTAGATAATACAGGTGACCAGTGAAGTTTTTTCAAAACAGGAATGATATTCTCTTTCTTGTATTTGTTAGGATCTCTGCTACTGCATTTCGAACAAGTAGTAAGGGATTTATTGTTTTCTTGGGAAGCCCACAAAACAGAGCATTATAATCATATCCACATCAATGTGAGCAATGGAGAAGTCAAATTAACGTGTCTAAATATCATCTAGTTCTATCCCAGGGAAGAGGGCTGTTGCCTACACAGACGACAAGACACAAAACGCTCAACTGTGCAAAACACGCATAAGGACATCAGTCAGGAGGAACAAGGTAAAGTGTTTTTACTTCTTCACCATGGTCATGTAGTTTCACTCCAAGCACTGTCTTATGAAATAACTGTGGAAACGACCTCCCCAACATTTTGGGTTGTTGCATTTTGCTTCAATGAATTTTAACCTTTTCTTTTAGACATTAAGAGGAAGGACACATTCACCCTTGGTAGAGATTCAGTTGTTCTACGAGATGTCAAGGTGAGAATTAACCACTTCAGGCATAAGTCAATCCACATGACCGGAAATGGGGCAATGAACAGGATATGGGGATTTTGCTAGTTATAAAGTACAATAATCATCATTAAATGATCTAAGACTACTGAAGTATAAGCTGTGTCCCTGACTGATTAATTAGCAAATTCATCTTCGTAGAGTGGAGCTACACTGAATATGGAGTGAGATCATGTAGGGAATGTTGGACTTGTAATAACTAATTGAAGGATAATAATAATCAACGAAAGTGCTTAAAAGTATCAACAAATGCCTTCAAAGTACTTGACACGTACTTTGCTTTCAAAAGTGAAACATAATTAATGCTTACGTAAGATTTCTCTTGACTTCTCAGGAGTATACTAACTCCAAGGACAAGTAACATCACAAACCATTATTTAAGTGCTGATGTTGGAGCTGCAATACTACTACCAAGACAAAAAATGATACAGGTAACACTGCTTTCAGATTTCTAAGAATTGCTAAAATAGTATGTTTACAGAGCATTCAGAGTTGAGAATATGACAAGTTCCTACCATCTCAAACACTGCCAATCTAGAACAAAAAGAAAGTACTTGAACGCCTGCAGTAATCGAACACAAACCAGAACATATCAGTGCATGACAAGGAAATGTAGTCACAAAATGATTCTACCCTTTCAAGTCCCAAAAAGGACAGAGGAACTTACCGGAGGCGATACCTGGATTTCAAACAGAGTACAATGTAGCCACTGTAGGGGAGAAGATCACAGAGAGCTCTTCTCAGATTGCTCAGAGTCAGCCCCAGCACCCTGTCCTGACTGAAGCAGACAAAGTGGTCAAACAGGTAGGTAGAAATGAGTAAGGAACAGAGAGTATGGTTATTCTTGCATTGTTTTGTTCGTCTGTCAAAGAAAAGAGTGCTTCTGACTTTTGTCAATGTTCATCTTTATTTAAGGAGAAGAACAAACGGTGGTATCACACTTTGCTCAAGTGTATGATACCATGTGTGTACAGCAGACATCACCAAAGGAACAGGAGACACCTGAGTAGAGAACAAGAATATGAAAAGACTGATGAAAAAAAGCACCAGGAGAAATCCATTGAATATGCACAATCTCGTCCAGTATTTCAATGAAAAGTTTCAGTGTTGTTTTTAGTGTCGTCGTATTGCATACATTTAAAACAATGTGTCTTGTTTATTGAACAATTTCATTTACTTTAGTAAAAAGTGTTGTTTACTGTAGTCCTAGCATGGATGCAATTGTTAGAAAAAACGTGAATGAAAAACTGAATGTTTCATACAATATGGGTTTGTGTTAACCCACACACCTAAGTGAAATGTTTGATTACGTTTACAAGACATAACACATAGTTCAGTTGAGTGTGAAAGGGAACAACAGAGAAAGTCACAAACAAAACATTTGTGAAGGACTTGATGAATGTTTTTTCTTTAGAAATGACAAAAAATAAAGAATTTTTCAACAAGATGTCTTTCTATAGCGAGTTTCATTTGAGATAGTCTTTTCTTAGAAGTGCAAGAGTGGTATTCCCTACAACTTATTCCCCAATTTGATCATTCTCAGAAATTAGGAGACGGAAACCACACCTACTGTAATATTAGACCTTGTAACAAGGCAACTAGGTTTCAATGGCTTAAAAGGTGCAGAAAGAGGCTCATGTATAATGACCTCCAGTGTCCCACAGGTTTCCCAAATCATTTCTTAGAGTATGGAAAAAGAGGAAATAAAGTGTCTACAGAAAGCGTATACCCCCTTGAACTTTGTTCAGTTTGTTGCGCCAGTGCCAGAGTTTCATGCAATTAAATGAGGACCTCTTTCTCACACCACATATGTTATACTTTCAATGGGAAAAAAGGAAATATTACAATTGTATACATTTTCACCCACATGTTAATATTTGGTAGAAGCCCTTTTCACAGCAATTTCAGCTGTGAGTCTGTTGGTAATGGGCTCCACCACCTCTGCACCAACAAGATTTGATAATATTTGAGAATTTCAGAAGTCTGTCTGGTTTAGCTGAAGAATCAGCTAAGGTAAGTTTCAGGAAGAGCATCTGATTTCTTTCAATAAAGCAGAACAGAGAAAAAACACACAATACAAAATCATGAGAATTTGTATCCATATGACACTTTGACTCGAATACTTTTATCAGACCTACACAGAGTATATACTGTACACACTTTTTCAGCCCAGGTTTATACATTTGATACATTTGGAACTGCCATTTGTAGGTGTTTTTGTGTCTTAGCTCAACACTGTGAAACCTGTAGTTACAAACATGGACGATGAAGACATGAAGACATATATTGTACCTCTGACCGGCCTACCTTCCAAGAGGTGAAAGATGAAACTTTTCTTTTATCGTCAACTCAGTGAATGTCTTTAAACTTTCGAAAACTGTAACAAAGAATACGTTAAAAAACTTATTTTCATTGGACCCACAGAAAAGTCAAAGTTGTCCATAGAAATGCCCGTCTAAATCAGAAATCTACAGCACAAAGGCAGTGACCTTTCGGGACATAAAAATGAAATCAGACTTTACTCAGACGAATTGCCCTTGGTCACGGACATCTTGCTATCAGTCACTACAAAGATGTTTTCTCTCGTGCCATGGCTTGCCTGACTTGCTTCTTCTGCTGGATGGCTTCTGGTCGCTGGTCAGGATCGACAGCCAGCATGTCCTGGAGCAGTGTCCTTAGCTCCGTGCTTATGGCTCTATTTACTTTCAGGGGGATGTGGAACTGCAGCCAGGGGTTCTCATGCAGGGCCTCTCCAACAGGTCCTGACAGACATATGCTCCTGTATCGGAAACACACTTTAGTTCAATTCTAAAATATTTCTCGTAGGACTGAAGGAACCTTTGCCTGTTAAGAGTTAACAATTAGGTCCTCAAGAACTGTTTTACGGTTTTCTACACTCCTGGCTGGCCAAGGTCTCTTTAAGGTCTCTTAAGTGGAGGTGTAACTCATGTATCCTACATGTGATTTAGCAACATGAAAGGGAATAGCTTCTTATCGGATTATGGTCTTGGTTAACTGCCTAAGGCTGACCTAAGTGCCTAACTTTCTGACTTTGTTTATACCTTATATGTTAAGAAGCTTCTTCTGACCAATCAGAAATGTATGCTTTATGTATGAACATTTTGCTCATCAAAGTGAGTGAGAGACAAGGTTAACAGAAATTAGCCACAGCAGTAAATGACACCATATTTTTGGGTTCTTAAATGGTCTCTACCTGGCACACCTGCAGTGCAAACTGACACACACTGTTTAGAGAAACAGCTACTCTATTACTAATATTAATGAAACATTTCTTATTCTATGGAACAAAAACAAACAGTAAAACTAAAACACAGATCTCTTAGCTTCCTATTTCATGAACCAGATGACTGAATGACCAAGCCTAACTAGTAGCCAGAACCCCAGTTAACCCTCCGTAACACAAAGTTTAACCACACGACAGGAACTCTTTCAAACTGAGTGAAAATCATGAATGGATCCATAACTTTACATCAATTTACTGTTGTGCCAATACCTGCATTTACATTTAGAACGAATGATGTCATAGAACCAGCATCACACCAGTTCCAGGTGTCTCCAAGGAGACAACAGAACTTCAGTTGTGTTTGCTAAAATACACACTTTGAAACATACTGTAACACTTAGTTAACATGTCTGGTTTAGTTGAAGAATCGGCTAAGGTAAGTTTCAGGGTTTAATGGTGGGATGGCACCTGTGCTTTTTTCCCCCAACCGCTAGAATATGATTCGCACCAAACCCAAAAGAAATACTGCACAGTTCAGGAACTTCATCAACCTAGCAACTGTAAAATATGCTTACAAACAACTGAATTGAAATGCCAAAAAGTTCAGAGAAAGGCACAAACTATGTTTACTTGGGGTTTACAAAATTAAAGCTAACTAAAACTGGAATGATAAACAATCATGCTGCCAATGGACAGAGAAATATCATGTTTTTTGAATAATGTATTATTTGTTATATAGGAACCCAGTATAAGGGAATCCCTTGCGATCCTGTCTGCAGAGATAAAGGTAAGTATTTTTTTCTCTTTAGCTCTGTCACTCCAAGAAATATAATGAACATAAATATATTTGCCAATCTTTTCATAGTAATCCAAACAACTCTGCGTGCATCTGACATTTGTAATATTTATCTACCGCAGTATAACTCTTCTGGCAAGGCGATTGGTATTGTACCTTGAAAGAAAACTGATTGGAAATGTCATGTACTCTATGGTTTCTATTGATGTCAAGTGGCAAATGTTGACTGGTGATGTTATGTGAATCTTAGGAAATGGTCATTTTTCAATCGAGTCTATGTTTCTCAGAATTTGAGACAGAGAGGTCAATCTCTGCAATCCGAGCTGAGGGCATTTCTTGGAATGGAAAGGTAAGAGCAACGTGTTCTTTGATATTCTCTTAAGACTCTTCGCCAGATTTTACGATGAAAAATGTAAATAATAATAACAAACATTATTTTATATAGTGCCTTGAAAGGTGGCTTCTTTACAGAATGACAAAACCAACTACAATAAATAATACACAAGATATGCATGATGACAATACACAGTTAGAGGAGACAGTAGATGGTCATCCTGGTCAGTGTATCCTGAAGGTAGTTTTCCATTTTTTTGGAACGGGGTAAAAGAGGCCACCTCTATTAGAATCATTGTCCTAACCAAAAATGTAATAAAGTATAATAATAATATTAAAAATAATAATAATAATAAACTTTATTTATAGAGCACCTTTCATACAAATAGTGCTTTGGTGCTTTAAAAAGCAAGCGTAAAAATAAAATATTAAAATTGAGAGATATACTTTCAGTTGTCAAGGAAAATACAGCAATACAGTAAAGCAACATACATGTCAATTAAATAAATAAAAATTAGGAAAGTCGTAATAAAATAAGAACAATTAAAGAGAACTAAAAAAAGAAACAGAAATAGAAAGAACAAAGAACCACTTTAACTAAAAGCAACATTTTCAAATGTTTTTTAAAACAATGTACCGAGCTTGACTGCCTAATAAAAAGTGGAAGTGAGTTTCATAATTTAGAAGCATAAAAACAAAAAGCAGCCTCTCCACTCTTTCTGCATTTCACATGTGGTATTTGCAGTAGGCCAGTATGTGCAGATCTCAGGTCACGTATAGGAACATATGAAGACAGACATTCAGTAAGGTACAGACGTGCTAGGTCGCTTAAAGCTTTAAAAACAAGTAAAAGAACTTTCAAATTTATCCTAGATAATACAGGTGACCAGTGAAGTTTTTTCAAAACAGGAATGATATTCTCTTTCTTGTATTTGTTAGGATCTCTGCTACTGCATTTCGAACAAGTAGTAAGGGATTTATTGTTTTCTTGGGAAGCCCACAAAACAGAGCATTATAATCATATCCACATCAATGTGAGCAATGGAGAAGTCAAATTAACGTGTCTAAATATCATCTAGTTCTATCCCAGGGAAGAGGGCTGTTGCCTACACAGACGACAAGACACAAAACGCTCAACTGTGCAAAACACGCATAAGGACATCAGTCAGGAGGAACAAGGTAAAGTGTTTTTACTTCTTCACCATGGTCATGTAGTTTCACTCCAAGCACTGTCTTATGAAATAACTGTGGAAACGACCTCCCCAACATTTTGGGTTGTTGCATTTTGCTTCAATGAATTTTAACCTTTTCTTTTAGACATTAAGAGGAAGGACACATTCACCCTTGGTAGAGATTCAGTTGTTCTACGAGATGTCAAGGTGAGAATTAACCACTTCAGGCATAAGTCAATCCACATGACCGGAAATGTGGCAATGAACAGGATATGGGGATTTTGCTAGTTATAAAGTACAATAATCATCATTAAATGATCTAAGACTACTGAAGTATAAGCTGTGTCCCTGACTGATTAATTAGCAAATTCATCTTCGTAGAGTGGAGCTACACTGAATATGGAGTGAGATCATGTAGGGAATGTTGGACTTGTAATAACTAATTGAAGGATAATAATAATCAACGAAAGTGCTTAAAAGTATCAACAAATGCCTTCAAAGTACTTGACACGTACTTTGCTTTCAAAAGTGAAACATAATTAATGCTTACGTAAGATTTCTCTTGACTTCTCAGGAGTATACTAACTCCAAGGACAAGTAACATCACAAACCATTATTTAAGTGCTGATGTTGGAGCTGCAATACTACTACCAAGACAAAAAATGATACAGGTAACACTGCTTTCAGATTTCTAAGAATTGCTAAAATAGTATGTTTACAGAGCATTCAGAGTTGAGAATATGACAAGTTCCTACCATCTCAAACACTGCCAATCTAGAACAAAAAGAAAGTACTTGAACGCCTGCAGTAATCGAACACAAACCAGAACATATCAGTGTATGACAAGGAAATGTAGTCACAAAATGATTCTACCCTTTCAAGTCCCAAAAAGGACCGAGGAACTTACCGGAGGCGATACCTGGATTTCAAACAGAGTACAATGTAGCCACTGTAGGGGAGAAGATCACAGAGAGCTCTTCTCAGATTGCTCAGAGTCAGCCCCAGCACCCTGTCCTGACTGAAGCAGACAAAGTGGTCAAACAGGTAGGTAGAAATGAGTAAGGAACAGAGAGTATGGTTATTCTTGCATTGTTTTGTTCGTCTGTCAAAGAAAAGAGTGCTTCTGACTTTTGTCAATGTTCATCTTTATTTTAGGAGAAGAACAAACGGTGGTATCACACTTTGCTCAAGTGTATACCATGTGTGTACAGCAGACATCACCAAAGGAACAGGAGACACCTGAGTAGAGAACAAGAATATGAAAAGACTGATGAAAAAAAGCACCAGGAGAAATCCATTGAATATGCACAATCTCGTCCAGTATTTCAATGAAAAGTTTCAGTGTTGTTTTTAGTGTCGTCGTATTGCATACATTTAAAACAATGTGTCTTGTTTAATGAACAATTTCATTTACTTTAGTAAAAAGTGTTGTTTACTGTAGTCCTAGCATGGATGCAATTGTTAGAAAAAACGTGAATGAAAAACTGAATGTTTCATACAATATGGGTTTGTGTTAACCCACACACCTAAGTGAAATGTTTGATTACGTTTACAAGACATAACACATAGTTCAGTTGAGTGTGAAAGGGAACAACAGAGAAAGTCACAAACAAAACATTTGTGAAGGACTTGATGAATGTTTTTTCTTTAGAAATGACAAAAAATAAAGAATTTTTCAACAAGATGTCTTTCTATAGCGAGTTTCATTTGAGATAGTCTTTTCTTAGAAGTGCAAGAGTGGTATTCCCTACAACTTATTCCCCAATTTGATCATTCTCAGAAATTAGGAGACGGAAACCACACCTACTGTAATATTAGACCTTGTAACAAGGCAACTAGGTTTCAATGGCTTAAAAGGTGCAGAAAGAGGCTCATGTATAATGACCTCCAGTTTCCCACAGGTTTCCCAAATCATTTCTTAGAGTATGGAAAAAGAGGAAATAAAGTGTCTACAGAAAGCGTATACCCCCTTGAACTTTGTTCAGTTTGTTGCGCCAGTGCCAGAGTTTCATGCAATTAAATGAGGACCTCTTTCTCACACCACATATGTTATACTTTCAATGGGAAAAAAGGAAATATTACAATTGTATACATTTTCACCCACATGTTAATATTTGGTAGAAGCCCTTTTCACAGCAATTTCAGCTGTGAGTCTGTTGGTAATGGGCTCCACCACCTCTGCACCAACAAGATTTGATAATATTTGAGAATTTCAGAAGTCTGTCTGGTTTAGCTGAAGAATCAGCTAAGGTAAGTTTCAGGAAGAGCATCTGATTTCTTTCAATAAAGCAGAACAGAGAAAAAACACACAATACAAAATCATGAGAATTTGTATCCATATGACACTTTGACTCGAATACTTTTATCAGACCTACACAGAGTATATACTGTACACACTTTTTCAGCCCAGGTTTATACATTTGATACATTTGGAACTGCCATTTGTAGGTGTTTTTGTGTCTTAGCTCAACACTGTGAAACCTGTAGTTACAAACATGGAGGATGAAGACATGAAGACATATATTGTACCTCTGACCGGCCTACCTTCCAAGAGGTGAAAGATGAAACTTTTCCCTTATCGTCAACTCAGTGAATGTCTTTAAACTTTCGAAAACTGTAACAAAGAATACGTTAAAAAACTTATTTTCATTGGACCCACAGAAAAGTCAAAGTTGTCCATAGAAATGCCCGTCTAAATCAGAAATCTACAGCACAAAGGCAGTGGCCTTTCGGGACATAAAAATGAAATCAGACTTTACTCAGACGGATTGCCGTTGGTCACGGACATCTTGCTATCAGTCACTACAAAGATGTTTTCTCTCGTGCCATGGCTTGCCTGACTTGCTTCTTCTGCTGGATGGCTTCTGGTCGCGGGTCAGGATTGACAGCCAGCATGTCCTGGAGCAGTGTCCTTAGCTCCGTGCTTATGGCTCTATTTACTTTCAGGGGGATGTGGAACTGCAGCCAGGGGTTCTCATGCAGGGCCTCTCCAACAGGTCCTGACAGACATATGCTCCTGTATCGGAAACACACTTTAGTTCAATTCTAAAATATTTCTCGTAGGACTGAAGGAACCTTTGCCTGTTAAGAGTTAACAATTAGGTCCTCAAGAACTGTTTTACGGTTTTCTACACTCCTGGCTGTCCAAGGTCTCTTTAAGGTCTCTTAAGTGGAGGTGTAACTCATGTATCCTACATGTGATTTAGCAACATGAAAGGGAATAGCTTCTTATCGGATTATGGTCTTGGTTAACTGCCTAAGGCTGACCTAAGTGCCTAACTTTCTGACTTTCTTTATACCTTATATGTTAAGAAGCTTCTTCTGACCAATCAGAAATGTATGCTTTATGTATGAACATTTTGCTCATCAAAGTGAGTGAGAGACAAGGTTAACAGAAATTAGCCACGGCAGTAAATGACACCATATTTTTGGGTTCTTAAATGGTCTCTACCTGGCACACCTGCACAGTGCAAACTGACACACACTGTTTAGAGAAACAGCTACTCTATTACTAATATTAATGAAACATTTCTTATTCTATGGAACAAAAACAAACAGTAAAACTAAAACACAGATCTCTTAGCTTCCTATTTCATGAACCAGATGACTGAATGACCAAGCCTAACTAGTAGCCAGAACCCCAGTTAACCCTCCGTAACACAAAGTTTAACCACACGACAGGAACTCTTTCAAACTGAGTGAAAATCATGAATGGATCCATAACTTTACATCAATTTACTATGTTGTGCCAATACCTGCATTTACATTTAGAACGAATGATGTCATAGAACCAGCATCACACCAGTTCCAGGTGTCTCCAAGGAGACAACAGAACTTCAGTTGTGTTTGCTAAAATACACACTTTGAAACATACTGTAACACTTAGTTAACATGTCTGGTTTAGTTGAAGAATCGGCTAAGGTAAGTTTCAGGGTTTAATGGTGGGATGGCACCTGTGCTTTTTTCCCCCAACCGCTAGAATATGATTCGCACCAAACCCAAAAGAAATACTGCACAGTTCAGGAACTTCATCAACCTAGCAACTGTAAAATAAGCTTACAAACAACTGAATTGAAATGCCAAAAAGTTCAGAGAAAGGCACAAACTATGTTTACTTGGGGTTTACAAAATTAAAGCTAACTAAAACTGGAATGATAAACAATCATGCTGCCAATGGACAGAGAAATATCATGTTTTTTGAATAATGTATTATTTGTTATATAGGAACCCAGTATAAGGGAATCCCTTGCGATCCTGTCTGCAGAGATAAAGGTAAGTATTTTTTTCTCTTTAGCTCTGTCACTCCAAGAAATATAATGAACATAAATATATTTGCCAATCTTTTCATAGTAATCCAAACAACTCTGCGTGCATCTGACATTTGTAATATTTATCTACCGCAGTATAACTCTTCTGGCAAGGCGATTGGTATTGTACCTTGAAAGAAAACTGATTGGAAATGTCATGTACTCTATGGTTTCTATTGATGTCAAGTGGCAAATGTTGACTGGTGATGTTATGTGAATCTTAGGAAATGGTCATTTTTCAATCGAGTCTATGTTTCTCAGAATTTGAGACAGAGAGGTCAATCTCTGCAATCCGAGCTGAGGGCATTTCTTGGAATGGAAAGGTAAGAGCAACGTGTTCTTTGATATTCTCTTAAGACTCTTCGCCAGATTTTACGATGAAAAATGTAAATAATAATAACAAACATTATTTTATATAGTGCCTTGAAAGGTGGCTTCTTTACAGAATGACAAAACCAACTACAATAAATAATACACAAGATATGCATGATGACAATACACAGTTAGAGGAGACAGTAGATGGTCATCCTGGTCAGTGTATCCTGAAGGTAGTTTTCCAATTTTTTGGAACGGGGTAAAAGAGGCCACCTCTATTAGAATCTTTTTCCTAACCAAAAATGTAACAAAGTATAATAATAATATTAAAAATAATAATAATAATAAACTTTATTTATAGAGCACCTTTCATACAAATAGTGCTTTGGTGCTTTAAAAAGCAAGCGTAAAAATAAAATATTAAAATTGAGAGATATACTTTCAGTTGTCAAGGAAAATACAGCAATACAGTAAAGCAACATACATGTCAATTAAATAAATAAAAATTAGGAAAGTCATAATAAAATAAGAACAATTAAAGAGAACTAAAAAAAGAAACAGAAATAGAAAGAACAAAGAACCACTTTAACTAAAAGCAACATTTTCAAATGTTTTTTAAAACAATGTACCGAGCTTGACTGCCTAATAAAAAGTGGAAGTGAGTTTCATAATTTAGAAGCATAAAAACAAAAAGCAGCCTCTCCACTCTTTCTGCATTTCACATGTGGTATTTGCAGTAGGCCAGTATGTGCAGATCTCAGGTCACGTATAGGAACATATGAAGACAGACATTCAGTAAGGTACAGACGTGCTAGGTCGCTTAAAGCTTTAAAAACAAGTAAAAGAACTTTCAAATTTATCCTAGATAATACAGGTGACCAGTGAAGTTTTTTCAAAACAGGAATGATATTCTCTTTCTTGTATTTGTTAGGATCTGTGCTACTGCATTTCGAACAAGTAGTAAGGGATTTATTGTTTTCTTGGGAAGCCCACAAAACAGAGCATTATAATCATATCCACATCAATGTGAGCAATGGAGAAGTCAAATTAACGTGTCTAAATATCATCTAGTTCTATCCCAGGGAAGAGGGCTGTTGCCTACACAGACGACAAGACACAAAACGCTCAACTGTGCAAAACACGCATAAGGACATCAGTCAGGAGGAACAAGGTAAAGTGTTTTTACTTCTTCACCATGGTCATGTAGTTTCACTCCAAGCACTGTCTTATGAAATAACTGTGGAAACGACCTCCCCAACATTTTGGGTTGTTGCATTTTGCTTCAATGAATTTTAACCTTTTCTTTTAGACATTAAGAGGAAGGACACATTCACCCTTGGTAGAGATTCAGTTGTTCTACGAGATGTCAAGGTGAGAATTAACCACTTCAGGCATAAGTCAATCCACATGACCGGAAATGGGGCAATGAACAGGATATGGGGATTTTGCTAGTTATAAAGTACAATAATCATCATTAAATGATCTAAGACTACTGAAGTATAAGCTGTGTCCCTGACTGATTAATTAGCAAATTCATCTTCGTAGAGTGGAGCTACACTGAATATGGAGTGAGATCATGTAGGGAATGTTGGACTTGTAATAACTAATTGAAGGATAATAATAATCAACGAAAGTGCTTAAAAGTATCAACAAATGCCTTCAAAGTACTTGACACGTACTTTGCTTTCAAAAGTGAAACATAATTAATGCTTACGTAAGATTTCTCTTGACTTCTCAGGAGTATACTAACTCCAAGGACAAGTAACATCACAAACCATTATTTAAGTGCTGATGTTGGAGCTGCAATACTACTACCAAGACAAAAAATGATACAGGTAACACTGCTTTCAGATTTCTAAGAATTGCTAAAATAGTATGTTTACAGAGCATTCAGAGTTGAGAATATGACAAGTTCCTACCATCTCAAACACTGCCAATCTAGAACAAAAAGAAAGTACTTGAACGCCTGCAGTAATCGAACACAAACCAGAACATATCAGTGCATGACAAGGAAATGTAGTCACAAAATGATTCTACCCTTTCAAGTCCCAAAAAGGACCGAGGAACTTACCGGAGGCGATACCTGGATTTCAAACAGAGTACAATGTAGCCACTGTAGGGGAGAAGATCACAGAGAGCTCTTCTCAGATTGCTCAGAGTCAGCCCCAGCACCCTGTCCTGACTGAAGCAGACAAAGTGGTCAAACAGGTAGGTAGAAATGAGTAAGGAACAGAGAGTATGGTTATTCTTGCATTGTTTTGTTCGTCTGTCAAAGAAAAGAGTGCTTCTGACTTTTGTCAATGTTCATCTTTATTTTAGGAGAAGAACAAACGGTGGTATCACACTTTGCTCAAGTGTATGATACCATGTGTGTACAGCAGACATCACCAAAGGAACAGGAGACACCTGAGTAGAGAACAAGAATATGAAAAGACTGATGAAAAAAAGCACCAGGAGAAATCCATTGAATATGCACAATCTCGTCCAGTGTTTCAATGAAAAGTTTCAGTGTTGTTTTTAGTGTCGTCATATTGCATACATTTAAAACAATGTGTCTTGTTTATTGAACAATTTCATTTACTTTAGTAAAAAGTGTTGTT
Source organism: Lepisosteus platostomus (assembly GCF_059453375.1). NCBI lineage: Eukaryota > Metazoa > Chordata > Actinopteri > Semionotiformes > Lepisosteidae > Lepisosteus > Lepisosteus platostomus. Next base: position 13,049,495 of record NC_142637.1, read on the forward strand.
TACTGTAGTCCTAGCATGGATGCAATTGTTAGAAAAAACGTGAATGAAAAACTGAATGTTTCATACAATATGGGTTTGTGTTAACCCACACACCTAAGTGAAATGTTTGATTACGTTTACAAGACATAACACATAGTTCAGTTGAGTGTGAAAGGGAACAACAGAGAAAGTCACAAACAAAACATTTGTGAAGGACTTGATGAATGTTTTTTCTTTAGAAATGACAAAAAATAAAGAATTTTTCAACAAGATGTCTTTCTATAGCGAGTTTCATTTGAGATAGTCTTTTCTTAGAAGTGCAAGAGTGGTATTCCCTACAACTTATTCCCCAATTTGATCATTCTCAGAAATTAGGAGACGGAAACCACACCTACTGTAATATTAGACCTTGTAACAAGGCAACTAGGTTTCAATGGCTTAAAAGGTGCAGAAAGAGGCTCATGTATAATGACCTCCAGTGTCCCAGAGGTTTCCCAAATCATTTCTTAGAGTATGGAAAAAGAGGAAATAAAGTGTCTACAGAAAGCGTATACCCCCTTGAACTTTGTTCAGTTTGTTGCGCCAGTGCCAGAGTTTCATGCAATTAAATGAGGACCTCTTTCTCACACCACATATGTTATACTTTCAATGGGAAAAAAGGAAATATTACAATTGTATACATTTTCACCCACATGTTAATATTTGGTAGAAGCCCTTTTCACAGCAATTTCAGCTGTGAGTCTGTTGGTAATGGGCTCCACCACCTCTGCACCAACAAGATTTGATAATGTTTGAGAATTTCAGAAGTCTGTCTGGTTTAGCTGAAGAATCAGCTAAGGTAAGTTTCAGGAAGAGCATCTGATTTCTTTCAATAAAGCAGAACAGAGAAAAAACACACAATACAAAATCATGAGAATTTGTATCCATATGACACTTTGACTCGAATACTTTTATCAGACCTACACAGAGTATATACTGTACACACTTTTTCAGCCCAGGTTTATACATTTGGAACTGCCATTTGTAGGTGTTTTTGTGTCTTAGCTCAACACTGTGAAACCTGTAGTTACAAACATGGAGGATGAAGACATGAAGACATATATTGTACCTCTGACCGGCCTACCTTCCAAGAGGTGAAAGATGAAACTTTTCCTTTATCGTCAACTCAGTGAATGTCTTTAAACTTTCGAAAACTGTAACAAAGAATACGTTAAAAAACTTATTTTCATTGGACCCACAGAAAAGTCAAAGTTGTCCATAGAAATGCCCGTCTAAATCAGAAATCTACAGCACAAAGGCAGTGGCCTTTCGGGACATAAAAATGAAATCAGACTTTACTCAGACGGATTGCCGTTGGTCACGGACATCTTGCTATCAGTCACTACAAAGATGTTTTCTCTCGTGCCATGGCTTGCCTGACTTGCTTCTTCTGCTGGATGGCTTCTGGTCGCTGGTCAGGATTGACAGCCAGCATGTCCTGGAGCAGTGTCCTTAGCTCCGTGCTTATGGCTCTATTTACTTTCAGGGGGATGTGGAACTGCAGCCAGGGGTTCTCATGCAGGGCCTCTCCAACAGGTCCTGACAGACATATGCTCCTGTATCGGAAACACACTTTAGTTCAATTCTAAAATATTTCTCGTAGGACTGAAGGAACCTTTGCCTGTTAAGAGTTAACAATTAGGTCCTCAAGAACTGTTTTACGGTTTTCTACACTCCTGGCTGTCCAAGGTCTCTTTAAGGTCTCTTAAGTGGAGGTGTAACTCATGTATCCTACATGTGATTTAGCAACATGAAAGGGAATAGCTTCTTATCGGATTATGGTCTTGGTTAACTGCCTAAGGCTGACCTAAGTGCCTAACTTTCTGACTTTCTTTATACCTTATATGTTAAGAAGCTTCTTCTGACCAATCAGAAATGTATGCTTTATGTATGAACATTTTGCTCATCAAAGTGAGTGAGAGACAAGGTTAACAGAAATTAGCCACGGCAGTAAATGACACCATATTTTTGGGTTCTTAAATGGTCTCTACCTGGCACACCTGCACAGTGCAAACTGACACACACTGTTTAGAGAAACAGCTACTCTATTACTAATATTAATGAAACATTTCTTATTCTATGGAACAAAAACAAACAGTAAAACTAAAACACAGATCTCTTAGCTTCCTATTTCATGAACCAGATGACTGAATGACCAAGCCTAACTAGTAGCCAGAACCCCAGTTAACCCTCCGTAACACAAAGTTTAACCACACGACAGGAACTCTTTCAAACTGAGTGAAAATCATGAATGGATCCATAACTTTACATCAATTTACTATGTTGTGCCAATACCTGCATTTACATTTAGAACGAATGATGTCATAGAACCAGCATCACACCAGTTCCAGGTGTCTCCAAGGAGACAACAGAACTTCAGTTGTGTTTGCTAAAATACACACTTTGAAACATACTGTAACACTTAGTTAACATGTCTGGTTTAGTTGAAGAATCGGCTAAGGTAAGTTTCAGGGTTTAATGGTGGGATGGCACCTGTGCCTTTTTCCCCCAACCGCTAGAATATGATTCGCACCAAACCCAAAAGAAATACTGCACAGTTCAGGAACTTCATCAACCTAGCAACTGTAAAATAAGCTTACAAACAACTGAATTGAAATGCCAAAAAGTTCAGAGAAAGGCACAAACTATGTTTACTTGGGGTTTACAAAATTAAAGCTAACTAAAACTGGAATGATAAACAATCATGCTGCCAATGGACAGAGAAATATCATGTTTTTTGAATAATGTATTATTTGTTATATAGGAACCCAGTATAAGGGAATCCCTTGCGATCCTGTCTGCAGAGATAAAGGTAAGTATTTTTTTCTCTTTAGCTCTGTCACTCCAAGAAATATAATGAACATAAATATATTTGCCAATCTTTTCATAGTAATCCAAACAACTCTGCGTGCATCTGACATTTGTAATATTTATCTACCGCAGTATAACTCTTCTGGCAAGGCGATTGGTATTGTACCTTGAAAGAAAACTGATTGGAAATGTCATGTACTCTATGGTTTCTATTGATGTCAAGTGGCAAATGTTGACTGGTGATGTTATGTGAATCTTAGGAAATGGTCATTTTTCAATCGAGTCTATGTTTCTCAGAATTTGAGACAGAGAGGTCAATCTCTGCAATCCGAGCTGAGGGCATTTCTTGGAATGGAAAGGTAAGAGCAACGTGTTCTTTGATATTCTCTTAAGACTCTTCGCCAGATTTTACGATGAAAAATGTAAATAATAATAACAAACATTATTTTATATAGTGCCTTGAAAGGTGGCTTCTTTACAGAATGACAAAACCAAATACAATAAATAATACACAAGATATGCATGATGACAATACACAGTTAGAGGAGACAGTAGATGGTCATCCTGGTCAGTGTATCCTGAAGGTAGTTTTCCAATTTTTTGGAACGGGGTAAAAGAGGCCACCTCTATTAGAATCTTTTTCCTAACCAAAAATGTAACAAAGTATAATAATAATATTAAAAATAATAATAATAATAAACTTTATTTATAGAGCACCTTTCATACAAATAGTGCTTTGGTGCTTTAAAAAGCAAGCGTAAAAATAAAATATTAAAATTGAGAGATATACTTTCAGTTGTCAAGGAAAATACAGCAATACAGTAAAGCAACATACATGTCAATTAAATAAATAAAAATTAGGAAAGTCATAATAAAATAAGAACAATTAAAGAGAACTAAAAAAAGAAACAGAAATAGAAAGAACAAAGAACCACTTTAACTAAAAGCAACATTTTCAAATGTTTTTTAAAACAATGTACCGAGCTTGACTGCCTAATAAAAAGTGGAAGTGAGTTTCATAATTTAGAAGCATAAAAACAAAAAGCAGCCTCTCCACTCTTTCTGCATTTCACATGTGGTATTTGCAGTAGGCCAGTATGTGCAGATCTCAGGTCACGTATAGGAACATATGAAGACAGACATTCAGTAAGGTACAGACGTGCTAGGTCGCTTAAAGCTTTAAAAACAAGTAAAAGAACTTTCAAATTTATCCTAGATAATACAGGTGACCAGTGAAGTTTTTTCAAAACAGGAATGATATTCTCTTTCTTGTATTTGTTAGGATCTGTGCTACTGCATTTCGAACAAGTAGTAAGGGATTTATTGTTTTCTTGGGAAGCCCACAAAACAGAGCATTATAATCATATCCACATCAATGTGAGCAATGGAGAAGTCAAATTAACGTGTCTAAATATCATCTAGTTCTATCCCAGGGAAGAGGGCTGTTGCCTACACAGACGACAAGACACAAAACGCTCAACTGTGCAAAACACGCATAAGGACATCAGTCAGGAGGAACAAGGTAAAGTGTTTTTACTTCTTCACCATGGTCATGTAGTTTCACTCCAAGCACTGTCTTATGAAATAACTGTGGAAACGACCTCCCCAACATTTTGGGTTGTTGCATTTTGCTTCAATGAATTTTAACCTTTTCTTTTAGACATTAAGAGGAAGGACACATTCACCCTTGGTAGAGATTCAGTTGTTCTACGAGATGTCAAGGTGAGAATTAACCACTTCAGGCATAAGTCAATCCACATGACCGGAAATGGGGCAATGAACAGGATATGGGGATTTTGCTAGTTATAAAGTACAATAATCATCATTAAATGATCTAAGACTACTGAAGTATAAGCTGTGTCCCTGACTGATTAATTAGCAAATTCATCTTCGTAGAGTGGAGCTACACTGAATATGGAGTGAGATCATGTAGGGAATGTTGGACTTGTAATAACTAATTGAAGGATAATAATAATCAACGAAAGTGCTTAAAAGTATCAACAAATGCCTTCAAAGTACTTGACACGTACTTTGCTTTCAAAAGTGAAACATAATTAATGCTTACGTAAGATTTCTCTTGACTTCTCAGGAGTATACTAACTCCAAGGACAAGTAACATCACAAACCATTATTTAAGTGCTGATGTTGGAGCTGCAATACTACTACCAAGACAAAAAATGATACAGGTAACACTGCTTTCAGATTTCTAAGAATTGCTAAAATAGTATGTTTACAGAGCATTCAGAGTTGAGAATATGACAAGTTCCTACCATCTCAAACACTGCCAATCTAGAACAAAAAGAAAGTACTTGAACGCCTGCAGTAATCGAACACAAACCAGAACATATCAGTGCATGACAAGGAAATGTAGTCACAAAATGATTCTACCCTTTCAAGTCCCAAAAAGGACCGAGGAACTTACCGGAGGCGATACCTGGATTTCAAACAGAGTACAATGTAGCCACTGTAGGGGAGAAGATCACAGAGAGCTCTTCTCAGATTGCTCAGAGTCAGCCCCAGCACCCTGTCCTGACTGAAGCAGACAAAGTGGTCAAACAGGTAGGTAGAAATGAGTAAGGAACAGAGAGTATGGTTATTCTTGCATTGTTTTGTTCGTCTGTCAAAGAAAAGAGTGCTTCTGACTTTTGTCAATGTTCATCTTTATTTTAGGAGAAGAACAAACGGTGGTATCACACTTTGCTCAAGTGTATGATACCATGTGTGTACAGCAGACATCACCAAAGGAACAGGAGACACCTGAGTAGAGAACAAGAATATGAAAAGACTGATGAAAAAAAGCACCAGGAGAAATCCATTGAATATGCACAATCTCGTCCAGTGTTTCAATGAAAAGTTTCAGTGTTGTTTTTAGTGTCGTCATATTGCATACATTTAAAACAATGTGTCTTGTTTATTGAACAATTTCATTTACTTTAGTAAAAAGTGTTGTTTACTGTAGTCCTAGCATGGATGCAATTGTTAGAAAAAACGTGAATGAAAAACTGAATGTTTCATACAATATGGGTTTGTGTTAACCCACACACCTAAGTGAAATGTTTGATTACGTTTACAAGACATAACACATAGTTCAGTTGAGTGTGAAAGGGAACAACAGAGAAAGTCACAAACAAAACATTTGTGAAGGACTTGATGAATGTTTTTTCTTTAGAAATGACAAAAAATAAAGAATTTTTCAACAAGATGTCTTTCTATAGCGAGTTTCATTTGAGATAGTCTTTTCTTAGAAGTGCAAGAGTGGTATTCCCTACAACTTATTCCCCAATTTGATCATTCTCAGAAATTAGGAGACGGAAACCACACCTACTGTAATATTAGACCTTGTAACAAGGCAACTAGGTTTCAATGGCTTAAAAGGTGCAGAAAGAGGCTCATGTATAATGACCTCCAGTGTCCCAGAGGTTTCCCAAATCATTTCTTAGAGTATGGAAAAAGAGGAAATAAAGTGTCTACAGAAAGCGTATACCCCCTTGAACTTTGTTCAGTTTGTTGCGCCAGTGCCAGAGTTTCATGCAATTAAATGAGGACCTCTTTCTCACACCACATATGTTATACTTTCAATGGGAAAAAAGGAAATATTACAATTGTATACATTTTCACCCACATGTTAATATTTGGTAGAAGCCCTTTTCACAGCAATTTCAGCTGTGAGTCTGTTGGTAATGGGCTCCACCACCTCTGCACCAACAAGATTTGATAATGTTTGAGAATTTCAGAAGTCTGTCTGGTTTAGCTGAAGAATCAGCTAAGGTAAGTTTCAGGAAGAGCATCTGATTTCTTTCAATAAAGCAGAACAGAGAAAAAACACACAATACAAAATCATGAGAATTTGTATCCATATGACACTTTGACTCGAATACTTTTATCAGACCTACACAGAGTATATACTGTACACACTTTTTCAGCCCAGGTTTATACATTTGGAACTGCCATTTGTAGGTGTTTTTGTGTCTTAGCTCAACACTGTGAAACCTGTAGTTACAAACATGGAGGATGAAGACATGAAGACATATATTGTACCTCTGACCGGCCTACCTTCCAAGAGGTGAAAGATGAAACTTTTCCTTTATCGTCAACTCAGTGAATGTCTTTAAACTTTCGAAAACTGTAACAAAGAATACGTTAAAAAACTTATTTTCATTGGACCCACAGAAAAGTCAAAGTTGTCCATAGAAATGCCCGTCTAAATCAGAAATCTACAGCACAAAGGCAGTGGCCTTTCGGGACATAAAAATGAAATCAGACTTTACTCAGACGGATTGCCGTTGGTCACGGACATCTTGCTATCAGTCACTACAAAGATGTTTTCTCTCGTGCCATGGCTTGCCTGACTTGCTTCTTCTGCTGGATGGCTTCTGGTCGCTGGTCAGGATTGACAGCCAGCATGTCCTGGAGCAGTGTCCTTAGCTCCGTGCTTATGGCTCTATTTACTTTCAGGGGGATGTGGAACTGCAGCCAGGGGTTCTCATGCAGGGCCTCTCCAACAGGTCCTGACAGACATATGCTCCTGTATCGGAAACACACTTTAGTTCAATTCTAAAATATTTATCGTAGGACTGAAGGAACCTTTGCCTGTTAAGAGTTAACAATTAGGTCCTCAAGAACTGTTTTACGGTTTTCTACACTCCTGGCTGTCCAAGGTCTCTTTAAGGTCTCTTAAGTGGAGGTGTAACTCATGTATCCTACATGTGATTTAGCAACATGAAAGGGAATAGCTTCTTATCGGATTATGGTCTTGGTTAACTGCCTAAGGCTGACCTAAGTGCCTAACTTTCTGACTTTCTTTATACCTTATATGTTAAGAAGCTTCTTCTGACCAATCAGAAATGTATGCTTTATGTATGAACATTTTGCTCATCAAAGTGAGTGAGAGACAAGGTTAACAGAAATTAGCCACGGCAGTAAATGACACCATATTTTTGGGTTCTTAAATGGTCTCTACCTGGCACACCTGCACAGTGCAAACTGACACACACTGTTTAGAGAAACAGCTACTCTATTACTAATATTAATGAAACATTTCTTATTCTATGGAACAAAAACAAACAGTAAAACTAAAACACAGATCTCTTAGCTTCCTATTTCATGAACCAGATGACTGAATGACCAAGCCTAACTAGTAGCCAGAACCCCAGTTAACCCTCCGTAACACAAAGTTTAACCACACGACAGGAACTCTTTCAAACTGAGTGAAAATCATGAATGGATCCATAACTTTACATCAATTTACTATGTTGTGCCAATACCTGCATTTACATTTAGAACGAATGATGTCATAGAACCAGCATCACACCAGTTCCAGGTGTCTCCAAGGAGACAACAGAACTTCAGTTGTGTTTGCTAAAATACACACTTTGAAACATACTGTAACACTTAGTTAACATGTCTGGTTTAGTTGAAGAATCGGCTAAGGTAAGTTTCAGGGTTTAATGGTGGGATGGCACCTGTGCCTTTTTCCCCCAACCGCTAGAATATGATTCGCACCAAACCCAATAGAAATACTGCACAGTTCAGGAACTTCATCAACCTAGCAACTGTAAAATAAGCTTACAAACAACTGAATTGAAATGCCAAAAAGTTCAGAGAAAGGCACAAACTATGTTTACTTGGGGTTTACAAAATTAAAGCTAACTAAAACTGGAATGATAAACAATCATGCTGCCAATGGACAGAGAAATATCATGTTTTTTGAATAATGTATTATTTGTTATATAGGAACCCAGTATAAGGGAATCCCTTGCGATCCTGTCTGCAGAGATAAAGGTAAGTATTTTTTTCTCTTTAGCTCTGTCACTCCAAGAAATATAATGAACATAAATATATTTGCCAATCTTTTCATAGTAATCCAAACAACTCTGCGTGCATCTGACATTTGTAATATTTATCTACCGCAGTATAACTCTTCTGGCAAGGCGATTGGTATTGTACCTTGAAAGAAAACTGATTGGAAATGTCATGTACTCTATGGTTTCTATTGATGTCAAGTGGCAAATGTTGACTGGTGATGTTATGTGAATCTTAGGAAATGGTCATTTTTCAATCGAGTCTATGTTTCTCAGAATTTGAGACAGAGAGGTCAATCTCTGCAATCCGAGCTGAGGGCATTTCTTGGAATGGAAAGGTAAGAGCAACGTGTTCTTTGATATTCTCTTAAGACTCTTCGCCAGATTTTACGATGAAAAATGTAAATAATAATAACAAACATTATTTTATATAGTGCCTTGAAAGGTGGCTTCTTTACAGAATGACAAAACCAAATACAATAAATAATACACAAGATATGCATGATGACAATACACAGTTAGAGGAGACAGTAGATGGTCATCCTGGTCAGTGTATCCTGAAGGTAGTTTTCCAATTTTTTGGAACGGGGTAAAAGAGGCCACCTCTATTAGAATCTTTTTCCTAACCAAAAATGTAACAAAGTATAATAATAATATTAAAAATAATAATAATAATAAACTTTATTTATAGAGCACCTTTCATACAAATAGTGCTTTGGTGCTTTAAAAAGCAAGCGTAAAAATAAAATATTAAAATTGAGAGATATACTTTCAGTTGTCAAGGAAAATACAGCAATACAGTAAAGCAACATACATGTCAATTAAATAAATAAAAATTAGGAAAGTCATAATAAAATAAGAACAATTAAAGAGAACTAAAAAAAGAAACAGAAATAGAAAGAACAAAGAACCACTTTAACTAAAAGCAACATTTTCAAATGTTTTTTAAAACAATGTACCGAGCTTGACTGCCTAATAAAAAGTGGAAGTGAGTTTCATAATTTAGAAGCATAAAAACAAAAAGCAGCCTCTCCACTCTTTCTGCATTTCACATGTGGTATTTGCAGTAGGCCAGTATGTGCAGATCTCAGGTCACGTATAGGAACATATGAAGACAGACATTCAGTAAGGTACAGACGTGCTAGGTCGCTTAAAGCTTTAAAAACAAGTAAAAGAACTTTCAAATTTATCCTAGATAATACAGGTGACCAGTGAAGTTTTTTCAAAACAGGAATGATATTCTCTTTCTTGTATTTGTTAGGATCTGTGCTACTGCATTTCGAACAAGTAGTAAGGGATTTATTGTTTTCTTGGGAAGCCCACAAAACAGAGCATTATAATCATATCCACATCAATGTGAGCAATGGAGAAGTCAAATTAACGTGTCTAAATATCATCTAGTTCTATCCCAGGGAAGAGGGCTGTTGCCTACACAGACGACAAGACACAAAACGCTCAACTGTGCAAAACACGCATAAGGACATCAGTCAGGAGGAACAAGGTAAAGTGTTTTTACTTCTTCACCATGGTCATGTAGTTTCACTCCAAGCACTGTCTTATGAAATAACTGTGGAAACGACCTCCCCAACATTTTGGGTTGTTGCATTTTGCTTCAATGAATTTTAACCTTTTCTTTTAGACATTAAGAGGAAGGACACATTCACCCTTGGTAGAGATTCAGTTGTTCTACGAGATGTCAAGGTGAGAATTAACCACTTCAGGCATAAGTCAATCCACATGACCGGAAATGGGGCAATGAACAGGATATGGGGATTTTGCTAGTTATAAAGTACAATAATCATCATTAAATGATCTAAGACTACTGAAGTATAAGCTGTGTCCCTGACTGATTAATTAGCAAATTCATCTTCGTAGAGTGGAGCTACACTGAATATGGAGTGAGATCATGTAGGGAATGTTGGACTTGTAATAACTAATTGAAGGATAATAATAATCAACGAAAGTGCTTAAAAGTATCAACAAATGCCTTCAAAGTACTTGACACGTACTTTGCTTTCAAAAGTGAAACATAATTAATGCTTACGTAAGATTTCTCTTGACTTCTCAGGAGTATACTAACTCCAAGGACAAGTAACATCACAAACCATTATTTAAGTGCTGATGTTGGAGCTGCAATACTACTACCAAGACAAAAAATGATACAGGTAACACTGCTTTCAGATTTCTAAGAATTGCTAAAATAGTATGTTTACAGAGCATTCAGAGTTGAGAATATGACAAGTTCCTACCATCTCAAACACTGCCAATCTAGAACAAAAAGAAAGTACTTGAACGCCTGCAGTAATCGAACACAAACCAGAACATATCAGTGCATGACAAGGAAATGTAGTCACAAAATGATTCTACCCTTTCAAGTCCCAAAAAGGACCGAGGAACTTACCGGAGGCGATACCTGGATTTCAAACAGAGTACAATGTAGCCACTGTAGGGGAGAAGATCACAGAGAGCTCTTCTCAGATTGCTCAGAGTCAGCCCCAGCACCCTGTCCTGACTGAAGCAGACAAAGTGGTCAAACAGGTAGGTAGAAATGAGTAAGGAACAGAGAGTATGGTTATTCTTGCATTGTTTTGTTCGTCTGTCAAAGAAAAGAGTGCTTCTGACTTTTGTCAATGTTCATCTTTATTTTAGGAGAAGAACAAACGGTGGTATCACACTTTGCTCAAGTGTATGATACCATGTGTGTACAGCAGACATCACCAAAGGAACAGGAGACACCTGAGTAGAGAACAAGAATATGAAAAGACTGATGAAAAAAAGCACCAGGAGAAATCCATTGAATATGCACAATCTCGTCCAGTGTTTCAATGAAAAGTTTCAGTGTTGTTTTTAGTGTCGTCATATTGCATACATTTAAAACAATGTGTCTTGTTTAATGAACAATTTCATTTACTTTAGTAAAAAGTGTTGTTTACTGTAGTCCTAGCATGGATGCAATTGTTAGAAAAAACGTGAATGAAAAACTGAATGTTTCATACAATATGGGTTTGTGTTAACCCACACACCTAAGTGAAATGTTTGATTACGTTTACAAGACATAACACATAGTTCAGTTGAGTGTGAAAGGGAACAACAGAGAAAGTCACAAACAAAACATTTGTGAAGGACTTGATGAATGTTTTTTCTTTAGAAATGACAAAAAATAAAGAATTTTTCAACAAGATGTCTTTCTATAGCGAGTTTCATTTGAGATAGTCTTTTCTTAGAAGTGCAAGAGTGGTATTCCCTACAACTTATTCCCCAATTTGATCATTCTCAGAAATTAGGAGACGGAAACCACACCTACTGTAATATTAGACCTTGTAACAAGGCAACTAGGTTTCAATGGCTTAAAAGGTGCAGAAAGAGGCTCATGTATAATGACCTCCAGTGTCCCAGAGGTTTCCCAAATCATTTCTTAGAGTATGGAAAAAGAGGAAATAAAGTGTCTACAGAAAGCGTATACCCCCTTGAACTTTGTTCAGTTTGTTGCGCCAGTGCCAGAGTTTCATGCAATTAAATGAGGACCTCTTTCTCACACCACATATGTTATACTTTCAATGGGAAAAAAGGAAATATTACAATTGTATACATTTTCACCCACATGTTAATATTTGGTAGAAGCCCTTTTCACAGCAATTTCAGCTGTGAGTCTGTTGGTAATGGGCTCCACCACCTCTGCACCAACAAGATTTGATAATGTTTGAGAATTTCAGAAGTCTGTCTGGTTTAGCTGAAGAATCAGCTAAGGTAAGTTTCAGGAAGAGCATCTGATTTCTTTCAATAAAGCAGAACAGAGAAAAAACACACAATACAAAATCATGAGAATTTGTATCCATATGACACTTTGACTCGAATACTTTTATCAGACCTACACAGAGTATATACTGTACACACTTTTTCAGCCCAGGTTTATACATTTGGAACTGCCATTTGTAGGTGTTTTTGTGTCTTAGCTCAACACTGTGAAACCTGTAGTTACAAACATGGAGGATGAAGACATGAAGACATATATTGTACCTCTGACCGGCCTACCTTCCAAGAGGTGAAAGATGAAACTTTTCCTTTATCGTCAACTCAGTGAATGTCTTTAAACTTTCGAAAACTGTAACAAAGAATACGTTAAAAAACTTATTTTCATTGGACCCACAGAAAAGTCAAAGTTGTCCATAGAAATGCCCGTCTAAATCAGAAATCTACAGCACAAAGGCAGTGGCCTTTCGGGACATAAAAATGAAATCAGACTTTACTCAGACGGATTGCCGTTGGTCACGGACATCTTGCTATCAGTCACTACAAAGATGTTTTCTCTCGTGCCATGGCTTGCCTGACTTGCTTCTTCTGCTGGATGGCTTCTGGTCGCTGGTCAGGATTGACAGCCAGCATGTCCTGGAGCAGTGTCCTTAGCTCCGTGCTTATGGCTCTATTTACTTTCAGGGGGATGTGGAACTGCAGCCAGGGGTTCTCATGCAGGGCCTCTCCAACAGGTCCTGACAGACATATGCTCCTGTATCGGAAACACACTTTAGTTCAATTCTAAAATATTTATCGTAGGACTGAAGGAACCTTTGCCTGTTAAGAGTTAACAATTAGGTCCTCAAGAACTGTTTTACGGTTTTCTACACTCCTGGCTGTCCAAGGTCTCTTTAAGGTCTCTTAAGTGGAGGTGTAACTCATGTATCCTACATGTGATTTAGCAACATGAAAGGGAATAGCTTCTTATCGGATTATGGTCTTGGTTAACTGCCTAAGGCTGACCTAAGTGCCTAACTTTCTGACTTTCTTTATACCTTATATGTTAAGAAGCTTCTTCTGACCAATCAGAAATGTATGCTTTATGTATGAACATTTTGCTCATCAAAGTGAGTGAGAGACAAGGTTAACAGAAATTAGCCACGGCAGTAAATGACACCATATTTTTGGGTTCTTAAATGGTCTCTACCTGGCACACCTGCACAGTGCAAACTGACACACACTGTTTAGAGAAACAGCTACTCTATTACTAATATTAATGAAACATTTCTTATTCTATGGAACAAAAACAAACAGTAAAACTAAAACACAGATCTCTTAGCTTCCTATTTCATGAACCAGATGACTGAATGACCAAGCCTAACTAGTAGCCAGAACCCCAGTTAACCCTCCGTAACACAAAGTTTAACCACACGACAGGAACTCTTTCAAACTGAGTGAAAATCATGAATGGATCCATAACTTTACATCAATTTACTATGTTGTGCCAATACCTGCATTTACATTTAGAACGAATGATGTCATAGAACCAGCATCACACCAGTTCCAGGTGTCTCCAAGGAGACAACAGAACTTCAGTTGTGTTTGCTAAAATACACACTTTGAAACATACTGTAACACTTAGTTAACATGTCTGGTTTAGTTGAAGAATCGGCTAAGGTAAGTTTCAGGGTTTAATGGTGGGATGGCACCTGTGCCTTTTTCCCCCAACCGCTAGAATATGATTCGCACCAAACCCAAAAGAAATACTGCACAGTTCAGGAACTTCATCAACCTAGCAACTGTAAAATAAGCTTACAAACAACTGAATTGAAATGCCAAAAAGTTCAGAGAAAGGCACAAACTATGTTTACTTGGGGTTTACAAAATTAAAGCTAACTAAAACTGGAATGATAAACAATCATGCTGCCAATGGACAGAGAAATATCATGTTTTTTGAATAATGTATTATTTGTTATATAGGAACCCAGTATAAGGGAATCCCTTGCGATCCTGTCTGCAGAGATAAAGGTAAGTATTTTTTTCTCTTTAGCTCTGTCACTCCAAGAAATATAATGAACATAAATATATTTGCCAATCTTTTCATAGTAATCCAAACAACTCTGCGTGCATCTGACATTTGTAATATTTATCTACCGCAGTATAACTCTTCTGGCAAGGCGATTGGTATTGTACCTTGAAAGAAAACTGATTGGAAATGTCATGTACTCTATGGTTTCTATTGATGTCAAGTGGCAAATGTTGACTGGTGATGTTATGTGAATCTTAGGAAATGGTCATTTTTCAATCGAGTCTATGTTTCTCAGAATTTGAGACAGAGAGGTCAATCTCTGCAATCCGAGCTGAGGGCATTTCTTGGAATGGAAAGGTAAGAGCAACGTGTTCTTTGATATTCTCTTAAGACTCTTCGCCAGATTTTACGATGAAAAATGTAAATAATAATAACAAACATTATTTTATATAGTGCCTTGAAAGGTGGCTTCTTTACAGAATGACAAAACCAAATACAATAAATAATACACAAGATATGCATGATGACAATACACAGTTAGAGGAGACAGTAGATGGTCATCCTGGTCAGTGTATCCTGAAGGTAGTTTTCCAATTTTTTGGAACGGGGTAAAAGAGGCCACCTCTATTAGAATCTTTTTCCTAACCAAAAATGTAACAAAGTATAATAATAATATTAAAAATAATAATAATAATAAACTTTATTTATAGAGCACCTTTCATACAAATAGTGCTTTGGTGCTTTAAAAAGCAAGCGTAAAAATAAAATATTAAAATTGAGAGATATACTTTCAGTTGTCAAGGAAAATACAGCAATACAGTAAAGCAACATACATGTCAATTAAATAAATAAAAATTAGGAAAGTCGTAATAAAATAAGAACAATTAAAGAGAACTAAAAAAAGAAACAGAAATAGAAAGAACAAAGAACCACTTTAACTAAAAGCAACATTTTCAAATGTTTTTTAAAACAATGTACCGAGCTTGACTGCCTAATAAAAAGTGGAAGTGAGTTTCATAATTTAGAAGCATAAAAACAAAAAGCAGCCTCTCCACTCTTTCTGCATTTCACATGTGGTATTTGCAGTAGGCCAGTATGTGCAGATCTCAGGTCACGTATAGGAACATATGAAGACAGACATTCAGTAAGGTACAGACGTGCTAGGTCGCTTAAAGCTTTAAAAACAAGTAAAAGAACTTTCAAATTTATCCTAGATAATACAGGTGACCAGTGAAGTTTTTTCAAAACAGGAATGATATTCTCTTTCTTGTATTTGTTAGGATCTGTGCTACTGCATTTCGAACAAGTAGTAAGGGATTTATTGTTTTCTTGGGAAGCCCACAAAACAGAGCATTATAATCATATCCACATCAATGTGAGCAATGGAGAAGTCAAATTAACGTGTCTAAATATCATCTAGTTCTATCCCAGGGAAGAGGGCTGTTGCCTACACAGACGACAAGACACAAAACGCTCAACTGTGCAAAACACGCATAAGGACATCAGTCAGGAGGAACAAGGTAAAGTGTTTTTACTTCTTCACCATGGTCATGTAGTTTCACTCCAAGCACTGTCTTATGAAATAACTGTGGAAACGACCTCCCCAACATTTTGGGTTGTTGCATTTTGCTTCAATGAATTTTAACCTTTTCTTTTAGACATTAAGAGGAAGGACACATTCACCCTTGGTAGAGATTCAGTTGTTCTACGAGATGTCAAGGTGAGAATTAACCACTTCAGGCATAAGTCAATCCACATGACCGGAAATGGGGCAATGAACAGGATATGGGGATTTTGCTAGTTATAAAGTACAATAATCATCATTAAATGATCTAAGACTACTGAAGTATAAGCTGTGTCCCTGACTGATTAATTAGCAAATTCATCTTCGTAGAGTGGAGCTACACTGAATATGGAGTGAGATCATGTAGGGAATGTTGGACTTGTAATAACTAATTGAAGGATAATAATAATCAACGAAAGTGCTTAAAAGTATCAACAAATGCCTTCAAAGTACTTGACACGTACTTTGCTTTCAAAAGTGAAACATAATTAATGCTTACGTAAGATTTCTCTTGACTTCTCAGGAGTATACTAACTCCAAGGACAAGTAACATCACAAACCATTATTTAAGTGCTGATGTTGGAGCTGCAATACTACTACCAAGACAAAAAATGATACAGGTAACACTGCTTTCAGATTTCTAAGAATTGCTAAAATAGTATGTTTACAGAGCATTCAGAGTTGAGAATATGACAAGTTCCTACCATCTCAAACACTGCCAATCTAGAACAAAAAGAAAGTACTTGAACGCCTGCAGTAATCGAACACAAACCAGAACATATCAGTGCATGACAAGGAAATGTAGTCACAAAATGATTCTACCCTTTCAAGTCCCAAAAAGGACAGAGGAACTTACCGGAGGCGATACCTGGATTTCAAACAGAGTACAATGTAGCCACTGTAGGGGAGAAGATCACAGAGAGCTCTTCTCAGATTGCTCAGAGTCAGCCCCAGCACCCTGTCCTGACTGAAGCAGACAAAGTGGTCAAACAGGTAGGTAGAAATGAGTAAGGAACAGAGAGTATGGTTATTCTTGCATTGTTTTGTTCGTCTGTCAAAGAAAAGAGTGCTTCTGACTTTTGTCAATGTTCATCTTTATTTTAGGAGAAGAACAAACGGTGGTATCACACTTTGCTCAAGTGTATGATACCATGTGTGTACAGCAGACATCACCAAAGGAACAGGAGACACCTGAGTAGAGAACAAGAATATGAAAAGACTGATGAAAAAAAGCACCAGGAGAAATCCATTGAATATGCACAATCTCGTCCAGTATTTCAATGAAAAGTTTCAGTGTTGTTTTTAGTGTCGTCGTATTGCATACATTTAAAACAATGTGTCTTGTTTAATGAACAATTTCATTTACTTTAGTAAAAAGTGTTGTTTACTGTAGTCCTAGCATGGATGCAATTGTTAGAAAAAACGTGAATGAAAAACTGAATGTTTCATACAATATGGGTTTGTGTTAACCCACACACCTAAGTGAAATGTTTGATTACGTTTACAAGACATAACACATAGTTCAGTTGAGTGTGAAAGGGAACAACAGAGAAAGTCACAAACAAAACATTTGTGAAGGACTTGATGAATGTTTTTTCTTTAGAAATGACAAAAAATAAAGAATTTTTCAACAAGATGTCTTTCTATAGCGAGTTTCATTTGAGATAGTCTTTTCTTAGAAGTGCAAGAGTGGTATTCCCTACAACTTATTCCCCAATTTGATCATTCTCAGAAATTAGGAGACGGAAACCACACCTACTGTAATATTAGACCTTGTAACAAGGCAACTAGGTTTCAATGGCTTAAAAGGTGCAGAAAGAGGCTCATGTATAATGACCTCCAGTGTCCCACAGGTTTCCCAAATCATTTCTTAGAGTATGGAAAAAGAGGAAATAAAGTGTCTACAGAAAGCGTATACCCCCTTGAACTTTGTTCAGTTTGTTGCGCCAGTGCCAGAGTTTCATGCAATTAAATGAGGACCTCTTTCTCACACCACATATGTTATACTTTCAATGGGAAAAAAGGAAATATTACAATTGTATACATTTTCACCCACATGTTAATATTTGGTAGAAGCCCTTTTCACAGCAATTTCAGCTGTGAGTCTGTTGGTAATGGGCTCCACCACCTCTGCACCAACAAGATTTGATAATATTTGAGAATTTCAGAAGTCTGTCTGGTTTAGCTGAAGAATCAGCTAAGGTAAGTTTCAGGAAGAGCATCTGATTTCTTTCAATAAAGCAGAACAGAGAAAAAACACACAATACAAAATCATGAGAATTTGTATCCATATGACACTTTGACTCGAATACTTTTATCAGACCTACACAGAGTATATACTGTACACACTTTTTCAGCCCAGGTTTATACATTTGATACATTTGGAACTGCCATTTGTAGGTGTTTTTGTGTCTTAGCTCAACACTGTGAAACCTGTAGTTACAAACATGGACGATGAAGACATGAAGACATATATTGTACCTCTGACCGGCCTACCTTCCAAGAGGTGAAAGATGAAACTTTTCCTTTATCGTCAACTCAGTGAATGTCTTTAAACTTTCGAAAACTGTAACAAAGAATACGTTAAAAAACTTATTTTCATTGGACCCACAGAAAAGTCAAAGTTGTCCATAGAAATGCCCGTCTAAATCAGAAATCTACAGCACAAAGGCAGTGGCCTTTCGGGACATAAAAATGAAATCAGACTTTATTCAGACGAATTGCCCTTGGTCACGGACATCTTGCTATCAGTCACTACAAAGATGTTTTCTCTCGTGCCATGGCTAGCCTGACTTGCTTCTTCTGCTGGATGGCTTCTGGTCGCTGGTCAGGATTGACAGCCAGCATGTCCTGGAGCAGTGTCCTTAGCTCCGTGCTTATGGCTCTATTTACTTTCAGGGAGATGTGGAACTGCAGCCAGGGGTTCTCATGCAGGGCCTCTCCAACAGGTCCTGACAGACATATGCTCCTGTATCGGAAACACACTTTAGTTCAATTCTAAAATATTTCTCGTAGGACTGAAGGAACCTTTGCCTGTTAAGAGTTAACAATTAGGTCCTCAAGAACTGTTTTACGGTTTTCTACACTCCTGGCTGGCCAAGGTCTCTTTAAGGTCTCTTAAGTGGAGGTGTAACTCATGTATCCTACATGTGATTTAGCAACATGAAAGGGAATAGCTTCTTATCGGATTATGGTCTTGGTTAACTGCCTAAGGCTGACCTAAGTGCCTAACTTTCTGACTTTGTTTATACCTTATATGTTAAGAAGCTTCTTCTGACCAATCAGAAATGTATGCTTTATGTATGAACATTTTGCTCATCAAAGTGAGTGAGAGACAAGGTTAACAGAAATTAGCCACGGCAGTAAATGACAGCATATTTTTGGGTTCTTAAATGGTCTCTACCTGGCACACCTGCAGTGCAAACTGACACACACTGTTTAGAGAAACAGCTACTCTATTACTAATATTAATGAAACATTTCTTATTCTATGGAACAAAAACAAACAGTAAAACTAAAACACAGATCTCTTAGCTTCCTATTTCATGAACCAGATGACTGAATGACCAAGCCTAACTAGTAGCCAGAACCCCAGTTAACCCTCCGTAACACAAAGTTTAACCACACGACAGGAACTCTTTCAAACTGAGTGAAAATCATGAATGGATCCATAACTTTACATCAATTTACTGTTGTGCCAATACCTGCATTTACATTTAGAACGAATGATGTCATAGAACCAGCATCACACCAGTTCCAGGTGTCTCCAAGGAGACAACAGAACTTCAGTTGTGTTTGCTAAAATACACACTTTGAAACATACTGTAACACTTAGTTAACATGTCTGGTTTAGTTGAAGAATCGGCTAAGGTAAGTTTCAGGGTTTAATGGTGGGATGGCACCTGTGCTTTTTTCCCCCAACCGCTAGAATATGATTCGCACCAAACCCAAAAGAAATACTGCACAGTTCAGGAACTTCATCAACCTAGCAACTGTAAAATATGCTTACAAACAACTGAATTGAAATGCCAAAAAGTTCAGAGAAAGGCACAAACTATGTTTACTTGGGGTTTACAAAATTAAAGCTAACTAAAACTGGAATGATAAACAATCATGCTGCCAATGGACAGAGAAATATCATGTTTTTTGAATAATGTATTATTTGTTATATAGGAACCCAGTATAAGGGAATCCCTTGCGATCCTGTCTGCAGAGATAAAGGTAAGTATTTTTTTCTCTTTAGCTCTGTCACTCCAAGAAATATAATGAACATAAATATATTTGCCAATCTTTTCATAGTAATCCAAACAACTCTGCGTGCATCTGACATTTGTAATATTTATCTACCGCAGTATAACTCTTCTGGCAAGGCGATTGGTATTGTACCTTGAAAGAAAACTGATTGGAAATGTCATGTACTCTATGGTTTCTATTGATGTCAAGTGGCAAATGTTGACTGGTGATGTTATGTGAATCTTAGGAAATGGTCATTTTTCAATCGAGTCTATGTTTCTCAGAATTTGAGACAGAGAGGTCAATCTCTGCAATCCGAGCTGAGGGCATTTCTTGGAATGGAAAGGTAAGAGCAACGTGTTCTTTGATATTCTCTTAAGACTCTTCGCCAGATTTTACGATGAAAAATGTAAATAATAATAACAAACATTATTTTATATAGTGCCTTGAAAGGTGGCTTCTTTACAGAATGACAAAACCAACTACAATAAATAATACACAAGATATGCATGATGACAATACACAGTTAGAGGAGACAGTAGATGGTCATCCTGGTCAGTGTATCCTGAAGGTAGTTTTCCAATTTTTTGGAACGGGGTAAAAGAGGCCACCTCTATTAGAATCTTTGTCCTAACCAAAAATGTAACAAAGTATAATAATAATATTAAAAATAATAATAATAATAAACTTTATTTATAGAGCACCTTTCATACAAATAGTGCTTTGGTGCTTTAAAAAGCAAGCGTAAAAATAAAATATTAAAATTGAGAGATATACTTTCAGTTGTCAAGGAAAATACAGCAATACAGTAAAGCAACATACATGTCAATTAAATAAATAAAAATTAGGAAAGTCATAATAAAATAAGAACAATTAAAGAGAACTAAAAAAAGAAACAGAAATAGAAAGAACAAAGAACCACTTTAACTAAAAGCAACATTTTCAAATGTTTTTTAAAACAATGTACCGAGCTTGACTGCCTAATAAAAAGTGGAAGTGAGTTTCATAATTTAGAAGCATAAAAACAAAAAGCAGCCTCTCCACTCTTTCTGCATTTCACATGTGGTATTTGCAGTAGGCCAGTATGTGCAGATCTCAGGTCACGTATAGGAACATATGAAGACAGACATTCAGTAAGGTACAGACGTGCTAGGTCGCTTAAAGCTTTAAAAACAAGTAAAAGAACTTTCAAATTTATCCTAGATAATACAGGTGACCAGTGAAGTTTTTTCAAAACAGGAATGATATTCTCTTTCTTGTATTTGTTAGGATCTGTGCTACTGCATTTCGAACAAGTAGTAAGGGATTTATTGTTTTCTTGGGAAGCCCACAAAACAGAGCATTATAATCATATCCACATCAATGTGAGCAATGGAGAAGTCAAATTAACGTGTCTAAATATCATCTAGTTCTATCCCAGGGAAGAGGGCTGTTGCCTACACAGACGACAAGACACAAAACGCTCAACTGTGCAAAACACGCATAAGGACATCAGTCAGGAGGAACAAGGTAAAGTGTTTTTACTTCTTCACCATGGTCATGTAGTTTCACTCCAAGCACTGTCTTATGAAATAACTGTGGAAACGACCTCCCCAACATTTTGGGTTGTTGCATTTTGCTTCAATGAATTTTAACCTTTTCTTTTAGACATTAAGAGGAAGGACACATTCACCCTTGGTAGAGATTCAGTTGTTCTACGAGATGTCAAGGTGAGAATTAACCACTTCAGGCATAAGTCAATCCACATGACCGGAAATGGGGCAATGAACAGGATATGGGGATTTTGCTAGTTATAAAGTACAATAATCATCATTAAATGATCTAAGACTACTGAAGTATAAGCTGTGTCCCTGACTGATTAATTAGCAAATTCATCTTCGTAGAGTGGAGCTACACTGAATATGGAGTGAGATCATGTAGGGAATGTTGGACTTGTAATAACTAATTGAAGGATAATAATAATCAACGAAAGTGCTTAAAAGTATCAACAAATGCCTTCAAAGTACTTGACACGTACTTTGCTTTCAAAAGTGAAACATAATTAATGCTTACGTAAGATTTCTCTTGACTTCTCAGGAGTATACTAACTCCAAGGACAAGTAACATCACAAACCATTATTTAAGTGCTGATGTTGGAGCTGCAATACTACTACCAAGACAAAAAATGATACAGGTAACACTGCTTTCAGATTTCTAAGAATTGCTAAAATAGTATGTTTACAGAGCATTCAGAGTCTCATAGAGAAAATAAGTTGAGAATATGACAAGTTCCTACCATCTCAAACACTGCCAATCTAGAACAAAAAGAAAGTACTTGAACGCCTGCAGTAATCGAACACAAACCAGAACATATCAGTGCATGACAAGGAAATGTAGTCACAAAATGATTCTACCCTTTCAAGTCCCAAAAAGGACCGAGGAACTTACCGGAGGCGATACCTGGATTTCAAACAGAGTACAATGTAGCCACTGTAGGGGAGAAGATCACAGAGAGCTCTTCTCAGATTGCTCAGAGTCAGCCCCAGCACCCTGTCCTGACTGAAGCAGACAAAGTGGTCAAACAGGTAGGTAGAAATGAGTAAGGAACAGAGAGTATGGTTATTCTTGCATTGTTTTGTTCGTCTGTCAAAGAAAAGAGTGCTTCTGACTTTTGTCAATGTTCATCTTTATTTTAGGAGAAGAACAAACGGTGGTATCACACTTTGCTCAAGTGTATGATACCATGTGTGTACAGCAGACATCACCAAAGGAACAGGAGACACCTGAGTAGAGAACAAGAATATGAAAAGACTGATGAAAAAAAGCACCAGGAGAAATCCATTGAATATGCACAATCTCGTCCAGTATTTCAATGAAAAGTTTCAGTGTTGTTTTTAGTGTCGTCATATTGCATACATTTAAAACAATGTGTCTTGTTTATTGAACAATTTCATTTACTTTAGTAAAAAGTGTTGTTTACTGTAGTCCTAGCATGGATGCAATTGTTAGAAAAAACGTGAATGAAAAACTGAATGTTTCATACAATATGGGTTTGTGTTAACCCACACACCTAAGTGAAATGTTTGATTACGTTTACAAGACATAACACATAGTTCAGTTGAGTGTGAAAGGGAACAACAGAGAAAGTCACAAACAAAACATTTGTGAAGGACTTGATGAATGTTTTTTCTTTAGAAATGACAAAAAATAAAGAATTTTTCAACAAGATGTCTTTCTATAGCGAGTTTCATTTGAGATAGTCTTTTCTTAGAAGTGCAAGAGTGGTATTCCCTACAACTTATTCCCCAATTTGATCATTCTCAGAAATTAGGAGACGGAAACCACACCTACTGTAATATTAGACCTTGTAACAAGGCAACTAGGTTTCAATGGCTTAAAAGGTGCAGAAAGAGGCTCATGTATAATGACCTCCAGTGTCCCAGAGGTTTCCCAAATCATTTCTTAGAGTATGGAAAAAGAGGAAATAAAGTGTCTACAGAAAGCGTATACCCCCTTGAACTTTGTTCAGTTTGTTGCGCCAGTGCCAGAGTTTCATGCAATTAAATGAGGACCTCTTTCTCACACCACATATGTTATACTTTCAATGGGAAAAAAGGAAATATTACAATTGTATACATTTTCACCCACATGTTAATATTTGGTAGAAGCCCTTTTCACAGCAATTTCAGCTGTGAGTCTGTTGGTAATGGGCTCCACCACCTCTGCACCAACAAGATTTGATAATGTTTGAGAATTTCAGAAGTCTGTCTGGTTTAGCTGAAGAATCAGCTAAGGTAAGTTTCAGGAAGAGCATCTGATTTCTTTCAATAAAGCAGAACAGAGAAAAAACACACAATACAAAATCATGAGAATTTGTATCCATATGACACTTTGACTCGAATACTTTTATCAGACCTACACAGAGTATATACTGTACACACTTTTTCAGCCCAGGTTTATACATTTGGAACTGCCATTTGTAGGTGTTTTTGTGTCTTAGCTCAACACTGTGAAACCTGTAGTTACAAACATGGAGGATGAAGACATGAAGACATATATTGTACCTCTGACCGGCCTACCTTCCAAGAGGTGAAAGATGAAACTTTTCCTTTATCGTCAACTCAGTGAATGTCTTTAAACTTTCGAAAACTGTAACAAAGAATACGTTAAAAAACTTATTTTCATTGGACCCACAGAAAAGTCAAAGTTGTCCATAGAAATGCCCGTCTAAATCAGAAATCTACAGCACAAAGGCAGTGGCCTTTCGGGACATAAAAATGAAATCAGACTTTACTCAGACGAATTGCCCTTGGTCACGGACATCTTGCTATCAGTCACTACAAAGATGTTTTCTCTCGTGCCATGGCTTGCCTGACTTGCTTCTTCTGCTGGATGGCTTCTGGTCGCTGGTCAGGATCGACAGCCAGCATGTCCTGGAGCAGTGTCCTTAGCTCCGTGCTTATGGCTCTATTTACTTTCAGGGGGATGTGGAACTGCAGCCAGGGGTTCTCATGCAGGGCCTCTCCAACAGGTCCTGACAGACATATGCTCCTGTATCGGAAACACACTTTAGTTCAATTCTAAAATATTTCTCGTAGGACTGAAGGAGCCTTTGCCTGTTAAGAGTTAACAATTAGGTCCTCAAGAACTGTTTTACGGTTTTCTACACTCCTGGCTGGCCAAGGTCTCTTTAAGGTCTCTTAAGTGGAGGTGTAACTCATGTATCCTACATGTGATTTAGCAACATGAAAGGGAATAGCTTCTTATCGGATTATGGTCTTGGTTAACTGCCTAAGGCTGACCTAAGTGCCTAACTTTCTGACTTTCTTTATACCTTATATGTTAAGAAGCTTCTTCTGACCAATCAGAAATGTATGCTTTATGTATGAACATTTTGCTCATCAAAGTGAGTGAGAGACAAGGTTAACAGAAATTAGCCACGGCAGTAAATGACACCATATTTTTGGGTTCTTAAATGGTCTCTACCTGGCACACCTGCACAGTGCAAACTGACACACACTGTTTAGAGAAACAGCTACTCTATTACTAATATTAATGAAACATTTCTTATTCTATGGAACAAAAACAAACAGTAAAACTAAAACACAGATCTCTTAGCTTCCTATTTCATGAACCAGATGACTGAATGACCAAGCCTAACTAGTAGCCAGAACCCCAGTTAACCCTCCGTAACACAAAGTTTAACCGCACGACAGGAACTCTTTCAAACTGAGTGAAAATCATGAATGGATCCATAACTTTACATCAATTTACTATGTTGTGCCAATACCTGCATTTACATTTAGAACGAATGATGTCATAGAACCAGCATCACACCAGTTCCAGGTGTCTCCAAGGAGACAACAGAACTTCAGTTGTGTTTGCTAAAATACACACTTTGAAACATACTGTAACACTTAGTTAACATGTCTGGTTTAGTTGAAGAATCGGCTAAGGTAAGTTTCAGGGTTTAATGGTGGGATGGCACCTGTGCTTTTTTCCCCCAACCGCTAGAATATGATTCGCACCAAACCCAAAAGAAATACTGCACAGTTCAGGAACTTCATCAACCTAGCAACTGTAAAATAAGCTTACAAACAACTGAATTGAAATGCCAAAAAGTTCAGAGAAAGGCACAAACTATGTTTACTTGGGGTTTACAAAATTAAAGCTAACTAAAACTGGAATGATAAACAATCATGCTGCCAATGGACAGAGAAATATCATGTTTTTTGAATAATGTATTATTTGTTATATAGGAACCCAGTATAAGGGAATCCCTTGCGATCCTGTCTGCAGAGATAAAGGTAAGTATTTTTTTCTCTTTAGCTCTGTCACTCCAAGAAATATAATGAAAATAAATATATTTGCCAATCTTTTCATAGTAATCCAAACAACTCTGCGTGCATCTGACATTTGTAATATTTATCTACCGCAGTATAACTCTTCTGGCAAGGCGATTGGTATTGTACCTTGAAAGAAAACTGATTGGAAATGTCATGTACTCTATGGTTTCTATTGATGTCAAGTGGCAAATGTTGACTGGTGATGTTATGTGAATCTTAGGAAATGGTCATTTTTCAATCGAGTCTATGTTTCTCAGAATTTGAGACAGAGAGGTCAATCTCTGCAATCCGAGCTGAGGGCATTTCTTGGAATGGAAAGGTAAGAGCAACGTGTTCTTTGATATTCTCTTAAGACTCTTTGCCAGATTTTACGATGAAAAATGTAAATAATAATAACAAACATTATTTTATATAGTATCTTGAAAGGTGGCTTCTTTACAGAATGACAAAACCAAATACAATAAATAATACACAAGATATGCATGATGACAATACACAGTTAGAGGAGACAGTAGATGGTCATCCTGGTCAGTGTATCCTGAAGGTAGTTTTCCAATTTTTTGGAACGGGGTAAAAGAGGCCACCTCTATTAGAATCTTTGTCCTAACCAAAAATGTAACAAAGTATAATAATAATATTAAAAATAATAATAATAATAAACTTTATTTATAGAGCACCTTTCATACAAATAGTGCTTTGGTGCTTTAAAAAGCAAGCGTAAAAATAAAATATTAAAATTGAGAGATATACTTTCAGTTGTCAAGGAAAATACAGCAATACAGTAAAGCAACATACATGTCAATTAAATAAATAAAAATTAGGAAAGTCGTAATAAAATAAGAACAATTAAAGAGAACTAAAAAAAGAAACAGAAATAGAAAGAACAAAGAACCACTTTAACTAAAAGCAACATTTTCAATTGTTTTTTAAAACAATGTACCGAGCTTGACTGCCTAATAAAAAGTGGAAGTGAGTTTCATAATTTAGAAGCATAAAAACAAAAAGCAGCCTCTCCACTCTTTCTGCATTTCACATGTGGTATTTGCAGTAGGCCAGTATGTGCAGATCTCAGGTCACGTATAGGACCATATGAAGACAGACATTCAGTAAGGTACAGACGTGCTAGGTCGCTTAAAGCTTTAAAAACAAGTAAAAGAACTTTCAAATTTATCCTAGATAATACAGGTGACCAGTGAAGTTTTTTCAAAACAGGAATGATATTCTCTTTCTTGTATTTGTTAGGATCTGTGCTACTGCATTTCGAACAAGTAGTAAGGGATTTATTGTTTTCTTGGGAAGCCCACAAAACAGAGCATTATAATCATATCCACATCAATGTGAGCAATGGAGAAGTCAAATTAACGTGTCTAAATATCATCTAGTTCTATCCCAGGGAAGAGGGCTGTTGCCTACACAGACGACAAGACACAAAACGCTCAACTGTGCAAAACACGCATAAGGACATCAGTCAGGAGGAACAAGGTAAAGTGTTTTTACTTCTTCACCATGGTCATGTAGTTTCACTCCAAGCACTGTCTTATGAAATAACTGTGGAAACGACCTCCCCAACATTTTGGGTTGTTGCATTTTGCTTCAATGAATTTTAACCTTTTCTTTTAGACATTAAGAGGAAGGACACATTCACCCTTGGTAGAGATTCAGTTGTTCTACGAGATGTCAAGGTGAGAATTAACCACTTCAGGCATAAGTCAATCCACATGACCGGAAATGGGGCAATGAACAGGATATGGGGATTTTGCTAGTTATAAAGTACAATAATCATCATTAAATGATCTAAGACTACTGAAATATAAGCTGTGTCCCTGACTGATTAATTAGCAAATTCATCTTCGTAGAGTGGAGCTACACTGAATATGGAGTGAGATCATGTAGGGAATGTTGGACTTGTAATAACTAATTGAAGGATAATAATAATCAACGAAAGTGCTTAAAAGTATCAACAAATGCCTTCAAAGTACTTGACACGTACTTTGCTTTCAAAAGTGAAACATAATTAATGCTTACGTAAGATTTCTCTTGACTTCTCAGGAGTATACTAACTCCAAGGACAAGTAACATCACAAACCATTATTTAAGTGCTGATGTTGGAGCTGCAATACTACTACCAAGACAAAAAATGATACAGGTAACACTGCTTTCAGATTTCTAAGAATTGCTAAAATAGTATGTTTACAGAGCATTCAGAGTTGAGAATATGACAAGTTCCTACCATCTCAAACACTGCCAATCTAGAACAAAAAGAAAGTACTTGAACGCCTGCAGTAATCGAACACAAACCAGAACATATCAGTGCATGACAAGGAAATGTAGTCACAAAATGATTCTACCCTTTCAAGTCCCAAAAAGGACCGAGGAACTTACCGGAGGCGATACCTGGATTTCAAACAGAGTACAATGTAGCCACTGTAGGGGAGAAGATCACAGAGAGCTCTTCTCAGATTGCTCAGAGTCAGCCCCAGCACCCTGTCCTGACTGAAGCAGACAAAGTGGTCAAACAGGTAGGTAGAAATGAGTAAGGAACAGAGAGTATGGTTATTCTTGCATTGTTTTGTTCGTCTGTCAAAGAAAAGAGTGCTTCTGACTTTTGTCAATGTTCATCTTTATTTTAGGAGAAGAACAAACGGTGGTATCACACTTTGCTCAAGTGTATGATACCATGTGTGTACAGCAGACATCACCAAAGGAACAGGAGACACCTGAGTAGAGAACAAGAATATGAAAAGACTGATGAAAAAAAGCACCAGGAGAAATCCATTGAATATGCACAATCTCGTCCAGTATTTCAATGAAAAGTTTCAGTGTTGTTTTTAGTGTCGTCGTATTGCATACATTTAAAACAATGTGTCTTGTTTAATGAACAATTTCATTTACTTTAGTAAAAAGTGTTGTTTACTGTAGTCCTAGCATGGATGCAATTGTTAGAAAAAACGTGAATGAAAAACTGAATGTTTCATACAATATGGGTTTGTGTTAACCCACACACCTAAGTGAAATGTTTGATTACGTTTACAAGACATAACACATAGTTCAGTTGAGTGTGAAAGGGAACAACAGAGAAAGTCACAAACAAAACATTTGTGAAGGACTTGATGAATGTTTTTTCTTTAGAAATGACAAAAAATAAAGAATTTTTCAACAAGATGTCTTTCTATAGCGAGTTTCATTTGAGATAGTCTTTTCTTAGAAGTGCAAGAGTGGTATTCCCTACAACTTATTCCCCAATTTGATCATTCTCAGAAATTAGGAGACGGAAACCACACCTACTGTAATATTAGACCTTGTAACAAGGCAACTAGGTTTCAATGGCTTAAAAGGTGCAGAAAGAGGCTCATGTATAATGACCTCCAGTGTCCCAGAGGTTTCCCAAATCATTTCTTAGAGTATGGAAAAAGAGGAAATAAAGTGTCTACAGAAAGCGTATACCCCCTTGAACTTTGTTCAGTTTGTTGCGCCAGTGCCAGAGTTTCATGCAATTAAATGAGGACCTCTTTCTCACACCACATATGTTATACTTTCAATGGGAAAAAAGGAAATATTACAATTGTATACATTTTCACCCACATGTTAATATTTGGTAGAAGCCCTTTTCACAGCAATTTCAGCTGTGAGTCTGTTGGTAATGGGCTCCACCACCTCTGCACCAACAAGATTTGATAATATTTGAGAATTTCAGAAGTCTGTCTGGTTTAGCTGAAGAATCAGCTAAGGTAAGTTTCAGGAAGAGCATCTGATTTCTTTCAATAAAGCAGAACAGAGAAAAAACACACAATACAAAATCATGAGAATTTGTATCCATATGACACTTTGACTCGAATACTTTTATCAGACCTACACAGAGTATATACTGTACACACTTTTTCAGCCCAGGTTTATACATTTGGAACTGCCATTTGTAGGTGTTTTTGTGTCTTAGCTCAACACTGTGAAACCTGTAGTTACAAACATGGAGGATGAAGACATGAAGACATATATTGTACCTCTGACCGGCCTACCTTCCAAGAGGTGAAAGATGAAACTTTTCCTTTATCGTCAACTCAGTGAATGTCTTTAAACTTTCGAAAACTGTAACAAAGAATACGTTAAAAAACTTATTTTCATTGGACCCACAGAAAAGTCAAAGTTGTCCATAGAAATGCCCGTCTAAATCAGAAATCTACAGCACAAAGGCAGTGGCCTTTCGGGACATAAAAATGAAATCAGACTTTACTCAGACGAATTGCCCTTGGTCACGGACATCTTGCTATCAGTCACTACAAAGATGTTTTCTCTCGTGCCATGGCTTGCCTGACTTGCTTCTTCTGCTGGATGGCTTCTGGTCGCTGGTCAGGATCGACAGCCAGCATGTCCTGGAGCAGTGTCCTTAGCTCCGTGCTTATGGCTCTATTTACTTTCAGGGGGATGTGGAACTGCAGCCAGGGGTTCTCATGCAGGGCCTCTCCAACAGGTCCTGACAGACATATGCTCCTGTATCGGAAACACACTTTAGTTCAATTCTAAAATATTTCTCGTAGGACTGAAGGAACCTTTGCCTGTTAAGAGTTAACAATTAGGTCCTCAAGAACTGTTTTACGGTTTTCTACACTCCTGGCTGGCCAAGGTCTCTTTAAGGTCTCTTAAGTGGAGGTGTAACTCATGTATCCTACATGTGATTTAGCAACATGAAAGGGAATAGCTTCTTATCGGATTATGGTCTTGGTTAACTGCCTAAGGCTGACCTAAGTGCCTAACTTTCTGACTTTGTTTATACCTTATATGTTAAGAAGCTTCTTCTGACCAATCAGAAATGTATGCTTTATGTATGAACATTTTGCTCATCAAAGTGAGTGAGAGACAAGGTTAACAGAAATTAGCCACGGCAGTAAATGACAGCATATTTTTGGGTTCTTAAATGGTCTCTACCTGGCACACCTGCAGTGCAAACTGACACACACTGTTTAGAGAAACAGCTACTCTATTACTAATATTAATGAAACATTTCTTATTCTATGGAACAAAAACAAACAGTAAAACTAAAACACAGATCTCTTAGCTTCCTATTTCATGAACCAGATGACTGAATGACCAAGCCTAACTAGTAGCCAGAACCCCAGTTAACCCTCCGTAACACAAAGTTTAACCACACGACAGGAACTCTTTCAAACTGAGTGAAAATCATGAATGGATCCATAACTTTACATCAATTTACTATGTTGTGTCAATACCTGCATTTACATTTAGAACGAATGATGTCATAGAACCAGCATCACACCAGTTCCAGGTGTCTCCAAGGAGACAACAGAACTTCAGTTGTGTTTGCTAAAATACACACTTTGAAACATACTGTAACACTTAGTTAACATGTCTGGTTTAGTTGAAGAATCGGCTAAGGTAAGTTTCAGGGTTTAATGGTGGGATGGCACCTGTGCTTTTTTCCCCCAACCGCTAGAATATGATTCGCACCAAACCCAAAAGAAATACTGCACAGTTCAGGAACTTCATCAACCTAGCAACTGTAAAATAAGCTTACAAACAACTGAATTGAAATGCCAAAAAGTTCAGAGAAAGGCACAAACTATGTTTACTTGGGGTTTACAAAATTAAAGCTAACTAAAACTGGAATGATAAACAATCATGCTGCCAATGGACAGAGAAATATCATGTTTTTTGAATAATGTATTATTTGTTATATAGGAACCCAGTATAAGGGAATCCCTTGCGATCCTGTCTGCAGAGATAAAGGTAAGTATTTTTTTCTCTTTAGCTCTGTCACTCCAAGAAATATAATGAACATAAATATATTTGCCAATCTTTTCATAGTAATCCAAACAACTCTGCGTGCATCTGACATTTGTAATATTTATCTACCGCAGAATAACTCTTCTGGCAAGGCGATTGGTATTGTACCTTGAAAGAAAACTGATTGGAAATGTCATGTACTCTATGGTCTCTATTGATGTCAAGTGGCAAATGTTGACTGGTGATGTTATGTGAATCTTAGGATATGGTCATTTTTCAATCGAGTCTATGTTTCTCAGAATTTGAGACAGAGAGGTCAATCTCTGCAATCCGAGCTGAGGGTATTTCTTGGAATGGAAAGGTAAGAGCAACGTGTTCTTTGATATTCTCTTAAGACTCTTCGCCAGATTTTACGATGAAAAATGTAAATAATAATAACAAACATTATTTTATATAGTGCCTTGAAAGGTGGCTTCTTTACAGAATGACAAAACCAACTACAATAAATAATACACAAGATATGCATGATGACAATACACAGTTAGAGGAGACAGTAGATGGTCATCCTGGTCAGTGTATCCTGAAGGTAGTTTTCCAATTTTTTGGAACGGGGTAAAAGAGGCCACCTCTATTAGAATCTTTGTCCTAACCAAAAATGTAACAAAGTATAATAATAATATTAAAAATAATAATAATAATAAACTTTATTTATAGAGCACCTTTCATACAAATAGTGCTTTGGTGCTTTAAAAAGCAAGCGTAAAAATAAAATATTAAAATTGAGAGATATACTTTCAGTTGTCAAGGAAAATACAGCAATACAGTAAAGCAACATACATGTCAATTAAATAAATAAAAATTAGGAAAGTCATAATAAAATAAGAACAATTAAAGAGAACTAAAAAAAGAAACAGAAATAGAAAGAACAAAGAACCACTTTAACTAAAAGCAACATTTTCAAATGTTTTTTAAAACAATGTACCGAGCTTGACTGCCTAATAAAAAGTGGAAGTGAGTTTCATAATTTAGAAGCATAAAAACAAAAAGCAGCCTCTCCACTCTTTCTGCATTTCACATGTGGTATTTGCAGTAGGCCAGTATGTGCAGATCTCAGGTCACGTATAGGAACATATGAAGACAGACATTCAGTAAGGTACAGACGTGCTAGGTCGCTTAAAGCTTTAAAAACAAGTAAAAGAACTTTCAAATTTATCCTAGATAATACAGGTGACCAGTGAAGTTTTTTCAAAACAGGAATGATATTCTCTTTCTTGTATTTGTTAGGATCTGTGCTACTGCATTTCGAACAAGTAGTAAGGGATTTATTGTTTTCTTGGGAAGCCCACAAAACAGAGCATTATAATCATATCCACATCAATGTGAGCAATGGAGAAGTCAAATTAACGTGTCTAAATATCATCTAGTTCTATCCCAGGGAAGAGGGCTGTTGCCTACACAGACGACAAGACACAAAACGCTCAACTGTGCAAAACACGCATAAGGACATCAGTCAGGAGGAACAAGGTAAAGTGTTTTTACTTCTTCACCATGGTCATGTAGTTTCACTCCAAGCACTGTCTTATGAAATAACTGTGGAAACGACCTCCCCAACATTTTGGGTTGTTGCATTTTGCTTCAATGAATTTTAACCTTTTCTTTTAGACATTAAGAGGAAGGACACATTCACCCTTGGTAGAGATTCAGTTGTTCTACGAGATGTCAAGGTGAGAATTAACCACTTCAGGCATAAGTCAATCCACATGACCGGAAATGGGGCAATGAACAGGATATGGGGATTTTGCTAGTTATAAAGTACAATAATCATCATTAAATGATCTAAGACTACTGAAATATAAGCTGTGTCCCTGACTGATTAATTAGCAAATTCATCTTCGTAGAGTGGAGCTACACTGAATATGGAGTGAGATCATGTAGGGAATGTTGGACTTGTAATAACTAATTGAAGGATAATAATAATCAACGAAAGTGCTTAAAAGTATCAACAAATGCCTTCAAAGTACTTGACACGTACTTTGCTTTCAAAAGTGAAACATAATTAATGCTTACGTAAGATTTCTCTTGACTTCTCAGGAGTATACTAACTCCAAGGACAAGTAACATCACAAACCATTATTTAAGTGCTGATGTTGGAGCTGCAATACTACTACCAAGACAAAAAATGATACAGGTAACACTGCTTTCAGATTTCTAAGAATTGCTAAAATAGTATGTTTACAGAGCATTCAGAGTTGAGAATATGACAAGTTCCTACCATCTCAAACACTGCCAATCTAGAACAAAAAGAAAGTACTTGAACGCCTGCAGTAATCGAACACAAACCAGAACATATCAGTGCATGACAAGGAAATGTAGTCACAAAATGATTCTACCCTTTCAAGTCCCAAAAAGGACCGAGGAACCTACCGGAGGCGATACCTGGATTTCAAACAGAGTACAATGTAGCCACTGTAGGGGAGAAGATCACAGAGAGCTCTTCTCAGATTGCTCAGAGTCAGCCCCAGCACCCTGTCCTGACTGAAGCAGACAAAGTGGTCAAACAGGTAGGTAGAAATGAGTAAGGAACAGAGAGTATGGTTATTCTTGCATTGTTTTGTTCGTCTGTCAAAGAAAAGAGTGCTTCTGACTTTTGTCAATGTTCATCTTTATTTTAGGAGAAGAACAAACGGTGGTATCACACTTTGCTCAAGTGTATGATACCATGTGTGTACAGCAGACATCACCAAAGGAACAGGAGACACCTGAGTAGAGAACAAGAATATGAAAAGACTGATGAAAAAAAGCACCAGGAGAAATCCATTGAATATGCACAATCTCGTCCAGTATTTCAATGAAAAGTTTCAGTGTTGTTTTTAGTGTCGTCGTATTGCATACATTTAAAACAATGTGTCTTGTTTATTGAACAATTTCATTTACTTTAGTAAAAAGTGTTGTTTACTGTAGTCCTAGCATGGATGCAATTGTTAGAAAAAACGTGAATGAAAAACTGAATGTTTCATACAATATGGGTTTGTGTTAACCCACACACCTAAGTGAAATGTTTGATTACGTTTACAAGACATAACACATAGTTCAGTTGAGTGTGAAAGGGAACAACAGAGAAAGTCACAAACAAAACATTTGTGAAGGACTTGATGAATGTTTTTTCTTTAGAAATGACAAAAAATAAAGAATTTTTCAACAAGATGTCTTTCTATAGCGAGTTTCATTTGAGATAGTCTTTTCTTAGAAGTGCAAGAGTGGTATTCCCTACAACTTATTCCCCAATTTGATCATTCTCAGAAATTAGGAGACGGAAACCACACCTACTGTAATATTAGACCTTGTAACAAGGCAACTAGGTTTCAATGGCTTAAAAGGTGCAGAAAGAGGCTCATGTATAATGACCTCCAGTGTCCCAGAGGTTTCCCAAATCATTTCTTAGAGTATGGAAAAAGAGGAAATAAAGTGTCTACAGAAAGCGTATACCCCCTTGAACTTTGTTCAGTTTGTTGCGCCAGTGCCAGAGTTTCATGCAATTAAATGAGGACCTCTTTCTCACACCACATATGTTATACTTTCAATGGGAAAAAAGGAAATATTACAATTGTATACATTTTCACCCACATGTTAATATTTGGTAGAAGCCCTTTTCACAGCAATTTCAGCTGTGAGTCTGTTGGTAATGGGCTCCACCACCTCTGCACCAACAAGATTTGATAATATTTGAGAATTTCAGAAGTCTGTCTGGTTTAGCTGAAGAATCAGCTAAGGTAAGTTTCAGGAAGAGCATCTGATTTCTTTCAATAAAGCAGAACAGAGAAAAAACACACAATACAAAATCATGAGAATTTGTATCCATATGACACTTTGACTCGAATACTTTTATCAGACCTACACAGAGTATATACTGTACACACTTTTTCAGCCCAGGTTTATACATTTGGAACTGCCATTTGTAGGTGTTTTTGTGTCTTAGCTCAACACTGTGAAACCTGTAGTTACAAACATGGAGGATGAAGACATGAAGACATATATTGTACCTCTGACCGGCCTACCTTCCAAGAGGTGAAAGATGAAACTTTTCCTTTATCGTCAACTCAGTGAATGTCTTTAAACTTTCGAAAACTGTAACAAAGAATAAGTTAAAAAACTTATTTTCATTGGACCCACAGAAAAGTCAAAGTTGTCCATAGAAATGCCCGTCTAAATCAGAAATCTACAGCACAAAGGCAGTGGCCTTTCGGGACATAAAAATGAAATCAGACTTTACTCAGACGAATTGCCCTTGGTCACGGACATCTTGCTATCAGTCACTACAAAGATGTTTTCTCTCGTGCCATGGCTTGCCTGACTTGCTTCTTCTGCTGGATGGCTTCTGGTCGCTGGTCAGGATCGACAGCCAGCATGTCCTGGAGCAGTGTCCTTAGCTCCGTGCTTATGGCTCTATTTACTTTCAGGGGGATGTGGAACTGCAGCCAGGGGTTCTCATGCAGGGCCTCTCCAACAGGTCCTGACAGACATATGCTCCTGTATCGGAAACACACTTTAGTTCAATTCTAAAATATTTCTCGTAGGACTGAAGGAACCTTTGCCTGTTAAGAGTTAACAATTAGGTCCTCAAGAACTGTTTTACGGTTTTCTACACTCCTGGCTGGCCAAGGTCTCTTTAAGGTCTCTTAAGTGGAGGTGTAACTCATGTATCCTACATGTGATTTAGCAACATGAAAGGGAATAGCTTCTTATCGGATTATGGTCTTGGTTAACTGCCTAAGGCTGACCTAAGTGCCTAACTTTCTGACTTTGTTTATACCTTATATGTTAAGAAGCTTCTTCTGACCAATCAGAAATGTATGCTTTATGTATGAACATTTTGCTCATCAAAGTGAGTGAGAGACAAGGTTAACAGAAATTAGCCACGGCAGTAAATGACAGCATATTTTTGGGTTCTTAAATGGTCTCTACCTGGCACACCTGCAGTGCAAACTGACACACACTGTTTAGAGAAACAGCTACTCTATTACTAATATTAATGAAACATTTCTTATTCTATGGAACAAAAACAAACAGTAAAACTAAAACACAGATCTCTTAGCTTCCTATTTCATGAACCAGATGACTGAATGACCAAGCCTAACTAGTAGCCAGAACCCCAGTTAACCCTCCGTAACACAAAGTTTAACCACACGACAGGAACTCTTTCAAACTGAGTGAAAATCATGAATGGATCCATAACTTTACATCAATTTACTATGTTGTGTCAATACCTGCATTTACATTTAGAACGAATGATGTCATAGAACCAGCATCACACCAGTTCCAGGTGTCTCCAAGGAGACAACAGAACTTCAGTTGTGTTTGCTAAAATACACACTTTGAAACATACTGTAACACTTAGTTAACATGTCTGGTTTAGTTGAAGAATCGGCTAAGGTAAGTTTCAGGGTTTAATGGTGGGATGGCACCTGTGCTTTTTTCCCCCAACCGCTAGAATATGATTCGCACCAAACCCAAAAGAAATACTGCACAGTTCAGGAACTTCATCAACCTAGCAACTGTAAAATAAGCTTACAAACAACTGAATTGAAATGCCAAAAAGTTCAGAGAAAGGCACAAACTATGTTTACTTGGGGTTTACAAAATTAAAGCTAACTAAAACTGGAATGATAAACAATCATGCTGCCAATGGACAGAGAAATATCATGTTTTTTGAATAATGTATTATTTGTTATATAGGAACCCAGTATAAGGGAATCCCTTGCGATCCTGTCTGCAGAGATAAAGGTAAGTATTTTTTTCTCTTTAGCTCTGTCACTCCAAGAAATATAATGAACATAAATATATTTGCCAATCTTTTCATAGTAATCCAAACAACTCTGCGTGCATCTGACATTTGTAATATTTATCTACCGCAGAATAACTCTTCTGGCAAGGCGATTGGTATTGTACCTTGAAAGAAAACTGATTGGAAATGTCATGTACTCTATGGTTTCTATTGATGTCAAGTGGCAAATGTTGACTGGTGATGTTATGTGAATCTTAGGATATGGTCATTTTTCAATCGAGTCTATGTTTCTCAGAATTTGAGACAGAGAGGTCAATCTCTGCAATCCGAGCTGAGGGTATTTCTTGGAATGGAAAGGTAAGAGCAACGTGTTCTTTGATATTCTCTTAAGACTCTTCGCCAGATTTTACGATGAAAAATGTAAATAATAATAACAAACATTATTTTATATAGTGCCTTGAAAGGTGGCTTCTTTACAGAATGACAAAACCAACTACAATAAATAATACACAAGATATGCATGATGACAATACACAGTTAGAGGAGACAGTAGATGGTCATCCTGGTCAGTGTATCCTGAAGGTAGTTTTCCAATTTTTTGGAACGGGGTAAAAGAGGCCACCTCTATTAGAATCTTTGTCCTAACCAAAAATGTAACAAAGTATAATAATAATATTAAAAATAATAATAATAATAAACTTTATTTATAGAGCACCTTTCATACAAATAGTGCTTTGGTGCTTTAAAAAGCAAGCGTAAAAATAAAATATTAAAATTGAGAGATATACTTTCAGTTGTCAAGGAAAATACAGCAATACAGTAAAGCAACATACATGTCAATTAAATAAATAAAAATTAGGAAAGTCGTAATAAAATAAGAACAATTAAAGAGAACTAAAAAAAGAAACAGAAATAGAAAGAACAAAGAACCACTTTAACTAAAAGCAACATTTTCAATTGTTTTTTAAAACAATGTACCGAGCTTGACTGCCTAATAAAAAGTGGAAGTGAGTTTCATAATTTAGAAGCATAAAAACAAAAAGCAGCCTCTCCACTCTTTCTGCATTTCACATGTGGTATTTGCAGTAGGCCAGTATGTGCAGATCTCAGGTCACGTATAGGACCATATGAAGACAGACATTCAGTAAGGTACAGACGTGCTAGGTCGCTTATAGCTTTAAAAACAAGTAAAAGAACTTTCAAATTTATCCTAGATAATACAGGTGACCAGTGAAGTTTTTTCAAAACAGGAATGATATTCTCTTTCTTGTATTTGTTAGGATCTGTGCTACTGCATTTCGAACAAGTAGTAAGGGATTTATTGTTTTCTTGGGAAGCCCACAAAACAGAGCATTATAATCATATCCACATCAATGTGAGCAATGGAGAAGTCAAATTAACGTGTCTAAATATCATCTAGTTCTATCCCAGGGAAGAGGGCTGTTGCCTACACAGACGACAAGACACAAAACGCTCAACTGTGCAAAACACGCATAAGGACATCAGTCAGGAGGAACAAGGTAAAGTGTTTTTACTTCTTCACCATGGTCATGTAGTTTCACTCCAAGCACTGTCTTATGAAATAACTGTGGAAACGACCTCCCCAACATTTTGGGTTGTTGCATTTTGCTTCAATGAATTTTAACCTTTTCTTTTAGACATTAAGAGGAAGGACACATTCACCCTTGGTAGAGATTCAGTTGTTCTACGAGATGTCAAGGTGAGAATTAACCACTTCAGGCATAAGTCAATCCACATGACCGGAAATGGGGCAATGAACAGGATATGGGGATTTTGCTAGTTATAAAGTACAATAATCATCATTAAATGATCTAAGACTACTGAAATATAAGCTGTGTCCCTGACTGATTAATTAGCAAATTCATCTTCGTAGAGTGGAGCTACACTGAATATGGAGTGAGATCATGTAGGGAATGTTGGACTTGTAATAACTAATTGAAGGATAATAATAATCAACGAAAGTGCTTAAAAGTATCAACAAATGCCTTCAAAGTACTTGACACGTACTTTGCTTTCAAAAGTGAAACATAATTAATGCTTACGTAAGATTTCTCTTGACTTCTCAGGAGTATACTAACTCCAAGGACAAGTAACATCACAAACCATTATTTAAGTGCTGATGTTGGAGCTGCAATACTACTACCAAGACAAAAAATGATACAGGTAACACTGCTTTCAGATTTCTAAGAATTGCTAAAATAGTATGTTTACAGAGCATTCAGAGTTGAGAATATGACAAGTTCCTACCATCTCAAACACTGCCAATCTAGAACAAAAAGAAAGTACTTGAACGCCTGCAGTAATCGAACACAAACCAGAACATATCAGTGCATGACAAGGAAATGTAGTCACAAAATGATTCTACCCTTTCAAGTCCCAAAAAGGACCGAGGAACCTACCGGAGGCGATACCTGGATTTCAAACAGAGTACAATGTAGCCACTGTAGGGGAGAAGATCACAGAGAGCTCTTCTCAGATTGCTCAGAGTCAGCCCCAGCACCCTGTCCTGACTGAAGCAGACAAAGTGGTCAAACAGGTAGGTAGAAATGAGTAAGGAACAGAGAGTATGGTTATTCTTGCATTGTTTTGTTCGTCTGTCAAAGAAAAGAGTGCTTCTGACTTTTGTCAATGTTCATCTTTATTTTAGGAGAAGAACAAACGGTGGTATCACACTTTGCTCAAGTGTATGATACCATGTGTGTACAGCAGACATCACCAAAGGAACAGGAGACACCTGAGTAGAGAACAAGAATATGAAAAGACTGATGAAAAAAAGCACCAGGAGAAATCCATTGAATATGCACAATCTCGTCCAGTATTTCAATGAAAAGTTTCAGTGTTGTTTTTAGTGTCGTCGTATTGCATACATTTAAAACAATGTGTCTTGTTTATTGAACAATTTCATTTACTTTAGTAAAAAGTGTTGTTTACTGTAGTCCTAGCATGGATGCAATTGTTAGAAAAAACGGGAATGAAAAACTGAATGTTTCATACAATATGGGTTTGTGTTAACCCACACACCTAAGTGAAATGTTTGATTACGTTTACAAGACATAACACATAGTTCAGTTGAGTGTGAAAGGGAACAACAGAGAAAGTCACAAACAAAACATTTGTGAAGGACTTGATGAATGTTTTTTCTTTAGAAATGACAAAAAATAAAGAATTTTTCAACAAGATGTCTTTCTATAGCGAGTTTCATTTGAGATAGTCTTTTCTTAGAAGTGCAAGAGTGGTATTCCCTACAACTTATTCCCCAATTTGATCATTCTCAGAAATTAGGAGACGGAAACCACACCTACTGTAATATTAGACCTTGTAACAAGGCAACTAGGTTTCAATGGCTTAAAAGGTGCAGAAAGAGGCTCATGTATAATGACCTCCAGTGTCCCAGAGGTTTCCCAAATCATTTCTTAGAGTATGGAAAAAGAGGAAATAAAGTGTCTACAGAAAGCGTATACCCCCTTGAACTTTGTTCAGTTTGTTGCGCCAGTGCCAGAGTTTCATGCAATTAAATGAGGACCTCTTTCTCACACCACATATGTTATACTTTCAATGGGAAAAAAGGAAATATTACAATTGTATACATTTTCACCCACATGTTAATATTTGGTAGAAGCCCTTTTCACAGCAATTTCAGCTGTGAGTCTGTTGGTAATGGGCTCCACCACCTCTGCACCAACAAGATTTGATAATATTTGAGAATTTCAGAAGTCTGTCTGGTTTAGCTGAAGAATCAGCTAAGGTAAGTTTCAGGAAGAGCATCTGATTTCTTTCAATAAAGCAGAACAGAGAAAAAACACACAATACAAAATCATGAGAATTTGTATCCATATGACACTTTGACTCGAATACTTTTATCAGACCTACACAGAGTATATACTGTACACACTTTTTCAGCCCAGGTTTATACATTTGGAACTGCCATTTGTAGGTGTTTTTGTGTCTTAGCTCAACACTGTGAAACCTGTAGTTACAAACATGGAGGATGAAGACATGAAGACATATATTGTACCTCTGACCGGCCTACCTTCCAAGAGGTGAAAGATGAAACTTTTCCTTTATCGTCAACTCAGTGAATGTCTTTAAACTTTCGAAAACTGTAACAAAGAATAAGTTAAAAAACTTATTTTCATTGGACCCACAGAAAAGTCAAAGTTGTCCATAGAAATGCCCGTCTAAATCAGAAATCTACAGCACAAAGGCAGTGGCCTTTCGGGACATAAAAATGAAATCAGACTTTACTCAGACGAATTGCCCTTGGTCACGGACATCTTGCTATCAGTCACTACAAAGATGTTTTCTCTCGTGCCATGGCTTGCCTGACTTGCTTCTTCTGCTGGATGGCTTCTGGTCGCTGGTCAGGATCGACAGCCAGCATGTCCTGGAGCAGTGTCCTTAGCTCCGTGCTTATGGCTCTATTTACTTTCAGGGGGATGTGGAACTGCAGCCAGGGGTTCTCATGCAGGGCCTCTCCAACAGGTCCTGACAGACATATGCTCCTGTATCGGAAACACACTTTAGTTCAATTCTAAAATATTTCTCGTAGGACTGAAGGAACCTTTGCCTGTTAAGAGTTAACAATTAGGTCCTCAAGAACTGTTTTACGGTTTTCTACACTCCTGGCTGGCCAAGGTCTCTTTAAGGTCTCTTAAGTGGAGGTGTAACTCATGTATCCTACATGTGATTTAGCAACATGAAAGGGAATAGCTTCTTATCGGATTATGGTCTTGGTTAACTGCCTAAGGCTGACCTAAGTGCCTAACTTTCTGACTTTGTTTATACCTTATATGTTAAGAAGCTTCTTCTGACCAATCAGAAATGTATGCTTTATGTATGAACATTTTGCTCATCAAAGTGAGTGAGAGACAAGGTTAACAGAAATTAGCCACGGCAGTAAATGACAGCATATTTTTGGGTTCTTAAATGGTCTCTACCTGGCACACCTGCAGTGCAAACTGACACACACTGTTTAGAGAAACAGCTACTCTATTACTAATATTAATGAAACATTTCTTATTCTATGGAACAAAAACAAACAGTAAAACTAAAACACAGATCTCTTAGCTTCCTATTTCATGAACCAGATGACTGAATGACCAAGCCTAACTAGTAGCCAGAACCCCAGTTAACCCTCCGTAACACAAAGTTTAACCACACGACA
The DNA here is from genome assembly GCF_059453375.1 of Lepisosteus platostomus. Classification (NCBI taxonomy): domain Eukaryota; kingdom Metazoa; phylum Chordata; class Actinopteri; order Semionotiformes; family Lepisosteidae; genus Lepisosteus; species Lepisosteus platostomus. The sequence goes on from NC_142637.1 coordinate 13,092,210, forward strand.
GGAACTCTTTCAAACTGAGTGAAAATCATGAATGGATCCATAACTTTACATCAATTTACTATGTTGTGTCAATACCTGCATTTACATTTAGAACGAATGATGTCATAGAACCAGCATCACACCAGTTCCAGGTGTCTCCAAGGAGACAACAGAACTTCAGTTGTGTTTGCTAAAATACACACTTTGAAACATACTGTAACACTTAGTTAACATGTCTGGTTTAGTTGAAGAATCGGCTAAGGTAAGTTTCAGGGTTTAATGGTGGGATGGCACCTGTGCTTTTTTCCCCCAACCGCTAGAATATGATTCGCACCAAACCCAAAAGAAATACTGCACAGTTCAGGAACTTCATCAACCTAGCAACTGTAAAATAAGCTTACAAACAACTGAATTGAAATGCCAAAAAGTTCAGAGAAAGGCACAAACTATGTTTACTTGGGGTTTACAAAATTAAAGCTTACTAAAACTGGAATGATAAACAATCATGCTGCCAATGGACAGAGAAATATCATGTTTTTTGAATAATGTATTATTTGTTATATAGGAACCCAGTATAAGGGAATCCCTTGCGATCCTGTCTGCAGAGATAAAGGTAAGTATTTTTTTCTCTTTAGCTCTGTCACTCCAAGAAATATAATGAACATAAATATATTTGCCAATCTTTTCATAGTAATCCAAACAACTCTGCGTGCATCTGACATTTGTAATATTTATCTACCGCAGAATAACTCTTCTGGCAAGGCGATTGGTATTGTACCTTGAAAGAAAACTGATTGGAAATGTCATGTACTCTATGGTTTCTATTGATGTCAAGTGGCAAATGTTGACTGGTGATGTTATGTGAATCTTAGGATATGGTCATTTTTCAATCGAGTCTATGTTTCTCAGAATTTGAGACAGAGAGGTCAATCTCTGCAATCCGAGCTGAGGGTATTTCTTGGAATGGAAAGGTAAGAGCAACGTGTTCTTTGATATTCTCTTAAGACTCTTCGCCAGATTTTACGATGAAAAATGTAAATAATAATAACAAACATTATTTTATATAGTGCCTTGAAAGGTGGCTTCTTTACAGAATGACAAAACCAACTACAATAAATAATACACAAGATATGCATGATGACAATACACAGTTAGAGGAGACAGTAGATGGTCATCCTGGTCAGTGTATCCTGAAGGTAGTTTTCCAATTTTTTGGAACGGGGTAAAAGAGGCCACCTCTATTAGAATCTTTGTCCTAACCAAAAATGTAACAAAGTATAATAATAATATTAAAAATAATAATAATAATAAACTTTATTTATAGAGCACCTTTCATACAAATAGTGCTTTGGTGCTTTAAAAAGCAAGCGTAAAAATAAAATATTAAAATTGAGAGATATACTTTCAGTTGTCAAGGAAAATACAGCAATACAGTAAAGCAACATACATGTCAATTAAATAAATAAAAATTAGGAAAGTCGTAATAAAATAAGAACAATTAAAGAGAACTAAAAAAAGAAACAGAAATAGAAAGAACAAAGAACCACTTTAACTAAAAGCAACATTTTCAATTGTTTTTTAAAACAATGTACCGAGCTTGACTGCCTAATAAAAAGTGGAAGTGAGTTTCATAATTTAGAAGCATAAAAACAAAAAGCAGCCTCTCCACTCTTTCTGCATTTCACATGTGGTATTTGCAGTAGGCCAGTATGTGCAGATCTCAGGTCACGTATAGGACCATATGAAGACAGACATTCAGTAAGGTACAGACGTGCTAGGTCGCTTATAGCTTTAAAAACAAGTAAAAGAACTTTCAAATTTATCCTAGATAATACAGGTGACCAGTGAAGTTTTTTCAAAACAGGAATGATATTCTCTTTCTTGTATTTGTTAGGATCTGTGCTACTGCATTTCGAACAAGTAGTAAGGGATTTATTGTTTTCTTGGGAAGCCCACAAAACAGAGCATTATAATCATATCCACATCAATGTGAGCAATGGAGAAGTCAAATTAACGTGTCTAAATATCATCTAGTTCTATCCCAGGGAAGAGGGCTGTTGCCTACACAGACGACAAGACACAAAACGCTCAACTGTGCAAAACACGCATAAGGACATCAGTCAGGAGGAACAAGGTAAAGTGTTTTTACTTCTTCACCATGGTCATGTAGTTTCACTCCAAGCACTGTCTTATGAAATAACTGTGGAAACGACCTCCCCAACATTTTGGGTTGTTGCATTTTGCTTCAATGAATTTTAACCTTTTCTTTTAGACATTAAGAGGAAGGACACATTCACCCTTGGTAGAGATTCAGTTGTTCTACGAGATGTCAAGGTGAGAATTAACCACTTCAGGCATAAGTCAATCCACATGACCGGAAATGGGGCAATGAACAGGATATGGGGATTTTGCTAGTTATAAAGTACAATAATCATCATTAAATGATCTAAGACTACTGAAATATAAGCTGTGTCCCTGACTGATTAATTAGCAAATTCATCTTCGTAGAGTGGAGCTACACTGAATATGGAGTGAGATCATGTAGGGAATGTTGGACTTGTAATAACTAATTGAAGGATAATAATAATCAACGAAAGTGCTTAAAAGTATCAACAAATGCCTTCAAAGTACTTGACACGTACTTTGCTTTCAAAAGTGAAACATAATTAATGCTTACGTAAGATTTCTCTTGACTTCTCAGGAGTATACTAACTCCAAGGACAAGTAACATCACAAACCATTATTTAAGTGCTGATGTTGGAGCTGCAATACTACTACCAAGACAAAAAATGATACAGGTAACACTGCTTTCAGATTTCTAAGAATTGCTAAAATAGTATGTTTACAGAGCATTCAGAGTTGAGAATATGACAAGTTCCTACCATCTCAAACACTGCCAATCTAGAACAAAAAGAAAGTACTTGAACGCCTGCAGTAATCGAACACAAACCAGAACATATCAGTGCATGACAAGGAAATGTAGTCACAAAATGATTCTACCCTTTCAAGTCCCAAAAAGGACCGAGGAACTTACCGGAGGCGATACCTGGATTTCAAACAGAGTACAATGTAGCCACTGTAGGGGAGAAGATCACAGAGAGCTCTTCTCAGATTGCTCAGAGTCAGCCCCAGCACCCTGTCCTGACTGAAGCAGACAAAGTGGTCAAACAGGTAGGTAGAAATGAGTAAGGAACAGAGAGTATGGTTATTCTTGCATTGTTTTGTTCGTCTGTCAAAGAAAAGAGTGCTTCTGACTTTTGTCAATGTTCATCTTTATTTTAGGAGAAGAACAAACGGTGGTATCACACTTTGCTCAAGTGTATGATACCATGTGTGTACAGCAGACATCACCAAAGGAACAGGAGACACCTGAGTAGAGAACAAGAATATGAAAAGACTGATGAAAAAAAGCACCAGGAGAAATCCATTGAATATGCACAATCTCGTCCAGTATTTCAATGAAAAGTTTCAGTGTTGTTTTTAGTGTCGTCGTATTGCATACATTTAAAACAATGTGTCTTGTTTAATGAACAATTTCATTTACTTTAGTAAAAAGTGTTGTTTACTGTAGTCCTAGCATGGATGCAATTGTTAGAAAAAACGTGAATGAAAAACTGAATGTTTCATACAATATGGGTTTGTGTTAACCCACACACCTAAGTGAAATGTTTGATTACGTTTACAAGACATAACACATAGTTCAGTTGAGTGAAAGGGAACAACAGAGAAAGTCACAAACAAAACATTTGTGAAGGACTTGATGAATGTTTTTTCTTTAGAAATGACAAAAAATAAAGAATTTTTCAACAAGATGTCTTTCTATAGCGAGTTTCATTTGAGATAGTCTTTTCTTAGAAGTGCAAGAGTGGTATTCCCTACAACTTATTCCCCAATTTGATCATTCTCAGAAATTAGGAGACGGAAACCACACCTACTGTAATATTAGACCTTGTAACAAGGCAACTAGGTTTCAATGGCTTAAAAGGTGCAGAAAGAGGCTCATGTATAATGACCTCCAGTGTCCCAGAGGTTTCCCAAATCATTTCTTAGAGTATGGAAAAAGAGGAAATAAAGTGTCTACAGAAAGAGTATTCCCCCTTGAACTTTGTTCAGTTTGTTGCGCCAGTGCCAGAGTTTCATGCAATTAAATGAGGACCTCTTTCTCACACCACATATGTTATACTTTCAATGGGAAAAAAGGAAATATTACAATTGTATACATTTTCACCCACATGTTAATATTTGGTAGAAGCCCTTTTCACAGCAATTTCAGCTGTGAGTCTGTTGGTAATGGGCTCCACCACCTCTGCACCAACAAGATTTGATAATATTTGAGAATTTCAGAAGTCTGTCTGGTTTAGCTGAAGAATCAGCTAAGGTAAGTTTCAGGAAGAGCATCTGATTTCTTTCAATAAAGCAGAACAGAGAAAAAACACACAATACAAAATCATGAGAATTTGTATCCATATGACACTTTGACTCGAATACTTTTATCAGACCTACACAGAGTATATACTGTACACACTTTTTCAGCCCAGGTTTATACATTTGGAACTGCCATTTGTAGGTGTTTTTGTGTCTTAGCTCAACACTGTGAAACCTGTAGTTACAAACATGGAGGATGAAGACATGAAGACATATATTGTACCTCTGACCGGCCTACCTTCCAAGAGGTGAAAGATGAAACTTTTCCTTTATCGTCAACTCAGTGAATGTCTTTAAAGTTTCGAAAACTGTAACAAAGAATAAGTTAAAAAACTTATTTTCATTGGACCCACAGAAAAGTCAAAGTTGTCCATAGAAATGCCCGTCTAAATCAGAAATCTACAGCACAAAGGCAGTGGCCTTTCGGGACATAAAAATGAAATCAGACTTTACTCAGACGAATTGCCCTTGGTCACGGACATCTTGCTATCAGTCACTACAAAGATGTTTTCTCTCGTGCCATGGCTTGCCTGACTTGCTTCTTCTGCTGGATGGCTTCTGGTCGCTGGTCAGGATCGACAGCCAGCATGTCCTGGAGCAGTGTCCTTAGCTCCGTGCTTATGGCTCTATTTACTTTCAGGGGGATGTGGAACTGCAGCCAGGGGTTCTCATGCAGGGCCTCTCCAACAGGTCCTGACAGACATATGCTCCTGTATCGGAAACACACTTTAGTTCAATTCTAAAATATTTCTCGTAGGACTGAAGGAACCTTTGCCTGTTAAGAGTTAACAATTAGGTCCTCAAGAACTGTTTTACGGTTTTCTACACTCCTGGCTGGCCAAGGTCTCTTTAAGGTCTCTTAAGTGGAGGTGTAACTCATGTATCCTACATGTGATTTAGCAACATGAAAGGGAATAGCTTCTTATCGGATTATGGTCTTGGTTAACTGCCTAAGGCTGACCTAAGTGCCTAACTTTCTGACTTTGTTTATACCTTATATGTTAAGAAGCTTCTTCTGACCAATCAGAAATGTATGCTTTATGTATGAACATTTTGCTCATCAAAGTGAGTGAGAGACAAGGTTAACAGAAATTAGCCACGGCAGTAAATGACAGCATATTTTTGGGTTCTTAAATGGTCTCTACCTGGCACACCTGCAGTGCAAACTGACACACACTGTTTAGAGAAACAGCTACTCTATTACTAATATTAATTAAACATTTCTTATTCTATGGAACAAAAACAAACAGTAAAACTAAAACACAGATCTCTTAGCTTCCTATTTCATGAACCAGATGACTGAATGACCAAGCCTAACTAGTAGCCAGAACCCCAGTTAACCCTCCGTAACACAAAGTTTAACCACACGACAGGAACTCTTTCAAACTGAGTGAAAATCATGAATGGATCCATAACTTTACATCAATTTACTATGTTGTGTCAATACCTGCATTTACATTTAGAACGAATGATGTCATAGAACCAGCATCACACCAGTTCCAGGTGTCTCCAAGGAGACAACAGAACTTCAGTTGTGTTTGCTAAAATACACACTTTGAAACATACTGTAACACTTAGTTAACATGTCTGGTTTAGTTGAAGAATCGGCTAAGGTAAGTTTCAGGGTTTAATGGTGGGATGGCACCTGTGCTTTTTTCCCCCAACCGCTAGAATATGATTCGCACCAAACCCAAAAGAAATACTGCACAGTTCAGGAACTTCATCAACCTAGCAACTGTAAAATAAGCTTACAAACAACTGAATTGAAATGCCAAAAAGTTCGGAGAAAGGCACAAACTATGTTTACTTGGGGTTTACAAAATTAAAGCTAACTAAAACTGGAATGATAAACAATCATGCTGCCAATGGACAGAGAAATATCATGTTTTTTGAATAATGTATTATTTGTTATATAGGAACCCAGTATAAGGGAATCCCTTGCGATCCTGTCTGCAGAGATAAAGGTAAGTATTTTTTTCTCTTTAGCTCTGTCACTCCAAGAAATATAATGAACATAAATATATTTGCCAATCTTTTCATAGTAATCCAAACAACTCTGCGTGCATCTGACATTTGTAATATTTATCTACCGCAGAATAACTCTTCTGGCAAGGCGATTGGTATTGTACCTTGAAAGAAAACTGATTGGAAATGTCATGTACTCTATGGTTTCTATTGATGTCAAGTGGCAAATGTTGACTGGTGATGTTATGTGAATCTTAGGATATGGTCATTTTTCAATCGAGTCTATGTTTCTCAGAATTTGAGACAGAGAGGTCAATCTCTGCAATCCGAGCTGAGGGTATTTCTTGGAATGGAAAGGTAAGAGCAACGTGTTCTTTGATATTCTCTTAAGACTCTTCGCCAGATTTTACGATGAAAAATGTAAATAATAATAACAAACATTATTTTATATAGTGCCTTGAAAGGTGGCTTCTTTACAGAATGACAAAACCAACTACAATAAATAATACACAAGATATGCATGATGACAATACACAGTTAGAGGAGACAGTAGATGGTCATTGTCAGTGTATTCTGAAGGTAGTTTTCCAATTTTTTGGAACGGGGTAAAAGAGGCCACCTCTATTAGAATCTTTGTCCTAACCAAAAATGTAACAAAGTATAATAATAATATTAAAAATAATAATAATAATAAACTTTATTTATAGAGCACCTTTCATACAAATAGTGCTTTGGTGCTTTAAAAAGCAAGCGTAAAAATAAAATATTAAAATTGAGAGATATACTTTCAGTTGTCAAGGAAAATACAGCAATACAGTAAAGCAACATACATGTCAATTAAATAAATAAAAATTAGGAAAGTCGTAATAAAATAAGAACAATTAAAGAGAACTAAAAAAAGAAACAGAAATAGAAAGAACAAAGAACCACTTTAACTAAAAGCAACATTTTCAATTGTTTTTTAAAACAATGTACCGAGCTTGACTGCCTAATAAAAAGTGGAAGTGAGTTTCATAATTTAGAAGCATAAAAACAAAAAGCAGCCTCTCCACTCTTTCTGCATTTCACATGTGGTATTTGCAGTAGGCCAGTATGTGCAGATCTCAGGTCACGTATAGGACCATATGAAGACAGACATTCAGTAAGGTACAGACGTGCTAGGTCGCTTAAAGCTTTAAAAACAAGTAAAAGAACTTTCAAATTTATCCTAGATAATACAGGTGACCAGTGAAGTTTTTTCAAAACAGGAATGATATTCTCTTTCTTGTATTTGTTAGGATCTGTGCTACTGCATTTCGAACAAGTAGTAAGGGATTTATTGTTTTCTTGGGAAGCCCACAAAACAGAGCATTATAATCATATCCACATCAATGTGAGCAATGGAGAAGTCAAATTAACGTGTCTAAATATCATCTAGTTCTATCCCAGGGAAGAGGGCTGTTGCCTACACAGACGACAAGACACAAAACGCTCAACTGTGCAAAACACGCATAAGGACATCAGTCAGGAGGAACAAGGTAAAGTGTTTTTACTTCTTCACCATGGTCATGTAGTTTCACTCCAAGCACTGTCTTATGAAATAACTGTGGAAACGACCTCCCCAACATTTTGGGTTGTTGCATTTTGCTTCAATGAATTTTAACCTTTTCTTTTAGACATTAAGAGGAAGGACACATTCACCCTTGGTAGAGATTCAGTTGTTCTACGAGATGTCAAGGTGAGAATTAACCACTTCAGGCATAAGTCAATCCACATGACCGGAAATGGGGCAATGAACAGGATATGGGGATTTTGCTAGTTATAAAGTACAATAATCATCATTAAATGATCTAAGACTACTGAAGTATAAGCTGTGTCCCTGACTGATTAATTAGCAAATTCATCTTCGTAGAGTGGAGCTACACTGAATATGGAGTGAGATCATGTAGGGAATGTTGGACTTGTAATAACTAATTGAAGGATAATAATAATCAACGAAAGTGCTTAAAAGTATCAACAAATGCCTTCAAAGTACTTGACACGTACTTTGCTTTCAAAAGTGAAACATAATTGATGCTTACGTAAGATTTCTCTTGACTTCTCAGGAGTATACTAACTCCAAGGACAAGTAACATCACAAACCATTATTTAAGTGCTGATGTTGGAGCTGCAATACTACTACCAAGACAAAAAATGATACAGGTAACACTGCTTTCAGATTTCTAAGAATTGCTAAAATAGTATGTTTACAGAGCATTCAGAGTTGAGAATATGACAAGTTCCTACCATCTCAAACACTGCCAATCTAGAACAAAAAGAAAGTACTTGAACGCCTGCAGTAATCGAACACAAACCAGAACATATCAGTGCATGACAAGGAAATGTAGTCACAAAATGATTCTACCCTTTCAAGTCCCAAAAAGGACCGAGGAACTTACCGGAGGCGATACCTGGATTTCAAACAGAGTACAATGTAGCCACTGTAGGGGAGAAGATCACAGGGAGCTCTTCTCAGATTGCTCAGAGTCAGCCCCAGCACCCTGTCCTGACTGAAGCAGACAAAGTGGTCAAACAGGTAGGTAGAAATGAGTAAGGAACAGAGAGTATGGTTATTCTTGCATTGTTTTGTTCGTCTGTCAAAGAAAAGAGTGCTTCTGACTTTTGTCAATGTTCATCTTTATTTTAGGAGAAGAACAAACGGTGGTATCACACTTTGCTCAAGTGTATGATACCATGTGTGTACAGCAGACATCACCAAAGGAACAGGAGACACCTGAGTAGAGAACAAGAATATGAAAAGACTGATGAAAAAAAGCACCAGGAGAAATCCATTGAATATGCACAATCTCGTCCAGTATTTCAATGAAAAGTTTCAGTGTTGTTTTTAGTGTCGTCGTATTGCATACATTTAAAACAATGTGTCTTGTTTAATGAACAATTTCATTTACTTTAGTAAAAAGTGTTGTTTACTGTAGTCCTAGCATGGATGCAATTGTTAGAAAAAACGTGAATGAAAAACTGAATGTTTCATACAATATGGGTTTGTGTTAACCCACACACCTAAGTGAAATGTTTGATTACGTTTACAAGACATAACACATAGTTCAGTTGAGTGTGAAAGGGAACAACAGAGAAAGTCACAAACAAAACATTTGTGAAGGACTTGATGAATGTTTTTTCTTTAGAAATGACAAAAAATAAAGAATTTTTCAACAAGATGTCTTTCTATAGCGAGTTTCATTTGAGATAGTCTTTTCTTAGAAGTGCAAGAGTGGTATTCCCTACAACTTATTCCCCAATTTGATCATTCTCAGAAATTAGGAGACGGAAACCACACCTACTGTAATATTAGACCTTGTAACAAGGCAACTAGGTTTCAATGGCTTAAAAGGTGCAGAAAGAGGCTCATGTATAATGACCTCCAGTGTCCCAGAGGTTTCCCAAATCATTTCTTAGAGTATGGAAAAAGAGGAAATAAAGTGTCTACAGAAAGAGTATTCCCCCTTGAACTTTGTTCAGTTTGTTGCGCCAGTGCCAGAGTTTCATGCAATTAAATGAGGACCTCTTTCTCACACCACATATGTTATACTTTCAATGGGAAAAAAGGAAATATTACAATTGTATACATTTTCACCCACATGTTAATATTTGGTAGAAGCCCTTTTCACAGCAATTTCAGCTGTGAGTCTGTTGGTAATGGGCTCCACCACCTCTGCACCAACAAGATTTGATAATATTTGAGAATTTCAGAAGTCTGTCTGGTTTAGCTGAAGAATCAGCTAAGGTAAGTTTCAGGAAGAGCATCTGATTTCTTTCAATAAAGCAGAACAGAGAAAAAACACACAATACAAAATCATGAGAATTTGTATCCATATGACACTTTGACTCGAATACTTTTATCAGACCTACACAGAGTATATACTGTACACACTTTTTCAGCCCAGGTTTATACATTTGGAACTGCCATTTGTAGGTGTTTTTGTGTCTTAGCTCAACACTGTGAAACCTGTAGTTACAAACATGGAGGATGAAGACATGAAGACATATATTGTACCTCTGACCGGCCTACCTTCCAAGAGGTGAAAGATGAAACTTTTCCTTTATCGTCAACTCAGTGAATGTCTTTAAACTTTCGAAAACTGTAACAAAGAATAAGTTAAAAAACTTATTTTCATTGGACCCACAGAAAAGTCAAAGTTGTCCATAGAAATGCCCGTCTAAATCAGAAATCTACAGCACAAAGGCAGTGGCCTTTCGGGACATAAAAATGAAATCAGACTTTACTCAGACGAATTGCCCTTGGTCACGGACATCTTGCTATCAGTCACTACAAAGATGTTTTCTCTCGTGCCATGGCTTGCCTGACTTGCTTCTTCTGCTGGATGGCTTCTGGTTGCTGGTCAGGATCGACAGCCAGCATGTCCTGGAGCAGTGTCCTTAGCTCCGTGCTTATGGCTCTATTTACTTTCAGGGGGATGTGGAACTGCAGCCAGGGGTTCTCATGCAGGGCCTCTCCAACAGGTCCTGACAGACATATGCTCCTGTATCGGAAACACACTTTAGTTCAATTCTAAAATATTTCTCGTAGGACTGAAGGAACCTTTGCCTGTTAAGAGTTAACAATTAGGTCCTCAAGAACTGTTTTACGGTTTTCTACACTCCTGGCTGGCCAAGGTCTCTTTAAGGTCTCTTAAGTGGAGGTGTAACTCATGTATCCTACATGTGATTTAGCAACATGAAAGGGAATAGCTTCTTATCGGATTATGGTCTTGGTTAACTGCCTAAGGCTGACCTAAGTGCCTAACTTTCTGACTTTGTTTATACCTTATATGTTAAGAAGCTTCTTCTGACCAATCAGAAATGTATGCTTTATGTATGAACATTTTGCTCATCAAAGTGAGTGAGAGACAAGGTTAACAGAAATTAGCCACGGCAGTAAATGACAGCATATTTTTGGGTTCTTAAATGGTCTCTACCTGGCACACCTGCAGTGCAAACTGACACACACTGTTTAGAGAAACAGCTACTCTATTACTAATATTAATTAAACATTTCTTATTCTATGGAACAAAAACAAACAGTAAAACTAAAACACAGATCTCTTAGCTTCCTATTTCATGAACCAGATGACTGAATGACCAAGCCTAACTAGTAGCCAGAACCCCAGTTAACCCTCCGTAACACAAAGTTTAACCACACGACAGGAACTCTTTCAAACTGAGTGAAAATCATGAATGGATCCATAACTTTACATCAATTTACTATGTTGTGTCAATACCTGCATTTACATTTAGAACGAATGATGTCATAGAACCAGCATCACACCAGTTCCAGGTGTCTCCAAGGAGACAACAGAACTTCAGTTGTGTTTGCTAAAATACACACTTTGAAACATACTGTAACACTTAGTTAACATGTCTGGTTTAGTTGAAGAATCGGCTAAGGTAAGTTTCAGGGTTTAATGGTGGGATGGCACCTGTGCTTTTTTCCCCCAACCGCTAGAATATGATTCGCACCAAACCCAAAAGAAATACTGCACAGTTCAGGAACTTCATCAACCTAGCAACTGTAAAATAAGCTTACAAACAACTGAATTGAAATGCCAAAAAGTTCAGAGAAAGGCACAAACTATGTTTACTTGGGGTTTACAAAATTAAAGCTAACTAAAACTGTAATGATAAACAATCATGCTGCCAATGGACAGAGAAATATCATGTTTTTTGAATAATGTATTATTTGTTATATAGGAACCCAGTATAAGGGAATCCCTTGCGATCCTGTCTGCAGAGATAAAGGTAAGTATTTTTTTCTCTTTAGCTCTGTCACTCCAAGAAATATAATGAACATAAATATATTTGCCAATCTTTTCATAGTAATCCAAACAACTCTGCGTGCATCTGACATTTGTAATATTTATCTACCGCAGTATAACTCTTCTGGCAAGGCGATTGGTATTGTACCTTGAAAGAAAACTGATTGGAAATGTCATGTACTCTATGTTTCTATTGATGTCAAGTGGCAAATGTTGACTGGTGATGTTATGTGAATCTTAGGAAATGGTCATTTTTCAATCGAGTCTATGTTTCTCAGAATTTGAGACAGAGAGGTCAATCTCTGCAATCCGAGCTGAGGACATTTCTTGGAATGGAAAGGTAAGAGCAACGTGTTCTTTGATATTCTCTTAAGACTCTTCGCCAGATTTTACGATGAAAAATGTAAATAATAATAACAAACATTATTTTATATAGTGCCTTGAAAGGTGGCTTCTTTACAGAATGACAAAACCAAATACAATAAATAATACACAAGATATGCATGATGACAATACACAGTTAGAGGAGACAGTAGATGGTCATCCTGGTCAGTGTATCCTGAAGGTAGTTTTCCAATTTTTTGGAACGGGGTAAAAGAGGCCACCTCTATTAGAATCTTTTTCCTAACCAAAAATGTAACAAAGTATAATAATAATATTAAAAATAATAATAATAATAAACTTTATTTATAGAGCACCTTTCATACAAATAGTGCTTTGGTGCTTTAAAAAGCAAGCGTAAAAATAAAATATTAAAATTGAGAGATATACTTTCAGTTGTCAAGGAAAATACAGCAATACAGTAAAGCAACATACATGTCAATTAAATAAATAAAAATTAGGAAAGTCGTAATAAAATAAGAACAATTAAAGAGAACTAAAAAAAGAAACAGAAATAGAAAGAACAAAGAACCACTTTAACTAAAAGCAACATTTTCAATTGTTTTTTAAAACAATGTACCGAGCTTGACTGCCTAATAAAAAGTGGAAGTGAGTTTCATAATTTAGAAGCATAAAAACAAAAAGCAGCCTCTCCACTCTTTCTGCATTTCACATGTGGTATTTGCAGTAGGCCAGTATGTGCAGATCTCAGGTCACGTATAGGACCATATGAAGACAGACATTCAGTAAGGTACAGACGTGCTAGGTCGCTTAAAGCTTTAAAAACAAGTAAAAGAACTTTCAAATTTATCCTAGATAATACAGGTGACCAGTGAAGTTTTTTCAAAACAGGAATGATATTCTCTTTCTTGTATTTGTTAGGATCTGTGCTACTGCATTTCGAACAAGTAGTAAGGGATTTATTGTTTTCTTGGGAAGCCCACAAAACAGAGCATTATAATCATATCCACATCAATGTGAGCAATGGAGAAGTCAAATTAACGTGTCTAAATATCATCTAGTTCTATCCCAGGGAAGAGGGCTGTTGCCTACACAGACGACAAGACACAAAACGCTCAACTGTGCAAAACACGCATAAGGACATCAGTCAGGAGGAACAAGGTAAAGTGTTTTTACTTCTTCACCATGGTCATGTAGTTTCACTCCAAGCACTGTCTTATGAAATAACTGTGGAAACGACCTCCCCAACATTTTGGGTTGTTGCATTTTGCTTCAATGAATTTTAACCTTTTCTTTTAGACATTAAGAGGAAGGACACATTCACCCTTGGTAGAGATTCAGTTGTTCTACGAGATGTCAAGGTGAGAATTAACCACTTCAGGCATAAGTCAATCCACATGACCGGAAATGGGGCAATGAACAGGATATGGGGATTTTGCTAGTTATAAAGTACAATAATCATCATTAAATGATCTAAGACTACTGAAGTATAAGCTGTGTCCCTGACTGATTAATTAGCAAATTCATCTTCGTAGAGTGGAGCTACACTGAATATGGAGTGAGATCATGTAGGGAATGTTGGACTTGTAATAACTAATTGAAGGATAATAATAATCAACGAAAGTGCTTAAAAGTATCAACAAATGCCTTCAAAGTACTTGACACGTACTTTGCTTTCAAAAGTGAAACATAATTAATGCTTACGTAAGATTTCTCTTGACTTCTCAGGAGTATACTAACTCCAAGGACAAGTAACATCACAAACCATTATTTAAGTGCTGATGTTGGAGCTGCAATACTACTACCAAGACAAAAAATGATACAGGTAACACTGCTTTCAGATTTCTAAGAATTGCTAAAATAGTATGTTTACAGAGCATTCAGAGTTGAGAATATGACAAGTTCCTACCATCTCAAACACTGCCAATCTAGAACAAAAAGAAAGTACTTGAACGCCTGCAGTAATCGAACACAAACCAGAACATATCAGTGCATGACAAGGAAATGTAGTCACAAAATGATTCTACCCTTTCAAGTCCCAAAAAGGACCGAGGAACTTACCGGAGGCGATACCTGGATTTCAAACAGAGTACAATGTAGCCACTGTAGGGGAGAAGATCACAGAGAGCTCTTCTCAGATTGCTCAGAGTCAGCCCCAGCACCCTGTCCTGACTGAAGCAGACAAAGTGGTCAAACAGGTAGGTAGAAATGAGTAAGGAACAGAGAGTATGGTTATTCTTGCATTGTTTTGTTCGTCTGTCAAAGAAAAGAGTGCTTCTGACTTTTGTCAATGTTCATCTTTATTTTAGGAGAAGAACAAACGGTGGTATCACACTTTGCTCAAGTGTATGATACCATGTGTGTACAGCAGACATCACCAAAGGAACAGGAGACACCTGAGTAGAGAACAAGAATATGAAAAGACTGATGAAAAAAAGCACCAGGAGAAATCCATTGAATATGCACAATCTCGTCCAGTATTTCAATGAAAAGTTTCAGTGTTGTTTTTAGTGTCGTCGTATTGCATACATTTAAAACAATGTGTCTTGTTTAATGAACAATTTCATTTACTTTAGTAAAAAGTGTTGTTTACTGTAGTCCTAGCATGGATGCAATTGTTAGAAAAAACGTGAATGAAAAACTGAATGTTTCATACAATATGGGTTTGTGTTAACCCACACACCTAAGTGAAATGTTTGATTACGTTTACAAGACATAACACATAGTTCAGTTGAGTGTGAAAGGGAACAACAGAGAAAGTCACAAACAAAACATTTGTGAAGGACTTGATGAATGTTTTTTCTTTAGAAATGACAAAAAATAAAGAATTTTTCAACAAGATGTCTTTCTATAGCGAGTTTCATTTGAGATAGTCTTTTCTTAGAAGTGCAAGAGTGGTATTCCCTACAACTTATTCCCCAATTTGATCATTCTCAGAAATTAGGAGACGGAAACCACACCTACTGTAATATTAGACCTTGTAACAAGGCAACTAGGTTTCAATGGCTTAAAAGGTGCAGAAAGAGGCTCATGTATAATGACCTCCAGTGTCCCAGAGGTTTCCCAAATCATTTCTTAGAGTATGGAAAAAGAGGAAATAAAGTGTCTACAGAAAGAGTATTCCCCCTTGAACTTTGTTCAGTTTGTTGCGCCAGTGCCAGAGTTTCATGCAATTAAATGAGGACCTCTTTCTCACACCACATATGTTATACTTTCAATGGGAAAAAAGGAAATATTACAATTGTATACATTTTCACCCACATGTTAATATTTGGTAGAAGCCCTTTTCACAGCAATTTCAGCTGTGAGTCTGTTGGTAATGGGCTCCACCACCTCTGCACCAACAAGATTTGATAATATTTGAGAATTTCAGAAGTCTGTCTGGTTTAGCTGAAGAATCAGCTAAGGTAAGTTTCAGGAAGAGCATCTGATTTCTTTCAATAAAGCAGAACAGAGAAAAAACACACAATACAAAATCATGAGAATTTGTATCCATATGACACTTTGACTCGAATACTTTTATCAGACCTACACAGAGTATATACTGTACACACTTTTTCAGCCCAGGTTTATACATTTGGAACTGCCATTTGTAGGTGTTTTTGTGTCTTAGCTCAACACTGTGAAACCTGTAGTTACAAACATGGAGGATGAAGACATGAAGACATATATTGTACCTCTGACCGGCCTACCTTCCAAGAGGTGAAAAATGAAACTTTTCCTTTATCGTCAACTCAGTGAATGTCTTTAAACTTTCGAAAACTGTAACAAAGAATAAGTTAAAAAACTTATTTTCATTGGACCCACAGAAAAGTCAAAGTTGTCTATAGAAATGCCCGTCTAAATCAGAAATCTACAGCACAAAGGCAGTGGCCTTTCGGGACATAAAAATGAAATCAGACTTTACTCAGACGAATTGCCCTTGGTCACGGACATCTTGCTATCAGTCACTACAAAGATGTTTTCTCTCGTGCCATGGCTTGCCTGACTTGCTTCTTCTGCTGGATGGCTTCTGGTTGCTGGTCAGGATCGACAGCCAGCATGTCCTGGAGCAGTGTCCTTAGCTCCGTGCTTATGGCTCTATTTACTTTCAGGGGGATGTGGAACTGCAGCCAGGGGTTCTCATGCAGGGCCTCTCCAACAGGTCCTGACAGACATATGCTCCTGTATCGGAAACACACTTTAGTTCAATTCTAAAATATTTCTCGTAGGACTGAAGGAACCTTTGCCTGTTAAGAGTTAACAATTAGGTCCTCAAGAACTGTTTTACGGTTTTCTACACTCCTGGCTGGCCAAGGTCTCTTTAAGGTCTCTTAAGTGGAGGTGTAACTCATGTATCCTACATGTGATTTAGCAACATGAAAGGGAATAGCTTCTTATCGGATTATGGTCTTGGTTAACTGCCTAAGGCTGACCTAAGTGCCTAACTTTCTGACTTTGTTTATACCTTATATGTTAAGAAGCTTCTTCTGACCAATCAGAAATGTATGCTTTATGTATGAACATTTTGCTCATCAAAGTGAGTGAGAGACAAGGTTAACAGAAATTAGCCACGGCAGTAAATGACAGCATATTTTTGGGTTCTTAAATGGTCTCTACCTGGCACACCTGCAGTGCAAACTGACACACACTGTTTAGAGAAACAGCTACTCTATTACTAATATTAATGAAACATTTCTTATTCTATGGAACAAAAACAAACAGTAAAACTAAAACACAGATCTCTTAGCTTCCTATTTCATGAACCAGATGACTGAATGACCAAGCCTAACTAGTAGCCAGAACCCCAGTTAACCCTCCGTAACACAAAGTTTAACCACACGACAGGAACTCTTTCAAACTGAGTGAAAATCATGAATGGATCCATAACTTTACATCAATTTACTATGTTGTGTCAATACCTGCATTTACATTTAGAACGAATGATGTCATAGAACCAGCATCACACCAGTTCCAGGTGTCTCCAAGGAGACAACAGAACTTCAGTTGTGTTTGCTAAAATACACACTTTGAAACATACTGTAACACTTAGTTAACATGTCTGGTTTAGTTGAAGAATCGGCTAAGGTAAGTTTCAGGGTTTAATGGTGGGATGGCACCTGTGCTTTTTTCCCCCAACCGCTAGAATATGATTCGCACCAAACCCAAAAGAAATACTGCACAGTTCAGGAACTTCATCAACCTAGCAACTGTAAAATAAGCTTACAAACAACTGAATTGAAATGCCAAAAAGTTCAGAGAAAGGCACAAACTATGTTTACTTGGGGTTTACAAAATTAAAGCTAACTAAAACTGTAATGATAAACAATCATGCTGCCAATGGACAGAGAAATATCATGTTTATTGAATAATGTATTATTTGTTATATAGGAACCCAGTATAAGGGAATCCCTTGCGATCCTGTCTGCAGAGATAAAGGTAAGTATTTTTTTCTCTTTAGCTCTGTCACTCCAAGAAATATAATGAACATAAATATATTTGCCAATCTTTTCATAGTAATCCAAACAACTCTGCGTGCATCTGACATTTGTAATATTTATCTACCGCAGAATAACTCTTCTGGCAAGGCGATTGGTATTGTACCTTGAAAGAAAACTGATTGGAAATGTCATGTACTCTATGGTCTCTATTGATGTCAAGTGGCAAATGTTGACTGGTGATGTTATGTGAATCTTAGGATATGGTCATTTTTCAATCGAGTCTATGTTTCTCAGAATTTGAGACAGAGAGGTCAATCTCTGCAATCCGAGCTGAGGGTATTTCTTGGAATGGAAAGGTAAGAGCAACGTGTTCTTTGATATTCTCTTAAGACTCTTCGCCAGATTTTACGATGAAAAATGTAAATAATAATAACAAACATTATTTTATATAGTGCCTTGAAAGGTGGCTTCTTTACAGAATGACAAAACCAACTACAATAAATAATACACAAGATATGCATGATGACAATACACAGTTAGAGGAGACAGTAGATGGTCATCCTGGTCAGTGTATCCTGAAGGTAGTTTTCCAATTTTTTGGAACGGGGTAAAAGAGGCTACCTCTATTAGAATCTTTGTCCTAACCAAAAATGTAACAAAGTATAATAATAATATTAAAAATAATAATAATAATAAACTTTATTTATAGAGCACCTTTCATACAAATAGTGCTTTGGTGCTTTAAAAAGCAAGCGTAAAAATAAAATATTAAAATTGAGAGATATACTTTCAGTTGTCAAGGAAAATACAGCAATACAGTAAAGCAACATACATGTCAATTAAATAAATAAAAATTAGGAAAGTCATTATAAAATAAGAACAATTAAAGAGAACTAAAAAAAGAAACAGAAATAGAAAGAACAAAGAACCACTTTAACTAAAAGCAACATTTTCAAATGTTTTTTAAAACAATGTACCGAGCTTGACTGCCTAATAAAAAGTGGAAGTGAGTTTCATAATTTAGAAGCATAAAAACAAAAAGCAGCCTCTCCACTCTTTCTGCATTTCACATGTGGTATTTGCAGTAGGCCAGTATGTGCAGATCTCAGGTCACGTATAGGAACATATGAAGACAGACATTCAGTAAGGTACAGACGTGCTAGGTCGCTTAAAGCTTTAAAAACAAGTAAAAGAACTTTCAAATTTATCCTAGATAATACAGGTGACCAGTGAAGTTTTTTCAAAACAGGAATGATATTCTCTTTCTTGTATTTGTTAGGATCTGTGCTACTGCATTTCGAACAAGTAGTAAGGGATTTATTGTTTTCTTGGGAAGCCCACAAAACAGAGCATTATAATCATATCCACATCAATGTGAGCAATGGAGAAGTCAAATTAACGTGTCTAAATATCATCTAGTTCTATCCCAGGGAAGAGGGCTGTTGCCTACACAGACGACAAGACACAAAACGCTCAACTGTGCAAAACACGCATAAGGACATCAGTCAGGAGGAACAAGGTAAAGTGTTTTTACTTCTTCACCATGGTCATGTAGTTTCACTCCAAGCACTGTCTTATGAAATAACTGTGGAAACGACCTCCCCAACATTTTGGGTTGTTGCATTTTGCTTCAATGAATTTTAACCTTTTCTTTTAGACATTAAGAGGAAGGACACATTCACCCTTGGTAGAGATTCAGTTGTTCTACGAGATGTCAAGGTGAGAATTAACCACTTCAGGCATAAGTCAATCCACATGACCGGAAATGGGGCAATGAACAGGATATGGGGATTTTGCTAGTTATAAAGTACAATAATCATCATTAAATGATCTAAGACTACTGAAGTATAAGCTGTGTCCCTGACTGATTAATTAGCAAATTCATCTTCGTAGAGTGGAGCTACACTGAATATGGAGTGAGATCATGTAGGGAATGTTGGACTTGTAATAACTAATTGAAGGATAATAATAATCAACGAAAGTGCTTAAAAGTATCAACAAATGCCTTCAAAGTACTTGACACGTACTTTGCTTTCAAAAGTGAAACATAATTAATGCTTACGTAAGATTTCTCTTGACTTCTCAGGAGTATACTAACTCCAAGGACAAGTAACATCACAAACCATTATTTAAGTGCTGATGTTGGAGCTGCAATACTACTACCAAGACAAAAAATGATACAGGTAACACTGCTTTCAGATTTCTAAGAATTGCTAAAATAGTATGTTTACAGAGCATTCAGAGTTGAGAATATGACAAGTTCCTACCATCTCAAACACTGCCAATCTAGAACAAAAAGAAAGTACTTGAACGCCTGCAGTAATCGAACACAAACCAGAACATATCAGTGCATGACAAGGAAATGTAGTCACAAAATGATTCTACCCTTTCAAGTCCCAAAAAGGACCGAGGAACCTACCGGAGGCGATACCTGGATTTCAAACAGAGTACAATGTAGCCACTGTAGGGGAGAAGATCACAGAGAGCTCTTCTCAGATTGCTCAGAGTCAGCCCCAGCACCCTGTCCTGACTGAAGCAGACAAAGTGGTCAAACAGGTAGGTAGAAATGAGTTAGGAACAGAGAGTATGGTTATTCTTGCATTGTTTTGTTCGTCTGTCAAAGAAAAGAGTGCTTCTGACTTTTGTCAATGTTCATCTTTATTTTAGGAGAAGAACAAACGGTGGTATCACACTTTGCTCAAGTGTATGATACCATGTGTGTACAGCAGACATCACCAAAGGAACAGGAGACACCTGAGTAGAGAACAAGAATATGAAAAGACTGATGAAAAAAAGCACCAGGAGAAATCCATTGAATATGCACAATCTCGTCCAGTATTTCAATGAAAAGTTTCAGTGTTGTTTTTAGTGTCGTCGTATTGCATACATTTAAAACAATGTGTCTTGTTTATTGAACAATTTCATTTACTTTAGTAAAAAGTGTTGTTTACTGTAGTCCTAGCATGGATGCAATTGTTAGAAAAAACGTGAATGAAAAACTGAATGTTTCATACAATATGGGTTTGTGTTAACCCACACACCTAAGTGAAATGTTTGATTACGTTTACAAGACATAACACATAGTTCAGTTGAGTGTGAAAGGGAACAACAGAGAAAGTCACAAACAAAACATTTGTGAAGGACTTGATGAATGTTTTTTCTTTAGAAATGACAAAAAATAAAGAATTTTTCAACAAGATGTCTTTCTATAGCGAGTTTCATTTGAGATAGTCTTTTCTTAGAAGTGCAAGAGTGGTATTCCCTACAACTTATTCCCCAATTTGATCATTCTCAGAAATTAGGAGACGGAAACCACACCTACTGTAATATTAGACCTTGTAACAAGGCAACTAGGTTTCAATGGCTTAAAAGGTGCAGAAAGAGGCTCATGTATAATGACCTCCAGTGTCCCAGAGGTTTCCCAAATCATTTCTTAGAGTATGGAAAAAGAGGAAATAAAGTGTCTACAGAAAGCGTATACCCCCTTGAACTTTGTTCAGTTTGTTGCGCCAGTGCCAGAGTTTCATGCAATTAAATGAGGACCTCTTTCTCACACCACATATGTTATACTTTCAATGGGAAAAAAGGAAATATTACAATTGTATACATTTTCACCCACATGTTAATATTTGGTAGAAGCCCTTTTCACAGCAATTTCAGCTGTGAGTCTGTTGGTAATGGGCTCCACCACCTCTGCACCAACAAGATTTGATAATATTTGAGAATTTCAGAAGTCTGTCTGGTTTAGCTGAAGAATCAGCTAAGGTAAGTTTCAGGAAGAGCATCTGATTTCTTTCAATAAAGCAGAACAGAGAAAAAACACACAATACAAAATCATGAGAATTTGTATCCATATGACACTTTGACTCGAATACTTTTATCAGACCTACACAGAGTATATACTGTACACACTTTTTCAGCCCAGGTTTATACATTTGGAACTGCCATTTGTAGGTGTTTTTGTGTCTTAGCTCAACACTGTGAAACCTGTAGTTACAAACATGGAGGATGAAGACATGAAGACATATATTGTACCTCTGACCGGCCTACCTTCCAAGAGGTGAAAGATGAAACTTTTCCTTTATCGTCAACTCAGTGAATGTCTTTAAACTTTCGAAAACTGTAACAAAGAATAAGTTAAAAAACTTATTTTCATTGGACCCACAGAAAAGTCAAAGTTGTCCATAGAAATGCCCGTCTAAATCAGAAATCTACAGCACAAAGGCAGTGGCCTTTCGGGACATAAAAATGAAATCAGACTTTACTCAGACGAATTGCCCTTGGTCACGGACATCTTGCTATCAGTCACTACAAAGATGTTTTCTCTCGTGCCATGGCTTGCCTGACTTGCTTCTTCTGCTGGATGGCTTCTGGTCGCTGGTCAGGATCGACAGCCAGCATGTCCTGGAGCAGTGTCCTTAGCTCCGTGCTTATGGCTCTATTTACTTTCAGGGGGATGTGGAACTGCAGCCAGGGGTTCTCATGCAGGGCCTCTCCAACAGGTCCTGACAGACATATGCTCCTGTATCGGAAACACACTTTAGTTCAATTCTAAAATATTTCTCGTAGGACTGAAGGAACCTTTGCCTGTTAAGAGTTAACAATTAGGTCCTCAAGAACTGTTTTACGGTTTTCTACACTCCTGGCTGGCCAAGGTCTCTTTAAGGTCTCTTAAGTGGAGGTGTAACTCATGTATCCTACATGTGATTTAGCAACATGAAAGGGAATAGCTTCTTATCGGATTATGGTCTTGGTTAACTGCCTAAGGCTGACCTAAGTGCCTAACTTTCTGACTTTGTTTATACCTTATATGTTAAGAAGCTTCTTCTGACCAATCAGAAATGTATGCTTTATGTATGAACATTTTGCTCATCAAAGTGAGTGAGAGACAAGGTTAACAGAAATTAGCCACGGCAGTAAATGACAGCATATTTTTGGGTTCTTAAATGGTCTCTACCTGGCACACCTGCAGTGCAAACTGACACACACTGTTTAGAGAAACAGCTACTCTATTACTAATATTAATGAAACATTTCTTATTCTATGGAACAAAAACAAACAGTAAAACTAAAACACAGATCTCTTAGCTTCCTATTTCATGAACCAGATGACTGAATGACCAAGCCTAACTAGTAGCCAGAACCCCAGTTAACCCTCCGTAACACAAAGTTTAACCACACGACAGGAACTCTTTCAAACTGAGTGAAAATCATGAATGGATCCATAACTTTACATCAATTTACTATGTTGTGTCAATACCTGCATTTACATTTAGAACGAATGATGTCATAGAACCAGCATCACACCAGTTCCAGGTGTCTCCAAGGAGACAACAGAACTTCAGTTGTGTTTGCTAAAATACACACTTTGAAACATACTGTAACACTTAGTTAACATGTCTGGTTTAGTTGAAGAATCGGCTAAGGTAAGTTTCAGGGTTTAATGGTGGGATGGCACCTGTGCTTTTTTCCCCCAACCGCTAGAATATGATTCGCACCAAACCCAAAAGAAATACTGCACAGTTCAGGAACTTCATCAACCTAGCAACTGTAAAATAAGCTTACAAACAACTGAATTGAAATGCCAAAAAGTTCAGAGAAAGGCACAAACTATGTTTACTTGGGGTTTCCAAAATTAAAGCTAACTAAAACTGTAATGATAAACAATCATGCTGCCAATGGACAGAGAAATATCATGTTTTTTGAATAATGTATTATTTGTTATATAGGAACCCAGTATAAGGGAATCCCTTGCGATCCTGTCTGCAGAGATAAAGGTAAGTATTTTTTTCTCTTTAGCTCTGTCACTCCAAGAAATATAATGAACATAAATATATTTGCCAATCTTTTCATAGTAATCCAAACAACTCTGCGTGCATCTGACATTTGTAATATTTATCTACCGCAGAATAACTCTTCTGGCAAGGCGATTGGTATTGTACCTTGAAAGAAAACTGATTGGAAATGTCATGTACTCTATGGTCTCTATTGATGTCAAGTGGCAAATGTTGACTGGTGATGTTATGTGAATCTTAGGATATGGTCATTTTTCAATCGAGTCTATGTTTCTCAGAATTTGAGACAGAGAGGTCAATCTCTGCAATCCGAGCTGAGGGTATTTCTTGGAATGGAAAGGTAAGAGCAACGTGTTCTTTGATATTCTCTTAAGACTCTTCGCCAGATTTTACGATGAAAAATGTAAATAATAATAACAAACATTATTTTATATAGTGCCTTGAAAGGTGGCTTCTTTACAGAATGACAAAACCAACTACAATAAATAATACACAAGATATGCATGATGACAATACACAGTTAGAGGAGACAGTAGATGGTCATCCTGGTCAGTGTATCCTGAAGGTAGTTTTCCAATTTTTTGGAACGGGGTAAAAGAGGCCACCTCTATTAGAATCTTTGTCCTAACCAAAAATGTAACAAAGTATAATAATAATATTAAAAATAATAATAATAATAAACTTTATTTATAGAGCACCTTTCATACAAATAGTGCTTTGGTGCTTTAAAAAGCAAGCGTAAAAATAAAATATTAAAATTGAGAGATATACTTTCAGTTGTCAAGGAAAATACAGCAATACAGTAAAGCAACATACATGTCAATTAAATAAATAAAAATTAGGAAAGTCATAATAAAATAAGAACAATTAAAGAGAACTAAAAAAAGAAACAGAAATAGAAAGAACAAAGAACCACTTTAACTAAAAGCAACATTTTCAAATGTTTTTTAAAACAATGTACCGAGCTTGACTGCCTAATAAAAAGTGGAAGTGAGTTTCATAATTTAGAAGCATAAAAACAAAAAGCAGCCTCTCCACTCTTTCTGCATTTCACATGTGGTATTTGCAGTAGGCCAGTATGTGCAGATCTCAGGTCACGTATAGGAACATATGAAGACAGACATTCAGTAAGGTACAGACGTGCTAGGTCGCTTAAACCTTTAAAAACAAGTAAAAGAACTTTCAAATTTATCCTAGATAATACAGGTGACCAGTGAAGTTTTTTCAAAACAGGAATGATATTCTCTTTCTTGTATTTGTTAGGATCTGTGCTACTGCATTTCGAACAAGTAGTAAGGGATTTATTGTTTTCTTGGGAAGCCCACAAAACAGAGCATTATAATCATATCCACATCAATGTGAGCAATGGAGAAGTCAAATTAACGTGTCTAAATATCATCTAGTTCTATCCCAGGGAAGAGGGCTGTTGCCTACACAGACGACAAGACACAAAACGCTCAACTGTGCAAAACACGCATAAGGACATCAGTCAGGAGGAACAAGGTAAAGTGTTTTTACTTCTTCACCATGGTCATGTAGTTTCACTCCAAGCACTGTCTTATGAAATAACTGTGGAAACGACCTCCCCAACATTTTGGGTTGTTGCATTTTGCTTCAATGAATTTTAACCTTTTCTTTTAGACATTAAGAGGAAGGACACATTCACCCTTGGTAGAGATTCAGTTGTTCTACGAGATGTCAAGGTGAGAATTAACCACTTCAGGCATAAGTCAATCCACATGACCGGAAATGGGGCAATGAACAGGATATGGGGATTTTGCTAGTTATAAAGTACAATAATCATCATTAAATGATCTAAGACTACTGAAGTATAAGCTGTGTCCCTGACTGATTAATTAGCAAATTCATCTTCGTAGAGTGGAGCTACACTGAATATGGAGTGAGATCATGTAGGGAATGTTGGACTTGTAATAACTAATTGAAGGATAATAATAATCAACGAAAGTGCTTAAAAGTATCAACAAATGCCTTCAAAGTACTTGACACGTACTTTGCTTTCAAAAGTGAAACATAATTAATGCTTACGTAAGATTTCTCTTGACTTCTCAGGAGTATACTAACTCCAAGGACAAGTAACATCACAAACCATTATTTAAGTGCTGATGTTGGAGCTGCAATACTACTACCAAGACAAAAAATGATACAGGTAACACTGCTTTCAGATTTCTAAGAATTGCTAAAATAGTATGTTTACAGAGCATTCAGAGTTGAGAATATGACAAGTTCCTACCATCTCAAACACTGCCAATCTAGAACAAAAAGAAAGTACTTGAACGCCTGCAGTAATCGAACACAAACCAGAACATATCAGTGCATGACAAGGAAATGTAGTCACAAAATGATTCTACCCTTTCAAGTCCCAAAAAGGACCGAGGAACTTACCGGAGGCGATACCTGGATTTCAAACAGAGTACAATGTAGCCACTGTAGGGGAGAAGATCACAGAGAGCTCTTCTCAGATTGCTCAGAGTCAGCCCCAGCACCCTGTCCTGACTGAAGCAGACAAAGTGGTCAAACAGGTAGGTAGAAATGAGTAAGGAACAGAGAGTATGGTTATTCTTGCATTGTTTTGTTCGTCTGTCAAAGAAAAGAGTGCTTCTGACTTTTGTCAATGTTCATCTTTATTTTAGGAGAAGAACAAACGGTGGTATCACACTTTGCTCAAGTGTATGATACCATGTGTGTACAGCAGACATCACCAAAGGAACAGGAGACACCTGAGTAGAGAACAAGAATATGAAAAGACTGATGAAAAAAAGCACCAGGAGAAATCCATTGAATATGCACAATCTCGTCCAGTATTTCAATGAAAAGTTTCAGTGTTGTTTTTAGTGTCGTCATATTGCATACATTTAAAACAATGTGTCTTGTTTAATGAACAATTTCATTTACTTTAGTAAAAAGTGTTGTTTACTGTAGTCCTAGCATGGATGCAATTGTTAGAAAAAACGTGAATGAAAAACTGAATGTTTCATACAATATGGGTTTGTGTTAACCCACACACCTAAGTGAAATGTTTGATTACGTTTACAAGACATAACACATAGTTCAGTTGAGTGTGAAAGGGAACAACAGAGAAAGTCACAAACAAAACATTTGTGAAGGACTTGATGAATGTTTTTTCTTTAGAAATGACAAAAAATAAAGAATTTTTCAACAAGATGTCTTTCTATAGCGAGTTTCATTTGAGATAGTCTTTTCTTAGAAGTGCAAGAGTGGTATTCCCTACAACTTATTCCCCAATTTGATCATTCTCAGAAATTAGGAGACGGAAACCACACCTACTGTAATATTAGACCTTGTAACAAGGCAACTAGGTTTCAATGGCTTAAAAGGTGCAGAAAGAGGCTCATGTATAATGACCTCCAGTGTCCCACAGGTTTCCCAAATCATTTCTTAGAGTATGGAAAAAGAGGAAATAAAGTGTCTACAGAAAGCGTATACCCCCTTGAACTTTGTTCAGTTTGTTGCGCCAGTGCCAGAGTTTCATGCAATTAAATGAGGACCTCTATCTCACACCACATATGTTATACTTTCAATGGGAAAAAAGGAAATATTACAATTGTATACATTTTCACCCACATGTTAATATTTGGTAGAAGCCCTTTTCACAGCAATTTCAGCTGTGAGTCTGTTGGTAATGGGCTCCACCACCTCTGCACCAACAAGATTTGATAATATTTGAGAATTTCAGAAGTCTGTCTGGTTTAGCTGAAGAATCAGCTAAGGTAAGTTTCAGGAAGAGCATCTGATTTCTTTCGATAAAGCAGAACAGAGAAAAAACACACAATACAAAATCATGAGAATTTGTATCCATATGACACTTTGACTCGAATACTTTTATCAGACCTACACAGAGTATATACTGTACACACTTTTTCAGCCCAGGTTTATACATTTGATACATTTGGAACTGCCATTTGTAGGTGTTTTTGTGTCTTAGCTCAACACTGTGAAACCTGTAGTTACAAACATGGAGGATGAAGACATGAAGACATATATTGTACCTCTGACCGGCCTACCTTCCAAGAGGTGAAAGATGAAACTTTTCCTTTATCGTCAACTCAGTGAATGTCTTTAAACTTTCGAAAACTGTAACAAAGAATAAGTTAAAAAACTTATTTTCATTGGACCCACAGAAAAGTCAAAGTTGTCCATAGAAATGCCCGTCTAAATCAGAAATCTACAGCACAAAGGCAGTGGCCTTTCGGGACATAAAAATGAAATCAGACTTTACTCAGACGAATTGCCCTTGGTCACGGACATCTTGCTATCAGTCACTACAAAGATGTTTTCTCTCGTGCCATGGCTTGCCTGACTTGCTTCTTCTGCTGGATGGCTTCTGGTCGCTGGTCAGGATCGACAGCCAGCATGTCCTGGAGCAGTGTCCTTAGCTCAGTGCTTATGGCTCTATTTACTTTCAGGGGGATGTGGAACTGCAGCCAGGGGTTCTCATCCAGGGCCTCTCCAACAGGCCCTGACAGACATATGCTCCTGTATCGGAAACACACTTTAGTTCAATTCTAAAATATTTCTCATAGGACTGAAGGAACCTTTGCCTGTTAAGAGTTAACAATTAGGTCCTCAAGAACTGTTTTACGGTTTTCTACACTCCTGGCTGGCCAAGGTCTCTTTAAGGTCTCTTAAGTGGAGGTGTAACTCATGTATCCTACATGTGATTTAGCAACATGAAAGGGAATAGCTTCTTATCGGATTATGGTCTTGGTTAACTGCCTAAGGCTGACCTAAGTGCCTAACTTTCTGACTTTCTTTATACCTTATATGTTAAGAAGCTTCTTCTGACCAATCAGAAATGTATGCTTTATGTATGAACATTTTGCTCATCAAAGTGAGTGAGAGACAAGGTTAAGAGAAATTAGCCACGGCAGTAAATGACAGCATATTTTTGGGTTCTTAAATGGTCTCTACCTGGCACACCTGCAGTGCAAACTGACACACACTGTTTAGAGAAACAGCTACTCTATTACTAATATTAATGAAACATTTCTTACTCTATGGAACAAAAACAAACAGTAAAACTAAAACACAGATCTCTTAGCTTCCTATTTCATGAACCAGATGACTGAATGACCAAGCCTAACTAGTAGCCAGAACCCCAGTTAACCCTCCGTAACACAAACTTTAACCACACGACAGGAACTCTTTCAAACTGAGTGAATATCATAAATGGATCCATAACTTTACATCAATTTACTATGTTGTGCCAATACCTGCATTTACATTTAGAACGAATGATGTCATAGAACCAGCATCACACCAGTTCCAGGTGTCTCCAAGGAGACAACAGAACTTCAGTTGTGTTTGCTAAAATACACACTTTGAAACATACTGTAACACTTAATTAACATGTCTGGTTTAGTTGAAGAATCGGCTAAGGTAAGTTTCAGGGTTTAATGGTGGGATGGCACCTGTGCTTTTTTCCCCCAACCGCTAGAAAATGATTCGCACCAAACCCAAAAGAAATACTGCACAGTTCAGGAACTTCATCAACCTAGCAACTGTAAAATAAGCTTACAAACAACTGAATTGAAATGCCAAAAAGTTCAGAGAAAGGCACAAACTATGTTTACTTGGGGTTTACAAAATTAAAGCTAACTAAAACTGTAATGATAAACAATCATGCTGCCAATGGACAGAGAAATATCATGTTTTTTGAATAATGTATTATTTGTTACATAGGAACCCAGTATAAGGGAATCCCTTGCGATCCTGTCTGCAGAGATAAAGGTAAGTATTGTTTTCTCTTTAGCTCTGTCACTCCAAGAAATATAATGAACATAAATATATTTGCCAATCTTTTCATAGTAATCCAAACAACTCTGCGTGTATCTGACATTTGTAATATTTATCTACCGCAGTATAACTCTTCTGGCAAGGCGATTGGTATTGTACCTTGAAAGAAAACTGATTGGAAATGTCATGTACTCTATGGTTTCTATTGATGTCAAGTGGCAAATGTTGACTGGTGATGTTATGTGAATCTTAGGAAATGGTCATTTTTCAATCGAGTCTATGTTTCTCAGAATTTGAGACAGAGAGGTCAATCTCTGCAATCCGAGCTGAGGGCATTTCTTGGAATGGAAAGGTAAGAGCAACGTGTTCTTTGATATTCTCTTAAGACTCTTCGCCAGATTTAACGATGAAAAATGTAAATAATAATAACAAACATTATTTTATATAGTGCCTTGAAAGGTGGCTTCTTTACAGAATGACAAAACCAACTACAATAAATAATACACAAGATATGCATGATGACAATACACAGTTAGAGGAGACAGTAGATGGTCATTGTCAGTGTATTCTGAAGGTAGTTTTCCAATTTTTTGGAACGGGGTAAAAGAGGCCACCTCTACTAGAATCTTTGTCCTAACCAAAAATGTAACAAAGTATAATAATAATATTAAAAATAATAATAATAAACTTTATCTATAGAGCACCTTTCATACAAATAGTGCTTTGGTGCTTTAAAAACCAAGCGTAAAAATAAAATATTAAAATTGAGAGATATACTTTCAGTTGTAAAGGAAAATACAGCAATACAGTAAAGCAACATACATGTCAATTAAATAAATAAAAATTAGGAAAGTCGTAATAAAATAAGAACAATTAAAGAGAACTAAAAAAAGAAACAGAAATAGAAAGAACAAAGAACCACTTTAACTAAAAGCAACATTTTCAAATGTTTTTTAAAACAATGTACCGAGCTTGACTGCCTAATAAAAAGTGGAAGTGAGTTTCATAAGTTAGAAGCATAAAAACAAAAAGCAGCCTCTCCACTCTTTCTGCATTTCACATGTGGTATTTGCAGTAGGCCAGTATGTGCAGATCTCAGGTCACGTATAGGAACATATGAAGACAGACATTCAGTAAGGTACAGACGTGCTAGGTCGCTTAAAGCTTTAAAAACAAGTAAAAGAACTTTCAAATTTATCCTAGATAATACAGGTGACCAGTGAAGTTTTTTCAAAACAGGAATGATATTCTCTTTCTTGTATTTGTTAGGATCTGTGCTACTGCATTTCGAACAAGTAGTAAGGGATTTATTGTTTTCTTGGGAAGCCCACAAAACAGAGCATTATAATCATATCCACATCAATGTGAGCAATGGAGAAGTCAAATTAACGTGTCTAAATATCATCTAGTTCTATCCCAGGGAAGAGGGCTGTTGCCTACACAGACGACAAGACACAAAACGCTCAACTGTGCAAAACACGCATAAGGAAATCAGTCAGGAGGAACAAGGTAAAGTGTTTTTTCTTCTTCACCATGGTCATGTAGTTTCACTCCAAGCACTGTCATATGAAATAACTGTGGAAACGACCTCCCCAACATTTTGGGTTGTTGCATTTTGCTTCAGTGAATTTTAACCTTTTCTTTTAGACATTAAGAGGAAGGACACATTCACCCTTGGTAGAGATTCAGTTGTTCTATGAGATGTCAAGGTGAGAATTAACCACTTCAGGGATAAGTCAATCCACATAACTGAAAAAGGGGCAATGAACAGGATATGGGGATTTTGCTAGTTATAAAGTACAATAATCATCATTACATGATCTAAGACTACTGAAGTATAAGCTGTGTCCCTGACTGATTAATTAGCAAATTCATCTTTGTAGAGTGCAGCTTCTATCTATTCAGTGGCATTTCCTTAAAACAATTGTATTCCCACATTCTGAATATGGAGTGAGATCATGTAGAGAATGTTGGACTTGTAATAACTAATTGAAGGATAATAATAATCAACGAAAGTGCTTAAAAGTATCAACAAATGCCTTCAAAGTACTTGACACGTACTTTGCTTTCAAAAGTGAAACATAATTAATGCTTACGTAAGATTTCTCTTGACTTCTCAGGAGTATACTAAATCCAAGGACAAGTAACATCACAAACCATTATTTAAGTGCTGATGTTGGAGCTGCAATACTACTACCAAGACAAAAAATGATACAGGTAACACTGCTTTCAGATTTCTAAGAATTGCTAAAATAGTATGTTTACAGAGCATTCAGAGTTGAGAATATGACAAGTTCCTACCATCTCAAACACAGCCAATCTAGAACAAAAAGAAAGTACTTGAACGCCTGCAGTAATCGAACACAAACCAGAACATATCAGTGCATGACAAGGAAATGTAGTCACAAAATGATTCTACCCTTTCAAGTCCCAAAAAGGACCGAGGAACTTACCGGAGGCGATACCTGGATTTCAAACAGAGTACAATGTAGCCACTGTAGGGGAGAAGATCACAGAGAGCTCTTCTCAGATTGTTCAGAGTCAGCCCCAGCACCCTGTCCTGACTGAAGCAGACAAAGTGGTCAAACAGGTAGGTAGAAATGAGTAAGGAACAGAGAGTATGGTTATTCTTGCATTGTTTTGTTCGTCTGTCAAAGAAAAGAGTGCTTCTGACTTTTGTCAATGTTCATCTTTATTTTAGGAGAAGAACAAACGGTGGTATCACACTTTGCTCAAGTGTATGATACCATGTGTGTACAGCAGACATCACCAAAGGAACAGGAGACACCTGAGTAGAGAACAAGAATATGAAAAGACTGATGAAAAAAAGCACCAGGAGAAATCCATTGAATATGCACAATCTCGTCCAGTATTTCAATGAAAAGTTTCAGTGTTGTTTTTAGTGTCGTCGTATTGCATACATTTAAAACAATGTGTCTTGTTTAATGAACAATTTCATTTACTTTAGTAAAAAGTGTTGTTTACTGTAGTCCTAGCATGGATGCAATTGTTAGAAAAAACTTGAATGAAAAACTGAATGTTTCATACAATATGGGTTTGTGTTAACCCACACACCTAAGTGAAATGTTTGATTACGTTTACAAGACATAACACATAGTTCAGTTGAGTGTGAAAGGGAACAACAGAGAAAGTCACAAACAAAACATTTGTGAAGGACTTGATGAATGTTTTTTCTTTAGAAATGACAAAAAATAAAGAATTTTTCAACAAGATGTCTTTCTATAGCGAGTTTCATTTGAGATAGTCTTTTCTTAGAAGTGCAAGAGTGGTATTCCCTACAACTTATTCCCCAATTTGATCATTCTCAGAAATTAGGAGACGGAAACCACACCTACTGTAATATTAGACCTTGTAACAAGGCAACTAGGTTTCAATGGCTTAAAAGGTGCAGAAAGAGACTCATGTATAATGACCTCCAGTGTCCCACAGGTTTCCCAAATCATTTCTTAGAGTATGGAAAAAGAGGAAATAAAGTGTCTACAGAAAGCGTATACCCCCTTGAACTTTGTTCAGTTTGTTGCGCCAGTGCCAGAGTTTCATGCAATTAAATGAGGACCTCTTTCTCACACCACATATGTTATACTTTCAATGGGAAAAAAGGAAATATTACAATTGTATACATTTTCACCCACATGTTAATATTTGGTAGAAGCCCTTTTCACAGCAATTTCAGCTGTGAGTCTGTTGGTAATGGGCTCCACCACCTCTGCACCAACAAGATTTGATAATATTTGAGAATTTCAGAAGTCTGTCTGGTTTAGCTGAAGAATCAGCTAAGGTAAGTTTCAGGAAGAGCATCTGATTTCTTTTGATAAAGCAGAACAGAGAAAAAACACACAATACAAAATCATGAGAATTTGTATCCATATGACACTTTGACTCGAATACTTTTATCAGACCTACACAGAGTATATACTGTACACACTTTTTCAGCCCAGGTTTATACATTTGGAACTGCCATTTGTAGGTGTTTTTGTGTCTTAGCTCAACACTGTGAAACCTGTAGTTACAAACATGGAGGATGAAGACATGAAGACATATATTGTACCTCTGACCGGCCTACCTTCCAAGAGGTGAAAGATGAAACTTTTCCTTTATCGTCAACTCAGTGAATGTCTTTAAACTTTCGAAAACTGTAACAAAGAATAAGTTAAAAAACTTATTTTCATTGGACCCACAGAAAAGTCAAAGTTGTCCATAGAAATGCCCGTCTAAATCAGAAATCTACAGCACAAAGGCAGTGGCCTTTCGGGACATAAAAATGAAATCAGACTTTACTCAGACGAATTGCCCTTGGTCACGGACATCTTGCTATCAGTCACTACAAAGATGTTTTCTCTCGTGCCATGGCTTGCCTGACTTGCTTCTTCTGCTGGATGGCTTCTGGTCGCTGGTCAGGATCGACAGCCAGCATGTCCTGGAGC
This sequence comes from Lepisosteus platostomus, assembly GCF_059453375.1. Lineage (NCBI taxonomy): Eukaryota > Metazoa > Chordata > Actinopteri > Semionotiformes > Lepisosteidae > Lepisosteus > Lepisosteus platostomus. The sequence continues at coordinate 13,126,146 of NC_142637.1, forward strand.
AGTGTCCTTAGCTCAGTGCTTATGGCTCTATTTACTTTCAGGGGGATGTGGAACTGCAGCCAGGGGTTCTCATCCAGGGCCTCTCCAACAGGCCCTGACAGACATATGCTCCTGTATCGGAAACACACTTTAGTTCAATTCTAAAATATTTCTCATAGGACTGAAGGAACCTTTGCCTGTTAAGAGTTAACAATTAGGTCCTCAAGAACTGTTTTACGGTTTTCTACACTCCTGGCTGGCCAAGGTCTCTTTAAGGTCTCTTAAGTGGAGGTGTAACTCATGTATCCTACATGTGATTTAGCAACATGAAAGGGAATAGCTTCTTATCGGATTATGGTCTTGGTTAACTGCCTAAGGCTGACCTAAGTGCCTAACTTTCTGACTTTGTTTATACCTTATATGTTAAGAAGCTTCTTCTGACCAATCAGAAATGTATGCTTTATGTATGAACATTTTGCTCATCAAAGTGAGTGAGAGACAAGGTTAACAGAAATTAGCCACGGCAGTAAATGACAGCATATTTTTGGGTTCTTAAATGGTCTCTACCTGGCACACCTGCAGTGCAAACTGACACACACTGTTTAGAGAAACAGCTACTCTATTACTAATATTAATGAAACATTTCTTATTCTATGGAACAAAAACAAACAGTAAAACTAAAACACAGATCTCTTAGCTTCCTATTTCATGAACCAGATGACTGAATGACCAAGCCTAACTAGTAGCCAGAACCCCAGTTAACCCTCCGTAACACAAACTTTAACCACACGACAGGAACTCTTTCAAACTGAGTGAATATCATAAATGGATCCATAACTTTACATCAATTTACTATGTTGTGCCAATACCTGCATTTACATTTAGAACGAATGATGTCATAGAACCAGCATCACACCAGTTCCAGGTGTCTCCAAGGAGACAACAGAACTTCAGTTGTGTTTGCTAAAATACACACTTTGAAACATACTGTAACACTTAGTTAACATGTCTGGTTTAGTTGAAGAATCGGCTAAGGTAAGTTTCAGGGTTTAATGGTGGGATGGCACCTGTGCTTTTTTCCCCCAACCGCTAGAATATGATTCGCACCAAACCCAAAAGAAATACTGCACAGTTCAGGAACTTCATCAACCTAGCAACTGTAAAATAAGCTTACAAACAACTGAATTGAAATGCCAAAAAGTTCAGAGAAAGGCACAAACTATGTTTACTTGGGGTTTACAAAATTAAAGCTAACTAAAACTATAATGATAAACAATCATGCTGCCAATGGACAGAGAAATATCATGTTTTTTGAATAATGTATTATTTGTTACATAGGAACCCAGTATAAGGGAATCCCTTGCGATCCTGTCTGCAGAGATAAAGGTAAGTATTGTTTTCTCTTTAGCTCTGTCACTCCAAGAAATATAATGAACATAAATATATTTGCCAATCTTTTCATAGTAATCCAAACAACTCTGCGTGTATCTGACATTTGTAATATTTATCTACCGCAGTATAACTCTTCTGGCAAGGCGATTGGTATTGTACCTTGAAAGAAAACTGATTGGAAATGTCATGTACTCTATGGTTTCTATTGATGTCAAGTGGCAAATGTTGACTGGTGATGTTATGTGAATCTTAGGAAACGGTCATTTTTCAATCGAGTCTATGTTTCTCAGAATTTGAGACAGAGAGGTCAATCTCTGCAATCCGAGCTGAGGGCATTTCTTGGAATGGAAAGGTAAGAGCAACGTGTTCTTTGATATTCTCTTAAGACTCTTCGCCAGATTTAACGATGAAAAATGTAAATAATAATAACAAACATTATTTTATATAGTGCCTTGAAAGGTGGCCTCTTTACAGAATGACAAAACCAACTACAATAAATAATACACAAGATATGCATGATGACAATACACAGTTAGAGGAGACAGTAGATGGTCATTGTCAGTGTATTCTGAAGGTAGTTTTCCAATTTTTTGGAACGGGGTAAAAGAGGCCACCTCTACTAGAATCTTTGTCCTAACCAAAAATGTAACAAAGTATAATAATAATATTAAAAATGATAATAATAAACTTTATCTATAGAGCACCTTTCATACAAATAGTGCTTTGGTGCTTTAAAAACCAAGCGTAAAAATAAAATATTAAAATTGAGAGATATACTTTCAGTTGTAAAGGAAAATACAGCAATACAGTAAAGCAACATACATGTCAATTAAATAAATAAAAATTAGGAAAGTCGTCATAAAATAAGAACAATTAAAGAGAACTAAAAAAAGAAACAGAAATAGAAAGAACAAAGAACCACTTTAACTAAAAGCAACATTTTCAAATGTTTTTTAAAACAATGTACTGAGCTTGACTGCCTAATAAAAAGTGGAAGTGAGTTTCATAATTTAGAAGCATAAAAACAAAAAGCAGCCTCTCCACTCTTTCTGCATTTCACATGTGGTATTTGCAGTAGGCCAGTATGTGCAGATCTCAGGTCACGTATAGGAACATATGAAGACAGACATTCAGTAAGGTACAGACGTGCTAGGTCGCTTAAAGCTTTAAAAACAAGTAAAAGAACTTTCAAATTTATCCTAGATAATACAGGTGACCAGTGAAGTTTTTTCAAAACAGGAATGATATTCTCTTTCTTGTTTTTGTTAGGATCTGTGCTACTGCATTTCGAACAAGTAGTAAGGGATTTATTGTTTTCTTGGGAAGCCCACAAAACAGAGCATTATAATCATATCCACATCAATGTGAGCAATGGAGAAGTCAAATTAACGTGTCTAAATATCATCTAGTTCTATCCCAGGGAAGAGGGCTGTTGCCTACACAGACGACAAGACACAAAACGCTCAACTGTGCAAAACACGCATAAGGACATCAGTCAGGAGGAACAAGGTAAAGTGTTTTTTCTTCTTCACCATGGTCATGTAGTTTCACTCCAAGCACTGTCATATGAAATAACTGTGGAAACGACCTCCCCAACATTTTGGGTTGTTGCATTTTGCTTCAGTGAATTTTAACCTTTTCTTTTAGACATTAAGAGGAAGGGCACATTCACCCTTGGTAGAGATTCAGTTGTTCTATGAGATGTCAAGGTGAGAATTAACCACTTCAGGGATAAGTCAATCCACATAACTGAAAAAGGGGCAATGAACAGGATATGGGGATTTTGCTAGTTATAAAGTACAATAATCATCATTACATGATCTAAGACTACTGAAGTATAAGCTGTGTCCCTGACTGATTAATTAGCAAATTCATCTTTGTAGAGTGCAGCTTCTATCTATTCAGTGGCATTTCCTTAAAACAATTGTATTCCCACATTCTGAATATGGAGTGAGATCATGTAGAGAATGTTGGACTTGTAATAACTAATTGAAGGATAATAATAATCAACGAAAGTGCTTAAAAGTATCAACAAATGCCTTCAAAGTACTTGACACGTACTTTGCTTTCAAAAGTGAAACATAATTAATGCTTAAGTAAGATTTCTCTTGACTTCTCAGGAGTATACTAACTCCAAGGACAAGTAACATCACAAACCATTATTTAAGTGCTGATGTTGGAGCTGCAATACTACTACCAAGACAAAAAATGATACAGGTAACACTGCTTTCAGATTTCTAAGAATTGCTAAAATAGTATGTTTACAGAGCATTCAGAGTTGAGAATATGACAAGTTCCTACCATCTCAAACACTGCCAATCTAGAACAAAAAGAAAGTACTTGAACGCCTGCAGTAATCGAACACAAACCAGAACATATCAGTGCATGACAAGGAAATGTAGTCACAAAATGATTCTACCCTTTCAAGTCCCAAAAAGGACCGAGGAACTTACCGGAGGCGATACCTGGATTTCAAACAGAGTACAATGTAGCCACTGTAGGGGAGAAGATCACAGAGAGCTCTTCTCAGATTGCTCAGAGTCAGCCCCAGCACCCTGTCCTGACTGAAGCAGACAAAGTGGTCAAACAGGTAGGTAGAAATGAGTAAGGAACAGAGAGTATGGTTATTCTTGCATTGTTTTGTTCGTCTGTCAAAGAAAAGAGTGCTTCTGACTTTTGTCAATGTTCATCTTTATTTTAGGAGAAGAACAAACGGTGGTATCACACTTTGCTCAAGTGTATGATACCATGTGTGTACAGCAGACATCACCAAAGGAACAAGAGACACCTGAGTAGAGAACAAGAATATGAAAAGACTGATGAAAAAAAGCACCAGGAGAAATCCATTGAATATGCACAATCTCGTCCAGTATTTCAATGAAAAGTTTCAGTGTTGTTTTTAGTGTCGTCGTATTGCATACATTTAAAACAATGTGTCTTGTTTAATGAACAATTTCATTTACTTTAGTAAAAAGTGTTGTTTACTGTAGTCCTAGCATGGATGCAATTGTTAGAAAAAACTTGAATGAAAAACTGAATGTTTCATACAATATGGGTTTGTGTTAACCCACACACCTAAGTGAAATGTTTGATTACGTTTACAAGACATAACACATAGTTCAGTTGAGTGTGAAAGGGAACAACAGAGAAAGTCACAAACTAAACATTTGTGAAGGACTTGATGAATGTTTTTTCTTTAGAAATGACAAAAAATAAAGAATTTTTCAACAAGATGTCTTTCTATAGCGAGTTTCATTTGAGATAGTCTTTTCTTAGAAGTGCAAGAGTGGTATTCCCTACAACTTATTCCCCAATTTGATCATTCTCAGAAATTAGGAGACGGAAACCACACCTACTGTAATATTAGACCTTGTAACAAGGCAACTAGGTTTCAATGGCTTAAAAGGTGCAGAAAGAGGCTCATGTATAATGACCTCCAGTGTCCCACAGGTTTCCCAAATCATTTCTTAGAGTATGGAAAAAGAGGAAATAAAGTGTCTACAGAAAGCGTATACCCCCTTGAACTTTGTTCAGTTTGTTGCGCCAGTGCCAGAGTTTCATGCAATTAAATGAGGACCTCTATCTCACACCACATATGTTATATTTTCAATGGGAAAAAAGGAAATATTACAATTGTATACATTTTCACCCACATGTTAATATTTGGTAGAAGCCCTTTTCACAGCAATTTCAGCTGTGAGTCTGTTGGTAATGGGCTCCACCACCTCTGCACCAACAAGATTTGATAATATTTGAGAATTTCAGAAGTCTGTCTGGTTTAGCTGAAGAATCAGCTAAGGTAAGTTTCAGGAAGAGCATCTGATTTCTTTTGATAAAGCAGAACAGAGAAAAAACACACAATACAAAATCATGAGAATTTGTATCCATATGACACTTTGACTCGAATACTTTTATCAGACCTACACAGAGTATATACTGTACACACTTTTTCAGCCCAGGTTTATACATTTGGAACTGCCATTTGTAGGTGTTTTTGTGTCTTAGCTCAACACTGTGAAACCTGTAGTTACAAACATGGAGGATGAAGACATGAAGACATATATTGTACCTCTGACCGGCCTACCTTCCAAGAGGTGAAAGATGAAACTTTTCCTTTATCGTCAACTCAGTGAATGTCTTTAAACTTTCGAAAACTGTAACAAAGAATAAGTTAAAAAACTTATTTTCATTGGACCCACAGAAAAGTCAAAGTTGTCCATAGAAATGCCCGTCTAAATCAGAAATCTACAGCACAAAGGCAGTGGCCTTTCGGGACATAAAAATGAAATCAGACTTTACTCAGACGAATTGCCCTTGGTCACGGACATCTTGCTATCAGTCACTACAAAGATGTTTTCTCTCGTGCCATGGCTTGCCTGACTTGCTTCTTCTGCTGGATGGCTTCTGGTCGCTGGTCAGGATCGACAGCCAGCATGTCCTGGAGCAGTGTCCTTAGCTCAGTGCTTATGGCTCTATTTACTTTCAGGGGGATGTGGAACTGCAGCCAGGGGTTCTCATCCAGGGCCTCTCCAACAGGCCCTGACAGACATATGCTCCTGTATCGGAAACACACTTTAGTTCAATTCTAAAATATTTCTCATAGGACTGAAGGAACCTTTGCCTGTTAAGAGTTAACAATTAGGTCCTCAAGAACTGTTTTACGGTTTTCTACACTCCTGGCTGGCCAAGGTCTCTTTAAGGTCTCTTAAGTGGAGGTGTAACTCATGTATCCTACATGTGATTTAGCAACATGAAAGGGAAAAGCTTCTTATCGGATTATGGTCTTGGTTAACTGCCTAAGGCTGACCTAAGTGCCTAACTTTCTGACTTTCTTTATACCTTATATGTTAAGAAGCTTCTTCTGACCAATCAGAAATGTATGCTTTATGTATGAACATTTTGCTCATCAAAGTGAGTGAGAGACAAGGTTAACAGAAATTAGCCACGGCAGTAAATGACAGCATATTTTTGGGTTCTTAAATGGTCTCTACCTGGCACACCTGCAGTGCAAACTGACACACACTGTTTAGAGAAACAGCTACTCTATTACTAATATTAATGAAACATTTCTTACTCTATGGAACAAAAACAAACAGTAAAACTAAAACACAGATCTCTTAGCTTCCTATTTCATGAACCAGATGACTGAATGACCAAGCCTAACTAGTAGCCAGAACCCCAGTTAACCCTCCGTAACACAAACTTTAACCACACGACAGGAACTCTTTCAAACTGAGTGAATATCATAAATGGATCCATAACTTTACATCAATTTACTATGTTGTGCCAATACCTGCATTTACATTTAGAACGAATGATGTCATAGAACCAGCATCACACCAGTTCCAGGTGTCTCCAAGGAGACAACAGAACTTCAGTTGTGTTTGCTAAAATACACACTTTGAAACATACTGTAACACTTAGTTAACATGTCTGGTTTAGTTGAAGAATCGGCTAAGGTAAGTTTCAGGGTTTAATGGTGGGATGGCACCTGTGCTTTTTTCCCCCAACCGCTAGAATATGATTCGCACCAAACCCAAAAGAAATACTGCACAGTTCAGGAACTTCATCAACCTAGCAACTGTAAAATAAGCTTACAAACAACTGAATTGAAATGCCAAAAAGTTCAGAGAAAGGCACAAACTATGTTTACTTGGGGTTTACAAAATTAAAGCTAACTAAAACTGTAATGATAAACAATCATGCTGCCAATGGACAGAGAAATATCATGTTTTTTGAATAATGTATTATTTGTTACATAGGAACCCAGTATAAGGGAATCCCTTGCGATCCTGTCTGCAGAGATAAAGGTAAGTATTGTTTTCTCTTTAGCTCTGTCACTCCAAGAAATATAATGAACATAAATATATTTGCCAATCTTTTCATAGTAATCCAAACAACTCTGCGTGTATCTGACATTTGTAATATTTATCTACCGCAGTATAACTCTTCTGGCAAGGCGATTGGTATTGTACCTTGAAAGAAAACTGATTGGAAATGTCATGTACTCTATGGTTTCTATTGATGTCAAGTGGCAAATGTTGACTGGTGATGTTATGTGAATCTTAGGAAATGGTCATTTTTCAATCGAGTCTATGTTTCTCAGAATTTGAGACAGAGAGGTCAATCTCTGCAATCCGAGCTGAGGGCATTTCTTGGAATGGAAAGGTAAGAGCAACGTGTTCTTTGATATTCTCTTAAGACTCTTCGCCAGATTTAACGATGAAAAATGTAAATAATAATAACAAACATTATTTTATATAGTGCCTTGAAAGGTGGCTTCTTTACAGAATGACAAAACCAACTACAATAAATAATACACAAGATATGCATGATAACAATACACAGTTAGAGGAGACAGTAGATGGTCATTGTCAGTGTATTCTGAAGGTAGTTTTCCAATTTTTTGGAACGGGGTAAAAGAGGCCACCTCTACTAGAATCTTTGTCCTAACCAAAAATGTAACAAAGTATAATAATAATATTAAAAATAATAATAATAAACTTTATCTATAGAGCACCTTTCATACAAATAGTGCTTTGGTGCTTTAAAAACCAAGCGTAAAAATAAAATATTAAAATTGAGAGATATACTTTCAGTTGTAAAGGAAAATACAGCAATACAGTAAAGCAACATACATGTCAATTAAATAAATAAAAATTAGGAAAGTCGTCATAAAATAAGAACAATTAAAGAGAACTAAAAAAAGAAACAGAAATAGAAAGAACAAAGAACCACTTTAACTAAAAGCAACATTTTCAAATGTTTTTTAAAACAATGTACCGAGCTTGACTACCTAATAAAAAGTGGAAGTGAGTTTCATAATTTAGAAGCATAAAAACAAAAAGCAGCCTCTCCACTCTTTCTGCATTTCACATGTGGTATTTGCAGTAGGCCAGTATGTGCATATCTCAGGTCACGTATAGGAACATATGAAGACAGACATTCAGTAAGGTACAGACGTGCTAGGTCGCTTAAAGCTTTAAAAACAAGTAAAAGAACTTTCAAATTTATCCTAGATAATACAGGTGACCAGTGAAGTTTTTTCAAAACAGGAATGATATTCTCTTTCTTGTATTTGTTAGGATCTGTGCTACTGCATTTCGAACAAGTAGTAAGGGATTTATTGTTTTCTTGGGAAGCCCACAAAACAGAGCATTATAATCATATCCACATCAATGTGAGCAATGGAGAAGTCAAATTAACGTGTCTAAATATCATCTAGTTCTATCCCAGGGAAGAGGGCTGTTGCCTACACAGACGACAAGACACAAAACGCTCAACTGTGCAAAACACGCATAAGGACATCAGTCAGGAGGAACAAGATAAAGTGTTTTTTCTTCTTCACCATGGTCATGTAGTTTCACTCCAAGCACTGTCATATGAAATAACTGTGGAAACGACCTCCCCAACATTTTGGGTTGTTGCATTTTGCTTCAGTGAATTTTAACCTTTTCTTTTAGACATTAAGAGGAAGGACACATTCACCCTTGGTAGAGATTCAGTTGTTCTATGAGATGTCAAGGTGAGAATTAACCACTTCAGGGATAAGTCAATCCACATAACTGAAAAAGGGGCAATGAACAGGATATGGGGATTTTGCTAGTTATAAAGTACAATAATCATCATTACATGATCTAAGACTACTGAAGTATAAGCTGTGTCCCTGACTGATTAATTAGCAAATTCATCTTTGTAGAGTGCAGCTTCTATCTATTCAGTGGCATTTCCTTAAAACAATTGTATTCCCACATTCTGAATATGGAGTGAGATCATGTAGAGAATGTTGGACTTGTAATAACTAATTGAAGGATAATAATAATCAACGAAAGTGCTTAAAAGTATCAACAAATGCCTTCAAAGTACTTGACACGTACTTTGCTTTCAAAAGTGAAACATAATTAATGCTTACGTAAGATTTCTCTTGACTTCTCAGGAGTATACTAACTCCAAGGACAAGTAACATCACAAACCATTATTTAAGTGCTGATGTTGGAGCTGCAATACTACTACCAAGACAAAAAATGATACAGGTAACACTGCTTTCAGATTTCTAAGAATTGCTAAAATAGTATGTTTACAGAGCATTCAGAGTTGAGAATATGACAAGTTCCTACCATCTCAAACACTGCCAATCTAGAACAAAAAGAAAGTACTTGAACGCCTGCAGTAATCGAACACAAACCAGAACATATCAGTGCATGACAAGGAAATGTAGTCACAAAATGATTCTACCCTTTCAAGTCCCAAAAAGGACCGAGGAACTTACCGGAGGCGATACCTGGATTTCAAACAGAGTACAATGTAGCCACTGTAGGGGAGAAGATCACAGAGAGCTCTTCTCAGATTGCTCAGAGTCAGCCCCAGCACCCTGTCCTGACTGAAGCAGACAAAGTGGTCAAACAGGTAGGTAGAAATGAGTAAGGAACAGAGAGTATGGTTATTCTTGCATTGTTTTGTTCGTCTGTCAAAGAAAAGAGTGCTTCTGACTTTTGTCAATGTTCATCTTTATTTTAGGAGAAGAACAAACGGTGGTATCACACTTTGCTCAAGTGTATGATACCATGTGTGTACAGCAGACATCACCAAAGGAACAAGAGACACCTGAGTAGAGAACAAGAATATGAAAAGACTGATGAAAAAAAGCACCAGGAGAAATCCATTGAATATGCACAATCTCGTCCAGTATTTCAATGAAAAGTTTCAGTGTTGTTTTTAGTGTCGTCGTATTGCATACATTTAAAACAATGTGTCTTGTTTAATGAACAATTTCATTTACTTTAGTAAAAAGTGTTGTTTACTGTAGTCCTAGCATGGATGCAATTGTTAGAAAAAACTTGAATGAAAAACTGAATGTTTCATACAATATGGGTTTGTGTTAACCCACACACCTAAGTGAAATGTTTGATTACGTTTACAAGACATAACACATAGTTCAGTTGAGTGTGAAAGGGAACAACAGAGAAAGTCACAAACAAAACATTTGTGAAGGACTTGATGAATGTTTTTTCTTTAGAAATGACAAAAAATAAAGAATTTTTAAACAAGATGTCTTTCTATAGCGAGTTTCATTTGAGATAGTCTTTTCTTAGAAGTGCAAGAGTGGTATTCCCTACAACTTATTCCCCAATTTGATCATTCTCAGAAATTAGGAGACGGAAACCACACCTACTGTAATATTAGACCTTGTAACAAGGCAACTAGGTTTCAATGGCTTAAAAGGTGCAGAAAGAGGCTCATGTATAATGACCTCCAGTGTCCCACAGGTTTCCCAAATCATTTCTTAGAGTATGGAAAAAGGGGAAATAAAGTGTCTACAGAAAGCGTATACCCCCTTGAACTTTGTTCAGTTTGTTGCGCCAGTGCCAGAGTTTCATGCAATTAAATGAGGACCTCTATCTCACACCACATATGTTATACTTTCAATGGGAAAAAAGGAAATATTACAATTGTATACATTTTCACCCACATGTTAATATTTGGTAGAAGCCCTTTTCACAGCAATTTCAGCTGTGAGTCTGTTGGTAATGGGCTCCACCACCTCTGCACCAACAAGATTTGATAATATTTGAGAATTTCAGAAGTCTGTCTGGTTTAGCTGAAGAATCAGCTAAGGTAAGTTTCAGGAAGAGCATCTGATTTCTTTCGATAAAGCAGAACAGAGAAAAAACACACAATACAAAATCATGAGAATTTGTATCCATATGACACTTTGACTCGAATACTTTTATCAGACCTACACAGAGTATATACTGTACACACTTTTTCAGCCCAGGTTTATACATTTGGAACTGCCATTTGTAGGTGTTTTTGTGTCTTAGCTCAACACTGTGAAACCTGTAGTTACAAACATGGAGGATGAAGACATGAACACATATATTGTACCTCTGACCGGCCTACCTTCCAAGAGGTGAAAGATGAAACTTTTCCTTTATCGTCAACTCAGTGAATGTCTTTAAACTTTCGAAAACTGTAACAAAGAATTAGTTAAAAAACTTATTTTCATTGGACCCACAGAAAAGTCAAAGTTGTCCATAGAAATGCCCGTCTAAATCAGAAATCTACAGCACAAAGGCAGTGGCCTTTCGGGACATAAAAATGAAATCAGACTTTACTCAGACGAATTGCCCTTGGTCACGGACATCTTGCTATCAGTCACTACAAAGATGTTTTCTCTCGTGCCATGGCTTGCCTGACTTGCTTCTTCTGCTGGATGGCTTCTGGTCGCTGGTCAGGATCGACAGCCAGCATGTCCTGGAGCAGTGTCCTTAGCTCAGTGCTTATGGCTCTATTTACTTTCAGGGGGATGTGGAACTGCAGCCAGGGGTTCTCATCCAGGGCCTCTCCAACAGGCCCTGACAGACATATGCTCCTGTATCGGAAACACACTTTAGTTCAATTCTAAAATATTTCTCATAGGACTGAAGGAACCTTTGCCTGTTAAGAGTTAACAATTAGGTCCTCAAGAACTGTTTTACGGTTTTCTACACTCCTGGCTGGCCAAGGTCTCTTTAAGGTCTCTTAAGTGGAGGTGTAACTCATGTATCCTACATGTGATTTAGCAACATGAAAGGGAATAGCTTCTTATCGGATTATGGTCTTGGTTAACTGCCTAAGGCTGACCTAAGTGCCTAACTTTCTGACTTTCTTTATACCTTATATGTTAAGAAGCTTCTTCTGACCAATCAGAAATGTATGCTTTATGTATGAACATTTTGCTCATCAAAGTGAGTGAGAGACAAGGTTAACAGAAATTAGCCACGGCAGTAAATGACAGCATATTTTTGGGTTCTTAAATGGTCTCTACCTGGCACACCTGCAGTGCAAACTGACACACACTGTTTAGAGAAACAGCTACTCTATTACTAATATTAATGAAACATTTCTTATTCTATGGAACAAAAACAAACAGTAAAACTAAAACACAGATCTCTTAGCTTCCTATTTCATGAACCAGATGACTGAATGACCAAGCCTAACTAGTAGCCAGAACCCCAGTTAACCCTCCGTAACACAAACTTTAACCACACGACAGGAACTCTTTCAAACTGAGTGAAAATCATAAATGGATCCATAACTTTACATCAATTTACTATGTTGTGCCAATACCTGCATTTACATTTAGAACGAATGATGTCATAGAACCAGCATCACACCAGTTCCAGGTGTCTCCAAGGAGACAACAGAACTTCAGTTGTGTTTGCTAAAATACACACTTTGAAACATACTGTAACACTTAGTTAACATGTCTGGTTTAGTTGAAGAATCGGCTAAGGTAAGTTTCAGGGTTTAATGGTGGGATGGCACCTGTGCTTTTTTCCCCCAACCGCTAGAATATGATTCGCACCAAACCCAAAAGAAATACTGCACAGTTCAGGAACTTCATCAACCTAGCAACTGTAAAATAAGCTTACAAACAACTGAATTGAAATGCCAAAAAGTTCAGAGAAAGGCACAAACTATGTTTACTTGGGGTTTACAAAATTAAAGCTAACTAAAACTGTAATGATAAACAATCATGCTGCCAATGGACAGAGAAATATCATGTTTTTTGAATAATGTATTATTTGTTACATAGGAACCCAGTATAAGGGAATCCCTTGCGATCCTGTCTGCAGAGATAAAGGTAAGTATTGTTTTCTCTTTAGCTCTGTCACTCCAAGAAATATAATGAACATAAATATATTTGACAATCTTTTCATAGTAATCCAAACAACTCTGCGTGTATCTGACATTTGTAATATTTATCTACCGCAGTATAACTCTTCTGGCAAGGCGATTGGTATTGTACCTTGAAAGAAAACTGATTGGAAATGTCATGTACTCTATGGTTTCTATTGATGTCAAGTGGCAAATGTTGACTGGTGATGTTATGTGAATCTTAGGAAATGGTCATTTTTCAATCGAGTCTATGTTTCTCAGAATTTGAGACAGAGAGGTCAATCTCTGCAATCCGAGCTGAGGGCATTTCTTGGAATGGAAAGGTAAGAGCAACGTGTTCTTTGATATTCTCTTAAGACTCTTCGCCAGATTTAACGATGAAAAATGTAAATAATAATAACAAACATTATTTTATATAGTGCCTTGAAAGGTGGCTTCTTTACAGAATGACAAAACCAACTACAATAAATAATACACAAGATATGCATGATGACAATACACAGTTAGAGGAGACAGTAGATGGTCATTGTCAGTGTATTCTGAAGGTAGTTTTCCAATTTTTTGGAACGGGGTAAAAGAGGCCACCTCTACTAGAATCTTTGTCCTAACCAAAAATGTAACAAAGTATAATAATAATATTAAAAATAATAATAATAAACTTTATCTATAGAGCACCTTTCATACAAATAGTGCTTTGGTGCTTTAAAAACCAAGCGTAAAAATAAAATATTAAAATTGAGAGATATACTTTCAGTTGTAAAGGAAAATACAGCAATACAGTAAAGCAACATACATGTCAATTAAATAAATAAAAATTAGGAAAGTCGTCATAAAATAAGAACAATTAAAGAGAACTAAAAAAAGAAACAGAAATAGAAAGAACAAAGAACCACTTTAACTAAAAGCAACATTTTCAAATGTTTTTTAAAACAATGTACCGAGCTTGACTGCCTAATAAAAAGTGGAAGTGAGTTTCATAATTTAGAAGCATAAAAACAAAAAGCAGCCTCTCCACTCTTTCTGCATTTCACATGTGGCATTTGCAGTAGGCCAGTATGTGCATATCTCAGGTCACGTATAGGAACATATGAAGACAGACATTCAGTAAGGTACAGACGTGCTAGGTCGCTTAAAGCTTTAAAAACAAGTAAAAGAACTTTCAAATTTATCCTAGATAATACAGGTGACCAGTGAAGTTTTTTCAAAACAGGAATGATATTCTCTTTCTTGTATTTGTTAGGATCTGTGCTACTGCATTTCGAACAAGTAGTAAGGGATTTATTGTTTTCTTGGGAAGCCCACAAAACAGAGCATTATAATCATATCCACATCAATGTGAGCAATGGAGAAGTCAAATTAACGTGTCTAAATATCATCTAGTTCTATCCCAGGGAAGAGGGCTGTTGCCTACACAGACGACAAGACACAAAACGCTCAACTGTGCAAAACACGCATAAGGACATCAGTCAGGAGGAACAAGGTAAAGTGTTTTTTCTTCTTCACCATGGTCATGTAGTTTCACTCCAAGCACTGTCATATGAAATAACTGTGGAAACGACCTCCCCAACATTTTGGGTTGTTGCATTTTGCTTCAGTGAATTTTAACCTTTTCTTTTAGACATTAAGAGGAAGGACACATTCACCCTTGGTAGAGATTCAGTTGTTCTATGAGATGTCAAGGTGAGAATTAACCACTTCAGGGATAAGTCAATCCACATAACTGAAAAAGGGGCAATGAACAGGATATGGGGATTTTGCTAGTTATAAAGTACAATAATCATCATTACATGATCTAAGACTACTGAAGTATAAGCTGTGTCCCTGACTGATTAATTAGCAAATTCATCTTTGTAGAGTGCAGCTTCTATCTATTCAGTGGCATTTCCTTAAAACAATTGTATTCCCACATTCTGAATATGGAGTGAGATCATGTAGAGAATGTTGGACTTGTAATAACTAATTGAAGGATAATAATAATCAACGAAAGTGCTTAAAAGTATCAACAAATGCCTTCAAAGTACTTGACACGTACTTTGCTTTCAAAAGTGAAACATAATTAATGCTTACGTAAGATTTCTCTTGACTTCTCAGGAGTATACTAACTCCAAGGACAAGTAACATCACAAACCATTATTTAAGTGCTGATGTTGGAGCTGCAATACTACTACCAAGACAAAAAATGATACAGGTAACACTGCTTTCAGATTTCTAAGAATTGCTAAAATAGTATGTTTACAGAGCATTCAGAGTTGAGAATATGACAAGTTCCTACCATCTCAAACACTGCCAATCTAGAACAAAAAGAAAGTACTTGAACGCCTGCAGTAATCGAACACAAACCAGAACATATCAGTGCATGACAAGGAAATGTAGTCACAAAATGATTCTACCCTTTCAAGTCCCAAAAAGGACCGAGGAACTTACCGGAGGCGATACCTGGATTTCAAACAGAGTACAATGTAGCCACTGTAGGGGAGAAGATCACAGAGAGCTCTTCTCAGATTGCTCAGAGTCAGCCCCAGCACCCTGTCCTGACTGAAGCAGACAAAGTGGTCAAACAGGTAGGTAGAAATGAGTAAGGAACAGAGAGTATGGTTATTCTTGCATTGTTTTGTTCGTCTGTCAAAGAAAAGAGTGCTTCTGACTTTTGTCAATGTTCATCTTTATTTTAGGAGAAGAACAAACGGTGGTATCACACTTTGCTCAAGTGTATGATACCATGTGTGTACAGCAGACATCACCAAAGGAACAGGAGACACCTGAGTAGAGAACAAGAATATGAAAAGACTGATGAAAAAAAGCACCAGGAGAAATCCATTGAATATGCACAATCTCGTCCAGTATTTCAATGAAAAGTTTCAGTGTTGTTTTTAGTGTCGTCGTATTGCATACATTTAAAACAATGTGTCTTGTTTAATGAACAATTTCATTTACTTTAGTAAAAAGTGTTGTTTACTGTAGTCCTAGCATGGATGCAATTGTTAGAAAAAACTTGAATGAAAAACTGAATGTTTCATACAATATGGGTTTGTGTTAACCCACACACCTAAGTGAAATGTTTGATTACGTTTACAAGACATAACACATAGTTCAGTTGAGTGTGAAAGGGAACAACAGAGAAAGTCACAAACAAAACATTTGTGAAGGACTTGATGAATGTTTTTTCTTTAGAAATGACAAAAAATAAAGAATTTTTCAACAAGATGTCTTTCTATAGCGAGTTTCATTTGAGATAGTCTTTTCTTAGAAGTGCAAGAGTGGTATTCCCTACAACTTATTCCCCAATTTGATCATTCTCAGAAATTAGGAGACGGAAACCACACCTACTGTAATATTAGACCTTGTAACAAGGCAACTAGGTTTCAATGGCTTAAAAGGTGCAGAAAGAGGCTCATGTATAATGACCTCCAATGTCCCACAGGTTTCCCAAATCATTTCTTAGAGTATGGAAAAAGGGGAAATAAAGTGTCTACAGAAAGCGTATACCCCCTTGAACTTTGTTCAGTTTGTTGCGCCAGTGCCAGAGTTTCATGCAATTAAATGAGGACCTCTATCTCACACCACATATGTTATACTTTCAATGGGAAAAAAGGAAATATTACAATTGTATACATTTTCACCCACATGTTAATATTTGGTAGAAGCCCTTTTCACAGCAATTTCAGCTGTGAGTCTGTTGGTAATGGGCTCCACCACCTCTGCACCAACAAGATTTGAAAATATTTGAGAATTTCAGAAGTCTGTCTGGTTTAGCTGAAGAATCAGCTAAGGTAAGTTTCAGGAAGAGCATCTGATTTCTTTCGATAAAGCAGAACAGAGAAAAAACACACAATACAAAATCATGAGAATTTGTATCCATATGACACTTTGACTCGAATACTTTTATCAGACCTACACAGAGTATATACTGTACACACTATTTCAGCCCAGGTTTATACATTTGGAACTGCCATTTGTAGGTGTTTTTGTGTCTTAGCTCAACACTGTGAAACCTGTAGTTACAAACATGGAGGATGAAGACATGAAGACATATATTGTACCTCTGACCGGCCTACCTTCCAAGAGGTGAAAGATGATACTTTTCCTTTATCGTCAACTCAGTGAATGTCTTTAAACTTTCGAAAACTGTAACAAAGAATAAGTTAAAAAACTTATTTTCATTGGACCCACAGAAAAGTCAAAGTTGTCCATAGAAATGCCCGTCTAAATCAGAAATCTACAGCACAAAGGCAGTGGCCTTTCGGGACATAAAAATGAAATCAGACTTTACTCAGACGAATTGCCCTTGGTCACGGACATCTTGCTATCAGTCACTACAAAGATGTTTTCTCTCGTGCCATGGCTTGCCTGACTTGCTTCTTCTGCTGGATGGCTTCTGGTCGCTGGTCAGGATCGACAGCCAGCATGTCCTGGAGCAGTGTCCTTAGCTCAGTGCTTATGGCTCTATTTACTTTCAGGGGGATGTGGAACTGCAGCCAGGGGTTCTCATCCAGGGCCTCTCCAACAGGCCCTGACAGACATATGCTCCTGTATCGGAAACACACTTTAGTTCAATTCTAAAATATTTGTCATAGGACTGAAGGAACCTTTGCCTGTTAAGAGTTAACAATTAGGTCCTCAAGAACTGTTTTACGGTTTTCTACACTCCTGGCTGGCCAAGGTCTCTTTAAGGTCTCTTAAGTGGAGGTGTAACTCATGTATCCTACATGTGATTTAGCAACATGAAAGGGAATAGCTTCTTATCGGATTATGGTCTTGGTTAACTGCCTAAGGCTGACCTAAGTGCCTAACTTTCTGACTTTCTTTATACCTTATATGTTAAGAAGCTTCTTCTGACCAATCAGAAATGTATGCTTTATGTATGAACATTTTGCTCATCAAAGTGAGTGAGAGACAAGGTTAACAGAAATTAGCAACGGCACTAAATGACAGCATATTTTTGGGTTCTTAAATGGTCTCTACCTGGCACACCTGCAGTGCAAACTGACACACACTGTTTAGAGAAACAGCTACTCTATTACTAATATTAATGAAACATTTCTTACTCTATGGAACAAAAACAAACAGTAAAACTAAAACACAGATCTCTTAGCTTCCTATTTCATGAACCAGATGACTGAATGACCAAGCCTAACTAGTAGCCAGAACCCCAGTTAACCCTCCGTAACACAAACTTTAACCACACGACAGGAACTCTTTCAAACTGAGTGAATATCATCAATGGATCCATAACTTTACATCAATTTACTATGTTGTGCCAATACCTGCATTTACATTTAGAACGAATGATGTCATAGAACCAGCATCACACCAGTTCCAGGTGTCTCCAAGGAGACAACAGAACTTCAGTTGTGTTTGCTAAAATACACACTTTGAAACATACTGTAACACTTAGTTAACATGTCTGGTTTAGTTGAAGAATCGGCTAAGGTAAGTTTCAGGGTTTAATGGTGGGATGGCACCTGTGCTTTTTTCCCCCAACCGCTAGAATATGATTCGCACCAAACCCAAAAGAAATACTGCACAGTTCAGGAACTTCATCAACCTAGCAACTGTAAAATAAGCTTACAAACAACTGAATTGAAATGCCAAAAAGTTCAGAGAAAGGCACAAACTATGTTTACTTGGGGTTTACAAAATTAAAGCTAACTAAAACTGTAATGATAAACAATCATGCTGCCAATGGACAGAGAAATATCATGTTTTTTGAATAATGTATTATTTGTTACATAGGAACCCAGTATAAGGGAATCCCTTGCGATCCTGTCTGCAGAGATAAAGGTAAGTATTGTTTTCTCTTTAGCTCTGTCACTCCAAGAAATATAATGAACATAAATATATTTGCCAATCTTTTCATAGTAATCCAAACAACTCTGCGTGTATCTGACATTTGTAATATTTATCTACCGCAGTATAACTCTTCTGGCAAGGCGATTGGTATTGTACCTTGAAAGAAAACTGATTGGAAATGTCATGTACTCTATGGTTTCTATTGATGTCAAGTGGCAAATGTTGACTGGTGATGTTATGTGAATCTTAGGAAATGGTCATTTTTCAATCGAGTCTATGTTTCTCAGAATTTGAGACAGAGAGGTCAATCTCTGCAATCCGAGCTGAGGGCATTTCTTGGAATGGAAAGGTAAGAGCAACGTGTTCTTTGATATTCTCTTAAGACTCTTCGCCAGATTTAACGATGAAAAATGTAAATAATAATAACAAACATTATTTTATATAGTGCCTTGAAAGGTGGCTTCTTTACAGAATGACAAAACCAACTACAATAAATAATACACAAGATATGCATGATGACAATACACAGTTAGAGGAGACAGTAGATGGTCATTGTCAGTGTATTCTGAAGGTAGTTTTCCAATTTTTTGGAACGGGGTAAAAGAGGCCACCTCTACTAGAATCTTTGTCCTAACCAAAAATGTAACAAAGTATAATAATAATATTAAAAATAATAATAATAAACTTTATCTATAGAGCACCTTTCATACAAATAGTGCTTTGGTGCTTTAAAAACCAAGCGTAAAAATAAAATATTAAAATTGAGAGATATACTTTCAGTTGTAAAGGAAAATACAGCAATACAGTAAAGCAACATACATGTCAATTAAATAAATAAAAATTAGGAAAGTCGTAATAAAATAAGAACAATTAAAGAGAACTAAAAAAAGAAACAGAAATAGAAAGAACAAAGAACCACTTTAACTAAAAGCAACATTTTCAAATGTTTTTTAAAACAATGTACCGAGCTTGACTGCCTAATAAAAAGTGGAAGTGAGTTTCATAAGTTAGAAGCATAAAAACAAAAAGCAGCCTCTCCACTCTTTCTGCATTTCACATGTGGTATTTGCAGTAGGCCAGTATGTGCAGATCTCAGGTCACGTATAGGAACATATGAAGACAGACATTCAGTAAGGTACAGACGTGCTAGGTCGCTTAAAGCTTTAAAAACAAGTAAAAGAACTTTCAAATTTATCCTAGATAATACAGGTGACCAGTGAAGTTTTTTCAAAACAGGAATGATATTCTCTTTCTTGTATTTGTTAGGATCTGTGCTACTGCATTTCGAACAAGTAGTAAGGGATTTATTGTTTTCTTGGGAAGCCCACAAAACAGAGCATTATAATCATATCCACATCAATGTGAGCAATGGAGAAGTCAAATTAACGTGTCTAAATATCATCTAGTTCTATCCCAGGGAAGAGGGCTGTTGCCTACACAGACGACAAGACACAAAACGCTCAACTGTGCAAAACACGCATAAGGAAATCAGTCAGGAGGAACAAGGTAAAGTGTTTTTTCTTCTTCACCATGGTCATGTAGTTTCACTCCAAGCACTGTCATATGAAATAACTGTGGAAACGACCTCCCCAACATTTTGGGTTGTTGCATTTTGCTTCAGTGAATTTTAACCTTTTCTTTTAGACATTAAGAGGAAGGACACATTCACCCTTGGTAGAGATTCAGTTGTTCTATGAGATGTCAAGGTGAGAATTAACCACTTCAGGGATAAGTCAATCCACATAACTGAAAAAGGGGCAATGAACAGGATATGGGGATTTTGCTAGTTATAAAGTACAATAATCATCATTACATGATCTAAGACTACTGAAGTATAAGCTGTGTCCCTGACTGATTAATTAGCAAATTCATCTTTGTAGAGTGCAGCTTCTATCTATTCAGTGGCATTTCCTTAAAACAATTGTATTCCCACATTCTGAATATGGAGTGAGATCATGTAGAGAATGTTGGACTTGTAATAACTAATTGAAGGATAATAATAATCAACGAAAGTGCTTAAAAGTATCAACAAATGCCTTCAAAGTACTTGACACGTACTTTGCTTTCAAAAGTGAAACATAATTAATGCTTACGTAAGATTTCTCTTGACTTCTCAGGAGTATACTAACTCCAAGGACAAGTAACATCACAAACCATTATTTAAGTGCTGATGTTGGAGCTGCAATACTACTACCAAGACAAAAAATGATACAGGTAACACTGCTTTCAGATTTCTAAGAATTGCTAAAATAGTATGTTTACAGAGCATTCAGAGTTGAGAATATGACAAGTTCCTACCATCTCAAACACTGCCAATCTAGAACAAAAAGAAAGTACTTGAACGCCTGCAGTAATCGAACACAAACCAGAACATATCAGTGCATGACAAGGAAATGTAGTCACAAAATGATTCTACCCTTTCAAGTCCCAAAAAGGACCGAGGAACTTATCGGAGGCGATACCTGGATTTCAAACAGAGTACAATGTAGCCACTGTAGGGGAGAAGATCACAGAGAGCTCTTCTCAGATTGCTCAGAGTCAGCCCCAAAACCCTGTCCTGACTGAAGCAGACAAAGTGGTCAAACAGGTAGGTAGAAATGAGTAAGGAACAGAAAGTATGGTTATTCTTGCATTGTTTTGTTCGTCTGTCAAAGAAAAGAGTGCTTCTGACTTTTGTCAATGTTCATCTTTATTTTAGGAGAAGAACAAACGGTGGTATCACACTTTGCTCAAGTGTATGATACCATGTGTGTACAGCAGACATCACCAAAGGAACAGGAGACACCTGAGTAGAGAACAAGAATATGAAAAGACTGATGAAAAAAAGCACCAGGAGAAATCCATTGAATACGCACAATCTCGTCCAGTATTTCAATGAAAAGTTTCAGTGTTGTTTTTAGTGTCGTCGTATTGCATACATTTAAAACAATGTGTCTTGTTTAATGAACAATTTGATTTACTTTAGTAAAAAGTGTTGTTTACTGTAGTCCTAGCATGGATGCAATTGTTAGAAAAAACTTGAATGAAAAACTGAATGTTTCATACAATATGGGTTTGTGTTAACCCACACACCTAAGTGAAATGTTTGATTACGTTTACAAGACATAACACATAGTTCAGTTGAGTGTGAAAGGGAACAACAGAGAAAGTCACAAACAAAACATTTGTGAAGGACTTGATGAATGTTTTTTCTTTAGCAATTACAAAAAATAAAGAATTTTTCAACAAGATGTCTTTCTATAGCGAGTTTCATTTGAGATAGTCTTTTCTTAGAAGTGCAAGAGTGGTATTCCCTACAACTTATTCCCCAATTTGATCATTCTCAGAAATTAGGAGACGAAAACCACACCTACTGTAATATTAGACCTTGTAACAAGGCAACTAGGTTTCAATGGCTTAAAAGGTGCAGAAAGAGGCTCATGTATAATGACCTCCAGTGTCCCACAGGTTTCCCAAATCATTTCTTAGAGTATGGAAAAAGAGGAAATAAAGTGTCTACAGAAAGCGTATACCCCCTTGAACATTGTTCAGTTTGTTGCGCCAGTGCCAGAGTTTCATGCAATTAAATGAGGACCTCTATCTCACACCACATATGTAATACTTTCAATGGGAAAAAAGGAAATATTACAATTGTATACATATTAAAGCCATGTGTTCATATTTGGTAGAAGCCCTAACAACACCTTAAAAACACCTAACAACGGGTGCAGGACCGAATTAGGGCAGTACCCACTATTGATAAACATACAGAAAACAATATTTAAGTACTGGCTTTAATATTAGCCAGACACAGCTGGATGAGCTCCACCAATCAGGACAGGCTAATAAGATACACTCCACAGACATTCACAACAGTGACATATCATAAACACTTGAATTACTTATCTACTCTCTCGAAACAAAATTTCGAGAAAAAACACATTGCCCAACGTTAGAAAGCACCTTGCATTACATTGCTTGAAAAACAATTTTATTTCGAAGGAATTATGGATCGGGAATTCTTCGAGGAAGTCGGGGTCACACAGCATGCCGCCCCATATATCAGGGAGCACATTGGATCAAGGCACAGTCTCTTTCAAGACAACGATCCGAAACACACAGCAGCAAGGGCGAGGCTTATAGCAGAACGAGTGAACTGGGTGAAAACTCCAGCCGAATCTCCAGATTTAAATCCAATAGAGATGGTATGGCATTAGCTGAAAGACTATGTTTGGAAAACTCCTAAACCCAGCACAAAGCAAGAACTGATACTGATACAATGTCTGTTGATACTGATACTGTATGAGTAGGGCTGTTTCACCACTCCTTTTTTTTTGTTGCATACAGCAGTACTTCTTATGGTAGTACTTAAGTACAGTACAGTAGGTACTTACATTAGTACTTCTCACGTTAAAAACGTTAGGTGTTAGCATAAACTATTAGTAAATAAAAAATATTAAACTTAGCACTGTAATAAATTATGCTAATATTAAATTCGATTCTGCTCTGAGAATGTAGGGGGAAGGAAAAATGCCAGTGGTCTTTTCACTGATGAACTTGTGCCTGATGAACACCACTGCGTCACACCACACAGCTGCGAGTGCACCTCACTGTGCCCGGCCACCACTGCGTCACACCACACAGCTGCGAGTGCACCTCACTGTGCCCGGCCACCACTGCATCACACAACTGCCAGCGCACCTCACCGTACCAGGCCACCACTGCGTCACACAGCTGCAAGCACACCTCACCGTGCCAGGCCACCACGGCGTCACAACACACAGCTGCCAGCGCACCTCACCGTGCCAGGCCACCACTGCGTCACACAGCTGCCAGCGCACCTCACCATGCCAGGCCACCACTGCGTCACACCACACAGCTGCCAGCGCACCTCAAAGTACCCGGCCACCAGTGCGTCCCACCACACAGCTGCCAGCGCAGATCACCATGCCAGGCCAGCACTAAGTCACACCATACAGCTGCCAGCACACCTCACCGTGCCAGGCCACCACTGCGTCACACAGCTGAAAGCGCATCTCACCGTGCCAAGCCACAACTGCGTCACACAGCTGCCAGCGCAACTCACTGAACCCTGCCACAGCTGCGTCACACATCTACCAGCGCACCTCACCATGCCCAGCCACCACTGCATCACACAGCTGCAAGCGCACCTCAAAGTTCCCGGCCACTACTGAATCACACCACACAGGTGGCAGCGCACCGTACCAGACCACCACTGCGTCACACAGCTGCCAGCACTCCTCACCGTACCAGGCCACAACTGCGTCACACAGCTCCCAGCACACCTTACCGAGCACGGCCACAGCTGCATCACGCAGCTACCAGCGCACCTCACCGTATTCTGCCACAGCTGCGTCACACAGCTGCCAGCACACCTCACCGTGCCCGGCCACCACTTCATCATACAACTGCCAGCACACCTGACCCTGCAAGGCCACCACTGCGTCACACAGCTGCCAGCGCACCTCACCGTGCCAGGCCACCACTGCGTCACACAGCTGCCAGCACACCTCACAGTGCCAGGCCACCACTGCGTCAAACCACAAAGGTGCCAGTGCACCTCACTGTGCCTAGCAGCCACTGCATCACACAGCTGAAAGCACAACTCACCGTGCCAGGACAACACTGTGTCACACCACACAGCTGCCAGTGCACCTCACCGTGCCAGGCCACCACTGCGTCACACCACACAGCTGCCAGCACACCTCACCATGCCAGGCACCCAAAGAGTCACACCACACAGCTGCCAGTGCACCTCAGCGTGCCAGGCCGCCACTGAATCACACCACACAGCCACCAGCGCACCTCACCGTGCCAGGCCACCACTACATCAAACCACACAGCCGCCAGTGCACCTCAAAGTGCCCAGCCACCACTGCGTCACACAGCTGCCTGCGCACCTCACCATAACAGGCCACCACTACGTCAAACCACACAGCCGCCAGTGCACCTCACCGTGCCAGGCCAGCACTGAGTCACGCCACACAGCCACCAGCGCACCTCACCGTGCCAGACCACCACTGCGTCACACATCTGCCAACGCACCTCACCGTGCCAAGCCACCACTACGTCAAACCACACAGCCGCCAGTGCACCTCAAAGTGCCCAGCCACCACTGCGTCACACAGCTGCCAGCGCACCTCACCATAACAGGCCACCACTACGTCAAACCACACAGCCGCCAGTGCACCTCACCGTGCCAGGCCACCACTGAGTCACACCACACAGCCGCCAGCGCACCTCACTGTGCCAGGCCACCACTGCATCACACAGCTGAAAGCGCACCTCACTGTGCCAAGCCACCACTGCATCACACAGCTGCCAGCACACCTCACCGTACCAGGCCACAACTGTGTCACACAGATGCCAGCACACCTCACCGTGCCAGGCCACCACTGCATCACACCACACAGCTGCCAGCGCACCTCACCGTGCCAGGCCACCACTGCGTCACACAGCTGCCAGCGCACCTCACCGTGCCAGGCCACCACTGCGTCACTCCACACAGCCGCCAGCGCACATCACTGTGCCAAGCCACAACTGCGTCACACAGCTGCCAGTAGACCTCACCGTGCCCGGCCACCACTGCATCACACAGCTGCCAGCGCACCTCACTGTGCCCAGCAGCCACTGCATCACACAGCTGAAAGCACAACTCACCGTGCCAGGACACCACTGTGTCACACCACACAGCTGCCAGTGCACCTCACCGTGCCAGGCCACCACTGCGTCACACCACACAGCTACCAGTGCACCTCAGCGTGTCAGGCCGCCACTGCATCACACCACACAGCCACCAGCGCACCTCACCGTGCCAGGCCACCACTGTGTCACACCACACAGATGCCAGTGCACCTCACCGTGCAAGGCCACCACTGCATCACACACCTGCCAGAACACCTGAGCGTGCAAGGCCACCACTGCGTCACACAGCTGCCAGAGCACCTCACCGTACCAGGCCACCACTGCGTCAGACCACACACAGCTGAAAGCGCACCTCACCGTTCCAAGCCACCACGGCGTCACAACACACAGCTGCCAAAGCACCTCACCATGCCAGGCCACCACTGCGTCACACAGCTGCCAGCGCACCTCACCGTGCCAGGCCACCACTGCGTCACACAGCTGCCAGCGCACCTCACCGTGCCAGGCCACCACTGCGTCACAGAGCTGCCAGCACACCTCACAGTGCCAGGCCACCACTGAGTCAAACCACACAGGTGCCAGTGCACCTCACTGTGCCTAGCAGCCACTGCATCACACAGCTGAAAGCACAACTCACCGTGCCAGGACACCACTGTGTCACACCACACAGCTGCCAGTGCACCTCAACATGCCAGGCCACCACTGCGTCACACCACACAGCTGCCATCACCTCACCATGCCAGGCACACACAGAGTCACACCACACATCTGCCAGCACACCTCACCGTGCCGGGCCACCACTGCGTCACACCACACAGCTGCCAGTGCACCTCAGCGTGCCAGGCCGCCACTGAGTCAAACCACACAGCCACCAGCGCACCTCACCGTGCCAGGCCACCACTGAGTCACGCCACACAGCCACCAGCGCACCTCACTGTGTCAGGCCACCACTGCGTCACACCACACTGCCACCAGCGCACCTCACCGTGCCAGGCCACCATTGAGTCACGCCACACAGCCACCAGCGCACCTCACCGTGCCAGGCCACCACTGCGTCACACATCTGCCAACGCACCTCACTGAACCCTGCCACAGCTGCGTCACACATCTACCAGCGCACCTCACCATGCCCAGCCACCACTGCATCACACAGCTGCAAGCGCACCTCAAAGTTCCCGGCCACTACTGAATCACACCACACAGGTGGCAGCGCACCGTACCAGACCACCACTGCGTCACACAGGTGCCAGCACACCTCACCGAGCACGGCCACAGCTGCATCACGCAGCTGCCAGCGCACCTCACCGTATTCTGCCACAGCTGCGTCACACAGCTGCCAGCGCACCTCACCGTGCCAGGCCACCACTACGTCACACATCTGCCAACGCACCTCACCGTGCCCAGCCACCACTGCGTCACACAGCTGCCAGCACACCTCACCGTGCCCGGCCACCACTTCATCATACAACTGCCAGTACACCTGACCGTGCAAGGCCACAACTGTGTCACACCACACAGCTGCCAGCGTACCTCACCATGCCAGGCCACCACTGTGTCACACCACACAGCTGCCAGCGTACCTCACCATGCCAGGCCAGCACTGAGTCACACCACACAGCTGCCAGCGCACCTCACCATGCCAGGCCACCACTGCATCACACACCTGCCAGAACACCTCACCGTGCAAGACCACCACTGCATCACACACCTGCCAGAACACCTGAGCGTGCAAGGCCACCACTGCGTCACACAGCTGCCAGAGCACCTCACCGTACCAGGCCACCACTGCGTCAGACCACACACAGCTGAAAGCGCACCTCACCGTTCCAAGCCACCACGGCGTCACAACACACAGCTGCCAAAGCACCTCACCATGCCAGGCCACCACTGCGTCACACAGCTGCCAGCGCACCTCACCGTGCCAGGCCACCACTGCGTCACACAGCTGCCAGCGCACCTCACCGTGCCAGGCCACCACTGCGTCACAGAGCTGCCAGCACACCTCACAGTGCCAGGCCACCACTGAGTCAAACCACACAGGTGCCAGTGCACCTCACTGTGCCTAGCAGCCACTGCATCACACAGCTGAAAGCACAACTCACCGTGCCAGGACACCACTGTGTCACACCACACAGCTGCCAGTGCACCTCAACATGCCAGGCCACCACTGCGTCACACCACACAGCTGCCATCACCTCACCATGCCAGGCACACACAGAGTCACACCACACATCTGCCAGCACACCTCACCGTGCCGGGCCACCACTGCGTCACACCACACAGCTGCCAGTGCACCTCAGCGTGCCAGGCCGCCACTGAGTCAAACCACACAGCCACCAGCGCACCTCACCGTGCCAGGCCACCACTGAGTCACGCCACACAGCCACCAGCGCACCTCACTGTGTCAGGCCACCACTGCGTCACACCACACTGCCACCAGCGCACCTCACCGTGCCAGGCCACCATTGAGTCACGCCACACAGCCACCAGCGCACCTCACCGTGCCAGGCCACCACTGCGTCACACATCTGCCAACGCACCTCACTGAACCCTGCCACAGCTGCGTCACACATCTACCAGCGCACCTCACCATGCCCAGCCACCACTGCATCACACAGCTGCAAGCGCACCTCAAAGTTCCCGGCCACTACTGAATCACACCACACAGGTGGCAGCGCACCGTACCAGACCACCACTGCGTCACACAGGTGCCAGCACACCTCACCGAGCACGGCCACAGCTGCATCACGCAGCTGCCAGCGCACCTCACCGTATTCTGCCACAGCTGCGTCACACAGCTGCCAGCGCACCTCACCGTGCCAGGCCACCACTACGTCACACATCTGCCAACGCACCTCACCGTGCCCAGCCACCACTGCGTCACACAGCTGCCAGCACACCTCACCGTGCCCGGCCACCACTTCATCATACAACTGCCAGTACACCTGACCGTGCAAGGCCACAACTGTGTCACACCACACAGCTGCCAGCGTACCTCACCATGCCAGGCCACCACTGTGTCACACCACACAGCTGCCAGCGTACCTCACCATGCCAGGCCAGCACTGAGTCACACCACACAGCTGCCAGCGCACCTCACCATGCCAGGCCACCACTGCATCACACACCTGCCAGAACACCTCACCGTGCAAGACCACCACTGCATCACACACCTGCCAGAACACCTGAGCGTGCAAGGCCACCACTGCGTCACACAGCTGCCAGCGCACCTCACCGTGCCAGGCCACCACTGCGTCACACCACACAGCTGCCTGCGCACCTCACCGTGCCAGGCCACCACTGCGTCAGACCACACACAGCTGAAAGCGCACCTCACCGTGCCAAGCCACCACTGCGTCAAACAGCTGCCAGCACACCTCAACGTGCCAGGCCACCACTGCATCCCACAGCTGCCAGCACACCTCATGCCTTGTTATGTGAAACTTTAATTCTCTTTTTAGGAGAATTACAATTCGTGAACCACAATTCACGCTCAACCACATCACAGATCTACTACACACACCTCAGGATGGTGACGTCACTGCCTTTCATATGGAAACATTTTGACACCGCGCTCAACAATCTTAGGAAGATCACAAAACAAGCCTGCTAGCCTGGATTTTACCAAAAAAAATCACGCCTGAGAAAGTGAAGTACTGTAGCATTAACTAGCAAAGGTGTATTGCAGACATAGGCATAGTACGTAATACAGGCTTTATGAACTCTAATAATATTGTTTCGGCTGTGAATCCTTCTTCAGCTGTGAGGGTCTTCAGCTCATAATGAAACACTTGGAGTTTGCAATGTACGGCGCTCTGAACGAGTTCAACTTTAATGCAGGAAAAATGGATTTCCCAGAAGCTATACTGATTCTTATGGAAGCCCGTTTCCGCCAGGGAGTAGAAAAAATGCGCCCTGGTATTCTCTGGGATGCAGTGCAGTTAAAACTGTTCACTGTTACTGACCATACTGCCTGCCTGCGGGCACTTTTCCTTTCCCTGGGGGAGGGTGGACTGTCTTTCATTAGAAGGTTAGCCTATTCTACTCGGAGAATATAGAGGGGGTGGAAAGTGCCCGCGGTCATTTAATTAGTATTACAATTCGCACTGATTCCCCTGCGAAGATATGGACATAAGAATATTCGTGCGTGGTCAAAAAATGCCATAAAAACGACAAAATGAAGGCTGTGAAAACATTCACAATGTGCTGTATACACAAAGCACGTGTTCTCACAACTCGAGGAGGTTTCGTGAAAACTTTATATCGTCACACAAAATAAAGTTTTTTTGTTTACAAAGACGATTACAAAGAATGTGGACCAGGGTAATACTTTGAGTTTACAGCTTGTCCAAGGTCATTCATTATTAATACTATTAGGGATATCTTCGGTAAAGACTGACAGCAGGAACATTCCTGTTCTTTACTCAGCAGCTTATTAAAAACAGGGTGTTCAAAACGTTTTTTTTTACCCAGAAAAGTGACACAGCTTCGCGTTGTGAATCTGTTATTCCGTATTTACAAAGAAAGTGGAATACAGTAATACTACCTGCTATATAGATACATATTTTTAGATATTCAGATCCTTAAATTAATATCATTATTCATTTCTTTAGATACGTGATTCCATACTATATTCCCTATTACAAAACCAATAATTCCAGTCCTGAAATCTGATTGGCTGACACACATTCGAAGAACATACTGTAACACTTAGTTAACATGTCTGGTTTAGTTGAAGAATCGGCTAAGGTAAGTTTCAGGGTTTAATGGTGGGATGGCACCTGTGCTTTTTCCCCCCAACCGTTAGAATATGATTTGCACAAAACCCAAAAGAAATACTGCACAATTCAAGAACCTAGCAACTGTAAAATAAGCTTAAAAACAACTGAACTGAAATGCAAAAAAGTTCAGAGAAAGGCACAAAATATGTTTACTTGGGGTTTAAAAAATTAAAACTAACTAAAACATTCCAAACAGAAGCCGGCCTACCTTCTTTTCTTTGTACCTGATAAGGATGAGGATGGCTTTAAAGATACAGCTAAACTTTTGCAGAACAATTCAAGCGCATTGTTACTGTTTGTTGTAGAGGCCAAAAATATGAGAATCTCAAAATCTAAAAATCTCATGGCGTCAGAATGTACAACTTTAAAAAAATAAATAATAATAATAATAATAATAAACATTAATTTATATAGCGCCTTGAAAGGTGGCTTCTTAATAGAATGACAAAACCAACAACAATAAATAATACACAAGATATGCATGATGACAATACACAGTTAGAGGAGACAGTAGATGGCGGTATTAAACACAGTGAGAGCAGAAGGATAAAGAACAGGGGTGAGTTTCCCGAAAACAACTAATCTTAGAGACTTTCAAGTAACTTTACGATGTACGTATGTACGTATGTAAACAATCGATTGACAATTCTTTCATTATATGGTGTCGGTTTTGGTCCTTCAGTGGGATGAAATAAAGTTGTGAAAAGGAATATGAAGTAAACTTGACATCATAGTTTAAGCAAAAGCATATAGATAGGCACAAAAAGGGACCTTATTGTTTCTAAGAGCAAAGAAAAGAAATGACTGACATGCCGTAAAAGAAAACCAAGATTAACTGCGTGGACAGTGTATGCGTCCCGCACGACGTCCTTGATTTAAAGCAATATTTTTTGGCGCGCTGCCATAGTTAAGAATCACAATATTTCATGAGAAAAAACTGTTATTTAGAGTTATTGGGTGTACTGGAACTCAATGGAAACATTAACTACTAAGCTTGGCATGTGTCACTCAACAAATACAGGACCTATAATCAAATTTAAAAACAAGTAGATCTAAGCTTTACCGTCAACAATCACGACAGAACATCAAACGGTGTTGAACTACGCGGTATCGACCGCGGGTTTGGGTACGGAATGGAGCAGGCGTGGGACTCAGGACTGGGGCTGAACAACACATTTATTAACTCGAATCGGGAAAGGTACACACACAGGGACAGGGGTTACAGCGCTGCACCTTCACTAACACACACACACACACCTGAAGGGAAGAGACTGTATCCCAGCCTCCGTCCCGCTATACAGTCCGGTAGAACCCAGGTGCTGTTCTCAGCCCGCCCTGCGTTTCATACTGAAAATAATATCATCTAGTCAAGTATAAAAATGAATATGAAATATACCCAGGATGACTCATAAATTCATCACTGTATAAATAAATGTTCTTTTTTCGAATTTCCTCTGACACAGTACAACACAATATCAAAGTCCTTCATATAAACTCTTAGTGTCCTGTATTCCCAGAGGATGCCCCTGCCGTGAAGTGACTGTGCTCTGTCTGGCGATCTCTGGCGCTCAGGGTGGGCAGGAGGAGGCCAGTTTAAGAAGCACTTAGTGATGAACGAGCGGGTCGGGGAGCACGTAGATGACGAAGGATTTAACGTGCTACTTCAGTTACGATGGGTTTTGGGAAACACTCGTCAATTAACGATCGAGCTTAAGAGCGAGTTTACGATGTTCTTAGCGCTACGACGCTTTCGGGAAACAGAATCATAATATCTAGAAGGATTACCATATATAAAGGATTACCATATATAAAAATAGAAAGAATGATATATGATATATACAAGTAATTATATCATATCATATATTATTAACACCATACCCACCATCTATGTACATTCACATGACCACACATATCAGATCAATATCAAATCAATCACAATGATTAGAATGCGCGCAGAAATCGCCCCTTTCTCTTCCCATCTTTCAGCACATTATACGTCCTCTCCACGATACAAGCCGATATCCGTTATCTTACTCTACAATGCACCTTTTCCCGTGTTGTACGTTAACATTTGGTTCATAAAATCGACACACCTGAAATACTAAATAAGAAAGAAAACAATTATAACACAACGGATGACAGAGCCTCTAGAACAGAAAACCCGTTGGCGTCACACACGCTGAATGTCTCTCTCTCTCCTGCTCAGCAAAACACAACATGTGGGTCAACACCGTGTGAGGCATTAAACATCACCTTCGTGCATTACCGCGATTCATCTGGCACACAACTGTACTACTACAGAAATAATATATATATATAATGTCGCCACACGAATCTGTAATGAAAATAAAATTAAAAATGCCGCTGGCGTCTCACCCGACTGGCGGCCACAGCGCGTCTGAGGGCTCCCCAGAGAAACGAGCCGCCTGTGACCCCAGGGGCACCTTCACAAACCCCAAGGGCTGTCGCAAAGCCAACTCCATACAGAAAAACGGAACTCATCTGGGGGAAGTTCACAAAATAAAATAATACAATAAAAGATGACATCATATAACCACGGCTCAACGCAGCTGGCTACACGTGTGAGAAGGTGCAGTACTTGAAGTGCGCTGGGCAAACTTCCGAGGTCAAATTCTTCCAGCACGGTTGTACCTTTAAAGCGGAGACGACGGCACCGACATTTTTTGGCGCGCCTTCTCTTTAAAGCCCTGGCCAAATATGAAGACAGTACGTACAGTTATAATTCAAACGGAATTAAAATCTACACATCCCAGTTACCATGGTGGTGCTTGTGATCATTGCGTTTAACCAACGAAACAGGGCGAAAAATCAGTCACATGACTTTGGGGCAGAGTTTCGAAAGCTTAACCTATCAGCAACAAAGCGAAATTTACACGATAGGCTACCTCAAACTGTCAGTTACACGACTGTGTATGTCGCTTAAGCCACTCCTATTTGGCATTTTAGTTATGGAGGCGAGAAGACGCCCCCCCCCCTCTCTGGGTGCCTGATTTGCCGCCATCTTTAACCGCTTCGTGTCCAAATCGCAGTAGCTACGCGTACGAAATAAAGTTCATCCCAGCTACAAAACATATATATTTTTGTGGTAAGAGGGAGCAAAACATCAGTATTTACTGCTATTACTTAGTGTACGATTTATAGTTGAAATCTGAGCCTAAATATAAAGTTAAAATCTCGACAAAGCAATGTAGGAAATACAGAGAAAATAAATCCTTTCTGACATCTAAAATCAGTTTCGATCAAGGTCTCTAAAACGAACAAGAAAAAGAGGATTTTCGGAGGGCAATTACGCTGTATTTATATAGAATAAGTGATTTATGAGCAATCTAATTTCTTGTTCGTTTAAAACAGTGAAATGTCAGCTGCAAAAGATCGCCCCAGAAACAGCACTCTCTCTGCCTGTCATAGACGTTCAGGAAAGGCTGAATGAAGTCATGGTGATCAATAATAACAGTTGTAGGACAAGAAACAAAAGATAGTGAAAACTTAAGATTTTTAAGGCTAAAACTCAAATTCATTCTACAAATTAAGGCAAATGAAAATTCAGGACGTTAAAGTGCTAGAGGTGTAAAAAAATACAAAAATGCACATGAGCAAAAAGTTTTAGAAATGGAGCAAACAGAATAAAAGCCATGCCTATAGTGCAGAAGAGGGATGCAGGAACACTTGCTTAGATATACAACAACATTACTTTATTAACCCTTTACAATTTCTTGCATTAGTAATTATCTTTTCGCATACCCCAGCTTGCTCTCCATGAGATACACAGACACACAGATGAAAGAGATAGGGAGAGAGCCTGTGGTCAGAGTACAGGGTCAGCCATTGTACAGCGCCCCTGGAGCAGTTGGGGTTAAGGGCCTTGCTCAGCAGCCCAACGGAGTAGGATTCTTCTGCTGGGTGCGGGATTTATTGTTAAATTATTACTTTAAATGAATACTTTGAGTTACTGAAACAGCCCGCTAATAAAATTGTCGCAATTTTGTTCTCGTTTGGAAAAGAGAATCAAAAATGAGACATAATGATGGTTTCCGGCTTAGACCTTTAAAGGTACCCCCATCACGGAAGAATTTGACCTCGGAACGTTTACCCAGCGTAATATTGTATTTCATTTCACTTTGACCGATTGTCTTTAAATCAATTGTTGTCAGAATATCCCCACCTCCAAACAAGAACAAAATTGCAACGATTTTATTAACTGGCTGTTTCAGTAACTTAAAGTACATATTTAAAGTAATAATTTAACAAGATATGTAAATGTTTTAAGATATGTATATGTTGTGAATGTCTGTAGATTGTATCTTATGATTTAAATACTTTTATTTTTTCACAATCTGGCAATGCCAGACAGAATTCTAATGGCCTTGCAGATCAGAAAATCAAGGAACAAAACAATTATTGCGCCCAGCTCCTCAATGGGATAGCTTTAACTTGCTAATGCGTTGGTGTACAAAAGTAAAAAACAATTACTTTTTGACAATGAAAACTGGTGTGTATCTCTCTCTTTGCTGGCGCGCGGGCGCGGTGGGGTGCTGTACCACCCGCACAGAACATTAAAGTGTCCCTTTCCATTCAATGGGTGTCTGAGTTGCTGTGTCCTATCTTCTGACAGTCGCTGTTGTGAATGTCTGCAGAGTGTATCTTATTTTTACCATTGTAGCGCATTCGCCCTGGGGGGCGGCTGAAGAACACCCGGCTGGGGTGCGTGGTGAGGGGCAGGACAGGAGTGGTCAGGGCGGGGTTTAGGTAGGCCGCTGACTATTACAGCTGCCACACAGTGAAAGGGGCATACGGGCTGGGGAGATCGCCCGTTTTCCATGTAAATAGTTCCCTGGTTCCGCACCCCTCTCTCCCTCCCTCTCCAGATACAGCTGTATGAGCTCCACCAGTCAGGACAGGAGGCTCTACTGTACGCACAGAGGGGTGGTAGAGGGGAACAAGTTGCAAGCCGTGGGGTTGAAGCTGATACCCTGGATCCTCTCCAGACACAGCTGTATGAGCTCCACCAGTCAGGAAGGAGGCTCTACTGTACACAGAGAGGGGTGGGAGGGGGGAACAAGCTACCCAGCCATGGGGTTGAAGCTGATACCCTGGATCCTCTCGAGACACAGCTGTATGAGCTCCACCAGTCATGAAGGAATGCTCTACTGTACACAGAGGGGGGCAGGAGGGGGGAACAAGCTGCCCAGCCGTGGGTTTGAAGCTGATACCCCGCTTGATCCTCTCCAGATACAGCTGAATGAGCTCCACCAGTCAAGACAGGAGGCTCTACTGTACACAGAGAGGTGCAGGGGTGGAAACAAGCTGCATAGCCATGGGGTTGACCCTGATACCATGGATCCTCTCCAGACACAGTTGTATGAGCTCCACCAGTCAGGACAGGAGCCTCTACTGTACAGAGAGAGGTGCGGGAGGGGGGAACAAGCTGATACCCTGGCTTCTCACACAAACCTTAAAATCACGTAATAGGTTTATTCCATGCTGAAAAAAAGAAGAAAGAATACACATTCCATAGGAATCAGTGCCTTTATATAGCGCCTTTAAAGGTGGCTTCTCAAAGTGCCTTACGGGATAAAAACAACAAAAACAAAAACAATATTGTTTTCCATTGCACTTTGACAGATCATCTTTAAATCAATTGTTGATTTAAAGTTTGACAGTAAATGTTTATATTGTAAAGCATACAGCCGCCATTTCTTTCTAAAAATTAAAAAAATTGTTTGCGCAGTCTAAGAGGGGGGGGGGGGTCTGCTGACAATCCCCCATACACTCAAGTGAAATATTAATAACCCCAATGTAAACAGCGTATTTACAATTTGTTGATAATAAAAATGTTAAGTTCTCTAAGACTTTGTGATACTTTACCCAGGGAGCTGTGTAAGCATGCGTGGTGACTATTCATTGTTATTAAAAAATGACTTAGATTCGAACATGTTGTGATATTTAGAAATATAAAAAGTCAATTAATTGTCCATAATATTGCTATTTTATTTTTTCAAAGAAATGCTTGTTAAAAGAAAAGTCATGGCACAGGCTGGATTTGAACAGCCAACCTCTCGCTTACAAGTTCAGCACATGAATAGAATTATATCATTATTAATTTCTTTAGATATGCGATTCCATATTATATTCCCTATTAATCAAATTCTAAAAGTATGCTTGTTTGCTCCTGTATTGAGCGTATTTGCAGAAAAGCTTAAAACTACCACTTTTTATACACACGTTATTTCACATGTTAGTTAAAGACTTCGATGCTTAATATTGTTTAGGGAGAAATGGAATACTGGTGTGTATTTTTGTACCGAGACCAGCCATATACAGTTTACATACTGTAATACTGTATGTTTATGTTCCAAAATTAATATCGTTTATGGCCTTCACACACGTTATGCTCCTATTATTTTTATGCTCAGCTACTAAGATTTCCCTTCAGTGGTAAAATTCCATATAAATATTTAATACTTAAACGGGCACAGTAAAGACATTAAATATACATATACATACTGTATACAGTACAGTTTGCATACAGTAATATGTTTATGTTCCTAAATCAATATCTCTTATGAGCATGCAAAAGGCATGGTGAATTGGAGATTCTCAAAAATGACTGTACTTTGCATGATTGGAAACAAATGCGTGATTGGATCAACGAAATGCTGTGGTGTTACTTTTACAAAGACGGTCAATGAAAAAAAGAATGTGGACCAGGGCAATACTTTGAGTTTACAGCTTGTCCAAGGTCATTCATTAGAACATGTGGTATTATGCGGTACTATGCGAGAATACACGGTATTAATATGGTAACTTGTGTTACACCGCGATAAGCACACCGCAAAATAATGCGGTATCGCCCGCTTGTTTTGAATGGCTGCATCTGTATATCCCTGCTAGTGATGATGACCATGGTCACCTCACCCTCGCAATACACCGGCTGAAAGAACTTAAGAACAGGGTAAATCAAGAACAGGGCATTGGCAATGAGTTCCCCTTCTTTTCATGGTTAAAATCATTTTTTGGGTCTTGGGGACTGTTTTTCTTAAAGCTATTCATGCCTGTTGTAGTGTTTTTGCTGTTGTGCTGTTGTCTGACTAGGGTGACCCCTATTAGGACTCTGTGGTATGAACACATTTAAGGATAAAAAGGAGGGAATGTAATGAAAAGTTACTGAGAAAAAGTGTTTTATTCTATGTTGTTTACGGACAGAGCTGTGCTGCAGAAGCAGCTGGATACTTAGAACAAAGTGTGATAGCACCCAACTTGTCAAGGGCACAGGATGTTTTAATACTGTTTATCTCGGCTGCTTGAAGAAGGGAGTGTGAGAAACCATTTGAATAACTGCTCTTCTTTGCTTAAAGCAAAAACCTATAAGGAATGGAAAATGACTGCTTTGCCTGTCCTTGAAGTGTTGCATCAGCTTAAAAAAGATATAAAACAAGGGGTCTCCCTGCTTGCTTTTGAATCAGCTTTCACTTCTCTGCGCAGACAGGTGATGGGTTTTTCCCATATTGCAAAACGAATAAAGACCTTACTGAGTGAATGAGAATACCTCTCCTGGCTAAATCCCCTACAACTTGTTCGAAATGCAGTACGGCCATATTTCATATCAACCCACAGATGCATTGCATAAACACTAGAATTCTGGTTGTACTTAAATTGACCTTATACATTTTGGATTATGTTTAACCTTCTTCAATTTCTTTCATTTCTTCAACCATATTTTGATATGATTACGTTTACAGAAGCAAATATTATTCAGTGCTTTTTCTTCACTCCTTTAATCAAACCCACATTTCTATAAGGAGGGCCATTGTGAAACTCCCCAAAGTGAGCTGAATTAATCTTTTATTCTTCACACCTGCGAAGTCATTCCTTCATTGTGTAATATGAAGGCCTTTCATTATTCACGTATACTACAACATCTGAAAATAATAGGTCTTGAAATAGTTGAATGAAAGACAAACCTGAATAACTCCTCCAAATGCGTGTTACACTTTCATCAAGTACACACACTTTGAATGTGATGAACTATAAAAAGTTATTTTAACCATACCCAATGGAGCTCGGGAGTGCGATTGCATACACAATCATGTTTTCAGTGTTTGGACATCAGCCGTACATCAGAACAATCATTTCACTAACACAGCTCCATGTTGAGTGACTTCCCTCCAAAAACACAAAGTCACTTTCCCTTAGCAATTATTGCATGGACTTAGATTATCTGCCTTCTGCATCAGGCCCTGTATGATATACTGTACAAAGCCAAGCTTTGGGAAAGTGCTTTGTTTGGATCCTTGTCTTTATCCTTTTGGATCCCAGGCTGCTCATTTGCAAATGTGTTTTGACATTAATTATAGTGACTATAGCAATGAGGTGGCACTGTGGTTCACAGAGCTGGGGTCCTGGGTTCAATTCCTGGGGTGCAGTCTGGATGGAATTGTATGTTCTCCCTTCATTTGTGTGGATTTCTTCCAGGTGCTCCAGTTTCTTCCCACAGTCCAAAGACATACAGTACTAGTAGGTTAAGGTGGAACTACAGTCCCAATTTTGCAGACACAAAAGTATTTAATTTCAGTCACAAAATAAAATCATTGACATTATAGAAAAACTTTACAAACTCAAAATTGAGCACAAAATCATGAATTTTGTGAAAGTACTGTAAGTTACGCCATGTTGTAACAAATTCGCATTCAAGTTCCACACAAATTGCGATGTGATGCAGCCCTTCCTGCTCACTAATCACTGTAATGACTAATGCAATGTGATGTAGGAGAGAAAAGGTATAGGTTATGCAGCAAACATTTCACTGCAAAAAACGTTCCATTCCAAGGTTCTTTATGCAGAGTTAACAATGTAATATTATTTATTGGCAAAAACGTAAAAAAGTTGAGAGCAATATTTCCATTGTATTAAACGAGATGTATTCACAAGCCTGCTCCTTTACAATGTCACAGGGCCACATCAGATTACAGGAAGTTTTGCTGCCTCGTTCTGAATCACAGAACATGTTAATTCTTTAACCTTGAAATGTAGTCTATTTTGTGATGTAAATTGGAGGTTTTACAAGTTATTGTGTGTTCCCCTTTAGATGGCTTCTGGGAAAACTGGCCTCAACACTGTATTGGATAAGGCACTTAGAAAACAGATTCATGCGTGGACCACAGCAATGTCCCTTTACTGAGAGCCAGCAATCAACGGATGTGTCTGATCGTGAAGGGTTTTCCCTGTTGTTTGTTGTATTACTCGGTGTTGCATTTTAAGCTGTGCATGAGGCAGGACCCGGAGGCTGCTGCTTCTGCTGGGATTGAGGAAGAGCTGAGCGCCATGTAAGGCAAAGACACTGCGTTCCACTTTATCAGGTGCCTGGAGTGTAAGAGCTGCAGATAATATTGAGTCACATTAATCCCAACATGTTTCAAATATTGTGAAAATGAAATAAATTAAATCAAATAACTTTCATTAAAAAAATCAATCACACTTTACCTTGCTTTTTCAGTTGTTTTAAAGGAAAATTGATGCAGAGAATGTGTGAATACTACTTTTTGATGGTTCCAAGGCCAATGTGACCTGTTCTATTGCCTGCTAATTGTACATTCCAGGTTGAACAATTATTTTTAGGAGGTCAAGGTGTATGAATGATAAGAACAGCTTGAAATTTATTTTCACGGTCGACACACATTTTCGCAAGGGAAAAAAACTGAAATAACGACAGTTACGCAAACACCAGTGCACCAAAAAAAAATCATTTTATTAAAACAAGGTAACATTTTTTTTATCATCATACGGATGAACTGTGCTAAATATATTTCTAAAAAGAAAAAACAGGACGTGAGTCGTGAGCCAAGATCATGAAAAACAAGGGAAGCTTGGAAAGAGTTTAAGGATAGCCCTTACCACGATTGGCGGTCTAACCTTCTTCTTATGGATGTATGTCTCCAGTTCTGTTCCCTTGGCCCTGTGCTTGAAAGAGTCAAAAACCTTCCTCTTTGAATTCTGAAGCTTCTTGCAGATCTTGCTGTGTTTCTCCAACCTCTCTACAGCAAACTTCCTGTGACACAGTTCACAGGGCACCAGCTGAGGGTTTCCACTCTGGCTATTCTCATATGGAAATTGCTCAGCGGTAGGGCACATCAGACTTGTAGGGGACAAATATCTGTTTTCCACTGACAGAGTTTGTTCATCCAGACATGCGGTGTTATTTCTGAAGTGGGCCTGCGCGGCCTGTGCCGCTGACACGTCACTTTCAGGGAGCCTTGCTTTCTTGAGGTACTTTCTCCTTCCACAGGGGACGTCTTCTAGCCCACGGCTGCAAGGGCTCACTTGACGTCTCTCCTGATGGGAAAGCGCAGAGGGAAAGTGCGATTCTGCGCATCCGCCGTCTTCCATTGGAGAACCATAATCAAGGTTGTCTCCTTTGAAAGGAAGGGCTTTCCTTGGAGTGAAGGCTTTTTGCTTCTCCATTCTGCAGGTCAGAAGAGGCACGGCCTTAGAGCGGTGGTTGGCCCACGGTCCTCTGGGGCGAAGCTCGCTCTGCCTCGCCTGGAGTGTCTTCCTTCGGGTCAGGAGTCCTCTATTTTCCCTTCCGGCCACCTCTCTGGAGTCTTCCATCTCTCTCTGAACCATCCTCAGCTCCTCCTGAGCTCTTAAGAGCTTCGCCTGCATCATGGCCTCCTTCTGGCGAATCTCGTCCTTCATCATGGCCTCCTTCCGGCGCATCACATCCTGCAGACTGGCCTCCCTCCGGCGATGCTCCTCCTTCAGCGCGGCCTCTGCCTCGGCCACTTTTCGTAGCTCCTCTTGCAACTGAAAGTGCTCCTTCCCATTGGCATGAGAAGGGCATTGCCCTGGAGGGGTCGCCACCATGGGGAGGACAGTCCTGTCCTTAGGTTTGCGTACTCTTGAGCCCCTCCTGCCCGGCCTCTCGCAGGGCCTCTCATGACCATCCTGAGGCGGGGTGGGGGCAAACAAGGAATCACTCTGTGCTTCCGGGCGGTCCACAGCCCGAACCTCACCAGGGCCGGAGACTTTCCTGTTACCCATAGGCTTCAGGGG
This sequence comes from Lepisosteus platostomus, assembly GCF_059453375.1. Taxonomy (NCBI): domain Eukaryota; kingdom Metazoa; phylum Chordata; class Actinopteri; order Semionotiformes; family Lepisosteidae; genus Lepisosteus; species Lepisosteus platostomus. Next base: position 13,167,464 of record NC_142637.1, read on the forward strand.
GTAAGACCGATCATACCCCACAATGTTCTTCTCGGGGCCCTGTTGGGTTTGGAAGCGACAGCTGTTCCCCGTCTTCTTCTCCGCAGCGTATTTGACATATTGGAAAGATTTTCTCATCTTCTGTAGAGCCGCCTCCTGCCGTCGATTGTATATGGCGATCATTTTTTTCTCCTTTTCCTGCATCAGTTTCTCTTGGAAGGTGTCCTTCAGAAGCTGTATCTTGGGAGACGGGCAGTACGTGGAGATCAGATCCTGTCGCCTTAAGGGCGCGGGTCGATTCGAGTCTGTGTCCTTCGGGGAGGGGGACAGAGCACCAGGCTTAGGACTGGGCTCCATTGGCAAATGAGATATGAGCTTTGTTTCCCAGGTATCTGGAAAAGGCAAAAATGGCAAATAAATGATATCCTGCACAGTCTAGTATGGTCTAATAGAAAAGAATAAAAAAAACAATTCAGGAAATACACAACTTTTTAATATTAAACCTAATGGTGTTGAATGCTGCATGCTGACTCAGTAGGAGACAGATCCTAAACATAAACATTATAATAAACATTTGTTTCCCAAATAACATTCTCAATGTTCAGAATGCTTAAAGTCATGAGCTTTTTTAAAAATGTTTAACTGAAACCTGGAAATGTACTATTTCATTTCAAAGCTTGTATTATATCTATGATATAAATGTTTTTTACATAAAATTAACCCATTATGCAACAGGGGTTTGAGCAAAAGTCACTGTGAATAAGGGAATTTATCAATATTAATTAGCCGTTTCACTACATTATAGATAGCTGAAAGATTATGATACAGTATATCGATTTCGCTACAAATTGACAAGAATATTTGATGACACTTACCAAACAAGTTTCAAACAGCGGAGAAATAGTTCACCACGACGATAGCAATACAATGTTTGACTGCATCTCCCTATGTGATATATCTGTATTTGGGTAAATACAGATCACGTAATTCAGGGAGCACTGTTACGTCAGGTCACCAACCATTATTACGATGCTCATATGTCATAGAGCTCCTTAGGATGTTTGTATAATCTTTATCCAAATTTTCATATGGCCGCAGTTACGGCGTTTATTTTACAGTTAATGTAACAGGATGTCATTATATTTTTCTGTCTTTATGGTGGCAGACCACTTAACTAAATCTGAGTAGGCGGTTTCTACAAATGGGTCAGATAAAATATTAAATATACAGTAAAAGCTCACACCTATTCATACCCTTTATGTACTGTATATCTACAATTACGTATACTGTATAATACGATAACTACCATTACAAAATGTCTCCCTTTTGATTTGAAGTGGTTCTTTTAAATAAGTAAATTGCAATCACTTAGCCTACATCTGAGCTCCTAATTCATCGCGACGACGGACTGAGACTCCAGTTGGATTTGTGAGAAGTAAAGGGGTGTGCCTGTTTTAAAACCGATTCATACGTCTTAAACACATGGACATTGATAGCAGTCTGTGTTATATAATTTATCTTTTTATTTTATTTAAATTTAAGTATCACATACACATTTTCAAAGTAACTGTACCCCTTTTAATTATGATCCCCATCGCTCACAGCTCCGAAGCTGAGACGAGGGCTACTTCAGATGGGATTTCCAACATTTCTCTCTTAGCTTGTATACCGGTGGAAAGGAGAGGGCTCTTAAAACGTGTTGATAGTAAGATTGGGATGTATTTGCAGTCTAGATATAGTTTTTTTTAATGTTCGGAGCCGGCACAGATTCATTTTCTTACGACTGCTTTTCTGGATGACAATAACAATGCAAACGATGGTGTTAAGGCGAGGCTGTGCCTTAAGGCTCCTCTGCTTACAATATTCAGCGCATAAATCGCAAACGAGCGCCTCTCTTACGATGAAAATGCGGCAAATAAGAACACGAGATTTAAACCTACGGCTTACAAATTTATGCGTAAACACTAAAACCGTATCTTTAGCAAAACTGGCGAGACAATGTGTTTTATCATTTAAAAAAGTACTGGAAAATAATTAAAGGTTATCACGATAAACAGAGGTTACTGATCTACTACTGTACGCTGTGACCAAAAATGAGAGTCCCCCGATCCTCGCAGCCTTCATGCTTTGGTCTTGGCCTGGCCGTTTTTTTTAAGATAATGGGGTCAAGTTAAGAAATTATGCAAGTTTCTAATCAAATCCAAGGGCGCCTCCATCTCCTAAACATCTTTAGAAGGCCGACGGACCACACTGCACGGTCCGGGTCCGGGCCCTGACCCGGTTCTGGATAATGCCAGCTTAAAGTGAAAAATTCTACTGTACATATTATGTTTCTTATTATGGTATATATGTATAATGTGGCGCGACCGCTTCACGAAGCTAGAAAGAAAGTTATCCGCCATTTTTATTTTACCTGCAATTGAATTTGCCATTAAAATCACGATTAATACCGCAGCTGCTAAATTACTTACCTAAAAGCGTTCAGATACAAAAGCACTTGAGCTGTAATGTTTATATACTGTTGGCCCGATGACCTACTTCAAGAAGAATTGTTACATAGACCGCCAAGGACTGTCATCACACTTTACGTCATAAAGCGCTTTAAAACTTTTGACAAGTTCAACACCTCATATTTTGTACTGTTTATCGTGGTAAAAGCAACTCAAAGCAATTATAAAAATGATGGAAAGGTAAAAATACAAGCTTATACGAGCTGTCATTTTAACATTTATAACATATATTTAAACAAAATATATATAATCTATTTGAATAAAATAGAAAAGTGTTCTTAGTCTTCACTTAAAAGCTGTTAGAAGCTGCCTTTCTGACAAGAGAGTTCTGTGAGTTCCACAGTCTCAGTGCATTAAAGTCAAAACCAGTTGCTTTTTATTTCCTGTTTTACGACAGAGCAAGGAGGGTGTCCACAGACCACTGTGCACCTGCAGGCTGATATGGGGGGTAAAAAGTCTAGAAGTGAGTAAATAAGATTTTAGCACATGTTCTAAAACAAACCGGACACCTGTACAGCGATGCCAACACAGTGATCTGAGCTCCTTCTTTGAGTTAAATCCTAGCATCTGCATTTTTTACAAGTTGTTGCTATGGCAGAGCATGACCAGAGCATAACAGAAACCACCCATTTTCTAACCACTTCATCCAATTCAGGGTCAGGTGGTCAGGGGGTCGGGGGGTCACGGGGGAGCCAGAGCCTCAGAAAGTAATAAGCAGGAGATACCTGGGACAGGATGGTAGTCCAATGCAGGGAAGACACAGACACTCACCAATTATCCCAGAAGCCAATTAACCTACCAGTAGTTCTTTGAACTGTGGGAGGAAGCCGGAGCACCCAAAGCAAACTCATGCAAACATGGGGAGAACATACAAGCTCCATACAGATAGCACCCCAGGTCCAGAAGTGTACCCAGGGCCTCAGCACTGTGAGCTAGCAATGCTAAACGCTGCGCTACTGTGCATGCTAATTTCTAGGCATCAGGTGATCAATCAGGTAGTGTTTCTCAGATAAAAGGACACCAGTAATTTAGTATGAGATTCAAATTGACCTCAGAACAAAAAACTGTACAACTTATGTTATATAACTTATGTATAACTTACTACAGCATAACTGTCTTATTTGGCTCTTGTAGAAAATATTAACAGCATGCCTATTAAACATACAGTATCTAGCAATCAGCAATCAAAATAAAAACATTTCCAAACATGGAAACTGCCCAGTTAATGAAGCATTTCAAAGACATTAATCTATTCAATAATTACAGTTTTAAGTAGATAACAGATTTATATTCAGATTACGAAAGTATCATAACAACGGCTGCTTGTGTAAGGAATCCATGAATACCACTGTACATGAGAATTCCACACCTATTTGTAATCAATACACAAAATCCTATTGAATTTCAGGTACTTGTTTATTCAGCATTGCTTGACTCCGCGGACTCCTTGTTGTTTCAATATTCTAGCAATAGGACTAATCGCCAATACAGTGCCGTTGTAATCTATTCCTTCTGCCAGCAGAGGACGGTATTCGCACAGCCCGTTCAGGATAAGATACGGTCCTCGCAGTTCACAGTACAACTGGCCACAGCCGTACTCGGAATATGCTCTCGATAACCTCGTTTAGTTTAAGTACGGCCGTATTTCATATCAACCCACAGATGCATTGCATAAACACTAGAATTCTGGTTGTACTTAAATTGACCTTATACGTTTTGGATTATGTTTAACCTTCTTCAATTTCTTCAACCATATTTTGAGATGATTACGTTTACAGAAGCAAATATTATTCAGTGCTTTTTCTTCACTCCTTTAATCAAACCCACATTTCTATAAGGAGGGCCATTGTGAAACTCCCCAAAGTGAGCTGAATTAATCTTTTATTCTTCACACCTGCGAAGTCATTCCTTCATTGTGTAATATGAAGGCCTTTCATTATTCACGTATACTACAACATCTGAAAATAATGGGTCTTGAAATAGTTGAATGAAAGAAAATCCTGAATAACTCCTCCAAATGCGTGTTACACTTTCATCAAGTACACACACTTTGAATGTGATGAACTATAAAAAGTTATTTTAACCATACCCAATGGAGCTCGGGAGTGCGATTGCATACACAATCATGTTTTCAGTGTTTGGACATCAGCCGTACATCAGAACAATCATTTCACTAACACAGCTCCATGTTGAGTGATATATCTGTATTTGGGTATATACAGATCATGTAATTCAGGGAGCACTGTTACGTCAGGTCACCAACCATTATTACGACGCTCATATGTCATAGAGCTCCTTAGGATGTTTGTATAATTTGTATCCAAATTTTCATATGGCCGCAGTTACGGCGTTTATTTTACAGTTAATGTAACAGGGTGTCATTATATTTTTCTGTCTTTATGGTGGCAGACCACTTAACTAAATCTGAGTAGGCGGTTTCTACAAGTGGGTCAGATAAAATATTAAATATACAGTAAAAGCTCACACCTATTCATACCCTTTATGTACTGTATATCTACAATTACGTATACTGTATAATACGATAACTACCATTACAAAATGGCTCCCTTTTGATTTGAAGTGGTTCTTTTAAATAAGTAAATTGCAATCACTTAGCCTACATCTGAGCTCCTAATTCATCGCGACGACGGACTGAGACTCCAGTTGGATTTGTGAGAAGTAAAGGGGTGTGCCTGTTTTAAAACCGATTCATACGTCTTAAACACATGGACATAGATAGCAGTCTGTGTTATATAATTTATCTTTTTATTTTATTTAAATTTAAGTATCACATACACATTTTCAAAGTAACTGTACCCCTTTTAATTATGATCCCCATCGCTCACAGCTCCGAAGCTGAGACGAGGGCTACTTCAGATGGGATTTCCAACATTTCTCTCTTAGCTTGTATACCGGTGGAAAGGAGAGGGCTCTTAAAACGTGTTGATAGTAAGATTGGGATGTATTTACAGTCTAGATATAGTTTTTTTAATGTTCGGAGCCGGCACAGATTCATTTTCTTACGACTGCTTTTCTGGATGACAATAACAATGCAAACGATGGTGTTAAGGCGAGGCTGTGCCTTAAGGCTCCTCTGCTTACAATATTCAGCGCGTAAATCGCAAACGAGCGCCTCTCTTACGATGAAAATGCGGCAAATAAGAACACGAGATTTAAACCTACGGCTTACAAATTTATGCGTAAACACTAAAACCGTATCTTTAGCAAAACTGGCGAGACAATGTGTTTTATCATTTAAAAAAGTACTGGAAAATAATTAAAGGTTATCACGATAAACAGAGGTTACTGATCTACTACTGTACGCTGTGACCAAAAATGAGAGTCCCCCGATCCTCGCAGCCTTCATGCTTTGGTCTTGGCCTGGCCGTTTTTTTTTTTTAGGATAATGGGGTCAAGTTAAGAAATTATGCAAGTTTCTAATCAAATCCAAGGGCGCCTCCATCTCCTAAACATCTTTAGAAGGCCGACGGACCACACTGCACGGTCCGGGTCCGGGCCCTGACCCGGTTCTGGATAATGCCAGCTTAAAGTGAAAAATTCTACTGTACATATTATGTTTCTTATTATGGTATATATGTATAATGTGGCGCGACCGCTTCACGAAGCTAGAAAGAAAGTTATCCGCCATTTTTATTTTACCTGCAATTGAATTTGCCATTAAAATCACGATTAATACCGCAGCTGCTAAATTACTTACCTAAAAGCGTTCAGATACAAAAGCACTTGAGCTGTAATGTTTATATACTGTTGGCCCGATGACCTACTTCAAGAAGAATTGTTACATAGACCGCCAAGGACTGTCATCACACTTTACGTCATAAAGCGCTTTAAAACTTTTGACAAGTTCAACACCTCATATTTTGTACTGTTTATCGTGGTAAAAGCAACTCAAAGCAATTATAAAAATGATGGAAAGGTAAAAATACAAGCTTATACGAGCTGTCATTTTAACATTTATAACATATATTTAAACAAAATATATATAATCTATTTGAATAAAATAGAAAAGTGTTCTTAGTCTTCACTTAAAAGCTGTTAGAAGCTGCCTTTCTGACAAGAGAGTTCTGTGAGTTCCACAGTCTCAGTGCATTAAAGTCAAAACCAGTTGCTTTTTATTTCCTGTTTTACGACAGAGCAAGGAGGGTGTCCACAGACCACTGTGCACCTGCAGGCTGATATGGGGGGTAAAAAGTCTAGAAGTGAGTAAATAAGATTTTAGCACATGTTCTAAAACAAACCGGACACCTGTACAGCGATGCCAACACAGTGATCTGAGCTCCTTCTTTGAGTTAAATCCTAGCATCTGCATTTTTTACAAGTTGTTGCTATGGCAGAGCATGACCAGAGCATAACAGAAACCACCCATTTTCTAACCGCTTCATCCAATTCAGGGTCAGGGGGTCAGGGGGTCGCGGGGCACGGGGGAGCCAGAGCCTCAGAAAGTAATAAGCAGGAGATACCTGGGACTGGATGGTAGTCCAATGCAGGGAAGACACAGACACTCACCAATTATCCCAGAAGCCAATTAACCTACCAGTAGTTCTTTGAAGTGTGGGAGGAAGCCGGAGCACCCAAAGCAAACTCATGCAAACATGGGGAGAACATACAAGCTCCATACAGATAGCACCCCAGGTCCAGAAGTGTACCCAGGGCCTCAGCACTGTGAGCTAGCAATGCTAAACGCTGGGCTACTGTGCATGCTAATTTCTAGGCATCAGGTGATCAATCAGGTAGTGTTTCTCAGATAAAAGGACACCAGTAATTTAGTATGAGATTCAAATTGACCTCAGAACAAAAAACTGTATAACTTATGTTATATAACTTATGTATAACTTACTACAGCATAACTGTCTTATTTGGCTCTTGTAGAAAATATTAACAGCATGCCTATTAAACATACAGTATCTAGCAATCAGCAATCAAAATAAAAACATTTCCAAACATGGAAACTGCCCAGTTAATGAAGCATTTCAAAGACATTAATCTATTCAATAATTACAGTTTTAAGTAGATAACAGATTTATATTCAGATTACGAAAGTATCATAACAACGTCTGCTTGTGTAAGGAATCCATGAATACCACTGTACATGAGAATTCCACACCTATTTGTAATCAATACACAAAATCCTATTGAATTTCAGGTACTTGTTTATTCAGCATTGCTTGACTCCGCGGACTCCTTGTTGTTTCAATATTCTAGCAATAGGACTAATCGCCAATACAGTGCCGTTGTAATCTATTCCTTCTGCCAGCAGAGGACGGTATTCGCACAGCCCGTTCAGGATAAGATACGGTCCTCGCAGTTCACAGTACAACTGGCCACAGCCGTACTCGGAATATGCTCTCGATAACCTCGTTTAGTTTAAGTACGGCCGTATTTCATATCAACCCACAGATGCATTGCATAAACACTAGAATTCTGGTTGTACTTAAATTGACCTTATACGTTTTGGATTATGTTTAACCTTCTTCAATTTCTTCAACCATATTTTGAGATGATTACGTTTACAGAAGCAAATATTATTCAGTGCTTTTTCTTCACTCCTTTAATCAAACCCACATTTCTATAAGGAGGGCCATTGTGAAACTCCCCAAAGTGAGCTGAATTAATCTTTTATTCTTCACACCTGCGAAGTCATTCCTTCATTGTGTAATATGAAGGCCTTTCATTATTCACGTATACTACAACATCTGAAAATAATGGGTCTTGAAATAGTTGAATGAAAGAAAATCCTGAATAACTCCTCCAAATGCGTGTTACACTTTCATCAAGTACACACACTTTGAATGTGATGAACTATAAAAAGTTATTTTAACCATACCCAATGGAGCTCGGGAGTGCGATTGCATACACAATCATGTTTTCAGTGTTTGGACATCAGCCGTACATCAGAACAATCATTTCACTAACACAGCTCCGTGTTGAGTGATATATCTGTATTTGGGTATATACAGATCATGTAATTCAGGGAGCACTGTTACGTCAGGTCACCAACCATTATTACGACGCTCATATGTCATAGAGCTCCTTAGGATGTTTGTATAATCTTTATCCAAATTTTCATATGGCCGCAGTTACGGCGTTTATTTTACAGTTAATGTAACAGGGTGTCATTATATTTTTCTGTCTTTATGGTGGCAGACCACTTAACTAAATCTGAGTAGGCGGTTTCTACAAGTGGGTCAGATAAAATATTAAATATACAGTAAAAGCTCACACCTATTCATACCCTTTATGTACTGTATATCTACAATTACGTATACTGTATAATACGATAACTACCATTACAAAATGTCTCCCTTTTGATTTGAAGTGGTTCTTTTAAATAAGTAAATTGCAATCACTTAGCCTACATCTGAGCTCCTAATTCATCGCGACGACGGACTGAGACTCCAGTCGGATTTGTGAGAAGGGGTGTGCCTGTTTTAAAACCGATTCATACGTCTTAAACACATGGACATAGATAGCAGTCTGTGTTATATAATTTATCTTTTTATTTTATTTAAATTTAAGTATCACATACACATTTTCAAAGTAACTGTACCCCTTTTAATTATGATCCCCATCGCTCACAGCTCCGAAGGTGAGACGAGGGCTACTTCAGATGGGATTTCCAATATTTCTCTCTTAGCTTGTATACCGGTGGAAAGGAGAGGGGTCTTAAAACGTGTTGATAGTAAGATTGGGATGTATTTGCAGTCTAGATATAGTTTTTTTAATGTTCGGAGCCGCCACAGATTCATTTTCTTACGACTGCTTTTCTGGATGACAATGACAATGCAAACGATGGTGTTAAGGCGAGGCTGTGCCTTAAGGCTCCTCTGCTTACAATATTCAGCGCGTAAATCGCAAACGAGCGCCTTCCCTTACGATGAAAATGCAGAAAAGACCACGAGATTTAAACCTACGGCTTACAAATTTATGCGTAAACACTAAAACCGTATCTTTAGCAAAACTGGCGAGACAATGTGTTTTATCATTTAAAAAAGTACTGGAAAATAATTAAAGGTTATCACGATAAACAGAGGTTACTGATCTACTACTGTACGCTGTGACCAAAAATGAGAGTCCCCCGATCCTCGCAGCCTTCATGCTTTGGTCTTGGCCTGGCCGTTTTTTTTAAGATAATGGGGTCAAGTTAAGAAATTATGCAAGTTTCTAATCAAATCCAAGGGCGCCTCGATCTCCTAAACATCTTTAGAAGGCCGACGGACCACACTGCACGGTCCGGGTCCGGGCCCTGACCCGGTTCTGGATAATGCCAGCTTAAAGTGAAAAATTCTACTGTACATATTATGTTTCTTATTATGGTATATATGTATAATATAGCGCGACCGCTTCACGAAGCTAGAAAGAAAGTTATCCGCCATTTTTATTTTACCTGCAATTGAATTTGCCATTAAAATCATTATTAATACCGCAGCTGCTAAATAACTTACCTAAAAGCGTTCAGATACAAAAGCACTTGAGCTGTAATGGTTGTATACTGTTGGCCCGATGACCTACTTCAAGAAGAATTGTTACATAGACCGCCAAGGACTGTCATCACACTTTACGTCATAAAGCGCTTTAAAACTTTTGACAAGTTCAACACCTCATATTTTGTACTGTTTATCATGGTAAAAGCAACTCAAAGCAATTATAAAAATGATCGAAAGGTAAAAATACAAGCTTATACGAGCTGTCGTTTTAACATTTATAACATATATTTAAACAAAACATATATAATCTATTTTAATAAAATAGAAAAGTGTTCTTAGTCTTCACTTAAAAGCTGTTAGAAGCTGCCTTTCTGACAAGAGAGTTCTGTGAGTTCCACAGTCTCAGTGCATTAAAGTCAAAACCAGTTGCTTTTTATTTCCTGTTTTACGACAGAGCAAGGAGGGTGTCCACAGACCACTGTGCACCTGCAGACTGATATGGGGGGTAAAAAGTCTAGAAGTTAGTAAATAAGATTTTAACATATGTTCTAAAACACACCGGACACCTGTACAGTGATGCCAACACAGTGATCTGAGCTCCTTCTTTGAGTTAAATCCTAGCATCTGCATTTTTTACAAGTTGTTGCTATGGCAGAGCATGACCAGAGCATAACAGAAACCACCCATTTTCTAACCGCTTCATCCAATTCAGGGTCAGGGGGTCAGGGGGTCGGGGGGCACGGGGGAGCCAGAGCCTCAGAAAGTAATAAGCAGGAGATACCTGGGACTGGATGGTAGTCCAATGCAGGGAAGACACAGACACTCACCAATTATCCCAGAAGCCAATTAACCTACCAGTAGTTCTTTGAACTGTGGGAGGAAGCCGGAGCACCCAAAGCAAACTCATGCAAACATGGGGAGAACATACAAGCTCCATACAGATAGCACCCCAGGTCCAGAAGTGTACCCAGGGCCTCAGCACTGTGAGCTAGCAATGCTAAACGCTGGGCTACTGTGCATGCTAATTTCTAGGCATCAGGTGATCAATCAGGTAGTGTTTCTCAGATAAAAGGACACCAGAAATTTAGTATGAGATTCAAATTGACCTCAGAACAAAATATAACTTATGTTATATAACTTATATAGAACTTACTACAGCATAACTGTCTTATTTGGCTCTTGTAGAAAATATTAACAGCATGCCTATTAAACATACAGTATCTAGCAATCAGCAATCAAAATACAAACATTTCCAAACATGGAAACTGCCCAGTTAATGAAGCATTTCAAAGACATTAATCTATTCAATAATTACAGTTTTAAGTAGATAACAGATTTATATTCAGATTACGAAAGCATCATAACAACTGCTGCTTGTGTAAGGAATCCATGAATACCACTGTACATGAGAATTCCACACCTATTTGTAATCAATACACAAAATCCTATTGAATTTCAGGTACTTGTTTATTCAGCATTGCTTGACTCCGCGGACTCCTTGTTGTTTCAATATTCTAGCAATAGGACTAATCGCCAATACAGTGCCGTTGTAATCTATTCCTTCTGCCAGCAGAGGACGGTATTCGCACAGCCAGTTCAGGATAAGATACGGTCCTCGCAGTTCACTGTACAACTGGCCAAAGCCGTATTCGGAATATGCTCTCGATAACCTCGTTTAGTTTAAGTACGGCCATATTTCATATCAACCCACAGATGCATTGCATAAACACTAGAATTCTGGTTGTACTTAAATTGACCTTATACGTTTTGGATTATGTTTAACCTTCTTCAATTTCTTCAACCATATTTTGAGATGATTACGTTTACAGAAGCAAATATTATTCAGTGCTTTTTCTTCACTCCTTTAATCAAACCCACATTTCTATAAGGAGGGCCATTGTGAAACTCCCCAAAGTGAGCTGAATTAATCTTTTATTCTTCACACCTGCGAAGTCATTCCTACATTGTGTAATATGAAGGCCTTTCATTATTCACGTATACTACAACATCTGAAAATAATGGGTCTTGAAATAGTTGAATGAAAGAAAATCCTGAATAACTCCTCCAAATGCGTGTTACACTTTCATCAAGTACACACACTTTGAATGTGATGAACTATAAAAAGTTATTTTAACCATACCCAATGGAGCTCAGGAGTGCGATTGCATACACAATCATGTTTTCAGTGTTTGGACATCAGCCGTACATCAGAACAATCATTTCACTAACACAGCTCCGTGTTGAGTGACTTCCCTCCAAGAACACAAAGTCACTTTCCCTTAGCAATTATTGCATGGACTTTGATTATCTGCCTTCTGCATCAAGCCCTGTATTATATACGGTACAAAGCCAAGCTTTGGGATAGTGCTTTGTTTGGATCCTTGTCTTGATCCTTTTGGATCCCAGGCTGCTCATTTGCAAGTGAGTTTTGACATTAATTATAGTGACTATAGCAATGAGCTGGCACTGTGGTTCACAGAGCTGGGGTCCTGGGTTCAATTCCTGGGGTGCAGTCTGGATGGAATTGTATGTTCTCCCTTCATTTGTGTGGATTTCTTCCAGGTGCTCCAGTTTCTTCCCACAGTCCAAAGACATACAGTACTAGTAGGTTAAGGTGGAACTACAGTCCCAATTTTGCAGACACAAAATTATTTAATTTCAGTCACAAAATAAAATCATTGACATTATAGAAAAACTTTACAAACTCAAAATTGAGCACAAAATCATGAATTTTGTGAAAGGACTGTAAGTTACGCCATGTTGTAACAAATTCGCATTCAAGTTCCACACAAATTGCGATGTGATGCAGCCCTTCCTGCTCACTAATCACTGTAATGACTAATGCAATGTGATGTAGGAGAGAAAGGGTATAGGTTATGCAGCAAACATTTCACTGCAAAAAACGTTCCATTCCAAGGTTCTTTATGCAGAGTTAACAATGTAGTATTATTTATTGGCAAAAACGTAAAAAAGTTGAGAGCAATATTTCCATTGGATTAAACGAGATGTATTCACAAGCCTGCTCCTTTACAATGTCACAGGGCCACAACAGATTATAGGAAGTTTTGCTGCCTCGTTCTGAATCGCAGAACATGGTAATTCTTTAACCTTGAAATGTAGTCTATTTTGTGATGTAATGATGCAATGTCCCTTTACTGAGAGCCAGCAATCAACGGATGTGTCTGATCGTGAATGGTTTTCCCCGTTGTTTGTTGTATTACTTGGTGTTGCATTTTAAGCTGTGCATGAGGCAGGACCCGGAGGCTGCTGCTTCTGCTGGTGCTTCTGCTGGGATTGAGGAAGAGCTGAGCGCCATGTAAGGCAAAGACACTGCGTTCCACTTTATCAGGTGCCTGGAGTGTAAGAGCTGCAGATAATATTGAGTCACATTAATCCCAACATATTTCAAATATTATGAAAATTAAATAAATTAAATCAAATAACTTTCATTAAAAAAATCAATCACTCTTTACCTTGCTTTTTCAGTTGTTTTTAAGGAAAATTGATGCCGAGAATGTGTGAATACTGCTTTTTGATGGTTCCAAGACCAATGTGACCTGTTCTATTGCCTGCTAATTGTACGTTCCAGGTTGAAAAATTATTTTTAGGAGGTCAAGGTGTATGAATGATAAGAGAAAAACTGAAATAACCACAGCTACGCAAACACCAGTCCACCAAAAAAAAATCATTTAATTAAAATAAGGTAACATTTTTTTTTCATCATCATACGGATGAACTGTGCTAAATGTGTTTCTAAAAAGAAAAAGCAGGACGTGAGTCGTGAGCCAAGATCATGACTCTTTTGCTCTTCTTCACATCAGTTTTCATCTGCGAGGAGGAGGAGGAGGGCGGCTCCTGATGTGCTGACACTTGGGGAAGTGCCTCTGTGCCGGCCTGGGGGCAAAGCGCCGGCCGCAGTGAGGGCAGGGCACGTAGTCGGGGTTTGGATTCGCGGGGGGCTGGGGCAGGTTCACAACTTTCCCTCCTTGCGTGATCACCTGCTGCACCTCCCTGGCCTGTTTGATGCTCCGAATGAAATCCTCGTGCTTCTGCCTCCAGTTGTTCTTTCTCAGCTGGGAACAGGAAATGAAACCAATAAAACAGCTTCCAGAAAAAGTCCAGACTAGCACTGCGTACACAGTCTGGTCGCAAACCATTCACAAGGCAAGAAAATATCAATACAGTAATAACGTAGCTTTCTGGGGCCACCTTTCAGGTCATTGGGTAGAGAGTACAATTTACGTAGTTATGGTTTTGTTTCCTGTGAGTGCTATTTGCTTGATATGTAGATTTTTACAACAGAATTCAGAAGTCACTAAGACACATTTATTCTGTCTGGCAAATGTGCCTTTGCGGCAGTTTTTCAGAAGAGTACTTCATAAAACACTTATTTATTGTTTACATTGATTTATAAGCTGAGTCTGACTCTAGGAGAAAAAAAGGGAAGCTTGGAAAGAGTTTAAGGATAGCCCTTACCACGATTGGCGGTTTAACCTTCTTCTTATGGATGTATGTCTCCAGTTCTGTTCCCTTGGCCCTGTGCTTGAAAGAGTCAAAAACCTTCCTCTTTGAATTCTGAAGCTTCTTGCAGATCTTGCTGTGTTTCTCCAGCCTCTCTACAGCAAACTTCCCCTGACACAGTTCACAGGGCACCAGCTGAGGGTTTCCACTCTGGCTATTCTCATATGGAAATTGCTCAGCGGTAGGGCACATCAGACTTGTAGGGGACAAATATCTGTTTTCCACTGACAGAGTTTGTTCATCCAGACATGTGGTGTTATTTCTGAAGTGGCCCTGCGCGGCCTGTGCCGCTGACACGTCGCTTTCAGGGAGCCTTGCTTTCTTGAGATACTTTCTCCTTCCACAGGGGACGTCTTCTAGCCCACGGCTGCAAGGGCTCACTTGACGTCTCTCCTGATGGGAAAGCGCAGAGTGAAAGTGCGATTGTGCGCATCCGCCATCTTCCATTGGAGAACCATAATCAAGGTTGTCTCCTCTGATAGGAAGGGCTTTCCTTGGAGTGAAGGCTTTTTGCTTCTCCATTCTGCAGGTCAGAAGAGGCACGGCCTTAGAGCGGTGGTTGGCCCATGGTCCTCTGGGGCAAAGCTCGCTCTGCCTCGCCTCTATTTTCCCTTCCGGCCACCTCTCTGGAGTCTTCCATCTCTCTCGGAACCATCCTCAGCTCCTCCTGAGCTCTGAAGAGCTTCGCCTGCATCATGGCCTCCTTCTGGCGAATCTCGTCCTTCATCATGGCCTCCTTCCGGCGCATCTCATCCTGCAGGCTGGCCTCCCTCCGGCGATGCTCCTCCTTCAGCGCGGCCTCTGCCTCGGCCACTTTTCGTAGCTCCTCTTGCAACTGAAAGTGCTCCTTCCCATTGGCATGAGAAGGGCATTGCCCTGGAGGGGTCGCCACCATGGGGAGGACAGTCCTGTCCTTAGGTTTGCGTACTCTTGAGCCCCTCCTGCCCGGCCTCTCGCAGGGCCTCTCATGACCATCCTGAGGCGGGGTGGGGGCAAACAAGGAATCACTCTGTGCGTCCGGGCGGTCCACAGCCCGAACCTCACCAGGGCCGGAGACTTTCCTGTTACCCATAGGCTTCAGGGGGTAAGACCGATCATACCCCACAATGTTCTTCTCGGGGCCCTGTTGGGCTTGGAAGCGATAGCTGTTCCCCATCTTCTTCTCCGCAGCGTATTTGACATATTGGAAACATTTTCTCATCTTCTGTAGAGCTGCCTCCTGCCGCCGATTGTACATGGCGATCATTTTTTTCTCCTTTTCCTGCATCAGTTTCTCTTGGAAGGTGTCCTTCAGAAGCTGTATCTTGGGAGGCGGGCAGTACGTGGAGATCAGATCCTGTTGCCTTAAGGGCGCGGGTCGATTCGAGTCTGTGTCCTTCGGGGAGGGGGACAGAGCACCAGGCTTAGGACTGGGCTCCATTGGCAAATGAGATATGAGCTTTGTTTCCCAGGTATCTGGAAAAGGCAAAAATGGCAAATAAATGATATCCTGCACAGTCTAGTATGGTCTAATAGAAAAGAATAAAAAAAAACAATTCAGGAAATACACAACTTTTTAATATTAAACCTAATGGTGTTGAATGCTGCATGCTGACTCAGTAGGAGACAGATCCTAAACATAAACATTATAATAAACATTTGTTTCCCAAATAACATTCTCAATGTTCAGAATGCTTAAAGTCATGAGCTTTTTTAAAAATGTTTAACTGAAACCTGGAAATGTGCTATTTCATTTCAAAGCTTGTATTATATCTATGATATAAATGTTTTTTTTTATATAAAATTAACCCATTATGCAACAGGGGTTTGAGCAAAAGTCACTGTGAATAAGGGAATTTATCAATATTAATTAGCCGTTTCACTACATTATAGATAGCTGAAGGATTATGAAACAGTATATCGATTTCGCTACAAATTGAGAAGCATATTTGATGACACTTACCAAACAAGTTTTAAACAGCGGAGAAATAGTTCACCACGACGATAGCAATGCAATGTTTGACTGCATCTCCCTATGTGATATATCTGTATTTGGGTATATACAGATCACGTAATTCAGGGAGCACTGTTACGTCAGGTCACCAACCATTATTACGACGCTCATATGTCATAGAGCTCCTTAGGATGTTTGTATAATCTTTATCCAAATTTTCATATGGCCGCAGTTACGGCGTTTATTTTACAGTTAATGTAACAGGGTGTCATTATATTTTTCTGTCTTTATGGTGGCAGACCACTTAAATAAATCTGAGTAGGCGGTTTCTACAAGTGGGTCAGATAAAATATTAAATATACAGTAAAAGCTCACACCTATTCATACCCTTTATGTACTGTATATCTACAATTACGTATACTACGTATACAGTTATCGTATACTATAATACGATAACTACCATTACAAAATGTCTCCCTTTTGATTTGAAGTGGTTCTTTTAAATAAGTAAATTGCAATCACTTAGCCTACATCTGAGCTCCTAATTCATCGCGACGACGGACTGAGACTCCAGTCGGATTTGTGAGAAGGGGTGTGCCTGTTTTAAAACCGATTCATACGTCTTAAACACATGGACATAGATAGCAGTCTGTGTTATATAATTTATCTTTTTATTTTATTTAAATTTAAGTATCACATACACATTTTCAAAGTAACTGTACCCCTTTTAATTATGATCCCCATCGCTCACAGCTCCGAAGGTGAGACGAGGGCTACTTCAGATGGGATTTCCAATATTTCTCTCTTAGCTTGTATACCGGTGGAAAGGAGAGGGGTCTTAAAACGTGTTGATAGTAAGATTGGGATGTATTTGCAGTCTAGATATAGTTTTTTTAATGTTCGGAGCCGCCACAGATTCATTTTCTTACGACTGCTTTTCTGGATGACAATGACAATGCAAACGATGGTGTTAAGGCGAGGCTGTGCCTTAAGGCTCCTCTGCTTACAATATTCAGCGCGTAAATCGCAAACGAGCGCCTTCCCTTACGATGAAAATGCAGAAAATAAGACCACGAGATTTAAACCTACGGCTTACAAATTTATGCGTAAACACTAAAACCGTATCTTTAGCAAAACTGGCGAGACAATGTGTTTTATCATTTAAAAAAGTACTGGAAAATAATTAAAGGTTATCACGATAAACAGAGGTTACTGATCAACTACTGTACGCTGTGACCAAAAATGAGAGTCCCCCGATCCTCGCAGCCTTCATGCTTTGGTCTTGGCCTGGCCGTTTTTTTTAAGATAATGGGGTCAAGTTAAGAAATTATGCAAGTTTCTAATCAAATCCAAGGGCGCCTCGATCTCCTAAACATCTTTAGAAGGCCGACGGACCACACTGCACGGTCCGGGTCCGTTCCCTGACCCGGTTCTGGATAATGCCAGCTTAAAGTGAAAAATTCTACTGTACATATTATGTTTCTTATTATGGTATATATGTATAATATAGCGCGACCGCTTCACGAAGCTAGAAAGAAAGTTATCCGCCATTTTTATTTTACCTGCAATTGAATTTGCCATTAAAATCATTATTAATACCGCAGCTGCTAAATAACTTACCTAAAAGCGTTCAGATACAAAAGCACTTGAGCTGTAATGTTTGTATACTGTTGGCCCGATGACCTACTTCAAGAAGAATTGTTACATAGACCGCCAAGGACTGTCATCACACTTTACGTCATAAAGCGCTTTAAAACTTTAGACAAGTTCAACACCTCATATTTTGTACTGTTTATCATGGTAAAAGCAACTCAAAGCAATTATAAAAATGATCGAAAGGTAAAAATACAAGCTTATACGAGCTGTCGTTTTAACATTTATAACATATATTTAAACAAAACATATATAATCTATTTTAATAAAATAGAAAAGTGTTCTTAGTCTTCACTTAAAAGCTGTTAGAAGCTGCCTTTCTGACAAGAGAGTTCTGTGAGTTCCACAGTCTCAGTGCATTAAAGTCAAAACCAGTTGCTTTTTATTTCCTGTTTTACGACAGAGCAAGGAGGGTGTCCACAGACCACTGTGCACCTGCAGACTGATATGGGGGGTAAAAAGTCTAGAAGTTAGTAAATAAGATTTTAGCACATGTTCTAAAACAAACCGGACACCTGTACAGTGATGCCAACACAGTGATCTGAGCTCCTTCTTTGAGTTAAATCCTAGCATCTGCATTTTTTACAAGTTGTTGCTATGGCAGAGCATGACCAGAGCATAACAGAAACCACCCATTTTCTAACCGCTTCATCCAATTCAGGGTCAGGGGGTCAGGGGGTCGCGGGGCACGGGGGAGCCAGAGCCTCAGAAAGTAATAAGCAGGAGATACCTGGGACAGGATGGTAGTCCAATGCAGGGAAGACACAGACACTCACCAATTATCCCAGAAGCCAATTAACCTACCAGTAGTTCTTTGAACTGTGGGAGGAAGCCGGAGCACCCAAAGCAAACTCATGCAAACATGGGGAGAACATACAAGCTCCATACAGATAGCACCCCAGGTCCAGAAGTGTACCCAGGGCCTCAGCACTGTGAGCTAGCAATGCTAAACGCTGGGCTACTGTGCATGCTAATTTCTAGGCATCAGGTGATCAATCAGGTAGTGTTTCTCAGATAAAAGGAGTTATTTAGTTATTTAGTATGAGATTCAAATTGACCTCAGAACAAAATATAACTTATGTTATATAACTTATATAGAACTTACTACAGCATAACTGTCTTATTTGGCTCTTGTAGAAAATATTAACAGCATGCCTATTAAACATACAGTATCTAGCAATCAGCAATCAAAATAAAAACATTTCCAAACATGGAAACTGCCCAGTTAATGAAGCATTTCAAAGACATTAATCTATTCAATAATTACAGTTTTAAGTAGATAACAGATTTATATTCAGATTACGAAAGCATCATAACAACTGCTGCTTGTGTAAGGAATCCATGAATACCACTGTACATGAGAATTCCACACCTATTTGTAATCAATACACAAAATCCTATTGAATTTCAGGTACTTGTTTATTCAGCATTGCTTGACTCCGCGGACTCCTTGTTGTTTCAATATTCTAGCAATAGGACTAATCGCCAATACAGTGCCGTTGTAATCTATTCCTTCTGCCAGCAGAGGACGGTATTCGCACAGCCAGTTCAGGATAAGATACGGTCCTCGCAGTTCACAGTACAACTGGCCAAAGCCGTATTCGGAATATGCTCTCGATAACCTCGTTTAGTTTAAGTACGGCCATATTTCATATCAACCCACAGATGCATTGCATAAACACTAGAATTCTGGTTGTACTTAAATTGACCTTATACGTTTTGGATTATGTTTAACCTTCTTCAATTTCTTCAACCATATTTTGAGATGATTACGTTTACAGAAGCAAATATTATTCAGTGCTTTTTCTTCACTCCTTTAATCAAACCCACATTTCTATAAGGAGGGCCATTGTGAAACTCCCCAAAGTGAGCTGAATTAATCTTTTATTCTTCACACCTGCGAAGTCATTCCTTCATTGTGTAATATGAAGGCCTTTCATTATTCACGTATACTACAACATCTGAAAATAATGGGTCTTGAAATAGTTGAATGAAAGAAAATCCTGAATAACTCCTCCAAATGCGTGTTACACTTTCATCAAGTACACACACTTTGAATGTGATGAACTATAAAAAGTTATTTTAACCATACCCAATGGAGCTCAGGAGTGCGATTGCATACACAATCATGTTTTCAGTGTTTGGACATCAGCCGTACATCAGAACAATCATTTCACTAACACAGCTCCGTGTTGAGGGACTTCCCTCCAAGAACACAAAGTCACTTTCCCTTAGCAATTATTGCATGGACTTTGATTATCTGCCTTCTGCATCAAGCCCTGTATTATATACGGTACAAAGCCAAGCTTTGGGATAGTGCTTTGTTTGGATCCTTGTCTTGATCCTTTTGGATCCCAGGCTGCTCATTTGCAAATGAGTTTTGACATTAATTATAGTGACTATACCAATGAGGTGGCACTGTGGTTCACAGAGCTGGGGTCCTGGGTTCAATTCCTGGGGTGCAGTCTGGATGGAATTGTATGTTCTCCCTTCATTTGTGTGGATTTCTTCCAGGTGCTCCAGTTTCTTCCCACAGTCCAAAGACATACAGTACTAGTAGGTTAAGGTGGAACTACAGTCCCAATTTTGCAGACACAAAATTATTTAATTTCAGTCACAAAATAAAATCATTGACATTATAGAAAAACTTTACAAACTCTAAATTGAGCACAAAATCATGAATTTTGTGAAAGGACTGTAAGTTACGCCATGTTGTAACAAATTCGCATTCAAGTTCCACACAAATTGCGATGTGATGCAGCCCTTCCTGCTCACTAATCACTGTAATGACTAATGCAATGTGATGTAGGAGAGAAAGGGTATAGGTTATGCAGCAAACATTTCACTGCAAAAAACGTTCCATTCCAAGGTTCTTTATGCAGAGTTAACAATGTAGTATTATTTATTGGCAAAAACGTAAAAAAGTTGAGAGTTATATTTCCATTGGATTAAACGAGATGTATTCACAAGCCTGCTCCTTTACAATGTCACAGGGCCACAACAGATTATTGGAAGTTTTGCTGCCTCGTTCTGAATCGCAGAACATGGTAATTCTTTAACCTTGAAATGTAGTCTATTTTGTGATGTAATGATGCAATGTACCTTTACTGAGAGCCAGCAATCAACGGATGTGTCTGATCGTGAATGGTTTTCCCTGTTGTTTGTTGTATTACTTGGTGTTGCATTTTAAGCTGTGCATGAGGCAGGACCCGGAGGCTGCTGCTTCTGCTGGTGCTTCTGCTGGGATTGAGGAAGAGCTGAGCGCCATGTAAGGCAAAGACACTGCGTTCCACTTTATCAGGTGCCTGGAGTGTAAGAGCTGCAGATAATATTGAGTCACATTAATCCCAACATATTTCAAATATTATGAAAATTAAATAAATTAAATCAAATAACTTTCATTAAAAAAAACAATCACTCTTTACCTTGCTTTTTCAGTTGTTTTTAAGGAAAATTGATGCCGAGAATGTGTGAATACTGCTTTTTGATGGTTCCAAGACCAATGTGACCTGTTCTATTGCCTGCTAATTGTACGTTCCAGGTTGAAAAATTATTTTTAGGAGGTCAAGGTGTATGAATGATAAGAGAAAAACTGAAATAACCACAGCTACGCAAACACCAGTCCACCAAAAAAAAATCATTTAATTAAAATAAGGTAACATTTTTTTTTCATCATCATACGGATGAACTGTGCTAAATGTGTTTCTAAAAAGAAAAAGCAGGACGTGAGTCGTGAGCCAAGATCATGACTCTTTTGCTCTTCTTCACATCAGTTTTCATCTGCGAGGAGGAGGAGGTGGGCGGCTCCTGATGTGCTGACACTTGGGGAAGTGCCTCTGTGCCGGCCTGGGGGCAAAGCGCCGGCCGCAGTGAGGGCAGGGCACGTAGTCGGGGTTTGGATTCGCGGGGGGCTGGGGCAGGTTCACAACTTTCCCTCCTTGCGTGATCACCTGCTGCACCTCCCTGGCCTGTTTGATGCTCCGAATGAAATCCTCGTGCTTCTGCCTCCAGTTGTTCTTTCTCAGCTGGGAACAGGAAATGAAACCAATAAAACAGCTTCCAGAAAAAGTCCAGACTAGCACTGCGTACACAGTCTGGTCGCAAACCATTCACAAGGCAAGAAAATATCAATTCAGTAATAACGTAGCTTTCTGGGGCTACCTTTCAGGTCATTGGGTAGAGAGTACAATTTACGTAGTTATGGTTTTGTTTCCTGTGAGTGCTATTTGCTTGATATGTAGATTTTTACAACAGAATTCAGAAGTCACTAAGACACATTTATTCTGTCTGGCAAATGTGCCTTTGCGGCAGTTTTTCAGAAGAGTACTTCATAAAACACTTATTTATTGTTTACATTGATTTATAAGCTGAGTCTGACTCTAGGAGAAAAAAAGGGAAGCTTGGAAAGAGTTTAAGGATAGCCCTTACCACGATTGGCGGTTTAACCTTCTTCTTATGGATGTATGTCTCCAGTTCTGTTCCCTTGGCCCTGTGCTTGAAAGAGTCAAAAACCTTCCTCTTTGAATTCTGAAGCTTCTTGCAGATCTTGCTGTGTTTCTCCAGCCTCTCTACAGCAAACTTCCCGTGACACAGTTCACAGGGCACCAGCTGAGGGTTTCCACTCTGGCTATTCTCATATGGAAATTGCTCAGCGGTAGGGCAGATCAGACTTGTAGGGGACAAATATCTGTTTTCCACTGACAGAGTTTGTTCATCCAGACATGTGGTGTTATTTCTGAAGTGGCCCTGCGCGGCCTGTGCCGCTGACACGTCGCTTTCAGGGAGCCTTGCTTTCTTGAGATACTTTCTCCTTCCACAGGGGACGTCTTCTAGCCCACGGCTGCAAGGGCTCACTTGACGTCTCTCCTGATGGGAAAGCACAGAGGGAAAGTGCGATTGTGCGCATCCGCCATCTTCCATTGGAGAACCATAATCAAGGTTGTCTCCTCTGATAGGAAGGGCTTTCCTTGGAGTGAAGGCTTTTTGCTTCTCCATTCTGCAGGTCAGAAGAGGCACGGCCTTAGAGCGGTGGTTGGCCCATGGTCCTCTGGGGCAAAGCTCGCTCTGCCTCGCCTCTATTTTCCCTTCCGGCCACCTCTCTGGAGTCTTCCATCTCTCTCTGAACCATCCTCAGCTCCTCCTGAGCTCTGAAGAGCTTCGCCTGCATCATGGCCTCCTTCTGGCGAATCTCGTCCTTCATCATGGCCTCCTTCCGGCGCATCTCATCCTGCAGGCTGGCCTCCCTCCGGCGATGCTCCTCCTTCAGCGCGGCCTCTGCCTCGGCCACTTTTCGTAGCTCCTCTTGCAACTGAAAGTGCTCCTTCCCATTGGCATGAGAAGGGCATTGCCCTGGAGGGGTCGCCACCATGGGGAGGACAGTCCTGTCCTTAGGTTTGCGTACTCTTGAGCCCCTCCTGCCCGGCCTCTCGCAGGGCCTCTCATGACCATCCTGAGGCGGGGTGGGGGCAAACAAGGAATCACTCTGTGCGTCCGGGCGGTCCACAGCCCGAACCTCACCAGGGCCGGAGACTTTCCTGTTACCCATAGGCTTCAGGGGGTAAGACCGATCATACCCCACAATGTTCTTCTCGGGGCCCTGTTGGGCTTGGAAGCGATAGCTGTTCCCCATCTTCTTCTCCGCAGCGTATTTGACATATTGGAAACATTTTCTCATCTTCTGTAGAGCTGCCTCCTGCCGCCGATTGTACATGGCGATCATTTTTTTCTCCTTTTCCTGCATCAGTTTCTCTTGGAAGGTGTCCTTCAGAAGCTGTATCTTGGGAGGCGGGCAGTACGTGGAGATCAGATCCTGTTGCCTTAAGGGCGCGGGTCGATTCGAGTCTGTGTCCTTCGGGGAGGGGGACAGAGCACCAGGCTTAGGACTGGGCTCCATTGGCAAATGAGATATGAGCTTTGTTTCCCAGGTATCTGGAAAAGGCAAAAATGGCAAATAAATGATATCCTGCACAGTCTAGTATGGTCTAATAGAAAAGAATAAAAAAAAACAATTCAGGAAATACACAACTTTTTAATATTAAACCTAATGGTGTTGAATGCTGCATGCTGACTCAGTAGGAGACAGATCCTAAACATAAACATTATAATAAACATTTGTTTCCCAAATAACATTCTCAATGTTCAGAATGCTTAAAGTCATGAGCTTTTTTAAAAATGTTTAACTGAAACCTGGAAATGTGCTATTTCATTTCAAAGCTTGTATTATATCTATGATATAAATGTTTTTTTATATAAAATTAACCCATTATGCAACAGGGGTTTGAGCAAAATTCACTGTGAATAAGGGAATTTATCAATATTAATTAGCCGTTTCACTACATTATAGATAGCTGAAGGATTATGATACAGTATATCGATTTCGCTACAAATTGACAAGCATATTTGATGACACTTACCAAACAAGTTTTAAACAGCGGAGAAATAGTTCACCACGACGATAGCAATGCAATGTTTGACTGCATCTCCCTATGTGATATATCTGTATTTGGGTATATACAGATCACGTAATTCAGGGAGCACTGTTACGTCAGGTCACCAACCATTATTACGACGCTCATATGTCATAGAGCTCCTTAGGATGTTTGTATAATCTTTATCCAAATTTTCATATGGCCGCAGTTACGGCGTTTATTTTACAGTTAATGTAACAGGGTGTCATTATATTTTTCTGTCTTTATGGTGGCAGACCACTTAAATAAATCTGAGTAGGCGGTTTCTACAAGTGGGTCAGATAAAATATTAAATATACAGTAAAAGCTCACACCTATTCATACCCTTTATGTACTGTATATTGTAGCGTTTTGCAGGTTCTTTTTCAGAACTAAAGAACAGTGGAGACGCGATTAACCAAGCACTGGCTTTATTTTACAACCACACCAAAACCAAACACAGGATCTACACACACATGAGGAGACTGACGAACACGTACACACATTTAGGGTGGTAATTACCTAACAACACACTCTACTTTTACAGGACTACACAGGGCACTAGAATTACTAGGACATTATTTACACAGGTAGGGTCAGCCGCCGGTCATCGTGCTGACCCTCAGACTCTTCCCGGCTACCACTCCCAGCATGCCCAGCGGTACTACGAGCGCCTAGGGGCGCTTCCTCCTCACCACCAGGCGAGGGCGTTACACTGCCCCCACCTGAAGCGTCTGGCGTCTCGCCGACGTCGAACACCCCCATCAGGCTGTACTCGTATTCGGCCAACTGCTGCGGAACCCTGCGTGAGCGGCCGCTGCGCCGCGGTGACGGCTGGCGATCCACGGACGCCCCACTATCGGCCGGCTCCGGCCCCGGCTGCTCCTCTGGAGCCTCCCCACACGGCTCCTCCTCCCGGGCCCGGTAGGGGGCCAGGCGGTCTCGGTGCAGGACCACCACTCTCCCCCGTGTTCGCAACCGGACACGGTAGCAGACCTCGCCCACCACCCCGAGTACCTCAGCGGGCCCCTCCCACGACGGCGCCAGCTTAGGACTGAGGCCTTTGCGGCGCTGCGGGTTGTACACCCAAACCGAGTCCCCGGGCTGGAAGGCAGGCCCCCTGCAGCGCAGGTCGTAGTACCGCTTCTGCCGGACCCCCGCCTGTGTCAGGTGGGTCCGTGCAAAGCTGTGCACCCGCTGCATCCGCTGCCGCAGGTCCCACTCGTAGTCCGGTCCAGCCGGCGGTGCCGACCCGTCTCCGGGCGGCGGGCCGAAGACCAGGTCCACCGGTGTTCGCATTTCCCGGCCCAGCATGAGCAAGGGGGAGGTGGCGGTCCCAGTCCCGTTGGTGCCGGGACACCAGGGTGGCCAGCTGGGTGGCGAGCGTCCGATTAAACCGCTCTACCAACCCGTCGCTCTGGGGATGCAGCGGGGTGGTCCGCGTCTTAGTAATCCCCAGGCGCTGGCACACTCTGGCGAAGACCTGGGACTCGAAGTTACGCCCCTGGTCACTGTGTAACTCCTCCGGCACCCCCAGCCTGGCAAACATCCCCTCCAGCAGTGCATCGGCCACCGTGGGGGCACTCTGGTCCGGGAGGGCGTAGGCCTCCGGCCACTTCGTAAAGTAATCCATAGCCACCAAGACGTAGCGGTTCCCGGCCTCGGTGCGCGGAAACGGGCCCAAAACGTCCACTCCCACCCGCTCCATAGGAGCCCCCACCTGGTGTTGTTGGAGGGGGGCCCGAGAGCGCTCGGGGGGACCCTTCTGCGCCACGCACACCGCACACGTTCGGCAGTACCGCTCCACGTCCCGGTGGCAAAGACCCCAATAAAAATGGCCTCGGAGACGCTGCAGGGTTTTTTTACCGCCGAAGTGCCCCACACCCGGTTGGCCGTGCACCGCTCGGAGCACCGCCCCGCGGAGCGACCGAGGCACCACCAGCTGCCACCGTACCTCGCCACTGGAGGGTACCCGCCACCCCCGGCGCAGCACCCCGTCCTTTACCTCCAAGGCCTCCCACAGGGCGCAGAGGGCCTTGACGGACTTCGGGTGCGGGGCGAGCTCCTCTCGTGTAGGCCGCACTCCTGCTGCCCTCCAGCGGAGCACCGGGCCCACGTCAGGATCAGCTGCCTGACGCTGCGCCAGGTCTGGCAGGCCCACCCCCAGCGGCCCCTCCCGGGCCGTGGCCGCGGCGCTCACCCCCGCCACGGTGCGGACAGCCTCCTCACGCTGCTCCCGCCGGGCGCAGTGATGGCAGTCCGCGGCCTCGCAGGGGCGCCGCGAGAGAGCGTCGGCATTGAGATGGCGAGACCCCGCACGGTGCACGACAGTGAAGTCGTACTCCTGCAGGATCTCTATCCATCGCGCCATCTGTCCCTCTGGCTCCTTAAAGTGGAGCAGCCAGGTGAGGGACGCATGGTCGGTCCTCAACCGGAACCGGGTCCCGAACAGGTACGGCCTGAAATGGTGGACCGCCGCCATCACCGCCAGCAGCTCGCGACGGGTCACGCAGTAGTTCCGCTCAGGCCTAGTCAGAGCCCGACTGTAGTAAGCCAGTACGCGCTCCCCATCCGGCCCCTCCTGCGCCAACACCGCCCCCACCCCCGAGTCACTCGCGTCGGTGTCGAGAATATACGGCAACCGCGGGTCGGGGTAGGCCAGCACGGGGGCCCCCACCAGAGCTTTGCGCAACCGGCCAAAGGCAGTCTCACAGCCCGAGTCCCAGTCAAAACGGCGGCCCTTGTCGGTGAGGCGGTGCAGCGGGGCGGCGATGCTGGCAAAGTCCCGGACGAACCTCCGATAGTACGAGGCCAACCCCAGAAAGCTGCGGAGCTCCGCGACGGTGCGTGGAGTCGGCCAGCCCCTCACTGCGGCGACCTTACCTGGGTCCGTAGCCACCCCTCGCGGTCCAACAACATGTCCCAGGAAGGTCACCTCCCGCCGCAGGAGCTCGCACTTGCGGGGGTTGAGCCTCAGGCCAGCACGGCGGATGCAGGCCAGCACCGCCTGGAGGTTCGTCAAGGCCTGGTCGAAACTCCGTGCATGAACCAGCAGATCGTCCAGATATAACACGCACTGGTTCCGCGGGACCGATGCCAGCACCCTCTCCATCAGCCTCTCGAACGTCGCCGGGGCATTGCACAGGCCAAAAGGCATGACAGTAAACTGCCAGAGGCCCTGGCCGATGGAAAAGGCCGTCTTCGGGCGAGCATCGGGAGCAAGCGGTACCTGCCAGTAGCCGCAGCGGAGGTCCAGGGAGCTGAACCAGGTGATGTAGTCCAGGGCGTCATCTATCCTCGGCAGGGGGTAGGAATCTTTCCGGGTGACCTCATTCAGCTTGCGGTAGTTGACGCAGAACCTCCACGAGCCGTCTTTTTTTTTAACCAGTACGGCTGGCGCCGACCACGGGCTCGCGGAGGGCTCAATCACCCCCGCTGCGGCCATCTCCCGGATCTTTTCCTCGGCGGCGGTCCGCTTGGCGTGGACCATGCGTCCTGGTGGGATGCGGATGGGCCGAGCGTCGCCGGTGTTGATCTCGTGTTGGACCAGGGCAGTGCGGGTGCAGTCCTCATCCCTCGCCGCAAAGAGGTCTTGGTTCTGGGCGAGTAGCTCCTGGAGCCGCTGCCGCTGGTCCTGATCGAGGCCCTCGCAGCTCCGCTGGAAGAGGTCCTCAACGGCACGCTTCGCTTCCACGCAACGCTCGGCCCCCGCCGCCGCCTTGTCTGGCCCCCCGGCCGACTCAGGGGCAGGATCCGGCACGCTCGCTCCCCGGCTCGCAGGCCTGGTCTGCCCCGGCGACTGACGCCGCCGCCGCCGCCGCTGCCTCTTGTTCCCCCGGCTCCGGCAAGCCCGCGTCCCTCGGCCTTCGCCGGACCTGCCCTCCACCAGGTGCAGTCGCTCCCCCTGCCACACCAACTCCTGCCGGTCCAAGTCCAACCTGGCCCCCACTCGATGCAGTAGGTCCAGCCCCAGAATGCAGTCCTCCTGGATGGGTGCAAGGTAGCAGGGGTGGCGCACCGTCGCTGCACCCAGACGGAAGGCAAGCACCCGTTTCCCCCGGACTGCAGCGAGCTGTCCCGTCACGGTCCTCAGCCGCAGGCTGGAGGCCTCCCATCCTGGGGGGTTGGTGCCCTCGGTGTCGGGGAGGACGCCCGGCCGAAGTAGGGTCACTGATGAACCGGTGTCGAGTAGGGCCAGGCAGGGTTGGTCCTCAATCCGGCAGTGGAGGTACAGGCCCCGGCTACAGCCGACTCGCCCCACGGTGGCGTGAGGGGCGCCGGTTTTTACAGCGCTCTCGGGAGCGGGGGTTGAGGTGTTCAAGGGCGGCCTTCCCCGCGCTGAGCCGCCCCGTTCCCGTTTCCCGACGCCGATCGGGGAGAGCGAGGTTCGGGTGCCCGGCAGAACCGGGCTCGGTGTCCTCTTTTCCCGCAGCGGTCGCAAATCAGCGTGCGGGGCTGTTCCCCCGGCGGTCGCTGCACGGGCTGGCTCCTCTTCCCCCTCGCTGGATTCCTCCGTCGCCGCCTCGGTCAGCCGGCAGGGCGCACTGCGTCTGCTGGCGCTGCCAGTCACCCCGAACACTACCTCAGCCCGTGTAGCAAGGGCCAAGGCCTGCTCCAGCGATGTTGGCGCGGCCAGCTGCACGTGGCGCCGCAGCTCCTCGGGCGAGAGGGCCTTGAGAAAGGCCTGGAGAGCCATCTCCCGCTGCGCCTCCCGGGGGAAAGTTGGGTATCCTCGGCGGGCGAGGAACATGACATCCGCGGCGACCGGGCCCAGTCGCTCTCCTGGTCGGCGCCGCCGCAGGGCCAGCCTCTCCCGCATCAAGTCCGGCGCCTCCTCTACACCGAAGCGCAGCTGGAGGGCTGCTGCCAGCGCCGTGTAGTCGCCTCTGTCCTCCTCCGGGACGTCCAGGAGCACCTGGCAGGCCGCTCCTTCCAGCGCCGCGAGCTGGAACTGCGCCTCATAGGTCTCCCAAGGCGCCTCACCATCGTAGCGACCTGGTCGCACCCGCGCCGATGGGTGTGGGAATCGCTGATCGGCTCCGGCAGGGAGGGCATCCTCTCTCCGGGGCGGCCGCCCCAATTCTACTGGCGGGACCACTACTGGGTAGCCCTGGTAAGGGCTGTGGCCACCTGTCGCACCCAGGAGTTGCTCAGGCACCCTATGTGCGCCGCCGATGGGTTCTGCGTCTTCCAGCGTCAGCCGGCGCTTTATGGAATCGGGTAGTGTCTGCCACAAGTTGTTCATTCTGCCCGCTTCTGACACCAATGTAACGCAACGGGGGCTCAGGCGGGCGCCCTTGCCGCATTTGGTCGGCCCCTGCACCCTCCGGGGCTCGAACCCGGGACTTCCGCGTCTCTCTGCAGCGACCCAGCCCCGTGAGCTAAAGAGAGATCTCTCTTTAGCTCACGGGGCTGGGTCGCTGCAGAGAGACGCGGAAGTCCCGGGATCGAGCCTCCAGTCGGGATGGGGCCGACCAGATGCGGCAAGGGCGCCCGCCTGAGCCCCCGTTGCGTTACATTGGTGTCAGAAGCGGGGCGGGATAGCCCTTCGCCGGGGACGGCGATTTAAGCGGGGGAGAGTGTAACGCTTACGGCCGACAAGCACTGTGTGTAAGAGCCGGCGTACCAGAGCGGGTGACGTCACCGCCCTTCCCTGTGATAGCAGGACCACAGCTACTGGGCTGTGGAGAGATCTCTCTTTAGCTCACGGGGCTGGGTCGCTGCAGAGAGACGCGGAAGTCCCGGGTTCGAGCCCCGGAGGGTGCAGGGGCCGACCAAATGCGGCAAGGGCGCCCGCCTGAGCCCCTGTTGCGTTACAATATCTACAATTACGTATACTACGTATACAGTTATCGTATACTATAATACGACAACTACCATTACAAAATGTCTCCCTTTTGATTTGAAGTGGTTCTTTTAAATAAGTAAATTGCAATCACTTAGCCTACATCTGAGCTCCTAATTCATCGCGACGACGGACTGAGACTCCAGTCGGATTTGTGAGAAGGGGTGTGCCTGTTTTAAAACCGATTCATACGTCTTAAACACATGGACATAGATAGCAGTCTGTGTTATATAATTTATCTTTTCATTTTATTTAAATTTAAGTATCACATACACATTTTCAAAGTAACTGTACCCCTTTTAATTATGATCCCCATCGCTCACAGCTCCGAAGGTGAGACGAGGGCTACTTCAGATGGGATTTCCAATATTTCTCTCTTAGCTTGTATACCGGTGGAAAGGAGAGGGGTCTTAAAACGTGTTGATAGTAAGATTGGGATGTATTTGCAGTCTAGATATAGTTTTTTTAATGTTCGGAGCCGCCACAGATTCATTTTCTTACGACTGCTTTTCTGGATGACAATGACAATGCAAACGATGGTGTTAAGGCGAGGCTGTGCCTTAAGGCTCCTCTGCTTACAATATTCAGCGCGTAAATCGCAAACGAGCGCCTTCCCTTACGATGAAAATGCAGAAAATAAGACCACGAGATTTAAACCTACGGCTTACAAATTTATGCGTAAACACTAAAACCGTATCTTTAGCAAAACTGGCGAGACAATGTGTTTTATCATTTAAAAAAGTACTGGAAAATAATTAAAGGTTATCACGATAAACAGAGGTTACTGATCTACTACTGTACGCTGTGACCAAAAATGAGAGTCCCCCGATCCTCGCAGCCTTCATGCTTTGGTCTTGGCCTGGCCGTTTTTTTTAAGATAATGGGGTCAAGTTAAGAAATTATGCAAGTTTCTAATCAAATCCAAGGGCGCCTCGATCTCCTAAACATCTTTAGAAGGCCGACGGACCACACTGCACGGTCCGGGTCCGTTCCCTGACCCGGTTCTGGATAATGCCAGCTTAAAGTGAAAAATTCTACTGTATATATTATGTTTCTTATTATGGTATATATGTATAATATAGCGCGACCGCTTCACGAAGCTAGAAAGAAAGTTATCCGCCATTTTTATTTTACCTGCAATTGAATTTGCCATTAAAATCATTATTAATACCGCAGCTGCTAAATAACTTACCTAAAAGCGTTCAGATACAAAAGCACTTGAGCTGTAATGTTTGTATACTGTTGGCCCGATGACCTACTTCAAGAAGAATTGTTACATAGACCGCCAAGGACTGTCATCACACTTTACGTCATAAAGCGCTTTAAAACTTTAGACAAGTTCAACACCTCATATTTTGTACTGTTTATCATGGTAAAAGCAACTCAAAGCAATTATAAAAATGATCGAAAGGTAAAAATACAAGCTTATACGAGCTGTCGTTTTAACATTTATAACATATATTTAAACAAAACATATATAATCTATTTTAATAAAATAGAAAAGTGTTCTTAGTCTTCACTTAAAAGCTGTTAGAAGCTGCCTTTCTGACAAGAGAGTTCTGTGAGTTCCACAGTCTCAGTGCATTAAAGTCAAAACCAGTTGCTTTTTATTTCCTGTTTTACGACAGAGCAAGGAGGGTGTCCACAGACCACTGTGCACCTGCAGACTGATATGGGGGGTAAAAAGTCTAGAAGTTAGTAAATAAGATTTTAGCACATGTTCTAAAACACACCGGACACCTGTACAGTGATGCCAACACAGTGATCTGAGCTCCTTCTTTGAGTTAAATCCTAGCATCTGCATTTTTTACAAGTTGTTGCTATGGCAGAGCATGACCAGAGCATAACAGAAACCACCCATTTTCTAACCGCTTCATCCAATTCAGGGTCAGGGGGTCAGGGGGTCGCGGGGCACGGGGGAGCCAGAGCCTCAGAAAGTAATAAGCAGGAGATACCTGGGACTGGATGGTAGTCCAATGCAGGGAAGACACAGACACTCACCAATTATCCCAGAAGCCAATTAACCTACCAGTAGTTCTTTGAACTGTGGGAGGAAGCCGGAGCACCCAAAGCAAACTCATGCAAACATGGGGAGAACATACAAGCTCCATACAGATAGCACCCCAGGTCCAGAAGTGTACCCAGGGCCTCAGCACTGTGAGCTAGCAATGCTAAACGCTGGGCTACTGTGCATGCTAATTTCTAGGCATCAGGTGATCAATCAGGTAGTGTTTCTCAGATAAAAGGACACCAGTAATTTAGTATGAGATTCAAATTGACCTCAGAACAAAATATAACTTATGTTATATAACTTATATAGAACTTACTACAGCATAACTTTCTTATTTGTAGAAAATATTAACAGCATGCCTATTAAACATACAGTATCTAGCAATCAGCAATCAAAATAAAAACATTTCCAAACATGGAAACTGCCCAGTTAATGAAGCATTTCAAAGACATTAATCTATTCAATAATTACAGTTTTAAGTAGATAACAGATTTATATTCAGATTACGAAAGCATCATAACAACTGCTGCTTGTGTAAGGAATCCATGAATACCACTGTACATGAGAATTCCACACCTATTTGTAATCAATACACAAAATCCTATTGAATTTAAGGTACTTGTTTATTCAGCATTGCTTGACTCCGCGGACTCCTTGTTGTTTCAATATTCTAGCAATAGGACTAATCGCCAATACAGTGCCGTTGTAATCTATTCCTTCTGCCAGCAGAGGACGGTATTCGCACAGTCAGTTCAGGATAAGATACGGTCCTCGCAGTTCACAGTACAACTGGCCAAAGCCGTATTCGGAATATGCTCTCGATAACCTCGTTTAGTTTAAGTACGGCCATATTTCATATCAACCCACAGATGCTTTGCATAAACACTAGAATTTCTTGTTGTACTTAAATTGACCTTATACGTTTTGGATTATGTTTAACCTTCTTCAATTTCTTCAACCATATTTTGAGATGATTACGTTTACAGAAGCAAATATTATTCAGTGCTTTTTCTTCACTCCTTTAATCAAACCCACATTTCTATAAGGAGGGCCATTGTGAAACTCCCCAAAGTGAGCTGAATTAATCTTTTATTCTTCACACCTGTGAAGTCATTCCTTCATTGTGTAATATGAAGGCCTTTCATTTTTCACGTATACTACAACATCTGAAAATAATGGGTCTTGAAATAGTTGAATGAAAGAAAATCCTGAATAACTCCTCCAAATGCGTGTTACACTTTCATCAAGTACACACACTTTGAATGTGATGAACTATAAAAAGTTATTTTAACCATACCCAATGGAGCTCAGGAGTGCGATTGCATACACAATCATGTTTTCAGTGTTTGGACATCAGCCGTACATCAGAACAATCATTTCACTAACACAGCTCCGTGTTGAGTGACTTCCCTCCAAGAACACAAAGTCACTTTCCCTTAGCAATTATTGCATGGACTTTGATTATCTGCCTTCTGCATCAAGCCCTGTATTATATACGGTACAAAGCCAAGCTTTGGGATAGTGCTTTGTTTGGATCCTTGTCTTGATCCTTTTGGATCCCAGGCTGCTCATTTGCAAATGAGTTTTGACATTAATTATAGTGACTATAGCAATGAGCTGGCACTGTGGTTCACAGAGCTGGGGTCCTGGGTTCAATTCCTGGGGTGCAGTCTGGATGGAATTGTATGTTCTCCCTTCATTTGTGTGGATTTCTTCCAGGTGCTCCAGTTTCTTCCCACAGTCCAAAGACATACAGTACTAGTAGGTTAAGGTGGAACTACAGTCCCAATTTTGCAGACACAAAAGTATTTAATTTCAGTCACAAAATAAAATCATTGACATTATAGAAAAACTTTACAAACTCAAAATTGAGCACAAAATCATGAATTTTGTGAAAGGACTGTAAGTTACGCCATGTTGTAACAAATTCGCATTCAAGTTCCACACAAATTGCGATGTGATGCAGCCCTTCCTGCTCACTAATCACTGTAATGACTAATGCAATGTGATGTAGGAGAGAAAGGGTATAGGTTATGCAGCAAACATTTCACTGCAAAAAACGTTCCATTCCAAGGTTCTTTATGCAGAGTTAACAATGTAGTATTATTTATTGGCAAAAACGTAAAAAAGTTGAGAGCAATATTTCCATTGGATTAAACGAGATGTATTCACAAGCCTGCTCCTTTACAATGTCACAGGGCCACAACAGATTATAGGAAGTTTTGCTGCCTCGTTCTGAATCGCAGAACATGGTAATTCTTTAACCTTGAAATGTAGTCTATTTTGTGATGTAATGATGCAATGTCCCTTTACTGAGAGCCAGCAATCAACGGATGTGTCTGATCGTGAATGGTTTTCCCCGTTGTTTGTTGTATTACTTGGTGTTGCATTTTAAGCTGTGCATGAGGCAGGACCCGGAGGCTGCTGCTTCTGCTGGTGTTTCTGCTGGGATTGAGGAAGAGCTTAGCGCCATGTAAGGCAAAGACACTGCGTTCCACTTTATCAGGTGCCTGGAGTGTAAGAGCTGCAGATAATATTGAGTCACATTAATCCCAACATATTTCAAATATTATGAAAATTAAATAAATTAAATCAAATAACTTTCATTA
Source organism: Lepisosteus platostomus (assembly GCF_059453375.1). Taxonomy (NCBI): domain Eukaryota; kingdom Metazoa; phylum Chordata; class Actinopteri; order Semionotiformes; family Lepisosteidae; genus Lepisosteus; species Lepisosteus platostomus. Next base: position 13,202,416 of record NC_142637.1, read on the forward strand.
AAAAAATCAATCACTCTTTACCTTGCTTTTTCAGTTGTTTTTAAGGAAAATTGATGCCGAGAATGTGTGAATACTGCTTTTTGATGGTTCCAAGACCAATGTGACCTGTTCTATTGCCTGCTAATTGTACGTTCCAGGTTGAAAAATTATTTTTAGGAGGTCAAGGTGTATGAATGATAAGAGAAAAACTGAAATAACCACAGCTACGCAAACACCAGTCCACCAAAAAAAAATCATTTAATTAAAATAAGGTAACATTTTTTTTTCATCATCATACGGATGAACTGTGCTAAATGTGTTTCTAAAAAGAAAAAGCAGGACGTGAGTCGTGAGCCAAGATCATGACTCTTTTGCTCTTCTTCACATCAGTTTTCATCTGCGAGGAGGAGGAGGAGGGCGGCTCCTGATGTGCTGACACTTGGGGAAGTGCCTCTGTGCCGGCCTGGGGGCAAAGCGCCGGCCGCAGTGAGGGCAGGGCACGTAGTCGGGGTTTGGATTCGCGGGGGGCTGGGGCAGGTTCACAACTTTCCCTCCTTGCGTGATCACCTGCTGCACCTCCCTGGCCTGTTTGATGCTCCGAATGAAATCCTCGTGCTTCTGCCTCCAGTTGTTCTTTCTCAGCTGGGAACAGGAAATGAAACCAATAAAACAGCTTCCAGAAAAAGTCCAGACTAGCACTGCGTACACAGTCTGGTCGCAAACCATTCACAAGGCAAGAAAATATCAATACAGTAATAACGTAGCTTTCTGGGGCTACCTTTCAGGTCATTGGGTAGAGAGTACAATTTACGTAGTTATGGTTTTGTTTCCTGTGAGTGCTATTTGCTTGATATGTAGATTTTTACAACAGAATTCAGAAGTCACTAAGACACATTTATTCTGTCTGGCAAATGTGCCTTTGCGGCAGTTTTTCAGAAGAGTACTTCATAAAACACTTATTTATTGTCTACATTGATTTATAAGCTGAGTCTGACTCTAGGAGAAAAAAAGGGAAGCTTGGAAAGAGTTTAAGGATAGCCCTTACCACGATTGGCGGTTTAACCTTCTTCTTATGGATGTATGTCTCCAGTTCTGTTCCCTTGGCCCTGTGCTTGAAAGAGTCAAAAACCTTCCTCTTTGAATTCTGAAGCTTCTTGCAGATCTTGCTGTGTTTCTCCAGCCTCTCTACAGCAAACTTCCCGTGACACAGTTCACAGGGCACCAGCTGAGGGTTTCCACTCTGGCTATTCTCATATGGAAATTGCTCAGCGGTAGGGCACATCAGACTTGTAGGGGACAAATATCTGTTTTCCACTGACAGAGTTTGTTCATCCAGACATGTGGTGTTATTTCTGAAGTGGCCCTGCGCGGCCTGTGCCGCTGACACGTCGCTTTCAGGGAGCCTTGCTTTCTTGAGATACTTTCTCCTTCCACAGGGGACGTCTTCTAGCCCACGGCTGCAAGGGCTCACTTGACGTCTCTCCTGATGGGAAAGCGCAGAGGGAAAGTGCGATTCTGCGCATCCGCCATCTTCCATTGGAGAACCATAATCAAGGTTGTCTCCTCTGATAGGAAGGGCTTTCCTTGGAGTGAAGGCTTTTTGCTTCTCCATTCTGCAGGTCAGAAGAGGCACGGCCTTAGAGCGGTGGTTGGCCCATGGTCCTCTGGGGCAAAGCTCGCTCTGCCTCGCCTCTATTTTCCCTTCCGGCCACCTCTCTGGAGTCTTCCATCTCTCTCTGAACCATCCTCAGCTCCTCCGGAGCTCTGAAGAGCTTCGCCTGCATCATGGCCTCCTTCTGGCGAATCTCGTCCTTCATCATGGCCTCCTTCCGGCGCATCTCATCCTGCAGGCTGGCCTCCCTCCGGCGATGCTCCTCCTTCAGCGCGGCCTCTGCCTCGGCCACTTTTCGTAGCTCCTCTTGCAACTGAAAGTGCTCCTTCCCATTGGCATGAGAAGGGCATTGCCCTGGAGGGGTCGCCACCATTGGGAGGACAGTCCTGTCCTTAGGTTTGCGTACTCTTGAGCCCCTCCTGCCCGGCATCTCGCAGGGCCTCTCATGACCATCCTGAGGCGGGGTGGGGGCAAACAAGGAATCACTCTGTGCGTCCGGGCGGTCCACAGCCCGAACCTCACCAGGGCCGGAGACTTTCCTGTTACCCATAGGCTTCAGGGGGTAAGACCGATCATACCCCACAATGTTCTTCTCAGGGCCCTGTTGGGCTTGGAAGCGATAGCTGTTCCCCATCTTCTTCTCCGCAGCGTATTTGACATATTGGAAACATTTTCTCATCTTCTGTAGAGCTGCCTCCTGCCGCCGATTGTACATGGCGATCATTTTTTTCTCCTTTTCCTGCATCAGTTTCTCTTGGAAGGTGTCCTTCAGAAGCTGTATCTTGGGAGGCGGGCAGTACGTGGAGATCAGATCCTGTTGCCTTAAGGGCGCGGGTCGATTCGAGTCTGTGTCCTTCGGGGAGGGGGACAGAGCACCAGGCTTAGGACTGGGCTCCATTGGCAAATGAGATATGAGCTTTGTTTCCCAGGTATCTGGAAAAGGCAAAAATGGCAAATAAATGATATCCTGCACAGTCTAGTATGGTCTAATAGAAAAGAATAAAAAAAAACAATTCAGGAAATACACAACTTTTTAATATTAAACCTAATGGTGTTGAATGCTGCATGCTGACTCAGTAGGAGACAGATCCTAAACATAAACATTATAATAAACATTTGTTTCCCAAATAACATTCTCAATGTTCAGAATGCTTAAAGTCATGAGCTTTTTTAAAAATGTTTAACTGAAACCTGGAAATGTGCTATTTCATTTCAAAGCTTGTATTATATCTATGATATAAATGTTTTTTTATATAAAATTAACCCATTATGCAACAGGGGTTTGAGCAAAAGTCACTGTGAATAAGGGAATTTATCAATATTAATTAGCCGTTTCACTACATTATAGATAGCTGAAGGATTATGATACAGTATATCGATTTCGCTACAAATTGACAAGCATATTTGATGACACTTACCAAACAAGTTTTAAACAGCGGAGAAATAGTTCACCACGACGATAGCAATGCAATGTTTGACTGCATCTCCCTATGTGATATATCTGTATTTGGGTATATACAGATCACGTAATTCAGGGAGCACTGTTACGTCAGGTCACCAACCATTATTACGACGCTCATATGTCATAGAGCTCCTTAGGATGTTTGTATAATCTTTATCCAAATTTTCATATGGCCGCAGTTACGGCGTTTATTTTACAGTTAATGTAACAGGGTGTCATTATATTTTTCTGTCTTTATGGTGGCAGACCACTTAAATAAATCTGAGTAGGCGGTTTCTACAAGTGGGTCAGATAAAATATTAAATATACAGTAAAAGCTCACACCTATTCATACCCTTTATGTACTGTATATCTACAATTACGTATACTACGTATACAGTTATCGTATACTATAATACGATAACTACCATTACAAAATGTCTCCCTTTTGATTTGAAGTGGTTCTTTTAAATAAGTAAATTGCAATCACTTAGCCTACATCTGAGCTCCTAATTCATCGCGACGACGGACTGAGACTCCAGTCGGATTTGTGAGAAGGGGTGTGCCTGTTTTAAAACCGATTCATACGTCTTAAACACATGGACATAGATAGCAGTCTGTGTTATATAATTTATCTTTTTATTTTATTTAAATTTAAGTATCACATACACATTTTCAAAGTAACTGTACCCCTTTTAATTATGATCCCCATCGCTCACAGCTCCGAAGGTGAGACGAGGGCTACTTCAGATGGGATTTCCAATATTTCTCTCTTAGCTTGTATACCGGTGGAAAGGAGAGGGGTCTTAAAACGTGTTGATAGTAAGATTGGGATGTATTTGCAGTCTAGATATAGTTTTTTTAATGTTCGGAGCCGCCACAGATTCATTTTCTTACGACTGCTTTTCTGGATGACAATGACAATGCAAACGATGGTGTTAAGGCGAGGCTATGCCTTAAGGCTCCTCTGCTTACAATATTCAGCGCGTAAATCGCAAACGAGCGCCTTCCCTTACGATGAAAATGCAGAAAATAAGACCACGAGATTTAAACCTACGGCTTACAAATTTATGCGTAAACACTAAAACCGTATCTTTAGCAAAACTGGCGAGACAATGTGTTTTATCATTTAAAAAAGTACTGGAAAATAATTAAAGGTTATCACGATAAACAGAGGTTACTGATCTACTACTGTACGCTGTGACCAAAAATGAGAGTCCCCCGATCCTCGCAGCCTTCATGCTTTGGTCTTGGCCTGGCCGTTTTTTTTAAGATAATGGGGTCAAGTTAAGAAATTATGCAAGTTTCTAATCAAATCCAAGGGCGCCTCGATCTCCTAAACATCTTTAGAAGGCCGGCGGACCACACTGCACGGTCCGGGTCCGGGCCCTGACCCGGTTCTGGATAATGCCAGCTTAAAGTGAAAAATTCTACTGTACATATTATGTTTCTTATTATGGTATATATGTATAATATAGCGCGACCGCTTCACGAAGCTAGAAAGAAAGTTATCCGCCATTTTTATTTTACCTGCAATTGAATTTGCCATTAAAATCATTATTAATACCGCAGCTGCTAAATAACTTACCTAAAAGCGTTCAGATACAAAAGCACTTGAGCTGTAATGTTTGTATACTGTTGGCCCGATGACCTACTTCAAGAAGAATTGTTACATAGACCGCCAAGGACTGTCATCACACTTTACGTCATAAAGCGCTTTAAAACTTTTGACAAGTTCAACACCTCATATTTTGTACTGTTTATCATGGTAAAAGCAACTCAAAGCAATTATAAAAATGATCGAAAGGTAAAAATACAAGCTTATACGAGCTGTCGTTTTAACATTTATAACATATATTTAAACAAAACATATATAATCTATTTTAATAAAATAGAAAAGTGTTCTTAGTCTTCACTTAAAAGCTGTTAGAAGCTGCCTTTCTGACAAGAGAGTTCTGTGAGTTCCACAGTCTCAGTGCATTAAAGTCAAAACCAGTTGCTTTTTATTTCCTGTTTTACGACAGAGCAAGGAGGGTGTCCACAGACCACTGTGCACCTGCAGACTGATATGGGGGGTAAAAAGTCTAGAAGTTAGTAAATAAGATTTTAGCACATGTTCTAAAACACACCGGACACCTGTACAGTGATGCCAACACAGTGATCTGAGCTCCTTCTTTGAGTTAAATCCTAGCATCTGCATTTTTTACAAGTTGTTGCTATGGCAGAGCATGACCAGAGCATAACAGAAACCACCCATTTTCTAACCGCTTCATCCAATTCAGGGTCAGGGGGTCAGGGGGTCGGGGGGCACGGGGGAGCCAGAGCCTCAGAAAGTAATAAGCAGGAGATACCTGGGACTGGATGGTAGTCCAATGCAGGGAAGACACAGACACTCACCAATTATCCCAGAAGCCAATTAACCTACCAGTAGTTCTTTGAACTGTGGGAGGAAGCCGGAGCACCCAAAGCAAACTCATGCAAACATGGGGAGAACATACAAGCTCCATACAGATAGCACCCCAGGTCCAGAAGTGTACCCAGGGCCTCAGCACTGTGAGCTAGCAATGCTAAACGCTGGGCTACTGTGCATGCTAATTTCTAGGCATCAGGTGATCAATCAGGTAGTGTTTCTCAGATAAAAGGACACCAGTTATTTAGTATGAGATTCAAATTGACCTCAGAACAAAATATAACTTATGTTATATAACTTATATAGAACTTACTACAGCATAACTGTCTTATTTGGCTCTTGTAGAAAAAATTAACAGCATGCCTATTAAACATACAGTATCTAGCAATCAGCAATCAAAATAAAAACATTTCCAAACATGGAAACTGCCCAGTTAATGAAGTATTTCAAAGACATTAATCTATTCAATAATTACAGTTTTAAGTAGATAACAGATTTATATTCAGATTACGAAAGCATCATAACAACTGCTGCTTGTGTAAGGAATCCATGAATACCACTGTACATGAGAATTCCACACCTATTTGTAATCAATACACAAAATCCTATTGAATTTCAGGTACTTGTTTATTCAGCATTGCTTGACTCCGCGGACTCCTTGTTGTTTCAATATTCTAGCAATAGGACTAATCGCCAATACAGTGCCGTTGTAATCTATTCCTTCTGCCAGCAGAGGACGGTATTCGCACAGCCAGTTCAGGATAAGATACGGTCCTCGCAGTTCACAGTACAACTGGCCACAGCCGTATTCGGAATATGCTCTCGATAACCTCGTTTAGTTTAAGTACGGCCATATTTCATATCAACCCACAGATGCATTGCATAAACACTAGAATTCTGGTTGTACTTAAATTGACCTTATACGTTTTGGATTATGTTTAACCTTCTTCAATTTCTTCAACCATATTTTGAGATGATTACGTTTACAGAAGCAAATATTATTCAGTGCTTTTTCTTCACTCCTTTAATCAAACCCACATTTCTATAAGGAGGGCCATTGTGAAACTCCCCAAAGTGAGCTGAATTAATCTTTTATTCTTCACACCTGCGAAGTCATTCCTACATTGTGTAATATGAAGGCCTTTCATTATTCACGTATACTACAACATCTGAAAATAATGGGTCTTGAAATAGTTGAATGAAAGAAAATCCTGAATAACTCCTCCAAATGCGTGTTACACTTTCATCAAGTACACACACTTTGAATGTGATGAACTATAAAAAGTTATTTTAACCATACCCAATGGAGCTCAGGAGTGCGAATGCATACACAATCATGTTTTCAGTGTTTGGACATCAGCCGTACATCAGAACAATCATTTCACTAACACAGCTCCATGTTGAGTGACTTCCCTCCAAGAACACAAAGTCACTTTCCCTTAGCAATTATTGCATGGACTTTGATTATCTGCCTTCTGCATCAAGCCCTGTATTATATACGGTACAAAGCCAAGCTTTGGGATAGTGCTTTGTTTAGATCCTTGTCTTGATCCTTTTGGATCCCAGGCTGCTCATTTGCAAATGAGTTTTGACATTAATTATAGTGACTATAGCAATGAGCTGGCACTGTGGTTCACAGAGCTGGGGTCCTGGGTTCAATTCCTGGGGTGCAGTCTGGATGGAATTGTATGTTCTCCCTTCATTTGTGTGGATTTCTTCCAGGTGCTCCAGTTTCTTCCCACAGTCCAAAGACATACAGTACTAGTAGGTTAAGGTGGAACTACAGTCCCAATTTTGCAGACACAAAATTATTTAATTTCAGTCACAAAATAAAATCATTGACATTATAGAAAAACTTTACAAACTCAAAATTGAGCCCAAAATCATGAATTTTGTGAAAGGACTGTAAGTTACGCCATGTTGTAACAAATTCGCATTCAAGTTCCACACAAATTGCGATGTGATGCAGCCCTTCCTGCTCACTAATCACTGTAATGACTAATGCAATGTGATGTAGGAGAGAAAGGGTATAGGTTATGCAGCAAACATTTCACTGCAAAAAACGTTCCATTCCAAGGTTCTTTATGCAGAGTTAACAATGTAGTATTATTTATTGGCAAAAACGTAAAAAAGTTGAGAGTTATATTTCCATTGGATTAAACGAGATGTATTCACAAGCCTGCTCCTTTACAATGTCATAGGGCCACAACAGATTATAGGAAGTTTTGCTGCCTCGTTCTGAATCGCAGAACATGGTAATTCTTTAACCTTGAAATGTAGTCTATTTTGTGATGTAATGATGCAATGTCCCTTTACTGAGAGCCAGCAATCAACGGATGTGTCTGATCGTGAATGGTTTTCCCTGTTGTTTGTTGTATTACTTGGTGTTGCATTTTAAGCTGTGCATGAGGCAGGACCCGGAGGCTGCTGCTTCTGCTGGTGCTTCTGCTGGGATTGAGGAAGAGCTGAGCGCCATGTAAGGCAAAGACACTGCGTTCCACTTTATCAGGTGCCTGGAGTGTAAGAGCTGCAGATAATATTGAGTCACATTAATCCCAACATATTTCAAATATTATGAAAATTAAATAAATTAAATCAAATAACTTTCATTAAAAAAATCAATCACTCTTTACCTTGCTTTTTCAGTTGTTTTTAAGGAAAATTGATGCCGAGAATGTGTGAATACTGCTTTTTGATGGTTCCAAGACCAATGTGACCTGTTCTATTGCCTGCTAATTGTACGTTCCAGGTTGAAAAATTATTTTTAGGAGGTCAAGGTGTATGAATGATAAGAGAAAAACTGAAATAACCACAGCTACGCAAACACCAGTCCACCAAAAAAAAATCATTTAATTAAAATAAGGTAACATTTTTTTTTCATCATCATACGGATGAACTGTGCTAAATGTGTTTCTAAAAAGAAAAAGCAGGACGTGAGTCGTGAGCCAAGATCATGACTCTTTTGCTCTTCTTCACATCAGTTTTCATCTGCGAGGAGGAGGAGGAGGGCGGCTCCTGATGTGCTGACACTTGGGGAAGTGCCTCTGTGCCGGCCTGGGGGCAAAGCGCCGGCCGCAGTGAGGGCAGGGCACGTAGTCGGGGTTTGGATTCGCGGGGGGCTGGGGCAGGTTCACAACTTTCCCTCCTTGCGTGATCACCTGCTGCACCTCCCTGGCCTGTATGATGCTCCGAATGAAATCCTCGTGCTTCTGCCTCCAGTTGTTCTTTCTCAGCTGGGAACAGGAAATGAAACCAATAAAACAGCTTCCAGAAAAAGTCCAGACTAGCACTGCGTACACAGTCTGGTCGCAAACCATTCACAAGGCAAGAAAATATCAATACAGTAATAACGTAGCTTTCTGGGGCTACCTTTCAGGTCATTGGGTAGAGAGTACAATTTACGTAGTTATGGTTTTGTTTCCTGTGAGTGCTATTTGCTTGATATGTAGATTTTTACAACAGAATTCAGAAGTCACTAAGACACATTTATTCTGTCTTGCAAATGTGCCTTTGCGGCAGTTTTTCAGAAGAGTACTTCATAAAACACTTATTTATTGTTTACATTGATTTATAAGCTGAGTCTGACTCTAGGAGAAAAAAAGGGAAGCTTGGAAAGAGTTTAAGGATAGCCCTTACCACGATTGGCGGTTTAACCTTCTTCTTATGGATGTATGTCTCCAGTTCTGTTCCCTTGGCCCTGTGCTTGAAAGAGTCAAAAACCTTCCTCTTTGAATTCTGAAGCTTCTTGCAGATCTTGCTGTGTTTCTCCAGCCTCTCTACAGCAAACTTCCCGTGACACAGTTCACAGGGCACCAGCTGAGGGTTTCCACTCTGGCTATTCTCATATGGAAATTGCTCAGCGGTAGGGCACATCAGACTTGTAGGGGACAAATATCTGTTTTCCACTGACAGAGTTTGTTCATCCAGACATGTGGTGTTATTTCTGAAGTGGCCCTGCGCGGCCTGTGCCGCTGACACGTCGCTTTCAGAGAGCCTTGCTTTCTTGAGATACTTTCTCCTTCCACAGGGGATGTCTTCTAGCCCACGGCTGCAAGGGCTCACTTGACGTCTCTCCTGATGGGAAAGCGCAGAGGGAAAGTGCGATTCTGCGCATCCGCCATCTTCCATTGGAGAACCATAATCAAGGTTGTCTCCTCTGATAGGAAGGGCTTTCCTTGGAGTGAAGGCTTTTTGCTTCTCCATTCTGCAGGTCAGAAGAGGCACGGCCTTAGAGCGGTGGTTGGCCCATGGTCCTCTGGGGCAAAGCTCGCTCTGCCTCGCCTCTATTTTCCCTTCCGGCCACCTCTCTGGAGTCTTCCATCTCTCTCGGAACCATCCTCAGCTCCTCCTGAGCTCTGAAGAGCTTCGCCTGCATCATGGCCTCCTTCTGGCGAATTTCGTCCTTCATCATGGCCTCCTTCCGGCGCATCTCATCCTGCAGGCTGGCCTCCCTCCAGCGATGCTCCTCCTTCAGCGCGGCCTCTGCCTCGGCCACTTTTCGTAGCTCCTCTTGCAACTGAAAGTGCTCCTTCCCATTGGCATGAGAAGGGCATTGCCCTGGAGGGGTCGCCACCATGGGGAGGACAGTCCTGTCCTTAGGTTTGCGTACTCTTGAGCCCCTCCTGCCCGGCCTCTCTCAGGGCCTCTCATGACCATCCTGAGGCGGGGTGGGGGCAAACAAGGAATCACTCTGTGCGTCCGGGCGGTCCACAGCCCGAACCTCACCAGGGCCGGAGACTTTCCTGTTACCCATAGGCTTCAGGGGGTAAGACCGATCATACCCCACAATGTTCTTCTCGGGGCCCTGTTGGGCTTGGAAGCGATAGCTGTTCCCCATCTTCTTCTCCGCAGCGTATTTGACATATTGGAAACATTTTCTCATCTTCTGTAGAGCTGCCTCCTGCCGCCGATTGTACATGGCGATCATTTTTTTCTCCTTTTCCTGCATCAGTTTCTCTTGGAAGGTGTCCTTCAGAAGCTGTATCTTGGGAGGCGGGCAGTACGTGGAGATCAGATCCTGTTGCCTTAAGGGCGCGGGTCGATTCGAGTCTGTGTCCTTCGGGGAGGGGGACAGAGCACCAGGCTTAGGACTGGGCTCCATTGGCAAATGAGATATGAGCTTTGTTTCCCAGGTATCTGGAAAAGGCAAAAATGGCAAATAAATGATATCCTGCACAGTCTAGTATGGTCTAATAGAAAAGAATAAAAAAAAACAATTCAGGAAATACACAACTTTTTAATATTAAACCTAATGGTGTTGAATGCTGCATGCTGACTCAGTAGGAGACAGATCCTAAACATAAACATTATAATAAACATTTGTTTCCCAAATAACATTCTCAATGTTCAGAATGCTTAAAGTCATGAGCTTTTTTAAAAATGTTTAACTGAAACCTGGAAATGTGCTATTTCATTTCAAAGCTTGTATTATATCTATGATATAAATGTTTTTTTATATAAAATTAACCCATTATGCAACAGGGGTTTGAGCAAAAGTCACTGTGAATAAGGGAATTTATCAATATTAATTAGCCGTTTCACTACATTATAGATAGCTGAAGGATTATGATACAGTATATCGATTTCGCTACAAATTGACAAGCATATTTGATGACACTTACCAAACAAGTTTTAAACAGCGGAGAAATAGTTCACCACGACGATAGCAATGCAATGTTTGACTGCATCTCCCTATGTGATATATCTGTATTTGGGTATATACAGATCACGTAATTCAGGGAGCACTGTTACGTCAGGTCACCAACCATTATTACGACGCTCATATGTCATAGAGCTCCTTAGGATGTTTGTATAATCTTTATCCAAATTTTCATATGGCCGCAGTTACGGCGTTTATTTTACAGTTAATGTAACAGGGTGTCATTATATTTTTCTGTCTTTATGGTGGCAGACCACTTAAATAAATCTGAGTAGGCGGTTTCTACAAGTGGGTCAGATAAAATATTAAATATACAGTAAAAGCTCACACCTATTCATACCCTTTATGTACTGTATATCTACAATTACGTATACTACGTATACAGTTATCGTATACTATAATACGATAACTACCATTACAAAATGTCTCTCTTTTGATTTGAAGTGGTTCTTTTAAATAAGTAAATTGCAATCACTTAGCCTACATCTGAGCTCCTAATTCATCGCGACGACGGACTGAGACTCCAGTCGGATTTGTGAGAAGGGGTGTGCCTGTTTTAAAACCGATTCATACGTCTTAAACACATGGACATAGATAGCAGTCCGTGTTATATAATTTATCTTTTTATTTTATTTAAATTTAAGTATCACATACACATTTTCAAAGTAACTGTACCCCTTTTAATTATGATCCCCATCGCTCACAGCTCCGAAGGTGAGACGAGGGCTACTTCAGATGGGATTTCCAATATTTCTCTCTTAGCTTGTATACCGGTGGAAAGGAGAGGGGTCTTAAAACGTGTTGATAGTAAGATTGGGATGTATTTGCAGTCTAGATATAGTTTTTTTAATGTTCGGAGCCGCCACAGATTCATTTTCTTACGACTGCTTTTCTGGATGACAATGACAATGCAAACGATGGTGTTAAGGCGAGGCTGTGCCTTAAGGCTCCTCTGCTTACAATATTCAGCGCGTAAATCGCAAACGAGCGCCTTCCCTTACGATGAAAATGCAGAAAATAAGACCACGAGATTTAAACCTACGGCTTACAAATTTATGCGTAAACACTAAAACCGTATCTTTAGCAAAACTGGCGAGACAATGTGTTTTATCATTTAAAAAAGTACTGGAAAATAATTAAAGGTTATCACGATAAACAGAGGTTACTGATCTACTACTGTACATGTGACCAAAAATGAGAGTCCACCGATCCTCGCAGCCTTCATGCTTTGGTCTTGGCCTGGCCGTTTTTTTTAAGATAATGGGGTCAAGTTAAGAAATTATGCAAGTTTCTAATCAAATCCAAGGGCGCCTCGATCTCCTAAACATCTTTAGAAGGCCGACGGACCACACTGCACGGTCCGGGTCCGGGCCCTGACCCGGTTCTGGATAATGCCAGCTTAAAGTGAAAAATTCTACTGTACATATTATGTTTCTTATTATGGTATATATGTATAATATAGCGCGACCGCTTCACGAAGCTAGAAAGAAAGTTATCCGCCATTTTTATTTTACCTGCAATTGAATTTGCCATTAAAATCATTATTAATACCGCAGCTGCTAAATAACTTACCTAAAAGCGTTCAGATACAAAAGCACTTGAGCTGTAATGGTTGTATACTGTTGGCCCGATGACCTACTTCAAGAAGAATTGTTACATAGACCGCCAAGGACTGTCATCACACTTTACGTCATAAAGCGCTTTAAAACTTTAGACAAGTTCAACACCTCATATTTTGTACTGTTTATCATGGTAAAAGCAACTCAAAGCAATTATAAAAATGATCGAAAGGTAAAAATACAAGCTTATACGAGCTGTCGTTTTAACATTTATAACATATATTTAAACAAAACATATATAATCTATTTTAATAAAATAGAAAAGTGTTCTTAGTCTTCACTTAAAAGCTGTTAGAAGCTGCCTTTCTGACAAGAGAGTTCTGTGAGTTCCACAGTCTCAGTGCATTAAAGTCAAAACCAGTTGCTTTTTATTTCCTGTTTTACGACAGAGCAAGGAGGGTGTCCACAGACCACTGTGCACCTGCAGACTGATATGGGGGGTAAAAAGTCTAGAAGTTAGTAAATAAGATTTTAGCACATGTTCTAAAACAAACCGGACACCTGTACAGTGATGCCAACACAGTGATCTGAGCTCCTTCTTTGAGTTAAATCCTAGCATCTGCATTTTTTACAAGTTGTTGCTATGGCAGAGCATGACCAGAGCATAACAGAAACCACCCATTTTCTAACCGCTTCATCCAATTCAGGGTCAGGGGGTCAGGGGGTCGCGGGGCACGGGGGAGCCAGAGCCTCAGAAAGTAATAAGCAGGAGATACCTGGGACTGGATGGTAGTCCAATGCAGGGAAGACACAGACACTCACCAATTATCCCAGAAGCCAATTAACCTACCAGTAGTTCTTTGAAGTGTGCGAGGAAGCCGGAGCACCCAAAGCAAACTCATGCAAACATGGGGAGAACATACAAGCTCCATACAGATAGCACCCCAGGTCCAGAAGTGTACCCAGGGCCTCAGCACTGTGAGCTAGCAATGCTAAACGCTGGGCTACTGTGCATGCTAATTTCTAGGCATCAGGTGATCAATCAGGTAGTGTTTCTCAGATAAGAGGACACCAGTAATTTAGTATGAGATTCAAATTGACCTCAGAACAAAATATAACTTATGTTATATAACTTATATAGAACTTACTACAGCATAACTGTCTTATTTGGCTCTTGTAGAAAATATTAACAGCATGCCTATTAAACATACAGTATCTAGCAATCAGCAATCAAAATAAAAACATTTCCAAACATGGAAACTGCCCAGTTAATGAAGCATTTCAAAGACATTAATCTATTCAATAATTACAGTTTTAAGTAGATAACAGATTTATATTCAGATTACGAAAGTATCATAACAACGGCTGCTTGTGTAAGGAATCCATGAATACCACTGTACATGAGAATTCCACACCTATTTGTAATCAATACACAAAATCCTATTGAATTTCAGGTACTTGTTTATTCAGCATTGCTTGACTCCGCGGACTCCTTGTTGTTTCAATATTCTAGCAATAGGACTAATCGCCAATACAGTGCCGTTGTAATCTATTCCTTCTGCCAGCAGAGGACGGTATTCGCACAGCCCGTTCAGGATAAGATACGGTCCTCGCAGTTCACAGTACAACTGGCCACAGCCGTACTCGGAATATGCTCTCGATAACCTCGTTTAGTTTAAGTACGGCCGTATTTCATATCAACCCACAGATGCATTGCATAAACACTAGAATTCTGGTTGTACTTAAATTGACCTTATACGTTTTGGATTATGTTTAACCTTCTTCAATTTCTTCAACCATATTTTGAGATGATTACGTTTACAGAAGCAAATATTATTCAGTGCTTTTTCTTCACTCCTTTAATCAAACCCACATTTCTATAAGGAGGGCCATTGTGAAACTCCCCAAAGTGAGCTGAATTAATCTTTTATTCTTCACACCTGCGAAGTCATTCCTTCATTGTGTAATATGAAGGCCTTTCATTATTCACGTATACTACAACATCTGAAAATAATGGGTCTTGAAATAGTTGAATGAAAGAAAATCCTGAATAACTCCTCCAAATGCGTGTTACACTTTCATCAAGTACACACACTTTGAATGTGATGAACTATAAAAAGTTATTTTAACCATACCCAATGGAGCTTGGGAGTGCGACTGCATACACAATCATGTTTTCAGTGTTTGGACATCAGCCGTACATCAGAACAATCATTTCACTAACACAGCTCCGTGTTGAGTGATATATCTGTATTTGGGTATATACAGATCATGTAATTCAGGGAGCACTGTTACGTCAGGTCACCAACCATTATTACGACGCTCATATGTCATAGAGCTCCTTAGGATGTTTGTATAATCTTTATCCAAATTTTCATATGGCCGCAGTTACGGCGTTTATTTTACAGTTAATGTAACAGGGTGTCATTATATTTTTCTGTCTTTATGGTGGCAGACCACTTAACTAAATCTGAGTAGGCGGTTTCTACAAGTGGGTCAGATAAAATATTAAATATACAGTAAAAGCTCACACCTATTCATACCCTTTATGTACTGTATATCTACAATTACGTATACTGTATAATACGATAACTACCATTACAAAATGTCTCCCTTTTGATTTGAAGTGGTTCTTTTAAATAAGTAAATTGCAATCACTTAGCCTACATCTGAGCTCCTAATTCATCGCGACGACGGACTGAGACTCCAGTTGGATTTGTGAGAAGTAAAGGGGTGTGCCTGTTTTAAAACCGATTCATACGTCTTAAACACATGGACATAGATAGCAGTCTGTGTTATATAATTTATCTTTTTATTTTATTTAAATTTAAGTATCACATACACATTTTCAAAGTAACTGTACCCCTTTTAATTATGATCCCCATCGCTCACAGCTCCGAAGCTGAGACGAGGGCTACTTCAGATGGGATTTCCAACATTTCTCTCTTAGCTTGTATACCGGTGGAAAGGAGAGCGCTCTTAAAACGTGTTGATAGTAAGATTGAGATGTATTTGCAGTCTAGATATAGTTTTTTTAATGTTCGGAGCCGCCACAGATTCATTTTCTTACGACTGCTTTTCTGGATGACAATGACAATGCAAACGATGGTGTTAAGGCGAGGCTGTGCCTTAAGGCTCCTCTGCTTACAATATTCAGCGCGTAAATCGCAAACGAGCGCCTTCCCTTACGATGAAAATGCGGCAAATAAGAACACGAGATTTAAACCTACGGCTTACAAATTTATGCGTAAACACTAAAACCGTATCTTTAGCAAAACTGGCGAGACAATGTGTTTTATCATTTCAAAAAGTACTGGAAAATAATTAAAGGTTATCACGATAAACAGAGGTTACTGATCTACTACTGTACGCTGTGACGAAAAATGAGAGTCCCCCGATCCTCGCAGCCTTCATGCTTTGGTCTTGGCCTGGCCGTTTTTTTTAAGATAATGGGGTCAAGTTAAGATATTATGCAAGTTTCTAATCAAATCCAAGGGCGCCTCGATCTCCTAAACATCTTTAGAAGGCCGACGGACCACACTGCACGGTCCGGGTCCGGGCCCTGACCCGGTTCTGGATAATGCCAGCTTAAAGTGAAAAATTCTACTGTACATATTATGTTTCTTATTATGGTATATATGTATAATATAGCGCGACCGCTTCACGAAGCTAGAAAGAAAGTTATCCGCCATTTTTATTTTACCTGCAATTGAATTTGCCATTAAAATCATTATTAATACCGCAGCTGCTAAATTACTTACCTAAAAGCGTTCAGATACAAAAGCACTTGAGCTGTAATGTTTGTATACTGTTGGCCCGATGACCTACTTCAAGAAGAATTGTTACATAGACCGCCAAGGACTGTCATCACACTTTACGTCATAAAGCGCTTTAAAACTTTAGACAAGTTCAACACCTCATATTTTGTACTGTTTATCATGGTAAAAGCAACTCAAAGCAATTATAAAAATGATCGAAAGGTAAAAATACAAGCTTATACGAGCTGTCATTTTAACATTTATAACATATATTTAAACAAAATATATATATAATCTATTTTAATAAAATAGAAAAGTGTTCTTAGTCTTCACTTAAAAGCTGTTAGAAGCTGCCTTTCTGACAAGAGAGTTCTGTGAGTTCCACAGTCTCAGTGCATTAAAGTCAAAACCAGTTGCTTTTTATTTCCTGTTTTACGACAGAGCAAGGAGGGTGTCCACAGACCACTGTGCACCTGCAGGCTGATATGGGGGGTAAAAAGTCTAGAAGTTAGTAAATAAGATTTTAGCACATGTTCTAAAACAAACCGGACACCTGTACAGTGATGCCAACACAGTGATCTGAGCTCCTTCTTTGAGTTAAATCCTAGCATCTGCATTTTTTACAAGTTGTTGCTATGGCAGAGCATGACCAGAGCATAACAGAAACCACCCATTTTCTAACCGCTTCATCCAATTCAGGGTCAGGGGGTCAGGGGGTCGCGGGGCACGGGGGAGCCAGAGCCTCAGAAAGTAATAAGCAGGAGATACCTGGGACTGGATGGTAGTCCAATGCAGGGAAGACACAGACACTCACCAATTATCCCAGAAGCCAATTAACCTACCAGTAGTTCTTTGAAGTGTGCGAGGAAGCCGGAGCACCCAAAGCAAACTCATGCAAACATGGGGAGAACATACAAGCTCCATACAGATAGCACCCCAGGTCCAGAAGTGTACCCAGGGCCTCAGCACTGTGAGCTAGCAATGCTAAACGCTGGGCTACTGTGCATGCTAATTTCTAGGCATCAGGTGATCAATCAGGTAGTGTTTCTCAGATAAAAGGACACCAGTAATTTAGTATGAGATTCAAATTGACCTCAGAACAAAATATAACTTATGTTATATAACTTATATAGAACTTACTACAGCATAACTGTCTTATTTGTAGAAAATATTAACAGCATGCCTATTAAACATACAGTATCTAGCAATCAGCAATCAAAATAAAAACATTTCCAAACATGGAAACTGCCCAGTTAATGAAGCATTTCAAAGACATTAATCTATTCAGTAATTACAGTTTTAAGTAGATAACAGATTTATATTCAGATTACGAAAGTATCATAACAACGGCTGCTTGTGTAAGGAATCCATGAATACCACTGTACATGAGAATTTCACACCTATTTGTAATCAATACACAAAATCCTATTGAATTTCAGGTACTTGTTTATTCAGCATTGCTTGACTCCGCGGACTCCTTGTTGTTTCAATATTCTAGCAATAGGACTAATCGCCAATACAGTGCCGTTGTAATCTATTCCTTCTGCCAGCAGAGGACGGTATTCGCACAGCCAGTTCAGGATAAGATACGGTCCTCGCAGTTCACAGTACAACTGGCCACAGCCGTACTCGGAATATGCTCTCGATAACCTCGTTTAGTTTAAGAACGGCCGTATTTCATATCAACCCACAGATGCATTGCATAAACACTAGAATTCTGGTTGTACTTAAATTGACCGTATACGTTTTGGATTATGTTTAACCTTCTTCAATTTCTTCAACCATATTTTGAGATGATTACGTTTACAGAAGCAAATATTATTCAGTGCTTTTTCTTCACTCCTTTAATCAAACCCACATTTCTAGAAGGAGGGCCATTGTGAAACTCCCCAAAGTGAGCTGAATTAATCTTTTATTCTTCACACCTGCAAAGTCATTCCTTCATTGTGTAATATGAAGGCCTTTCATTATTCACGTATACTACAACATCTGAAAATAATGGGTCTTGAAATAGCTGAATGAAAGAAAATCCTGAATAACGCCTCCAAATGCGTGTTACACTTTCATCAAGTACACACACTTTGAATGTGATGAACTATAAAAATTTATTTTAACCATACCCAATGGAGCTCGGGAGTGTGATTGCATACACAATCATGTTTTCAGTGTTTGGACATCAGCCGTACATCAGAACAATCATTTCACTAACACAGCTCCATGTTGAGTGACTTCCCTCCAAAAACACAAAGTCACTTTCCCTTAGCAATTATTGCATGGACTTAGATTATCTGCCTTCTGCATCAAGCCCTGTATGATATACTGTACAAAGCCAAGCTTTGGGATAGTGCTTTGTTTGGATCCTTGTCTTGATCCTTTTGGATCCCAGGCTGCTCATTTGCAAATGAGTTTTGACATTAATTATAGTGACTATAGCAATGAGGTGGCACTGTGGTTCACAGAGCTGGGGTCCTGGGTTCAATTCCTGGGGTGCAGTCTGGATGGAATTGTATGTTCTCCCTTCATTTGTGTGGATTTCTTCCAGGTGCTCCAGTTTCTTCCCACAGTCCAAAGACATACAGTACTAGTAGGTTAAGGTGGAACTACAGTCCCAATTTTGCAGACACAAAAGTATTTAATTTCAGTCACAAAATAAAATCATTGACATTATAGAAAAACTTTACAAACTCAAAATTGAGCACAAAATCATGAATTTTGTGAAAGTACTGTAAGTTACGCCATGTTGTAACAAATTCGCATTCAAGTTCCACACAAATTGCGATGTGATGCAGCCCTTCCTGCTCACTAATCACTGTAATGACTAATGCAATGTGATGTAGGAGAGAAAAGGTATAGGTTATGCAGCAAACATTTCACTGCAAAAAACGTTCCATTCCAAGGTTCTTTATGCAGAGTTAACAATGTAATATTATTTATTGGCAAAAACGTAAAAAAGTTGAGAGCAATATTTCCATTGGATTAAACGAGATGTATTCACAAGCCTGCTCCTTTACAATGTCACAGGGCCTCATCAGATTACAGGAAGTTTTGCTGCCTCGTTCTGAATCGCAGAACATGGTAATTCTTTAACCTTGAAATGTAGTCTATTTTGTGATGTAAATTGGAGGTTTTACAAGTTATTGTGTGTTCCCCTTTAGATGGCTTCTGGGAAAACTGGCCTCAACACTGTATTGGATAAGGCACTTAGAAAACAGATTCATGCGTGGACCACAGCAATGTCCCTTTACTGAGAGCCAGCAATCAACGGATGTGTCTGATCGTGAATGGTTTTCCCTGTTGTTTGTTGTATTACTCGGTGTTGCATTTTAAGCTGTGCATGAGGCAGGACCCGGAGGCTGCTGCTTCTGCTGGGATTGAGGAAGAGCTGAGCGCCATGTAAGGCAAAGACACTGCGTTCCACTTTATCAGGTGCCTGGAGTGTAAGAGCTGCAGATAATATTGAGTCACATTAATCCCAACATATTTCAAATATTATGAAAATTAAATAAATTAAATCAAATAACTTTCATTAAAAAAATCAATCACACTTTACCTTGCTTTTTCAGTTGTTTTAAAGGAAAATTGATGCAGAGAATGTGTGAATACTACTTTTTGATGGTTCCAAGGCCAATGTGACCTGTTCTATTGCCTGCTAATTGTACGTTCCAGGTTGAACAATTATTTTTAGGAGGTCAAGGTGTATGAATGATAAGAACAGCTTGAAATTTATTTTCACGGTCGACACACATTTTCGCAAGGGAAAAAACTGAAATAACCACAGTTACGCAAACACCAGTCCACCAAAAAAAAATCATTTTATTAAAACAAGGTAACATTTTTTTTATCATCATACGGATGAACTGTGCTAAATATATTTCTAAAAAGAAAAAGCAGGACGTGAGTCGTGAGCCAAGATCATGACTCTTTTACTCTTCTTCACATCAGTTTTCATCTGTGAGGAGGAGGAGGGGGGCAGCTCCTGATGTGCTGACACTTGGGGATGTGCCTCTGTGCCGGCCTGGGGGCAAAGCGCCGGCCGCAGTGAGGGCAGGGCACGTAGTCGGGGTTTGAATTCGCGGGGGGCTGGGGCAGGTTCACAACCTTCCCTCCTTGCGTGATCACCTGCTGCACCTCCCTGGCCTATTTGATGCTCCGAATGAAATCCTCGTGCTTCTGCCTCCAGTTGTTCTTTCTCAGCTGGGAACAGGAAATGAAACCAATGAAACAGCTTCCAGAAAAAGTCCAGACTAGCACTGCGTACACAGTCTGGTCGCAAACCATTCACAAGGCAAGAAAATATCAATACAGTAATAACTTAGCTTTCTGGGCCTACCTTTCATGTCATTGGGTAGAGAGTACAATTTAGTTATGGTTTTGTTTCCCGTGAGTGCTATTTGCTTGATATCTCATGTAGATTTTTACAACAGAATTCAGAAGTCACTAAGACCCATTTATTCTGTCTGGCAAATGTGCCTTTGCGGCAGTTTTTCAGAAGAGTACTTCCTAAAACACTTATTTATTGTTTACATTGATTTATAAGCTGAGTCTGACTCTAGGAGAAAACAAGGGAAGCTTGGAAAGAGTTTAAGGATAGCCCTTACCACGATTGGCGGTCTAACCTTCTTCTTATGGATGTATGTCTCCAGTTCTGTTCCCTTGGCCCTGTGCTTGAAAGAGTCAAAAACCTTCCTCTTTGAATTCTGAAGCTTCTTGCAGATCTTGCTGTGTTTCTCCAGCCTCTCTACAGCAAACTTCCTGTGACACAGTTCACAGGGCACCAGCTGACGGTTTCCACTCTGGCTATTCTCATATGGAAATTGATCAGCGGTAGGGCACATCAGACTTGTAGGGGACTGGTGTAACAGAAGAGATAAGGTTCTTGATCCCGAGATGAAGTAAAACAAATGAGTTTATTGCATGCAAGGAACAATAAAGCCGAAGTCTTGTTTCCCGCAAGAAACAACAAAACCGAAGTATTGTTCGCCGTACTGTTACAAACTTTTGGGTTATATAGTGTTTTCTTCTCCGTTTCTGACGTCACTTGGTCTGATGGTAAAGAGGGGGGTTCATGGTATTTGGCCAGTTTACGATGTTCTGGGCAAATGGTCAGTTTAACATTACACCCAGGGGGGTTCCTAGCTTGCATCTGCAGTCCTTATCAGTTAACCCCCTTTCCTGCCATAAACCCCAGCTTGTGACTTAGAAGTCTAAACCCCCTACAGAAAGGATTAAATTCAAACCCCCGTCTTCACATCATTCTTCAATGTCAAGTGGCAAATGTTGACTGGTGATGTTATGTGAATCTTAGGAAATGGTCATTTTTCAATCGAGTCTATGTTTCTCAGAATTTGAGACAGAGAGGTCAATCTCTGCAATCCGAGCTGAGGGCATTTCTTGGAATGGAAAGGTAAGAGTAACTTTGGTAAGAGTTCTTTGATATTCTCTTAAGACTCCTCGCCAGATTTTACGATGAAAAATGTAAATAATAATAACAAACATTATTTGATATAGTGCCTTGAAAGGTGGCTTCTTTACAGAATGACAAAACCAACTACAATAAATAATACACAAGATATGCATGATGACAATACACAGTTAGAGGAGATAGTAGATGGTCATTGTCAGTGTATCCTGAAGGTAGTTTTCCAATTTTTTGGAACGGGGTAAAAGAGGCCACCTCTACTAGAATCTTTGTCCTAACCAAAAATGTAACAAAGTATAATAATAATATTAAAAATAATAATAATAAACTTTATTTATAGAGCACCTTTTATACAAATAGTGCTTTGGTGCTTTAAAAACCAAGCTTAAAAGTAAAATATTAAAATTGAGAGATATACTTTCAGTTGTCAAGGAAAATACAGCAATACAGTAAAGCAACATACATGTCAACTAAATAAATAAAAATTAGGAAAGTCGTAATAAAATAAGAACAATTAAAGAGAATTAAAAAAAGAAACAGAAATAGAAAGAACAAAGAACCACTTTAACTAAAAGCAACATTTTCAAATGTTTTTTAAAACAATGTACCGAGCTTGACTGCCTAATAAAAAGTGGAAGTGAGTTTCATAATTTAGAAGCATAAAAACAAAAAGCAGCCTCTCCACTCTTTCTGCATTTCACATGTGGTATTTGCAGTAGGCCAGTATGTGCAGATCTCAGGTCACGTATAGGAACATATGAAGACAGACATTCAGTAAGGTACAGACGTGCTAGGTCGCTTAAAGCTTTAAAAACAAGTAAAAGAACTTTCAAATTTATCCTAGATAATACAGGTGACCAGTGAAGTTTTTTCAAAACAGGAATGATATTCTCTTTCTTGTATTTGTTAGGATCTGTGCTACTGCATTTCGAACAAGTAGTAAGGGATTTATTGTTTTCTTGGGAAGCCCACAAAACAGAGCATTATAATCATATCCACATCAATGTGAGCAATGGAGAAGTCGAATTAACGTGTCTAAATATCATCTAGTTCTATCCCAGGGAAGAGGGCTGTTGCCTACACAGACGACAAGACACAAAACGCTCAACTGTGCAAAACACGCATAAGGACATCAGTCAGGAGGAACAAGGTAAAGTGTTTTTACTTCTTCACCATGGTCATGTAGTTTCACTCCAAGCACTGTCTTATGAAATAACTGTGGAAACGACCTCCCCAACATTTTGGGTTGTTGCATTTTGCTTCAATGAATTTTAACCTTTTCTTTTAGACATTAAGAGGAAGGACACATTCACCCTTGGTAGAGATTCAGTTGTTCTACGAGATGTCAAGGTGAGAATTAACCACTTCAGGCATAAGTCAATCCACATGACCGGAAATGGGGCAATGAACAGGATATGGGGATTTTGCTAGTTATAAAGTACAATAATCATCATTACATGATCTAAGACTACTGAAGTATAAGCTGTGTCCCTGACTGATTAATTAGCAAATTCATCTTTGTAGAGTGCAGCTACTATCTATTCAGTGGCATTTCCTTAAAACAATTGTATTCCCACATTCTGAATATGGAGTGAGATCATGTAGAGAATGTTGGACTTGTAATAACTAATTGAAGGATAATAATAATCAACGAAAGTGCTTAAAAGTATCAACAAATGCCTTCAAAGTACTTGACACGTACTTTGCTTTCAAAAGTGAAACATAATTAATGCTTACGTAAGATTTCTCTTGACTTCTCAGGAGTATACTAACTCCAAGGACAAGTAACATCACAAACCATTATTTAAGTGTTGATGTTGGAGCTGCAATACTACTACCAAGACAAAAAATGATACAGGTAACACTGCTTTCAGATTTCTTAGAATTGCTAAAATAGTATGTTTACAGAGCATTCAGAGTTGAGAATATGACAAGTTCCTACCATCTCAAACACTGCCAATCTAGAACAAAAAGAAAGTACTTGAACGCCTGCAGTAATCGAACACAAACCAGAACATATCAGTGCATGACAAGGAAATGTAGTCACAAAATGATTCTACCCTTTCAAGTCCCAAAAAGGACCGAGGAACTTACCGGAGGCGATACCTGGATTTCAAACAGAGTACCATGTAGCCACTGTAGGGGAGAAGATCACAGAGAGCTCTTCTCAGATTGCTCAGAGTCAGCCCCAGCACCCTGTCCTGACTGAAGCAGACAAAGTGGTCAAACAGGTAGGTAGAAATGAGTGAGGAACAGAGAGTATGGTTATTCTTGCATTGTTTTGTTCGTCTGTCAAAGAAAAGAGTGCTTCTGACTTTTGTCAATGTTCATCTTTATTTTAGGAGAAGAACAAACGGTGGTATCACACTTTGCTCAAGTGTATGATACCATGTGTACAGCAGACATCACCAAAGGAACAGGAGACACCTGAGTAGAGAACAAGAATATGAAAAGACTGATGAAAAAAAGCACCAGGAGAAATCCATTGAATATGCACAATCTCGTCCAGTATTTCAATGAAAAGTTTCAGTGTTGTTTTTAGTGTCGTCGTATTGCATACATTTAAAACAATGTGTTTTGTTTAATGAACAATTTCATTTACTTTAGTAAAAAGTGTTGTTTACTGTAGTCCTAGCATGGATGCAATTGTTAGAACAAACTTGAATGAAAAACTGAATGTTTCATACAATATGGGTTTGTGTTAACCCACACACCTAAGTGAAATGTTTGATTACGTTTACAAGACATAACACATAGTTCAGTTGAGTGTGAAAGGGAACAACAGAGAAAGTCACAAACAAAACATTTGTGAAGGACTTGATGAATGTTTTTTCTTTAGAAATGACAAAAAATAAAGAATTTTTCAACAAGATGTCTTTCTATAGCGAGTTTCATTTGAGATAGTCTTTTCTTAGAAGTGCAAGAGTGGTATGCCCTACAACTTATTCCCCAATTTGATCATTCTCAGAAATTAGGAGACGGAAACCACACCTACTGTAATATTAGACCTTGTAACAAGGCAACTAGGTTTCAATGGCTTAAAAGGTGCAGAAAGAGGCTCATGTATAATGACCTCCAGTGTCCCACAGGTTTTCCCACAGGTTTGTTGCGCCAGTGCCAGAGTTTCATGCAATTAAATGAGGACCTCTTTCTCACACCACATATGTTATACTTTCAATGGGAAAAAAGGAAATATTAGAATTGTATACATTTTAAAGCCATGTGTTCATATTTGGTAGAAGCCCTAACAACACCTAAAAAACACCTAACAACGGGTGCAGGACCGAATTAGGGCAGTACCCACTATTGATAAACATACAGAAAACAATATTAAAGTACTGGCTTTAATATTAGCCAGACACAGCTGGATGAGCTCTACCAGCCAGGACAGGAGGCTCTACTGTACACAGAGAGGGGAGGGAGGGGGGAACAAGCTGCCCAGCCGTGTGGAATGCTACAGAACCCTAAACAGACAAAACATATTCCCCGAATATTTGACCAAGATATCCAGACACAGCTGGATGAGCTCCACCAGTCAGGACAGGCTAATAAGATACACTCCACAGACATTCACAACAGTGACATATCATAAACACTTGAATTACTTATCTACTCTCTCGAAACAAAATTTCGAGAAAAAACACATTGCCCAACCTTAGAAAGCACCTTGCATTACATTGCTTGAAAAACAATTTTATTTCGAAGGAATTATGGATCGGGAATTCTTCGAGGAAGTCGGGGTCACACAGCATGCCGCCCCATATATCAGGGAGCACATTGGATCAAGGCACAGTCTCTTTCAAGACAACGATCCGAAACACACAGCAGCAAGGGCGAGGCTTATAGCAGAACGAGTGAACTGGGTGAAAACTCCAGCCGAAGCCGAAACTCCAGGCATTAGCTGAAAGACTATGTTTGGAAAACTCCTAAACCCAGCACAAAGCAAGAACTGATACTGATATAATGTCTGTTGATACTGATACTGTATGAGTAGGGCTGTTTCACCACTCCTTTTTTTTTGTTGCATACAGCAGTACTTCTTATGGTAGTACTTAAGTACAGTACAGTAGGTACTTACATTAGTACTTCTCACGTTAAAAAAGTTAGGTGTTAGCATAAACTATTAGTAATAAATAATATTAACTTAGCACTGTAATAAATTATGCTAATATTAAATTCGATTCTGCTCTGAGAATGTAGGGGGAAGGAAAAATGCCAGTGGTCTTTCCACTGATGAACTTGTGCCTGATGAACACCACTGCGTCACACCACACAGCTGCAAGTGCACCTCACTGTGCCCGACCACCACTGCATCACACAACTGCCAGCGCAGCTCACCATGCCAGGCCAGCACTGAGTCACACCATACAGCTGCCAGCGCACCTCACTGTGCCAGGCCACCACTGCGTCACACAGCTGAAAGCGCACCTCACCGTGCCAGGCCACCACTGCGTCACACAGCTGCCAGCACACCTCGTCGTGCCCGGCCACCACTTCATCATACAACTGTCAGTACACCTGACCGTGCAAGGCCACCACTGCGTCACACAGCTGCCAGCGCACCTCACCGTGCCAGGCCACCACTGCGTCACACAGCTGCCAGCGCACCTCACCGTGCCAGGCCACCACTGCGTCACACAGCTGCCAGCACACCTCACAGTGCCAGGCCACCACTGCGTCAAACCACACAGGTGCCAGTGCACCTCACTGTGCCTAGCAGCCACTGCATCACACAGCTGAAAGCACAACTCACCGTGCCAGGACACCACTGTGTCACACCACACAGCTGCCAGCGCACCTCACCGTGCCAGGCCACCACTGCGTCACACCACACAGCTGCCAGCGCACCTCACCGTGCCAGGCCACCACTGCGTCAGACCACACACAGCTGAAAGCGCACCTCACCGTGCCAAGCCACCACTGCGTCAAACAGCTGCCAGCACACCTCACCGTGCCAGGCCACCACTGCATCACACAGCTGCCAGCATACCTCACCGTACCAGGCCACCACTGCGTCACACAGCTGCCAGCGCACCTCACCATGCCAGCCACCACTGCGTCACACCACACAGCTGCCAGCGCACCTCACCGTGCCAGGCCACCACTGCGTCAGACCACACACTGCTGAAAGCGCACCTCAATGTGCCAGGCCACAACTGCATCCCACAGCTGCCAGCACACCTCATGCCTTGTTATGTGAAACTTTAATTCTCTTTTTAGGAGAATTACAATTCGTGAACCACAATTCACGCTCAACCACATCACAGATCTACTACACACACCTCAGGATGGTGACGTCACTGCCTTTCATATGGAAACATTTTGACACCGCCCTCAACAATCTTAGGAAGATCACAAAAGAAGCCTGCTAGCCTGGATTTTACCTAAAAAAATCACGCCCGAGAAAGTGAAGTACTGTAGCATTAACTAGCAAAGGTGTATTGCAGACATAGGCATAGTACGTAATACAGGCTTTATGAAATCTAATAATATTGTTTCGGCTGTGAATCCTTCTTCAGCTGTGAGGGTCTTCAGCTCATAATGAAACGCTTGGAGTTTGCAATGTACGGCGCTCTGAACGAGTTCAACTTTAATGCAGGAAAAATGGATTTCCCAGAAGCTATACTGATTCTTATGGAAGCCCGTTTCCGCCAGGGAGTAGAAAAAATGCGCCCTGGTATTCTCTGGGATGCAGTGCAGTTAAAACTGTTCACTGTTACTGACCATACTGCCTGCCTGCGGGCACTTTTCCTTTCCGTGGGGGAGGGTGGACTGTCTTTCATTAGAAGGTTAGCCTATTCTACTCGATTCTACTCGGAGAATGTAGAGGGGGTGGACAGTGCCCGCGGTCATTTAATTAGTATTACAATTCGCACTGTTTCCCCTGCGAAGATATGGACATAAGAATATTCGTGTGTGGTCAAAAAATGCCATAAAAACGACAAAATGAAGGCTGTGAAAACATTCACAATGTGCTGTATACACAAAGCACGTGTTCTCACAACTCGAGGAGGTTTCGTGAAAACTTTATATCGTCACACAAAATAAAGCTTTTTTGTTTACAAAGACGATTACAAAGAATGTGGACCAGGGTAATACTTTGAGTTTACAGCTTGTCCAAGGTCATTCATTATTAATACTATTAGGGATATCTTCGGTAAAGACTGACAGCAGGAACATTCCTGTTCTTTACTCAGCAGCTTATTAAAAACAGGGTGTTCAAAACGTTTTTTTTTACCCTGTTATTCCATATTTACAAAGAAAGTGGAATACAGTAATACTACCTGCTATATAGATACATGTTTTTAGATATTCAGAGCCTTAAATTAATATCATTATTCATTTCTTTAGATACGTGATTCCATACTATATTCCCTATTACAAAACCAATAATTCCAGTCCTGAAATCTGATTGGCTGACACACATTCGAAGAACATACTGTAACACTTAGTTAACATGTCTGGTTTAGTTGAAGAATCGGCTAAGGTAAGTTTCAGGGTTTAATGGTGGGATGGCACCTGTGCTTTTTCCCCCCAACCGCTAGAATATGATTCGCACAAAACCCAAAAGAAATACTGCACAGTTCAGGAACTTCATCAACCTAGCAACTGTAAAATAAGCTTAAAAACAACTGAACTGAAATGCAAAAAAGTTCAGAGAAAGACACAAAATATGTTTACTTGGGGTTTAAAAAAATAAAACTAACTAAAACATTCCAAACAGAAGCCGGCCTACCTTCTTTTCTTTGTACCTGATAAAGATGAGGATGGCTTTAAAGATACAGCTAAACTTTTGCAGAACCATTCAAGCACACAACTGTACTACTACAGAAATAATATATATATATAATGTCGCCACACGAATCTGTAATGAAAATAAAATTAAAAATGCCGCTGGCGTCTCACCCGACTGGCGGCCACAGCGCGTCTGAGGGCTCCCCAGAGAAACGAGCCGCCTGTGACCCCAGGGGCACCTTCACAAACCCCAAGGGCTGTCGCAAAGCCAACTCCATACAGAAAAACGGAACTCATCTGGGGGAAGTTCACAAAATAAAATAATAAAATAAAAGATGACATCATATAACCACGGCTCAACGCAGCTGGCTACACGTGTGAGAAGGTGCAGTACTTGAAGTGCGCTGGGCAAACTTCCGAGGTCAAATTCTTCCAGCACGGTTGTACCTTTAAAGCGGAGACGACGGCACCGACATTTTTTGGCGCGCCTTCTCTTTAAAGCCCTGGCCAAATATGAAGACAGTACGTACAGTTATAATTCAAACGGAATTAAAATCTACACATCCCAGTTACCATGGTGGTGCTTGTGATCATTGCGTTTAACCAACGAAACAGGGCGAAAAATCAGTCACATGACTTTGGGGCAGAGTTTCGAAAGCTTAACCAGCAACAAAGCGAAATTTACACGATAGGCTACCTCAAACTGTCAGTTACACGACTGTGTATGTCGCTTAAGCCACTCCTATTTGGCATTTTAGTTATGGAGGCGAGAAGACGCCCCCCCCCCTCTCTGGGTGCCTGATTTGCCGCCATCTTTAACCGCTTCGTGTCCAAATCGCAGTAGCTACGCGTACGAAATAAAGTTCATCCCAGCTACAAAACATATATATTTTTGTGGTAAGAGGGAGCAAAACATCAGTATTTACTGCTATTAATTAGTGTACGATTTATAGTTGAAATCTGAGCCTAAATATAAAGTTAAAATCTCGACAAACCAATGTAGGAAATACAGAGAAAATACATCCTTTCTGACATCTAAAATCAGTTTCGATCAAGGTCTCTAAAACGAACAAGAAAAAGAGGATTTTCGGAGGGCAATTACGCTGTATTTATATAGAATAAGTGATTTATGAGCAATCTAATTTCTTGTTCGTTTAAAACAGTGAAATGTCAGCTGCAAAAGATCACACCAGAAACAGCACTCTCTCTGCCTGTCATAGACGTTCAGGAAAGCCTGAATGAAGTCATGGTGATCAATAATAACAGTTGTAGGACAAGAAACAAAAGATAGTGAAAACTTAAGATTTTTAAGGCTAAAACTCAAATTCATTCTACAAATTAAGGCAAATAAAAATTCAGGACGTTAAAGTGCTAGAGGTGTAAAAAAATACAAAAATGCACATGAGCAAAAAGTTTTAGAAATGGAGCAAACAGAATAAAAGCCATGCCTATAGTGCAGAAGAGGGATGCAGGAACACTTGCTTAGATATACAACAACATTACTTTATTAACCCTTTACAATTTCTTGCATTAGTAATTATCTTTTCGCATACCCCAGCTTGCTCTCCATGAGATACACAGACACACAGATAAAAGAGAAAGGGAGAGAGCCTCTGGTCAGAGTACAGGGTCAGCCATTGTACAGCGCCCCTGGAGCAGTTGGGGTTAAGGGCCTTGCTCAGCAGCCCAACGGAGTAGGATTCTTCTGCTGGGTGCGGGATTTATTGTTAAATTATTACTTTAAATGAATACTTTGAGTTACTGAAACAGCCCGCTAATAAAATTGTCGCAATTTTGTTCTCGTTTGGAAGAGAGAATCAAAAATGAGACATAATGATGGTTTCCGGCTTAGACCTTTAAAGGTACCCCCATCACGGAAGAATTTGACCTCGGAACGTTTACCCAGCGTAATATTGTATTTCATTTCACTTTGACCGATTGTCTTTAAATCAATTGTTGTCAGAATATCCCCACCTCCAAACAAGAACAAAATTGCAATGATTTTATTAACTGGCTGTTTCAGTAACTTAAAGTACATATTTAAAGTAATAATTTAACAAGATATGTAAATGTTTTAAGATATGTATATGTTGTGAATGTCTGTAGATTGTATCTTATGATTTAAATACTTTTATTTTTTCACAATCTGGCAATGCCAGACAGAATTCTAATGCCCTTGCAGATCAGAAAATCAAGGAACAAAACAATTATTGCGCCCAGCTCCTCAATGGGATAGCTTTAACTTGCTAATGCGTTGGTGTAACAGTCCGGGTGTGGCAAGCTTCTAATGTCTCCAGACTTCGCGAAAGGAACCCGTCTTTCATAGGCACTCTTTCCCCTAGTTTAACAGTCTGTCCAGAAACAAAACATTCCCGTTAAACAAGAGGAATGTAAAACAAATTGTACAAAAGTAAAAAACAATTACTTTTTGACAATGAAAACTGGTGTGTATCTCTCTCTTTGCTGGCGCGCGGGCGCGGTGGGGTGCTGTACCACCCGCACAGAACATTAAAGTGTCCCTTTCCATTCAATGGGTGTCTGAGTTGCTGTGTCCTATCTTCTGACAGTCGCTGTTGTGAATGTCTGCAGAGTGTATCTTATTTTTAGCATTGTAGCGCTTTCGCCCTGGGGGGCGGCTGAAGAACACCCGGCTGGGGTGCGCGGTGAGGGGCAGGACAGGAGTGGTCAGGGCGGGGTTTAGGTAGGCCGCTGACTATTGCAGCTGCCACACAGTGAAAGGGGCATACGGGCTGGGGAGATCGCCCGTTTTCCATATAAATAGTTCCCTGGTTCCGCACCCCTCTCTCCCTCCCTCTCCAGATACAGCTGTATGAGCTCCACCAGTCAGGACAAGAGGCTCTACTGTACGCACAGAGGGGTGGTAGAGGGGAACAAGTTGCCAGCCGTGGGGTTGAAGCTGATACCCTGGATCCTCTCTAGACACATCTGTATGAGCTCCACCAGTCAGGAAGGAGGCTCTACTGTACACAGAGAGGGGTGGGAGGGGGGAACAAGCTACCCAGCCATGGGGTTGAAGCTGATACCCTGGATCCTCTTGAGACACAGCTGTATGAGCTCCACCAGTCATGAAGGAATGCTCTACTGTACACAGAGGGGGGCAGGAGGGGGGAACAAGCTGCCCAGCCGTGGGTTTGAAGCTGATACCCCGCTTGATCCTCTCCAGATACAGCAGAATGAGCTCCACCAGTCAAGACAGGAGGCTCTACTGTACACAGAGAGGTGCAGGGGGGGAAACAAGCTGCATAGCCATGGGGTTGACCCTGATACCATGGATCCTCTTCAGACACAGTTGTATGAGCTCCACCAGTCAGGACAGGAGCCTCAACTGTACAGAGAGAGGTGCGGGAGGGGGGAACAAGCTGCCCAGCCTTGGGTTGACGCTGATACCCTGGATCCCCTCCAGACACAGCTGTATGAGCTCCACCAGTCAGGACAGGAGCCTCAACTGTACAGAGAGAGGTGCGGGAGGGGGGAACAAGCTGATACCCTGGCTTCTCACACAAACCTTAAAATCACGTAATAGGTTTATTCCATGCTGAAAAAAAGAAGAAAGAATACACATTCCATAGGAATCAGTGCCTTTATATAGCGCCTTTAAAGGTGGCTTCTCAAAGCGCCTTACGGGATAAAAACAACAAAAACAAAAACAAAAACAATATTGTTTTCCATTGCACTTTGACAGATCATCTTTAAATCAATTGTTGATTTAAAGTTTGACAGTAAATGTTTATATTCTAAAGCATACAGCCGCCATTTCTTTCTAAAAATTAAAAAAATTGTTTGCGCAGTCTAAGAGGGGGGGGGGGTCTGCTGACAATCCCCCATACACTCAAGTGAAATATGAATAAACAGCGTATTTACAATTTGTTGATAATAAAAATGTTAAGTTCTCTAAGACTTTGTGATACTTTACCCAGGGAGCTGTGTAAGCATGCGTGGTGACTATTCATTGTTATTAAAAAATGACTTAGATTCGAACATGTTGTGATATTTAGAAATATAAAAAGTCAATTAATTGTCCATAATATTGCTATTTTATTTCTTCAAAGAAATGCTTGTTAAAAGAAAAGTCATGGCACAGGCTGGATTTGAACAGCCAACCTCTCGCTTACAAGTTCAGCACATGAATAGAATTATATCATTATTAATTTCTTTAGATATGCGATTCCATATTATATTCCCTATTAATCAAATTCTAAAAGTATGCTTGTTTGCTCCTGTATTGAGCGTATTTGCAGAAAAGCTTAAAACTACCACTTTTTATACACACGTTATTTCACATGTTAGTTAAAGACTTCGATGCTTAATATTGTTTAGGGAGAAATGGAATACTGGTGTGTATTTTTGTACCGAGACCAGCCATATACAGTTTACATACTGTAATACTGTATATTTATGTTCCAAAATTAATATCGTTTATGGCCTTCACACGCGTTATGCTCCTATTCTTTTTATGCTCAGCTACTAAGATTTCCCTTCAGTGGTAAAATTCCATATAAATATTTAATACTTAAACGGGCACAGTAAAGACATTAAATATACATATACATACTGTATACAGTACAGTTTGCATACAGTAATATGTTTATGTTCCTAAATCAATATCTCTTATGAGCATGCAAAAGGCATGGTGAATTGGAGATTCTCAAAAATGACTGTACTTTGCATGATTGGAAACAAATGCGTGATTGGATCAACGAAATGCTGTGGTGTTACTTTTACAAAGACGGTCAATGAAAAAAAGAATGTGGACCAGGGCAATACTTTGAGTTTACAGCTTGTCCAAGGTCATTCATTAGAACATGTGGTATTATGCGGTACTATGCGAGAATACACGGTATTAATATGGTAACTTGTGTTACACCGCGATAAGCACACCGCAAAATAATGCGGTATCGCCCGCTTGTTTTGAATGGCTGCATCTGTATATCCCTGCTAGTGATGATGACCATGGTCACCTCACCCTCGCAATACACCGGCTGAAAGAACTTAAGAACAGGGTAAATCAAGAACAGGGCATTGGCAATGAGTTCCCCTTCTTTTCATGGTTAAAATCATTTTTTGGGTCTTGGGGACTGTTTTTCTTAAAGCTATTCATGCCTGTTGTAGTGTTTTTGCTGTTGTGCTGTTGTCTGACTAGGGTGACCCCTATGAGGACTCTGTGGTATGAACACATTTAAGGATAAAAAGGAGGGAATGTAATGAAAAGTTACTGAGAAAAAGTGTTTTATTCTATGTTGTTTACGGACAGAGCTGTGCTGCAGAAGCAGCTGGATACTTAGAACAAAGTGTGATAGCACCCAACTTGTCAAGGGCACAGGATGTTTTAATACTGTTTATCTCGGCTGCTTGAAGAAGGGAGTGTGAGAAACCATTTGAATAACTGCTCTTCTTTGCTTAAAGCAAAAACCTATAAGGAATGGAAAATGACTGCTTTGCCTGTCCTTGAAGCGTTGCATCAGCTTAAAAAAAGATATAAAACAAGGGGTCTCCCTGCTTGCTTTTGAATCAGCTTTCACTTCTCTGCGCAGACAGGTGATGGCTTTTTCCCATATTGCAAAATGAATAAAGACCTTACTGAGTGAATGAGAATACCTCTCCTGGCTAAATCCCTTACAACTTGTTCGAAATGCAGTAGCAGAGATCCTAACAAATACAAGAAAGAGAATATCATTCCTGTTTTGAAAAACCTTCACTGGTCACCTTTATTAACGAGGATAAGTTTGAAAGTTCTTTTACTTGTTTTTAAAGCTCTAAACGGCCTAGCGCCTATGTACCTTACTGAATGTCTGTCTTCATATGTTCCTATACGTGACCTGAGATCTGCACATACTGGCCTACTGCAAATACCACATGTGAAATACAGAAAGTGGAGAGGCTGCTTTTTGTTTTTATGCTTCTAAATTATGAAACTCACTACCACTTTTTACTAGGCAGTCAAGCTCGGTACATTGTTTTAAAAAACATTTTAAATCAATGAAAATATTTGAAAATATATATTTTTTTAAATTTAGCTTTTAGTTACAGTGGTTCTTTGTTCTTTCAATTTAGGTTTCTTTTTGTAGCCTCTTACTCCCAGTGACACATTTACCAATGTCTGCTTGGAATTTCCTCCTCTTAAACAATTTGTTATATCGCTGTAGCAGAACATAGCAGGAGCCTGATTCAGGTCTTAAATTGAAGCTAACCCCCGTGGCTTTGAGTGTGAACAGTCAAATGTCTTATATTTCTTAATGTGTCTACTCAGCAGACAAACATATGAATCCCCCCCACCTCAAAAAAAAAAAAAGCAGGCAAAAATGTTTTTTGGTCTTCAGAGGTCAGATTTTTCAACTATATGCATGTCATAGGCCTGGGAATGATTTGAAAACCTTGTTCTAGGTGACTACTAGCTTGGATAAAATCTGGGACAAATTGATCAATTAGAAAAAAATTATACATCATGTCTTGTGAAGACTGGACCTGGAATGAAATTTCACGCCTATAATAAAAAAACATAAAAATATTGAAAATAATAAGAATAAAAACCATTGCAATTGCTATAAAAACCTTTAGACACTGCTAAAGAGCCTTTATCTGTTGTTACTGTATGCAATGAAAAAAATCTCAGAGTTGCCTTCTGGTGTGAAAAAAAGGAGCACTGATAAGAAACTGATCAAAAAACTGATTGATTACTCCTTCTGAGTCAATGATTGACAGCTACTGTAAATATCCTGAGGCTTCTAGAGGAAGTCTTACCCCCTAAGGGCTCTGAATGGCTGAAAATACAATGAATGACGGTGCTTTTTACCAATCAGATCGCCTTGTTTCTGGCGGTTTTGATTCTGACATTTAGTACAAAGTCAATGACGTTTAATAGCCTCCAGGTCTGAGTTACTGTGGATATACAATATGTTATGCTTCAGAATAAGGTAAAAACATGCGATATATATATTTTTCGCTGGTTTTGATTGCGTTATCAATGCATATTGGAAGTTTGGAAGTGCATCATCAGATAAAAAGTGACTTTGTGATCGATTGTCTTGGGTTTTTTTAAAGCTCCAGTTGTCCTTTTTCGATTGATAACATGGTTTTGTTGGTCAAAAACGATGTAAAATGCCGAAGGAATCAAAGGTGGATCTTGATTTCCACCGCAGCCGTGCGTGACCACGCTGAGGAGAGCACACGTGTGGTGTGGACCTTCTCATGCAATTTCCAAAAGTGGTTTTGTGAAAAACAATTTTGACACTTTTTGATTAATAAAAGGTTATCTGTAAAGGTTATGTATTTTTGGTGATATAAAATAATGAAGTGAAATGGTACTTTTGCGGCAGGTTTTTCCAGAAAACGGGACACCGGCGTTGTCGTCGGTGACCACGATCCGAACTAAGAGGCTGATTAGTTCTCTTTTATTTTTCTTATTGTATTAGGAGTTTCCTCATGTGTATTTAATTGACATTTATGTTGCTTTACTGTATTGCTGTGTATTCCTTTACAACTGAAAGTATATCTCTTAATTTTAAAATTTTATTTTTACACTTGGTTTGTAAAGCACTTTGAGCTGCTATTTGTATGAAAGGTGCTCTATAAATAAAGTTTATTATTATTATATTTCTGCTGAGAGCCGCACTTCAAGTACTGCACCTTCTCACACGTGTAGTCAGCTGTGTTGAGCCGTGGTTATATGATGTCATCTTTTATTTTATTATTTTATTTTGTGAACTTCCCCCAGATGAGTTCCGTTTTTCTGTATGGAGTTGGCTTTGCGACAGCCCTTGGGGTTTGTGAAGGTACCCCTGGGGTCACAGGCGGCTCGTTTAATAACTAATTGAAGGATAATAATAATCAACGAAAGTGCTTAAAAGTATCAACAAATGCCTTCAAAGTACTTGACACGTACTTTGCTTTCAAAAGTGAAACATAATTAATGCTTACGTAAGATTTCTCTTGACTTCTCAGGAGTATACTAACTCCAAGGACAAGTAACATCACAAACCATTATTTAAGTGCTGATGTTGGAGCTGCAATACTACTACCAAGACAAAAAATGATACAGGTAACACTGCTTTCAGATTTCTAAGAACTGCTAAAATAGTATGTTTACAGAGCATTCAGAGTTGAGAATATGACAAGTTCCTACCATCTCAAACACTGCCAATCTAGAACAAAAAGAAAGTACTTGAACGCCTGCAGTAATCGAACGCAAACCAGAACATATCAGTGCATGACAAGGAAATGTAGTCACAAAATGATTCTACCCTTTCAAGTCCCAAAAAGGACCGAGGAACTTACCGGAGGCGATACCTGGATTTCAAACAGAGTACAATGTAGCCACTGTAGGGGAGAAGATCACAGAGAGCTCTTCTCAGATTGCTCAGAGTCAGCCCCAGCACCCTGTCCTGACTGAAGCAGACAAAGTGGTCAAACAGGTAGGTAGAAATGAGTAAGGAACAGAGAGTATGGTTATTCTTGCATTGTTTTGTTCGTCTGTCAAAGAAAAGAGTGCTTCTGACTTTTGTCAATGTTAATCTTTATTTTAGGAGAAGAACAAACGGTGGTATCACACTTTGCTCAAGTGTATGATACCATGTGTGTACAGCAGACATCACCAAAGGAACAGGAGACACCTGAGTAGAGAACAAGAATATGAAAAGACTGATGAAAAAAAGCACCAGGAGAAATCCATTGAATATGCACAATCTCGTCCAGTATTTCAATGAAAAGTTTCAGTGTTGTTTTTAGTGTCGTCGTATTGCATACATTTAAAACAATGTGTCTTGTTTAATGAACAATTTCATTTACTTTAGTAAAAAGTGTTGTTTACTGTAGTCCTAGCATGGATGCAATTGTTAGAAAAAACTTGAATGAAAAACTGAATGTTTCATACAATATGGGTTTGTGTTAACCCACACACCTAAGTGAAATGTTTGATTACGTTTACAAGACATAACACATAGTTCAGTTGAGTGTGAAAGGGAACAACAGAGAAAGTCACAAACAAAACATTTGTGAAGGACTTGATGAATGTTTTTTCTTTAGAAATGACAAAAAATAAAGAATTTTTCAACAAGATGTCTTTCTATAGCGAGTTTCATTTGAGATAGTCTTTTCTTAGAAGTGCAAGAGTGGTATTCCCTACAACTTATTCCCCAATTTGATCATTCTCAGAAATTAGGAGACGGAAACCACACCTACTGTAATATTAGACCTTGTAACAAGGCAACTAGGTTTCAATGGCTTAAAAGGTGCAGAAAGAGGCTCATGTATAATGACCTCCAGTGTCCCACAGGTTTCCCAAATCATTTCTTAGAGTATGGAAAAAGAGGAAATAAAGTGTCTACAGAAAGCGTATACCCCCTTGAACTTTGTTCAGTTTTTTGCGCCAGTGCCAGAGTTTCATGCAATTAAATGAGGACCTCTTTCTCACACCACATATGTTATGCTTTCAATGGGAAAAAAGGAAATATTACAATTGTATACATTTTAAAGCCATGTGTTCATATTTGGTAGAAGCCCTAAAAACACCTAAAAAACACCTAACAACGGGTGCAGGACCGAATTAGGGCAGTACCCACTATTGATAAACATACAGAAAACAAAATTAAAGTACTGGCTTTAATATTAGCCAGACACAGCTGGATGAGCTCTACCAGCCAGGACAGGAGGCTCTACTGTACACAGAGAGGGGAGGGAGGGGGGAACAAGCTGCCCAGCCGTGTGGAATGCTACAGAACCCCAAACAGACAAAACATACTACCCGAATATTTGACCAAGATATCCAGACACAGCTGGATGAGCTCCACCAGTCAGGACAGGCTAATAAGATACACTCCGCAGACATTCACAACAGTGACATATCATAAACACTTGAATTACTTATCTAGTCTCTCGAAACAAAATTTCGAGAAAAAACACATTGCCCAACGTTAGAAAGCACCTTGCATTACATTGCTTGAAAAACAATCTTATTTCGAAGGAATTATGGATCGGGAATTCTTCGAGGAAGTCGGGGTCACACAGCATGCCGCCCCATATATCAGGGAGCACATTGGATCAAGGCACAGTCTCTTTCAAGACAACGATCCGAAACACACAGCAGCAAGGGCGAGGCTTATAGCAGAACGAGTGAACTGGGTGAAAACTCTAGCCGAATCTCCAGATTTAAATCCAATAAGGATGGTATGGCATTAGCTGAAAGACTATGTTTGGAAAACTCCTAAACCCAGCACAAAGCAAGAACTGATACTGATACAATGTCTGTTGATACTGATACTGTATGAGTAGGGCTGTTTCACCACTCCTTTTTTTTTGTTGCATACAGCAGTACTTCTTATGGTAGTACTTAAGTACAGTACAGTAGGTACTTACATTAGTACTTCTCACGTTAAAAAAGTTAGATGTTAGCATAAACTATTAGTAAATAAAAAATATTAAACTTAGCACTGTAATAAATTATGCTAATTTAAATTTGATTCTGCTCTGAGAATGTAGGGGGAAGGAAAAATGCCAGTGGTCTTTTCACTGATGAACTTGTGCCTGATGAACACCACTGCGTCACACCACACAGCTGCCAGCGCACCTCACCGTGCCAGGCCACCACTGCGTCACACAGCTGCCAGCGCACCTCACCGTGCCAGGCCACCACTGCGTCACACCACACAGCCGCCAGTGCACCTCACCGTGCCAAGCCACCACTGCGTCACACAGCTGCAAGCGCACCTCAAAGTTCCCGGCCACTACTGAATCACACCACACAGGTGGCAGCGCACCGTACCAGACCACCACTGCGTCACACAGGTGCCAGTGCACCTCACTGTGCCCGGCCACAACTTCATCATACAACTGCCAGTACACCTGACCGTGCAAGGCCACCACTGAGTCACACAGCTGCCAGCGCACCTCACCATGCCAGGCCACCACTGCGTCACACCACACAGCCGCCAGTGCACCTCACCGTGCCAAGCCACCACTGCGTCACACAGCTGCCAGCACACCTCACCGTACCAGGCCACAGCTGCGTCACACAGCTGCCAGCGCACCTCACCGTGCCAGGCCACCACTACGTCACACATCTGCCAACGCACCTCACCGTACCCAGCCACCACTGCGTCACACAGCTGCCAGCGCATCTCACCATACCAGGCCACCACTGCGTCACACAGCTGCCAGCGCACCTCACCGTGCCCGGCCACCACTGCGTCACACAGCTGCCAGCACACCTCACAGTGCCAGGCCACCACTGCGTCAAACCACACAGGTGCCAGTGCACCTCACTGTGCCTAGCAGCCACTGCATCACACAGCTGAAAGCACAACTCACCGTGCCAGGACACCACTGTGTCACACAGCTGCCAGCGCATCTCACCATACCAGGCCACCACTGCGTCACACAGCCGCCAGTGCACCTCACCGTGCCAAGCCACCACTGCGTCACACAGCTGCCAGCACACCTCACCGTACCAGGCCACAGCTGCGTCACACAGCTGCCAGCGCACCTCACCGTGCCAGGCCACCACTACGTCACACATCTGCCAACGCACCTCACCGTACCCAGCCACCACTGCGTCACACAGCTGCCAGCGCACCTCACCGTGCCCGGCCACCACTTCATCATACAACTGCCAGCACACCTGACCGTGCAAGGCCACCACTGCGTCACACAGCTGCCAGCGCACCTCACAGTGCCAGGCCACCACTGCGTCACACAGCTGCCAGCACACCTCACAGTGCCAGGCCACCACTGCGTCAAACCACACAGGTGCCAGTGCACCTCACTGTGCCTAGCAGCCACTGCATCACACAGCTGAAAGCACAACTCACCGTGCCAGGACACCACTGTGTCACACCACACAGCTGCCAGCACACCTCACCATGCCAGGCACCCACAGAGTCACACCACACATCTGCCAGCACACCTCACCGTGCCGGGCCACCACTGCGTCACACCACACAGCTGCCAGTGCACCTCAGCGTGCCAGGCCGCCACTGAGTCACACCACACAGCCACCAGCGCACCTCACCGTGCCAGGCCACCACTGAGTCACACCACACAGCCACCAGCGCACCTCAGTCCTGAGTCCCACGCCTGCTCCATTCCGTACCCAAACCCGCGGTCGATACCGCGTAGTTCAACACCGTTTGATGTTCTGTCGTGATTGTTGACGGTAAAGCTTCGATCTACTTGTTTTTAAATTTGATTATAGGTCCTGTATTTTTTGAGTGACACATGCCAAGCTTAGTA
This sequence comes from Lepisosteus platostomus, assembly GCF_059453375.1. Classification (NCBI taxonomy): domain Eukaryota; kingdom Metazoa; phylum Chordata; class Actinopteri; order Semionotiformes; family Lepisosteidae; genus Lepisosteus; species Lepisosteus platostomus. The sequence goes on from NC_142637.1 coordinate 13,243,228, forward strand.
GTTAATGTTTCCATTGAGTTCCAGTACACCCAATAACTCTAAATAACAGTTTTTTCTCATGAAATATTGTGATTCTTAACTATGGCAGCGCGCCAAAAAATATTGCTTTAAATCAAGGACGTCGTGCGGGACGCATACACTGTCCACGCAGTTAATCTTGTTTTTCTTTTACGGCATGTCAGTCATTTCTTTTCTTTGCTCTTAGAAACAATAAGGTCCCTTTTTGTACCTATCTATATGCTTTTGCTTAAACTATGATGTCAAGTTTACTTCATATTCCTTTTCACAACTTTATTTCATCCCACTGAAGGACCAAAACCGACACCATATAATGAAAGAATTGTCAATCGATTGTTTACATACGTACATACGTACATCGTAAAGTTGCTTGAAAGTCTCTAAGATTATTTGTTTTCGGGAAACTCACCCCTGTTCTTTATCCTTCTGCTCTCACTGTGTTTATTACCACTATCTACTGTCTCCTCTAACTGTGTATTGTCAGCATGCATATCTTGTGTATTATTTATTGTTGTTGGTTTTGTCATTCTATTAAGAAGCCACCTTTCAAGGCGCTATATAAATTAATGTTTATTATTATTATTTATTTTTTTTGTACATTCTGTTGTACAGAAAGTTGTACATTCTGACGCCATGAGATTTTTAGATTTTGAGATTCTCATATTTTTGGCTTCTACAGCAAACAGTAACAATGCGCTTGAATGGTTCTGCAAAAGTTTAGCTGTATCTTTAAAGCCATCCTCATCTTTATCAGGTACAAAGAAAAGAAGGTAGGCCGGCTTCTGTTTGGAATGTTTTAGTTAGTTTTAATTTTTTAAACCCCAAGTAAACATATTTTGTGCCTTTCTCTGAACTTTTTTGCATCTCAGTTCAGTTGTTTTTAAGCTTATTTTACAGTTGCTAGGTTCTTGAACTGTGCAGTATTTCTTTTGGGTTTTGTGCAAATCATATTCTAGCGGTTGGGGGAAAAAAGCACAGGTGCCATCCCACCATTAAACCCTGAAACTTACCTTAGCCGATTCTTCAACTAAACCAGACATGTTAACTAAGTGTTACAGTATGTTCTTCGAATGTGTGTCAGCCAATCAGATTTCAGGACTGGAATTATTGGTTTTGTAATAGGGAATATAGTATGGAATCACGTATCTAAAGAAATGAATAATGATATTAATTTAAGGATCTGAATATCTAAAAATATGTATCTATATAGCAGGTAGTATTACTGTATTCCACTTTCTTTGTAAATACGGAATAACAGATTCACAATGCGAAGCTGTGTCACTCTTCTGGGTAAAAAAAACGTTTTGAACACCCTGTTTTTAATAAGCTGCTGAGTAAAGAACAGGAATGTTCCTGCTGTCAGTCTTTACCGAAGATATCCCTAATAGTATTAATAATGAATGATCTTGGACAAGCTGTAAACTCAAAGTATTACCCTGGTCCACATTCTTTGTAATCGTCTTTGTAAACAAAAAACTTTATTTTGTGTGACGATATAAAGTTTTCACGAAACCTCCTCGAGTTGTGAGAACACGTGCTTTGTGTATACAGCACATTGTGAATGTTTTCACAGCCTTCATTTTGTCGTTTTTATGGCACTTTTTGACCACGCACGAATATTCTTATGTCCATATCTTCGCAGGGGAATCAGTGCGAATTGTAATACTAATTAAATGACCGCGGGAACTTTCCACCCCCTCTACATTCTCCGAGTAGAATAGGCTAACCTTCTAATGAAAGACAGTCCACCCTCCCCCATGGAAAGGAAAAGTGCCCGCAGGCAGGCAGTATGGTCAGTAACAGTGAACAGTTTTAACTGCACTGCATCCCAGAGAATACCAGGGCGCATTTTTTCTACTCCCTGGCGGAAACGGGCTTCCATAAGAATCAGTATAGCTTCTGGGAAATCCATTTTTCCTGCATTAAAGTTGAACTCGTTCAGAGCGCCGTACATTGCAAACTCCAAGTGTTTCATTATGAGCTGAAGACCCTCACAGCTGAAGAAGGATTCACAGCCGAAACAATATTATTAGAGTTCATAAAGCCTGTATTACGTACTATGCCTATGTCTGCAATACACCTTTGCTAGTTAATGCTACAGTACTTCACTTTCTCGGGCGTTTTTTTTAGGTAAAATCCAGGCTAGCAGGCTTGTTTTGTGATCTTCCTAAGATTGTTGAGCGCGGTGTCAAAATGTTTCCATATGAAAGGCAGTGACGTCACCATCCTGAGGTGTGTGTAGTAGATCTGTGATGTGGTTGAGCGTGAATTGTGGTTCACGAATTGTAATTCTCCTAAAAAGAGAATTAAAGTTTCACATAACAAGGCATGAGGTGTGCTTGCAGCTGTGGGATGCAGTTGTGGCCTGGCACGTTGAGGTGGGCTTTCAGCTGTGTGTGGTCTGACGCAGTGGTGGCCTGGCACGGTGAGGTGCGCTGGCAGCTGTGTGGTGTGACGCAGTGATGGCTGGCATGCTGAGGTGCGCTGGCAGCTGTGTGACGCAGTGGTGGCCTGGTACGGTGAGGTATGCTGGCAGCTGTGTGACGCAGTGGTGGCTTGGCACGGTGAGGTGCGCTTTCAGCTGTGTGGTGTGACGTAGTGGTGGCCTGGCACGGTGAGGTGTGCTGGCAGCTGTTTGACGCAGTGGTGGCTTGGCACGGTGAGGTGCGCTTTCAGCTGTGTGTGGTCTGACGCAGTGGTGGCCTGGCACGGTGAGGTGCGCTGGCAGCTGTGTGGTGTGACGCAGTGGTGGCCTGGCACGGTGAGGTGCGCTGGCAGCTCTGTGACGCAGTGGTGGCCTTGCACGGTCAGGTGTTCTGGCAGGTGTGTGATGCAGTGGTGGCCTTGCACGGTGAGGTGCACTGGCAGCTGTGTGGTGTGACACAGTGGTGGCCTGGCATGGTGAGGTGCGCTGGCAGCTGTGTGGTGTGACGCTTTGGTGGCCAGGTACTTTGAGGTGCGCTGGCAATTCTATGATGAAGTGGTGGCCTGGCACGGTGAGGTGCACTGGCATCTGTGTGGTGTGACACAGTGGTGGCCTGGCACGGTGAGGTGCGCTGGTGGCTGTGTGGTGTGACGCAGTGGCGGCCTGACACGCTGAGGTGCACTGGCAGCTGTGTGACGCAGTGGTGGCCTGGCACGGTGAGGTGTGCTGGCAGCTGTGTGACGCAGTGGTGGCCTGGCACGGTGAGGTGCGCTGGCAGCTGTGCGACGCAGTGGTGGCCTGGCACGGTGAGGTGCGCTGGCAGCTGTGCGACGCAGCTGTGGCAGAATACGGTGAGGTGCGCTGGCAGCTGCGTGATGCAGCTGTGGCCGTGCTCGGTGAGGTGTGCTGGCACCTGTGTGACGCAGTGGTGGTCTGATACGGTGCGCTGCCACCTGTGTGGTGTGATTCAGTAGTGGCCGGGAACTTTGAGGTGCGCTGGCAGCTGTGTGACGCAGTTGTGGCCTGGTACGGTGAGGTGTGCTGGCAGCTGTGTGACGCAGTGGTGGCTTGGCACGGTGAGGTGCGCTTTCAGCTGTGTGACGTAGTGGTGGCCTTGCAGGCTCAGGTGTTCTGGCAGGTGTGTGATGCAGTGGTGGCCTTGCACGGTGAGGTGCACTGGCAGCTGTGTGGTGTGACACAGTGGTGGCCTGGCATGGTGAGGTGCGCTGGCAGCTGTGTGGTGTGACTCAGTGCTGGCCTGGCATGGTGAGGTACGCTGGCAGCTGTGTGGTGTGACGCATTGGTGGCCGGGTACTTTGAGGTGCGCTGGCAATTCTATGATGAAGTGGTGGCCTGGCACGGTGAGGTGCACTGGCATCTGTGTGGTGTGACACAGTGGTGGCCAGGCACGGTGAGGTGCGCTGGTGGCTGTGTGGTGTGACGCAGTGGCAGCCTGACACGCTGAAGTGTACTGGTAGCTGTGTGGTGTGACGCAGTGGTGGCCTGGCACGGTGAGGTGCACTGGCAGCTGTGTGGTGTGACACAGTGGTGTCCTGGCACGGTGAGTTGTGCTTTCAGCTGTGTGATGCAGTTGCTGTTGGGCACAGTGAGGTGCACTGGCACCTGTGTGGTTTGATGTAGTGGTGGCCTGGTATGGTGAGGTGCGCTGGCAGCTGTGTGATGCAGTGGTGGCCGGGCACGGTGAGGTCTACTGGCAGCTGTGTGACGCAGTTGTGGCTTGGCACGGTGAGGTGCGATTTCAGCTGTGTGAAGCAGTGGTGGCCTGGCACAGTGAGGTGCGCTGGCAGCTATGTGACGCAGTGGTGGCCTGGCACGGTGAGGTGCGCTGGCAGCTGTGTGGTGTGACGCAGTGGTGGCCTGGCACGGTGAGGTGCGCTGGTAGCTATGTGACGCAGTGGTGGCCTGGAACGGTGAAGTGCCCTGGCAGCTGTGTGGTGTGACGCAGTGGTGGCCTGGCACGGTGAGGTGCGCTGGCAGCTGTGTGACGCAGCTGTGGCAGGGTACGGTGAGGTGCGCTGGCAGCTGTGTGATGCAGCTTTGGCCGGGCTCGGTGAGGTGTGCTGGCATCTGTGTGACACAGTTGTGGCCTGGTACAGAGAGGTGTGCTGGCAGCTGTGTGATGCAGTGGTGGCTTGGCACGGTGAGGTGCGCTTTCAGCTGTGTGACGCAGTGGTGGCCTGGCACAGTGAGGTGCGCTGGCGGCTGTTTGGTGTGACTCAGTGGTGGCCTGGTACGGTGAGGTGCACTGGTGGCTGTGTGGTTTGACGTAGTGGTGGCCTAGCACGGTGAGGTGCGTTGGCAAATGTGTGACGCAGTGGTGGCCTGGCACGGTGAGGTGCACTGGTGGCTGTGTGGCGTGACTCAGTGCTGGCCTGGCACGGTGAGGTGTGCTGGTGGCTTTGTGGCGTGACTCAGTGGTGGCCTGGCACGGTGACGTGCGCTGGTGGCAGTGTGGTGTGACGCAGTGGTGGCCTGACACGGTGAGGTGCGCCTGTGGCTGTGTGGCGTGAGTCAGTGCTGGCCTGGCACGGTGAGGTGCGCTGGTGGCTGTGTGGTGTGACTCAGTGGTGGCCTGGCACGGTGAGGTGCGCTGGTGGCTGTGTGGTGTGACTCAGTGGCGGCCTGGCACGCTGAGGTGCACTGGCAGCTGTGTGGTGTGACGCAGTGGTGGCCCGGCACGGTGAGGTGTGCTGGCAGATGTGTGGTGTGACTCTGTGGGTGCCTGGCATGGTGAGGTGTGCTGGCAGCTGTGTGGTGTGACACAGTGGTGTCCTGGCACGGTGAGTTGTGCTTTCAGCTGTGTGATGCAGTGGCTGCTAGGCACAGTGAGGTGCACTGGCACCTGTGTGGTTTGACGCAGTGGTGGCCTGGCACTGTGAGGTGTGCTGGCAGCTGTGTGACGCAGTGGTGGCCTGGCACTGTGAGGTGCGCTGGCAGCTGTGTGACGCAGTGGTGGCCTTGCACGGTCAGGTGTGCTGGCAGTTGTATGATGAAGTGGTGGCCGGGCACGGTGAGGTGCGCTGGCAGCTGTGTGACGCAGTGGTGGCCTGGTATGGTGAGATGCGCTGGCAGCTGTGTGACGCAGTGGTGGCTGGGTACGGTGAGGTGCGTTGGCAGATGTGTGACGTAGTGGTGGCCTGGCACGGTGAGGTGCGCTGGCAGCTGTGTGACGCAGCTGTGGCCTGGTACGGTGAGGTGTGCTGGCAGCTGTGTGACGCAGTGGTGGCTTGGCACGGTGAGGTGCACTGGCGGCTGTGTGGTGTGACGCAGTGGTGGCCTGGCATGGTGAGGTGCGCTGGCAGCTGTGTGACTCAGTGGTGGCCTTGCACGGTCAGGTGTACTGGCAGTTGTATGATGAAGTTGTGGCCGGGCACAGTGAGGTGCACTGGCACCTGTGTGACGCAGTGGTGGTCTGGTACGGTGCGCTGCCACCTGTGTGGTGTGATTCAGTAGTGGCCGGGAACTTTGAGGTGCGCTTGCAGCTGTGTGACGCAGTGGTGGCTTGGCACGGTGAGGTGCACTGGCGGCTGTGTGGTGTGACGCAGTGGTGGCCTGGCACGGTGAGGTGCGCTGGCAGCTGTGTGACGCAGTGGTGGCCTGGCACGGTGAGGTGCGCTGGCAGCTGTGTGGTGTGACGCAGTGGTGTTCATCAGGCACAAGTTCATCAGTGAAAAGACCACTGGCATTTTTCCTTCCCCCTACATTCTCAGAGCAGAATCAAATTTAAATTAGCATAATTTATTACAGTGCTAAGTTTAATATTTTTTATTTACTAATAGTTTATGCTAACATCTAACTTTTTTAACGTGAGAAGTACTAATGTAAGTACCTACTGTACTGTACTTAAGTACTACCATAAGAAGTACTGCTGTATGCAACAAAAAAAAAGGAGTGGTGAAACAGCCCTACTCATACAGTATCAGTATCAACAGACATTGTATCAGTATCAGTTCTTGCTTTGTGCTGGGTTTAGGAGTTTTCCAAACATAGTCTTTCAGCTAATGCCATACCATCCTTATTGGATTTAAATCTGGAGATTCGGCTGGAGTTTTCACCCAGTTCACTCGTTCTGCTATAAGCCTCGCCCTTGCTGCTGTGTGTTTCGGATCGTTGTCTTGAAAGAGACTGTGCCTTGATCCAATGTGCTCCCTGATATATGGGGCGGCATGCTGTGTGACCCCGACTTCCTCGAAGAATTCCCGATCCATAATTCCTTCGAAATAAGATTGTTTTTCAAGCAATGTAATGCAAGGTGCTTTCTAACGTTGGGCAATGTGTTTTTTCTCGAAATTTTGTTTCGAGAGACTAGATAAGTAATTCAAGTGTTTATGATATGTCACTGTTGTGAATGTCTGCGGAGTGTATCTTATTAGCCTGTCCTGACTGGTGGAGCTCATCCAGCTGTGTCTGGATATCTTGGTCAAATATTCGGGGAATATGTTTTGTCTGTTTGGGGTTCTGTAGCATTCCACACGGCTGGGCAGCTTGTTCCCCCCTCCCTCCCCTCTCTGTGTACAGTAGAGCCTCCTGTCCTGGCTGGTAGAGCTCATCCAGCTGTGTCTGGCTAATATTAAAGCCAGTACTTTAATTTTGTTTTCTGTATGTTTATCAATAGTGGGTACTGCCCTAATTCGGTCCTGCACCCGTTGTTAGGTGTTTTTTAGGTGTTTTTAGGGCTTCTACCAAATATGAACACATGGCTTTAAAATGTATACAATTGTAATATTTCCTTTTTTCCCATTGAAAGCATAACATATGTGGTGTGAGAAAGAGGTCCTCATTTAATTGCATGAAACTCTGGCACTGGCGCAAAAAACTGAACAAAGTTCAAGGGGGTATACGCTTTCTGTAGACACTTTATTTCCTCTTTTTCCATACTCTAAGAAATGATTTGGGAAACCTGTGGGACACTGGAGGTCATTATACATGAGCCTCTTTCTGCACCTTTTAAGCCATTGAAACCTAGTTGCCTTGTTACAAGGTCTAATATTACAGTAGGTGTGGTTTCCGTCTCCTAATTTCTGAGAATGATCAAATTGGGGAATAAGTTGTAGGGAATACCACTCTTGCACTTCTAAGAAAAGACTATCTCAAATGAAACTCGCTATAGAAAGACATCTTGTTGAAAAATTCTTTATTTTTTGTCATTTCTAAAGAAAAAACATTCATCAAGTCCTTCACAAATGTTTTGTTTGTGACTTTCTCTGTTGTTCCCTTTCACACTCAACTGAACTATGTGTTATGTCTTGTAAACGTAATCAAACATTTCACTTAGGTGTGTGGGTTAACACAATCCCATATTGTATGAAACATTCAGTTTTTCATTCAAGTTTTTTCTAACAATTGCATCCATGCTAGGACTACAGTAAACAACACTTTTTACTAAAGTAAATGAAATTGTTCATTAAACAAGACACATTGTTTTAAATGTATGCAATACGACGACACTAAAAACAACACTGAAACTTTTCATTGAAATACTGGACGAGATTGTGCATATTCAATGGATTTCTCCTGGTGCTTTTTTTCATCAGTCTTTTCATATTCTTGTTCTCTACTCAGGTGTCTCCTGTTCCTTTGGTGATGTCTGCTGTACACACATGGTATCATACACTTGAGCAAAGTGTGATACCACCGTTTGTTCTTCTCCTAAAATAAAGATTAACATTGACAAAAGTCAGAAGCACTCTTTTCTTTGACAGACGAACAAAACAATGCAAGAATAACCATACTCTCTGTTCCTTACTCATTTCTACCTACCTGTTTGACCACTTTGTCTGCTTCAGTCAGGACAGGGTGCTGGGGCTGACTCTGAGCAATCTGAGAAGAGCTCTCTGTGATCTTCTCCCCTACAGTGGCTACATTGTACTCTGTTTGAAATCCAGGTATCGCCTCCGGTAAGTTCCTCGGTCCTTTTTGGGACTTGAAAGGGTAGAATCATTTTGTGACTACATTTCCTTGTCATGCACTGATATGTTCTGGTTTGCGTTCGATTACTGCAGGCGTTCAAGTACTTTCTTTTTGTTCTAGATTGGCAGTGTTTGAGATGGTAGGAACTTGTCATATTCTCAACTCTGAATGCTCTGTAAACATACTATTTTAGCAGTTCTTAGAAATCTGAAAGCAGTGTTACCTGTATCATTTTTTGTCTTGGTAGTAGTATTGCAGCTCCAACATCAGCACTTAAATAATGGTTTGTGATGTTACTTGTCCTTGGAGTTAGTATACTCCTGAGAAGTCAAGAGAAATCTTACGTAAGCATTAATTATGTTTCACTTTTGAAAGCAAAGTACGTGTCAAGTACTTTGAAGGCATTTGTTGATACTTTTAAGCACTTTCGTTGATTATTATTATCCTTCAATTAGTTATTACAAGTCCAACATTCTTACATGATCTCACTCCATATTCAGAATGTGGGAATACAGTTATTTTAAGGAAATGCCACTGAATAGATAGTAGCTGCACTCTACGACGATGAATTTGCTAATTAATCAGTCAGGGACACAGCTTATACTTCAGTAGTCTTAGATCATTTAATGATGATTATTGTACTTTATAACTAGCAAAATCCCCATATCCTGTTCATTGCCCCATTTCCGGTCATGTGGATTGACTTATGCCTGAAGTGGTTAATTCTCACCTTGACATCTCGTAGAACAACTGAATCTCTACCAAGGGTGAATGTGTCCTTCCTCTTAATGTCTAAAAGAAAAGGTTAAAATTCATTGAAGCAAAATGCAACAACCCAAAATGTTGGGGAGGTCGTTTCCACAGTTATTTCATAAGACAGTGCTTGGAGTGAAACTACATGACCATGGTGAAGAAGTAAAAACACTTTACCTTGTTCCTCCTGACTGATGTCCTTATGCGTGTTTTGCACAGTTGAGCGTTTTGTGTCTTGTCGTCTGTGTAGGCAACAGCCCTCTTCCCTGGGATAGAACTAGATGATATTTAGACACGTTAATTTGACTTCTCCATTGCTCACATTGATGTGGATATGATTATAATGCTCTGTTTTGTGGGCTTCCCAAGAAAACAATAAATCCCTTACTACTTGTTCGAAATGCAGTAGCACAGATCCTAACAAATACAAGAAAGAGAATATCATTCCTGTTTTGAAAAAACTTCACTGGTCACCTGTATTATCTAGGATAAATTTGAAAGTTCTTTTACTTGTTTTTAAAGCTTTAAGCGACCTAGCACGTCTGTACCTTACTGAATGTCTGTCTTCATATGTTCCTATACGTGACCTGAGATCTGCACATACTGGCCTACTGCAAATACCACATGTGAAATGCAGAAAGAGTGGAGAGGCTGCTTTTTGTTTTTATGCTTCTAAATTATGAAACTCACTTCCACTTTTTATTAGGCAGTCAAGCTCGGTACATTGTTTTAAAAAACATTTGAAAATGTTGCTTTTAGTTAAAGTGGTTCTTTGTTCTTTCTATTTCTGTTTCTTTTTTTAGTTCTCTTTAATTGTTCTTATTTTATTACGACTTTCCTAATTTTTATTTATTTAATTGACATGTATGTTGCTTTACTGTATTGCTGTATTTTCCTTGACAACTGAAAGTATATCTCTCAATTTTAATATTTTATTTTTACGCTTGCTTTTTAAAGCACCAAAGCACTATTTGTATGAAAGGTGCTCTATAAATAAAGTTTATTATTATTATTATTTTTAATATTATTATTATACTTTGTTACATTTTTGGTTAGGACAAAGATTCTAATAGAGGTGGCCTCTTTTACCCCGTTCCAAAAAATTGGAAAACTACCTTCAGGATACACTGACCAGGATGACCATCTACTGTCTCCTCTAACTGTGTATTGTCATCATGCATATCTTGTGTATTATTTATTGTAGTTGGTTTTGTCATTCTGTAAAGAAGCCACCTTTCAAGGCACTATATAAAATAATGTTTGTTATTATTATTTACATTTTTCATCGTAAAATCTGGCGAAGAGTCTTAAGAGAATATCAAAGAACACGTTGCTCTTACCTTTCCATTCCAAGAAATGCCCTCAGCTCGGATTGCAGAGATTGACCTCTCTGTCTCAAATTCTGAGAAACATAGACTCGATTGAAAAATGACCATTTCCTAAGATTCACATAACATCACCAGTCAACATTTGCCACTTGACATCAATAGAAACCATAGAGTACATGACATTTCCAATCAGTTTTCTTTCAAGGTACAATACCAATCGCCTTGCCAGAAGAGTTATACTGCGTTAGATAAATATTACAAATGTCAGATGCACGCAGAGTTGTTTGGATTACTATGAAAATATTGGCAAATATATTTATGTTCATTATATTTCTTGGAGTGACAGAGCTAAAGAGAAAAAAATACTTACCTTTATCTCTGCAGACAGGATCGCAAGGGATTCCCTTATACTGGGTTCCTATATAACAAATAATACATTATTCAAAAAACATGATATTTCTCTGTCCATTGGCAGCATGATTGTTTATCATTCCAGTTTTAGTTAGCTTTAATTTTGTAAACCCCAAGTAAACATAGTTTGTGCCTTTCTCTGAACTTTTTGGCATTTCAATTCAGTTGTTTGTAAGCATATTTTACAGTTGCTAGGTTGATGAAGTTCCTGAACTGTGCAGTATTTCTTTTGGGTTTGGTGCGAATCATATTCTAGCGGTTGGGGGAAAAAAGCACAGGTGCCATCCCACCATTAAACCCTGAAACTTACCTTAGCCGATTCTTCAACTAAACCAGACATGTTAACTAAGTGTTACAGTATGTTTCAAAGTGTGTATTTTAGCAAACACAACTGAAGTTCTGTTGTCTCCTTGGAGACACCTGGAACTGGTGTGATGCTGGTTCTATGACATCATTCGTTCTAAATGTAAATGCAGGTATTGGCACAACATAGTAAATTGATGTAAAGTTATGGATCCATTCATGATTTTCACTCAGTTTGAAAGAGTTCCTGTCGTGTGGTTAAACTTTGTGTTACGGAGGGTTAACTGGGGTTCTGGCTACTAGTTAGGCTTGGTCATTCAGTCATCTGGTTCATGAAATAGGAAGCTAAGAGATCTGTGTTTTAGTTTTACTGTTTGTTTTTGTTCCATAGAATAAGAAATGTTTCATTAATATTAGTAATAGAGTAGCTGTTTCTCTAAACAGTGTGTGTCAGTTTGCACTGCAGGTGTGCCAGGTAGAGACCATTTAAGAACCCAAAAATATGCTGTCATTTACTGCCGTGGCTAATTTCTGTTAACCTTGTCTCTCACTCACTTTGATGAGCAAAATGTTCATACATAAAGCATACATTTCTGATTGGTCAGAAGAAGCTTCTTAACATATAAGGTATAAAGAAAGTCAGAAAGTTAGGCACTTAGGTCAGCCTTAGGCAGTTAACCAAGACCATAATCCGATAAGAAGCTATTCCCTTTCATGTTGCTAAATCACATGTAGGATACATGAGTTACACCTCCACTTAAGAGACCTTAAAGAGACCTTGGCCAGCCAGGAGTGTAGAAAACCGTAAAACAGTTCTTGAGGACCTAATTGTTAACTCTTAACAGGCAAAGGTTCCTTCAGTCCTACGAGAAATATTTTAGAATTGAACTAAAGTGTGTTTCCGATACAGGAGCATATGTCTGTCAGGACCTGTTGGAGAGGCCCTGCATGAGAACCCCTGGCTGCAGTTCCACATCCCCCTGAAAGTAAATAGAGCCATAAGCACGGAGCTAAGGACACTGCTCCAGGACATGCTGGCTGTCAATCCTGACCAGCGACCAGAAGCCATCCAGCAGAAGAAGCAAGTCAGGCAAGCCATGGCACGAGAGAAAACATCTTTGTAGTGACTGATAGCAAGATGTCCGTGACCAAGGGCAATTCGTCTGAGTAAAGTCTGATTTCATTTTTATGTCCCGAAAGGCCACTGCCTTTGTGCTGTAGATTTCTGATTTAGACGGGCATTTCTATGGACAACTTTGACTTTTCTGTGGGTCCAATGAAAATAAGTTTTTTAACGTATTCTTTGTTACAGTTTTCGAAAGTTTAAAGACATTCACTGAGTTGACGATAAAGGAAAAGTTTCATCTTTCACCTCTTGGAAGGTAGGCCGGTCAGAGGTACAATATATGTCTTCATGTCTTCATCCTCCATGTTTGTAACTACAGGTTTCACAGTGTTGAGCTAAGACACAAAAACACCTACAAATGGCAGTTCCAAATGTATAAACCTGGGCTTAAAAAGTGTGTACAGTATATACTCTGTGTAGGTCTGATAAAAGTATTCGAGTCAAAGTGTCATATGGATACAAATTCTCATGATTTTGTATTGTGTGTTTTTTCTCTGTTCTGCTTTATTGAAAGAAATCAGATGCTCTTCCTGAAACTTACCTTAGCTGATTCTTCAGCTAAACCAGACAGACTTCTGAAATTCTCAAATATTATCAAATCTTGTTGGTGCAGAGGTGGTGGAGCCCATTACCAACAGACTCACAGCTGAAATTGCTGTGAAAAGGGCTTCTACCAAATATTAACATGTGGGTGAAAATGTATACAATTGTAATATTTCCTTTTTTCCCATTGAAAGTATAACATATGTGGTGTGAGAAAGAGGTCCTCATTTAATTGCATGAAACTCTGGCACTGGCGCAACAAACTGAACAAAGTTCAAGGGGGTATACGCTTTCTGTAGACACTTTATTTCCTCTTTTTCCATACTCTAAGAAATGATTTGGGAAACCTGTGGGACACTGGAGGTCATTATACATGAGCCTCTTTCTGCACCTTTTAAGCCATTGAAACCTAGTTGCCTTGTTACAAGGTCTAATATTACAGTAGGTGTGGTTTCCGTCTCCTAATTTCTGAGAATGATCAAATTGGGGAATAAGTTGTAGGGAATACCACTCTTGCACTTCTAAGAAAAGACTATCTCAAATGAAACTCGCTATAGAAAGACATCTTGTTGAAAAATTCTTTATTTTTTGTCATTTCTAAAGAAAAAACATTCATCAAGTCCTTCACAAATGTTTTGTTTGTGACTTTCTCTGTTGTTCCCTTTCACACTCAACTGAACTATGTGTTATGTCTTGTAAACGTAATCAAACATTTCACTTAGGTGTGTGGGTTAACTCAAACCCATATTGTATGAAACATTCAGTTTTTCATTCACGTTTTTTCTAACAATTGCATCCATGCTAGGACTACAGTAAACAACACTTTTTACTAAAGTAAATGAAATTATTCATTAAACAAGACACATTGTTTTAAATGTATGCAATACGACGACACTAAAAACAACACTGAAACTTTTCATTGAAATACTGGACGAGATTGTGCATATTCAATGGATTTCTCCTGGTGCTTTTTTTCATCAGTCTTTTCATATTCTTGTTCTCTACTCAGGTGTCTCCTGTTCCTTTGGTGATGTCTGCTGTACACACATGGTATCATACACTTGAGCAAAGTGTGATACCACCGTTTGTTCTTCTCCTAAAATAAAGATGAACATTGACAAAAGTCAGAAGCACTCTTTTCTTTGACAGACGAACAAAACAATGCAAGAATAACCATACTCTCTGTTCCTTACTCATTTCTACCTACCTGTTTGACCACTTTGTCTGCTTCAGTCAGGACAGGGTGCTGGGGCTGACTCTGAGCAATCTGAGAAGAGCTCTCTGTGATCTTCTCCCCTACAGTGGCTACATTGTACTCTGTTTGAAATCCAGGTATCGCCTCCGGTAAGTTCCTCTGTCCTTTTTGGGACTTGAAAGGGTAGAATCATTTTGTGACTACATTTCCTTGTCATGCACTGATATGTTCTGGTTTGTGTTCGATTACTGCAGGTGTTCAAGTACTTTCTTTTTGTTCTAGATTGGCAGTGTTTGAGATGGTAGGAACTTGTCATATTCTCAACTCTGAATGCTCTGTAAACATACTATTTTAGCAATTCTTAGAAATCTGAAAGCAGTGTTACCTGTATCATTTTTTGTCTTGGTAGTAGTATTGCAGCTCCAACATCAGCACTTAAATAATGGTTTGTGATGTTACTTGTCCTTGGAGTTAGTATACTCCTGAGAAGTCAAGAGAAATCTTACGTAAGCATTAATTATGTTTCACTTTTGAAAGCAAAGTACGTGTCAAGTACTTTGAAGGCATTTGTTGATACTTTTAAGCACTTTCGTTGATTATTATTATCCTTCAATTAGTTATTACAAGTCCAACATTCCCTACATGATCTCACTCCATATTCAGTGTAGCTCCACTCTACGACGATGAATTTGCTAATTAATCAGTCAGGGACACAGCTTATACTTCAGTAGTCTTAGATCATTTAATGATGATTATTGTACTTTATAACTAGCAAAATCCCCATATCCTGTTCATTGCCCCATTTCCGGTCATGTGGATTGACTTATGCCTGAAGTGGTTAATTCTCACCTTGACATCTCGTAGAACAACTGAATCTCTACCAAGGGTGAATGTGTCCTTCCTCTTAATGTCTAAAAGAAAAGGTTAAAATTCATTGAAGCAAAATGCAACAACCCAAAATGTTGGGGAGGTCGTTTCCACAGTTATTTCATAAGACAGTGCTTGGAGTGAAACTACATGACCATGGTGAAGAAGTAAAAACACTTTACCTTGTTCCTCCTGACTGATGTCCTTATGCGTGTTTTGCACAGTTGAGCGTTTTGTGTCTTGTCGTCTGTGTAGGCAACAGCCCTCTTCCCTGGGATAGAACTAGATGATATTTAGACACGTTAATTTGACTTCTCCATTGCTCACATTGATGTGGATATGATTATAATGCTCTGTTTTGTGGGCTTCCCAAGAAAACAATAAATCCCTTACTACTTGTTCGAAATGCAGTAGCACAGATCCTAACAAATACAAGAAAGAGAATATCATTCCTGTTTTGAAAAAACTTCACTGGTCACCTGTATTATCTAGGATAAATTTGAAAGTTCTTTTACTTGTTTTTAAAGCTTTAAGCGACCTAGCACGTCTGTACCTTACTGAATGTCTGTCTTCATATGTTCCTATACGTGACCTGAGATCTGCACATACTGGCCTACTGCAAATACCACATGTGAAATGCAGAAAGAGTGGAGAGGCTGCTTTTTGTTTTTATGCTTCTAAATTATGAAACTCACTTCCACTTTTTATTAGGCAGTCAAGCTCGGTACATTGTTTTAAAAAACATTTGAAAATGTTGCTTTTAGTTAAAGTGGTTCTTTGTTCTTTCTATTTCTGTTTCTTTTTTTAGTTCTCTTTAATTGTTCTTATTTTATTACGACTTTCCTAATTTTTATTTATTTAATTGACATGTATGTTGCTTTACTGTATTGCTGTATTTTCCTTGACAACTGAAAGTATATCTCTCAATTTTAATATTTTATTTTTACGCTTGCTTTTTAAAGCACCAAAGCACTATTTGTATGAAAGGTGCTCTATAAATAAAGTTTATTATTATTATTATTTTTAATATTATTATTATACTTTGTTACATTTTTGGTTAGGACAAAGATTCTAATAGAGGTGGCCTCTTTTACCCCGTTCCAAAAAATTGGAAAACTACCTTCAGGATACACTGACCAGGATTACCATCTACTGTCTCCTCTAACTGTGTATTGTCATCATGCATATCTTGTGTATTATTTATTGTAGTTGGTTTTGTCATTCTGTAAAGAAGCCACCTTTCAAGGCACTATATAAAATAATGTTTGTTATTATTATTTACATTTTTCATCGTAAAATCTGGCGAAGAGTCTTAAGAGAATATCAAAGAACACGTTGCTCTTACCTTTCCATTCCAAGAAATGCCCTCAGCTCGGATTGCAGAGATTGACCTCTCTGTCTCAAATTCTGAGAAACATAGACTCGATTGAAAAATGACCATTTCCTAAGATTCACATAACATCACCAGTCAACATTTGCCACTTGACATCAATAGAAACCATAGAGTACATGACATTTCCAATCAGTTTTCTTTCAAGGTACAATACCAATCGCCTTGCCAGAAGAGTTATACTGCGTTAGATAAATATTACAAATGTCAGATGCACGCAGAGTTGTTTGGATTACTATGAAAAGATTGGCAAATATATTTATGTTCATTATATTTCTTGGAGTGACAGAGCTAAAGAGAAAAAAATACTTACCTTTATCTCTGCAGACAGGATCGCAAGGGATTCCCTTATACTGGGTTCCTATATAACAAATAATACATTATTCAAAAAACATGATATTTCTCTGTCCATTGGCAGCATGATTGTTTATCATTCCAGTTTTAGTTAGCTTTAATTTTGTAAACCCCAAGTAAACATAGTTTGTGCCTTTCTCTGAACTTTTTGGCATTTCAATTCAGTTGTTTGTAAGCATATTTTACAGTTGCTAGGTTGATGAAGTTCCTGAACTGTGCAGTATTTCTTTTGGGTTTGGTGCGAATCATATTCTAGCGGTTGGGGGAAAAAAGCACAGGTGCCATCCCACCATTAAACCCTGAAACTTACCTTAGCCGATTCTTCAACTAAACCAGACATGTTAACTAAGTGTTACAGTATGTTTCAAAGTGTGTATTTTAGCAAACACAACTGAAGTTCTGTTGTCTCCTTGGAGACACCTGGAACTGGTGTGATGCTGGTTCTATGACATCATTCGTTCTAAATGTAAATGCAGGTATTGGCACAACATAGTAAATTGATGTAAAGTTATGGATCCATTCATGATTTTCACTCAGTTTGAAAGAGTTCCTGTCGTGTGGTTAAACTTTGTGTTACGGAGGGTTAACTGGGGTTCTGGCTACTAGTTAGGCTTGGTCATTCAGTCATCTGGTTCATGAAATAGGAAGCTAAGAGATCTGTGTTTTAGTTTTACTGTTTGTTTTTGTTCCATAGAATAAGAAATGTTTCATTAATATTAGTAATAGAGTAGCTGTTTCTCTAAACAGTGTGTGTCAGTTTGCACTGCAGGTGTGCCAGGTAGAGACCATTTAAGAACCCAAAAATATGCTGTCATTTACTGCCGTGGCTAATTTCTGTTAACCTTGTCTCTCACTCACTTTGATGAGCAAAATGTTCATACATAAAGCATACATTTCTGATTGGTCAGAAGAAGCTTCTTAACATATAAGGTATAAAGAAAGTCAGAAAGTTAGGCACTTAGGTCAGCCTTAGGCAGTTAACCAAGACCATAATCCGATAAGAAGCTATTCCCTTTCATGTTGCTAAATCACATGTAGGATACATGAGTTACACCTCCACTTAAGAGACCTTAAAGAGACCTTGGCCAGCCAGGAGTGTAGAAAACCGTAAAACAGTTCTTGAGGACCTAATTGTTAACTCTTAACAGGCAAAGGTTCCTTCAGTCCTACGAGAAATATTTTAGAATTGAACTAAAGTGTGTTTCCGATACAGGAGCATATGTCTGTCAGGACCTGTTGGAGAGGCCCTGCATGAGAACCCCTGGCTGCAGTTCCACATCCCCCTGAAAGTAAATAGAGCCATAAGCACGGAGCTAAGGACACTGCTCCAGGACATGCTGGCTGTCAATCCTGACCAGCGACCAGAAGCCATCCAGCAGAAGAAGCAAGTCAGGCAAGCCATGGCACGAGAGAAAACATCTTTGTAGTGACTGATAGCAAGATGTCCGTGACCAAGGGCAATTCGTCTGAGTAAAGTCTGATTTCATTTTTATGTCCCGAAAGGCCACTGCCTTTGTGCTGTAGATTTCTGATTTAGACGGGCATTTCTATGGACAACTTTGACTTTTCTGTGGGTCCAATGAAAATAAGTTTTTTAACGTATTCTTTGTTACAGTTTTCGAAAGTTTAAAGACATTCACTGAGTTGACGATAAAGGAAAAGTTTCATCTTTCACCTCTTGGAAGGTAGGCCGGTCAGAGGTACAATATATGTCTTCATGTCTTCATCCTCCATGTTTGTAACTACAGGTTTCACAGTGTTGAGCTAAGACACAAAAACACCTACAAATGGCAGTTCCAAATGTATAAACCTGGGCTTAAAAAGTGTGTACAGTATATACTCTGTGTAGGTCTGATAAAAGTATTCGAGTCAAAGTGTCATATGGATACAAATTCTCATGATTTTGTATTGTGTGTTTTTTCTCTGTTCTGCTTTATTGAAAGAAATCAGATGCTCTTCCTGAAACTTACCTTAGCTGATTCTTCAGCTAAACCAGACAGACTTCTGAAATTCTCAAATATTATCAAATCTTGTTGGTGCAGAGGTGGTGGAGCCCATTACCAACAGACTCACAGCTGAAATTGCTGTGAAAAGGGCTTCTACCAAATATTAACATGTGGGTGAAAATGTATACAATTGTAATATTTCCTTTTTTCCCATTGAAAGTATAACATATGTGGTGTGAGAAAGAGGTCCTCATTTAATTGCATGAAACTCTGGCACTGGCGCAACAAACTGAACAAAGTTCAAGGGGGTATACGCTTTCTGTAGACACTTTATTTCCTCTTTTTCCATACTCTAAGAAATGATTTGGGAAACCTGTGGGACACTGGAGGTCATTATACATGAGCCTCTTTCTGCACCTTTTAAGCCATTGAAACCTAGTTGCCTTGTTACAAGGTCTAATATTACAGTAGGTGTGGTTTCCGTCTCCTAATTTCTGAGAATGATCAAATTGGGGAATAAGTTGTAGGGAATACCACTCTTGCACTTCTAAGAAAAGACTATCTCAAATGAAACTCGCTATAGAAAGACATCTTGTTGAAAAATTCTTTATTTTTTGTCATTTCTAAAGAAAAAACATTCATCAAGTCCTTCACAAATGTTTTGTTTGTGACTTTCTCTGTTGTTCCCTTTCACACTCAACTGAACTATGTGTTATGTCTTGTAAACGTAATCAAACATTTCACTTAGGTGTGTGGGTTAACTCAAACCCATATTGTATGAAACATTCAGTTTTTCATTCACGTTTTTTCTAACAATTGCATCCATGCTAGGACTACAGTAAACAACACTTTTTACTAAAGTAAATGAAATTATTCATTAAACAAGACACATTGTTTTAAATGTATGCAATACGACGACACTAAAAACAACACTGAAACTTTTCATTGAAATACTGGACGAGATTGTGCATATTCAATGGATTTCTCCTGGTGCTTTTTTTCATCAGTCTTTTCATATTCTTGTTCTCTACTCAGGTGTCTCCTGTTCCTTTGGTGATGTCTGCTGTACACACATGGTATCATACACTTGAGCAAAGTGTGATACCACCGTTTGTTCTTCTCCTAAAATAAAGATGAACATTGACAAAAGTCAGAAGCACTCTTTTCTTTGACAGACGAACAAAACAATGCAAGAATAACCATACTCTCTGTTCCTTACTCATTTCTACCTACCTGTTTGACCACTTTGTCTGCTTCAGTCAGGACAGGGTGCTGGGGCTGACTCTGAGCAATCTGAGAAGAGCTCTCTGTGATCTTCTCCCCTACAGTGGCTACATTGTACTCTGTTTGAAATCCAGGTATCGCCTCCGGTAAGTTCCTCTGTCCTTTTTGGGACTTGAAAGGGTAGAATCATTTTGTGACTACATTTCCTTGTCATGCACTGATATGTTCTGGTTTGTGTTCGATTACTGCAGGTGTTCAAGTACTTTCTTTTTGTTCTAGATTGGCAGTGTTTGAGATGGTAGGAACTTGTCATATTCTCAACTCTGAATGCTCTGTAAACATACTATTTTAGCAATTCTTAGAAATCTGAAAGCAGTGTTACCTGTATCATTTTTTGTCTTGGTAGTAGTATTGCAGCTCCAACATCAGCACTTAAATAATGGTTTGTGATGTTACTTGTCCTTGGAGTTAGTATACTCCTGAGAAGTCAAGAGAAATCTTACGTAAGCATTAATTATGTTTCACTTTTGAAAGCAAAGTACGTGTCAAGTACTTTGAAGGCATTTGTTGATACTTTTAAGCACTTTCGTTGATTATTATTATCCTTCAATTAGTTATTACAAGTCCAACATTCCCTACATGATCTCACTCCATATTCAGTGTAGCTCCACTCTACGACGATGAATTTGCTAATTAATCAGTCAGGGACACAGCTTATACTTCAGTAGTCTTAGATCATTTAATGATGATTATTGTACTTTATAACTAGCAAAATCCCCATATCCTGTTCATTGCCCCATTTCCGGTCATGTGGATTGACTTATGCCTGAAGTGGTTAATTCTCACCTTGACATCTCGTAGAACAACTGAATCTCTACCAAGGGTGAATGTGTCCTTCCTCTTAATGTCTAAAAGAAAAGGTTAAAATTCATTGAAGCAAAATGCAACAACCCAAAATGTTGGGGAGGTCGTTTCCACAGTTATTTCATAAGACAGTGCTTGGAGTGAAACTACATGACCATGGTGAAGAAGTAAAAACACTTTACCTTGTTCCTCCTGACTGATGTCCTTATGCGTGTTTTGCACAGTTGAGCGTTTTGTGTCTTGTCGTCTGTGTAGGCAACAGCCCTCTTCCCTGGGATAGAACTAGATGATATTTAGACACGTTAATTTGACTTCTCCATTGCTCACATTGATGTGGATATGATTATAATGCTCTGTTTTGTGGGCTTCCCAAGAAAACAATAAATCCCTTACTACTTGTTCGAAATGCAGTAGCACAGATCCTAACAAATACAAGAAAGAGAATATCATTCCTGTTTTGAAAAAACTTCACTGGTCACCTGTATTATCTAGGATAAATTTGAAAGTTCTTTTACTTGTTTTTAAAGCTTTAAGCGACCTAGCACGTCTGTACCTTACTGAATGTCTGTCTTCATATGTTCCTATACGTGACCTGAGATCTGCACATACTGGCCTACTGCAAATACCACATGTGAAATGCAGAAAGAGTGGAGAGGCTGCTTTTTGTTTTTATGCTTCTAAATTATGAAACTCACTTCCACTTTTTATTAGGCAGTCAAGCTCGGTACATTGTTTTAAAAAACATTTGAAAATGTTGCTTTTAGTTAAAGTGGTTCTTTGTTCTTTCTATTTCTGTTTCTTTTTTTAGTTCTCTTTAATTGTTCTTATTTTATTACGACTTTCCTAATTTTTATTTATTTAATTGACATGTATGTTGCTTTACTGTATTGCTGTATTTTCCTTGACAACTGAAAGTATATCTCTCAATTTTAATATTTTATTTTTACGCTTGCTTTTTAAAGCACCAAAGCACTATTTGTATGAAAGGTGCTCTATAAATAAAGTTTATTATTATTATTATTTTTAATATTATTATTATACTTTGTTACATTTTTGGTTAGGACAAAGATTCTAATAGAGGTGGCCTCTTTTACCCCGTTCCAAAAAATTGGAAAACTACCTTCAGGATACACTGACCAGGATGACCATCTACTGTCTCCTCTAACTGTGTATTGTCATCATGCATATCTTGTGTATTATTTATTGTAGTTGGTTTTGTCATTCTGTAAAGAAGCCACCTTTCAAGGCACTATATAAAATAATGTTTGTTATTATTATTTACATTTTTCATCGTAAAATCTGGCGAAGAGTCTTAAGAGAATATCAAAGAACACGTTGCTCTTACCTTTCCATTCCAAGAAATGCCCTCAGCTCGGATTGCAGAGATTGACCTCTCTGTCTCAAATTCTGAGAAACATAGACTCGATTGAAAAATGACCATTTCCTAAGATTCACATAACATCACCAGTCAACATTTGCCACTTGACATCAATAGAAACCATAGAGTACATGACATTTCCAATCAGTTTTCTTTCAAGGTACAATACCAATCGCCTTGCCAGAAGAGTTATACTGCGTTAGATAAATATTACAAATGTCAGATGCACGCAGAGTTGTTTGGATTACTATGAAAAGATTGGCAAATATATTTATGTTCATTATATTTCTTGGAGTGACAGAGCTAAAGAGAAAAAAATACTTACCTTTATCTCTGCAGACAGGATCGCAAGGGATTCCCTTATACTGGGTTCCTATATAACAAATAATACATTATTCAAAAAACATGATATTTCTCTGTCCATTGGCAGCATGATTGTTTATCATTCCAGTTTTAGTTAGCTTTAATTTTGTAAACCCCAAGTAAACATAGTTTGTGCCTTTCTCTGAACTTTTTGGCATTTCAATTCAGTTGTTTGTAAGCATATTTTACAGTTGCTAGGTTGATGAAGTTCCTGAACTGTGCAGTATTTCTTTTGGGTTTGGTGCGAATCATATTCTAGCGGTTGGGGGAAAAAAGCACAGGTGCCATCCCACCATTAAACCCTGAAACTTACCTTAGCCGATTCTTCAACTAAACCAGACATGTTAACTAAGTGTTACAGTATGTTTCAAAGTGTGTATTTTAGCAAACACAACTGAAGTTCTGTTGTCTCCTTGGAGACACCTGGAACTGGTGTGATGCTGGTTCTATGACATCATTCGTTCTAAATGTAAATGCAGGTATTGGCACAACATAGTAAATTGATGTAAAGTTATGGATCCATTCATGATTTTCACTCAGTTTGAAAGAGTTCCTGTCGTGTGGTTAAACTTTGTGTTACGGAGGGTTAACTGGGGTTCTGGCTACTAGTTAGGCTTGGTCATTCAGTCATCTGGTTCATGAAATAGGAAGCTAAGAGATCTGTGTTTTAGTTTTACTGTTTGTTTTTGTTCCATAGAATAAGAAATGTTTCATTAATATTAGTAATAGAGTAGCTGTTTCTCTAAACAGTGTGTGTCAGTTTGCACTGCAGGTGTGCCAGGTAGAGACCATTTAAGAACCCAAAAATATGCTGTCATTTACTGCCGTGGCTAATTTCTGTTAACCTTGTCTCTCACTCACTTTGATGAGCAAAATGTTCATACATAAAGCATACATTTCTGATTGGTCAGAAGAAGCTTCTTAACATATAAGGTATAAAGAAAGTCAGAAAGTTAGGCACTTAGGTCAGCCTTAGGCAGTTAACCAAGACCATAATCCGATAAGAAGCTATTCCCTTTCATGTTGCTAAATCACATGTAGGATACATGAGTTACACCTCCACTTAAGAGACCTTAAAGAGACCTTGGCCAGCCAGGAGTGTAGAAAACCGTAAAACAGTTCTTGAGGACCTAATTGTTAACTCTTAACAGGCAAAGGTTCCTTCAGTCCTACGAGAAATATTTTAGAATTGAACTAAAGTGTGTTTCCGATACAGGAGCATATGTCTGTCAGGACCTGTTGGAGAGGCCCTGCATGAGAACCCCTGGCTGCAGTTCCACATCCCCCTGAAAGTAAATAGAGCCATAAGCACGGAGCTAAGGACACTGCTCCAGGACATGCTGGCTGTCAATCCTGACCAGCGACCAGAAGCCATCCAGCAGAAGAAGCAAGTCAGGCAAGCCATGGCACGAGAGAAAACATCTTTGTAGTGACTGATAGCAAGATGTCCGTGACCAAGGGCAATTCGTCTGAGTAAAGTCTGATTTCATTTTTATGTCCCGAAAGGCCACTGCCTTTGTGCTGTAGATTTCTGATTTAGACGGACATTTCTATGGACAACTTTGACTTTTCTGTGGGTCCAATGAAAATAAGTTTTTTAACGTATTCTTTGTTACAGTTTTCGAAAGTTTAAAGACATTCACTGAGTTGACGATAAAGGAAAAGTTTCATCTTTCACCTCTTGGAAGGTAGGCCGGTCAGAGGTACAATATATGTCTTCATGTCTTCATCCTCCATGTTTGTAACTACAGGTTTCACAGTGTTGAGCTAAGACACAAAAACACCTACAAATGGCAGTTCCAAATGTATAAACCTGGGCTTAAAAAGTGTGTACAGTATATACTCTGTGTAGGTCTGATAAAAGTATTCGAGTCAAAGTGTCATATGGATACAAATTCTCATGATTTTGTATTGTGTGTTTTTTCTCTGTTCTGCTTTATTGAAAGAAATCAGATGCTCTTCCTGAAACTTACCTTAGCTGATTCTTCAGCTAAACCAGACAGACTTCTGAAATTCTCAAATATTATCAAATCTTGTTGGTGCAGAGGTGGTGGAGCCCATTACCAACAGACTCACAGCTGAAATTGCTGTGAAAAGGGCTTCTACCAAATATTAACATGTGGGTGAAAATGTATACAATTGTAATATTTCCTTTTTTCCCATTGAAAGTATAACATATGTGGTGTGAGAAAGAGGTCCTCATTTAATTGCATGAAACTCTGGCACTGGCGCAACAAACTGAACAAAGTTCAAGGGGGTATACGCTTTCTGTAGACACTTTATTTCCTCTTTTTCCATACTCTAAGAAATGATTTGGGAAACCTGTGGGACACTGGAGGTCATTATACATGAGCCTCTTTCTGCACCTTTTAAGCCATTGAAACCTAGTTGCCTTGTTACAAGGTCTAATATTACAGTAGGTGTGGTTTCCGTCTCCTAATTTCTGAGAATGATCAAATTGGGGAATAAGTTGTAGGGAATACCACTCTTGCACTTCTAAGAAAAGACTATCTCAAATGAAACTCGCTATAGAAAGACATCTTGTTGAAAAATTCTTTATTTTTTGTAATTTCTAAAGAAAAAACATTCATCAAGTCCTTCACAAATGTTTTGTTTGTGACTTTCTCTGTTGTTCATTTTCACACTCAACTGAACTATGTGTTATGTCTTGTAAACGTAATCAAACATTTCACTTAGGTGTGTGGGTTAACTCAAACCCATATTGTATGAAACATTCAGTTTTTCATTCACGTTTTTTCTAACAATTGCATCCATGCTAGGACTACAGTAAACAACACTTTTTACTAAAGTAAATGAAATTATTCATTAAACAAGACACATTGTTTTAAATGTATGCAATACGACGACACTAAAAACAACACTGAAACTTTTCATTGAAATACTGGACGAGATTGTGCATATTCAATGGATTTCTCCTGGTGCCTTTTTTCATCAGTCTTTTCATATTCTTGTTCTCTACTCAGGTGTCTCCTGTTCCTTTGGTGATGTCTGCTGTACACACATGGTATCATACACTTGAGCAAAGTGTGATACCACCGTTTGTTCTTCTCCTAAAATAAAGATGAACATTGACAAAAGTCAGAAGCACTCTTTTCTTTGACAGACGAACAAAACAATGCAAGAATAACCATACTCTCTGTTCCTTACTCATTTCTACCTACCTGTTTGACCACTTTGTCTGCTTCAGTCAGGACAGGGTGCTGGGGCTGACTCTGAGCAATCTGAGAAGAGCTCTCTGTGATCTTCTCCCCTACAGTGGCTACATTGTACTCTGTTTGAAATCCAGGTATCGCCTCCGGTAAGTTCCTCTGTCCTTTTTGGGACTTGAAAGGGTAGAATCATTTTGTGACTACATTTCCTTGTCATGCACTGATATGTTCTGGTTTGTGTTCGATTACTGCAGGTGTTCAAGTACTTTCTTTTTGTTCTAGATTGGCAGTGTTTGAGATGGTAGGAACTTGTCATATTCTCAACTCTGAATGCTCTGTAAACATACTATTTTAGCAATTCTTAGAAATCTGAAAGCAGTGTTACCTGTATCATTTTTTGTCTTGGTAGTAGTATTGCAGCTCCAACATCAGCACTTAAATAATGGTTTGTGATGTTACTTGTCCTTGGAGTTAGTATACTCCTGAGAAGTCAAGAGAAATCTTACGTAAGCATTAATTATGTTTCACTTTTGAAAGCAAAGTACGTGTCAAGTACTTTGAAGGCATTTGTTGATACTTTTAAGCACTTTCGTTGATTATTATTATCCTTCAATTAGTTATTACAAGTCCAACATTCCCTACATGATCTCACTCCATATTCAGTGTAGCTCCACTCTACGACGATGAATTTGCTAATTAATCAGTCAGGGACACAGCTTATACTTCAGTAGTCTTAGATCATTTAATGATGATTATTGTACTTTATAACTAGCAAAATCCCCATATCCTGTTCATTGCCCCATTTCCGGTCATGTGGATTGACTTATGCCTGAAGTGGTTAATTCTCACCTTGACATCTCGTAGAACAACTGAATCTCTACCAAGGGTGAATGTGTCCTTCCTCTTAATGTCTAAAAGAAAAGGTTAAAATTCATTGAAGCAAAATGCAACAACCCAAAATGTTGGGGAGGTCGTTTCCACAGTTATTTCATAAGACAGTGCTTGGAGTGAAACTACATGACCATGGTGAAGAAGTAAAAACACTTTACCTTGTTCCTCCTGACTGATGTCCTTATGCGTGTTTTGCACAGTTGAGCGTTTTGTGTCTTGTCGTCTGTGTAGGCAACAGCCCTCTTCCCTGGGATAGAACTAGATGATATTTAGACACGTTAATTTGACTTCTCCATTGCTCACATTGATGTGGATATGATTATAATGCTCTGTTTTGTGGGCTTCCCAAGAAAACAATAAATCCCTTACTACTTGTTCGAAATGCAGTAGCACAGATCCTAACAAATACAAGAAAGAGAATATCATTCCTGTTTTGAAAAAACTTCACTGGTCACCTGTATTATCTAGGATAAATTTGAAAGTTCTTTTACTTGTTTTTAAAGCTTTAAGCGACCTAGCACGTCTGTACCTTACTGAATGTCTGTCTTCATATGTTCCTATACGTGACCTGAGATCTGCACATACTGGCCTACTGCAAATACCACATGTGAAATGCAGAAAGAGTGGAGAGGCTGCTTTTTGTTTTTATGCTTCTAAATTATGAAACTCACTTCCACTTTTTATTAGGCAGTCAAGCTCGGTACATTGTTTTAAAAAACATTTGAAAATGTTGCTTTTAGTTAAAGTGGTTCTTTGTTCTTTCTATTTCTGTTTCTTTTTTTAGTTCTCTTTAATTGTTCTTATTTTATTACGACTTTCCTAATTTTTATTTATTTAATTGACATGTATGTTGCTTTACTGTATTGCTGTATTTTCCTTGACAACTGAAAGTATATCTCTCAATTTTAATATTTTATTTTTACGCTTGCTTTTTAAAGCACCAAAGCACTATTTGTATGAAAGGTGCTCTATAAATAAAGTTTATTATTATTATTATTTTTAATATTATTATTATACTTTGTTACATTTTTGGTTAGGACAAAGATTCTAATAGAGGTGGCCTCTTTTACCCCGTTCCAAAAAATTGGAAAACTACCTTCAGGATACACTGACCAGGATGACCATCTACTGTCTCCTCTAACTGTGTATTGTCATCATGCATATCTTGTGTATTATTTATTGTAGTTGGTTTTGTCATTCTGTAAAGAAGCCACCTTTCAAGGCACTATATAAAATAATGTTTGTTATTATTATTTACATTTTTCATCGTAAAATCTGGCGAAGAGTCTTAAGAGAATATCAAAGAACACGTTGCTCTTACCTTTCCATTCCAAGAAATGCCCTCAGCTCGGATTGCAGAGATTGACCTCTCTGTCTCAAATTCTGAGAAACATAGACTCGATTGAAAAATGACCATTTCCTAAGATTCACATAACATCACCAGTCAACATTTGCCACTTGACATCAATAGAAACCATAGAGTACATGACATTTCCAATCAGTTTTCTTTCAAGGTACAATACCAATCGCCTTGCCAGAAGAGTTATACTGCGTTAGATAAATATTACAAATGTCAGATGCACGCAGAGTTGTTTGGATTACTATGAAAAGATTGGCAAATATATTTATGTTCATTATATTTCTTGGAGTGACAGAGCTAAAGAGAAAAAAATACTTACCTTTATCTCTGCAGACAGGATCGCAAGGGATTCCCTTATACTGGGTTCCTATATAACAAATAATACATTATTCAAAAAACATGATATTTCTCTGTCCATTGGCAGCATGATTGTTTATCATTCCAGTTTTAGTTAGCTTTAATTTTGTAAACCCCAAGTAAACATAGTTTGTGCCTTTCTCTGAACTTTTTGGCATTTCAATTCAGTTGTTTGTAAGCATATTTTACAGTTGCTAGGTTGATGAAGTTCCTGAACTGTGCAGTATTTCTTTTGGGTTTGGTGCGAATCATATTCTAGCGGTTGGGGGAAAAAAGCACAGGTGCCATCCCACCATTAAACCCTGAAACTTACCTTAGCCGATTCTTCAACTAAACCAGACATGTTAACTAAGTGTTACAGTATGTTTCAAAGTGTGTATTTTAGCAAACACAACTGAAGTTCTGTTGTCTCCTTGGAGACACCTGGAACTGGTGTGATGCTGGTTCTATGACATCATTCGTTCTAAATGTAAATGCAGGTATTGGCACAACATAGTAAATTGATGTAAAGTTATGGATCCATTCATGATTTTCACTCAGTTTGAAAGAGTTCCTGTCGTGTGGTTAAACTTTGTGTTACGGAGGGTTAACTGGGGTTCTGGCTACTAGTTAGGCTTGGTCATTCAGTCATCTGGTTCATGAAATAGGAAGCTAAGAGATCTGTGTTTTAGTTTTACTGTTTGTTTTTGTTCCATAGAATAAGAAATGTTTCATTAATATTAGTAATAGAGTAGCTGTTTCTCTAAACAGTGTGTGTCAGTTTGCACTGCAGGTGTGCCAGGTAGAGACCATTTAAGAACCCAAAAATATGCTGTCATTTACTGCCGTGGCTAATTTCTGTTAACCTTGTCTCTCACTCACTTTGATGAGCAAAATGTTCATACATAAAGCATACATTTCTGATTGGTCAGAAGAAGCTTCTTAACATATAAGGTATAAACAAAGTCAGAAAGTTAGGCACTTAGGTCAGCCTTAGGCAGTTAACCAAGACCATAATCCGATAAGAAGCTATTCCCTTTCATGTTGCTAAATCACATGTAGGATACATGAGTTACACCTCCACTTAAGAGACCTTAAAGAGACCTTGGCCAGCCAGGAGTGTAGAAAACCGTAAAACAGTTCTTGAGGACCTAATTGTTAACTCTTAACAGGCAAAGGTTCCTTCAGTCCTACGAGAAATATTTTAGAATTGAACTAAAGTGTGTTTCCGATACAGGAGCATATGTCTGTCAGGACCTGTTGGAGAGGCCCTGCATGAGAACCCCTGGCTGCAGTTCCACATCCCCCTGAAAGTAAATAGAGCCATAAGCACGGAGCTAAGGACACTGCTCCAGGACATGCTGGCTGTCAATCCTGACCAGCGACCAGAAGCCATCCAGCAGAAGAAGCAAGTCAGGCAAGCCATGGCACGAGAGAAAACATCTTTGTAGTGACTGATAGCAAGATGTCCGTGACCAAGGGCAATTCGTCTGAGTAAAGTCTGATTTCATTTTTATGTCCCGAAAGGCCACTGCCTTTGTGCTGTAGATTTCTGATTTAGACGGACATTTCTATGGACAACTTTGACTTTTCTGTGGGTCCAATGAAAATAAGTTTTTTAACGTATTCTTTGTTACAGTTTTCGAAAGTTTAAAGACATTCACTGAGTTGACGATAAAGGAAAAGTTTCATCTTTCACCTCTTGGAAGGTAGGCCGGTCAGAGGTACAATATATGTCTTCATGTCTTCATCCTCCATGTTTGTAACTACAGGTTTCACAGTGTTGAGCTAAGACACAAAAACACCTACAAATGGCAGTTCCAAATGTATAAACCTGGGCTTAAAAAGTGTGTACAGTATATACTCTGTGTAGGTCTGATAAAAGTATTCGAGTCAAAGTGTCATATGGATACAAATTCTCATGATTTTGTATTGTGTGTTTTTTCTCTGTTCTGCTTTATTGAAAGAAATCAGATGCTCTTCCTGAAACTTACCTTAGCTGATTCTTCAGCTAAACCAGACAGACTTCTGAAATTCTCAAATATTATCAAATCTTGTTGGTGCAGAGGTGGTGGAGCCCATTACCAACAGACTCACAGCTGAAATTGCTGTGAAAAGGGCTTCTACCAAATATTAACATGTGGGTGAAAATGTATACAATTGTAATATTTCCTTTTTTCCCATTGAAAGTATAACATATGTGGTGTGAGAAAGAGATCCTCATTTAATTGCATGAAACTCTGGCACTGGCGCAACAAACTGAACAAAGTTCAAGGGGGTATACGCTTTCTGTAGACACTTTATTTCCTCTTTTTCCATACTCTAAGAAATGATTTGGGAAACCTGTGGGACACTGGAGGTCATTATACATGAGCCTCTTTCTGCACCTTTTAAGCCATTGAAACCTAGTTGCCTTGTTACAAGGTCTAATATTACAGTAGGTGTGGTTTCCGTCTCCTAATTTCTGAGAATGATCAAATTGGGGAATAAGTTGTAGGGAATACCACTCTTGCACTTCTAAGAAAAGACTATCTCAAATGAAACTCGCTATAGAAAGACATCTTGTTGAAAAATTCTTTATTTTTCGTAATTTCTAAAGAAAAAACATTCATCAAGTCCTTCACAAATGTTTTGTTTGTGACTTTCTCTGTTGTTCCCTTTCACACTCAACTGAACTATGTGTTATGTCTTGTAAACGTAATCAAACATTTCACTTAGGTGTGTGGGTTAACACAAACCCATATTGTATGAAACATTCAGTTTTTCATTCACGTTTTTTCTAACAATTGCATCCATGCTAGGACTACAGTAAACAACACTTTTTACTAAAGTAAATGAAATTATTCATTAAACAAGACACATTGTTTTAAATGTATGCAATACGACGACACTAAAAACAACACTGAAACTTTTCATTGAAATACTGGACGAGATTGTGCATATTCAATGGATTTCTCCTGGTGCCTTTTTTCATCAGTCTTTTCATATTCTTGTTCTCTACTCAGGTGTCTCCTGTTCCTTTGGTGATGTCTGCTGTACACACATGGTATCATACACTTGAGCAAAGTGTGATACCACCGTTTGTTCTTCTCCTAAAATAAAGATGAACATTGACAAAAGTCAGAAGCACTCTTTTCTTTGACAGACGAACAAAACAATGCAAGAATAACCATACTCTCTGTTCCTTACTCATTTCTACCTACCTGTTTGACCACTTTGTCTGCTTCAGTCAGGACAGGGTGCTGGGGCTGACTCTGAGCAATCTGAGAAGAGCTCTCTGTGATCTTCTCCCCTACAGTGGCTACATTGTACTCTGTTTGAAATCCAGGTATCGCCTCCGGTAAGTTCCTCTGTCCTTTTTGGGACTTGAAAGGGTAGAATCATTTTGTGACTACATTTCCTTGTCATGCACTGATATGTTCTGGTTTGTGTTCGATTACTGCAGGCGTTCAAGTACTTTCTTTTTGTTCTAGATTGGCAGTGTTTGAGATGGTAGGAACTTGTCATATTCTCAACTCTGAATGCTCTGTAAACATACTATTTTAGCAATTCTTAGAAATCTGAAAGCAGTGTTACCTGTATCATTTTTTGTCTTGGTAGTAGTATTGCAGCTCCAACATCAGCACTTAAATAATGGTTTGTGATGTTACTTGTCCTTGGAGTTAGTATACTCCTGAGAAGTCAAGAGAAATCTTACGTAAGCATTAATTATGTTTCACTTTTGAAAGCAAAGTACGTGTCAAGTACTTTGAAGGCATTTGTTGATACTTTTAAGCACTTTCGTTGATTATTATTATCCTTCAATTAGTTATTACAAGTCCAACATTCCCTACATGATCTCACTCCATATTCAGTGTAGCTCCACTCTACGACGATGAATTTGCTAATTAATCAGTCAGGGACACAGCTTATACTTCAGTAGTCTTAGATCATTTAATGATGATTATTGTACTTTATAACTAGCAAAATCCCCATATCCTGTTCATTGCCCCATTTCCGGTCATGTGGATTGACTTATGCCTGAAGTGGTTAATTCTCACCTTGACATCTCGTAGAACAACTGAATCTCTACCAAGGGTGAATGTGTCCTTCCTCTTAATGTCTAAAAGAAAAGGTTAAAATTCATTGAAGCAAAATGCAACAACCCAAAATGTTGGGGAGGTCGTTTCCACAGTTATTTCATAAGACAGTGCTTGGAGTGAAACTACATGACCATGGTGAAGAAGTAAAAACACTTTACCTTGTTCCTCCTGACTGATGTCCTTATGCGTGTTTTGCACAGTTGAGCGTTTTGTGTCTTGTCGTCTGTGTAGGCAACAGCCCTCTTCCCTGGGATAGAACTAGATGATATTTAGACACGTTAATTTGACTTCTCCATTGCTCACATTGATGTGGATATGATTATAATGCTCTGTTTTGTGGGCTTCCCAAGAAAACAATAAATCCCTTACTACTTGTTCGAAATGCAGTAGCACAGATCCTAACAAATACAAGAAAGAGAATATCATTCCTGTTTTGAAAAAACTTCACTGGTCACCTGTATTATCTAGGATAAATTTGAAAGTTCTTTTACTTGTTTTTAAAGCTTTAAGCGACCTAGCACGTCTGTACCTTACTGAATGTCTGTCTTCATATGTTCCTATACGTGACCTGAGATCTGCACATACTGGCCTACTGCAAATACCACATGTGAAATGCAGAAAGAGTGGAGAGGCTGCTTTTTGTTTTTATGCTTCTAAATTATGAAACTCACTTCCACTTTTTATTAGGCAGTCAAGCTCGGTACATTGTTTTAAAAAACATTTGAAAATGTTGCTTTTAGTTAAAGTGGTTCTTTGTTCTTTCTATTTCTGTTTCTTTTTTTAGTTCTCTTTAATTGTTCTTATTTTATTACGACTTTCCTAATTTTTATTTATTTAATTGACATGTATGTTGCTTTACTGTATTGCTGTATTTTCCTTGACAACTGAAAGTATATCTCTCAATTTTAATATTTTATTTTTACGCTTGCTTTTGAAAGCACCAAAGCACTATTTGTATGAAAGGTGCTCTATAAATAAAGTTTATTATTATTATTATTTTTAATATTATTATTATACTTTGTTACATTTTTGGTTAGGACAAAGATTCTAATAGAGGTGGCCTCTTTTACCCCGTTCCAAAAAATTGGAAAACTACCTTCAGGATACACTGACCAGGATGACCATCTACTGTCTCCTCTAACTGTGTATTGTCATCATGCATATCTTGTGTATTATTTATTGTAGTTGGTTTTGTCATTCTGTAAAGAAGCCACCTTTCAAGGCACTATATAAAATAATGTTTGTTATTATTATTTACATTTTTCATCGTAAAATCTGGCGAAGAGTCTTAAGAGAATATCAAAGAACACGTTGCTCTTACCTTTCCA
The DNA here is from genome assembly GCF_059453375.1 of Lepisosteus platostomus. Classification (NCBI taxonomy): domain Eukaryota; kingdom Metazoa; phylum Chordata; class Actinopteri; order Semionotiformes; family Lepisosteidae; genus Lepisosteus; species Lepisosteus platostomus. The sequence continues at coordinate 13,276,814 of NC_142637.1, forward strand.
TTCCAAGAAATGCCCTCAGCTCGGATTGCAGAGATTGACCTCTCTGTCTCAAATTCTGAGAAACATAGACTCGATTGAAAAATGACCATTTCCTAAGATTCACATAACATCACCAGTCAACATTTGCCACTTGACATCAATAGAAACCATAGAGTACATGACATTTCCAATCAGTTTTCTTTCAAGGTACAATACCAATCGCCTTGCCAGAAGAGTTATACTGCGTTAGATAAATATTACAAATGTCAGATGCACGCAGAGTTGTTTGGATTACTATGAAAAGATTGGCAAATATATTTATGTTCATTATATTTCTTGGAGTGACAGAGCTAAAGAGAAAAAAATACTTACCTTTATCTCTGCAGACAGGATCGCAAGGGATTCCCTTATACTGGGTTCCTATATAACAAATAATACATTATTCAAAAAACATGATATTTCTCTGTCCATTGGCAGCATGATTGTTTATCATTCCAGTTTTAGTTAGCTTTAATTTTGTAAACCCCAAGTAAACATAGTTTGTGCCTTTCTCTGAACTTTTTGGCATTTCAATTCAGTTGTTTGTAAGCATATTTTACAGTTGCTAGGTTGATGAAGTTCCTGAACTGTGCAGTATTTCTTTTGGGTTTGGTGCGAATCATATTCTAGCGGTTGGGGGAAAAAAGCACAGGTGCCATCCCACCATTAAACCCTGAAACTTACCTTAGCCGATTCTTCAACTAAACCAGACATGTTAACTTAGTGTTACAGTATGTTTCAAAGTGTGTATTTTAGCAAACACAACTGAAGTTCTGTTGTCTCCTTGGAGACACCTGGAACTGGTGTGATGCTGGTTCTATGACATCATTCGTTCTAAATGTAAATGCAGGTATTGGCACAACATAGTAAATTGATGTAAAGTTATGGATCCATTCATGATTTTCACTCAGTTTGAAAGAGTTCCTGTCGTGTGGTTAAACTTTGTGTTACGGAGGGTTAACTGGGGTTCTGGCTACTAGTTAGGCTTGGTCATTCAGTCATCTGGTTCATGAAATAGGAAGCTAAGAGATCTGTGTTTTAGTTTTACTGTTTGTTTTTGTTCCATAGAATAAGAAATGTTTCATTAATATTAGTAATAGAGTAGCTGTTTCTCTAAACAGTGTGTGTCAGTTTGCACTGCAGGTGTGCCAGGTAGAGACCATTTAAGAACCCAAAAATATGCTGTCATTTACTGCCGTGGCTAATTTCTGTTAACCTTGTCTCTCACTCACTTTGATGAGCAAAATGTTCATACATAAAGCATACATTTCTGATTGGTCAGAAGAAGCTTCTTAACATATAAGGTATAAACAAAGTCAGAAAGTTAGGCACTTAGGTCAGCCTTAGGCAGTTAACCAAGACCATAATCCGATAAGAAGCTATTCCCTTTCATGTTGCTAAATCACATGTAGGATACATGAGTTACACCTCCACTTAAGAGACCTTAAAGAGACCTTGGCCAGCCAGGAGTGTAGAAAACCGTAAAACAGTTCTTGAGGACCTAATTGTTAACTCTTAACAGGCAAAGGTTCCTTCAGTCCTACGAGAAATATTTTAGAATTGAACTAAAGTGTGTTTCCGATACAGGAGCATATGTCTGTCAGGACCTGTTGGAGAGGCCCTGCATGAGAACCCCTGGCTGCAGTTCCACATCCCCCTGAAAGTAAATAGAGCCATAAGCACGGAGCTAAGGACACTGCTCCAGGACATGCTGCCTGTCAATCCTGACCAGCGACCAGAAGCCATCCAGCAGAAGAAGCAAGTCAGGCAAGCCATGGCACGAGAGAAAACATCTTTGTAGTGACTGATAGCAAGATGTCCGTGACCAAGGGCAATTCGTCTGAGTAAAGTCTGATTTCATTTTTATGTCCCGAAAGGCCACTGCCTTTGTGCTGTAGATTTCTGATTTAGACGGGCATTTCTATGGACAACTTTGACTTTTCTGTGGGTCCAATGAAAATAAGTTTTTTAACGTATTCTTTGTTACAGTTTTCGAAAGTTTAAAGACATTCACTGAGTTGACGATAAAGGAAAAGTTTCATCTTTCACCTCTTGGAAGGTAGGCCGGTCAGAGGTACAATATATGTCTTCATGTCTTCATCCTCCATGTTTGTAACTACAGGTTTCACAGTGTTGAGCTAAGACACAAAAACACCAACAAATGGCAGTTTCAAATGTATCAAATGTATAAACCTGGGCTGAAAAAGTGTGTACAGTATATACTCTGTGTAGGTCTGATAAAAGTATTCGAGTCAAAGTGTCATATGGATACAAATTCTCATGATTTTGTATTGTGTGTTTTTTCTCTGTTCTGCTTTATTGAAAGAAATCAGATGCTCTTCCTGAAACTTACCTTAGCTGATTCTTCAGCTAAACCAGACAGACTTCTGAAATTCTCAAATATTATCAAATCTTGTTGGTGCAGAGGTGGTGGAGCCCATTACCAACAGACTCACAGCTGAAATTGCTGTGAAAAGGGCTTCTACCAAATATTAACATGTGGGTGAAAATGTAATATTTCCTTTTTTCCCATTGAAAGTATAACATATGTGGTGTGAGAAAGAGGTCCTCATTTAATTGCATGAAACTCTGGCACTGGCGCAACAAACTGAACAAAGTTCAAGGGGGTATACGCTTTCTGTAGACACTTTATTTCCTCTTTTTCCATACTCTAAGAAATGATTTGGGAAACCTGTGGGACACTGGAGGTCATTATACATGAGCCTCTTTCTGCACCTTTTAAGCCATTGAAACCTAGTTGCCTTGTTACAAGGTCTAATATTACAGTAGGTGTGGTTTCCGTCTCCTAATTTCTGAGAATGATCAAATTGGGGAATAAGTTGTAGGGAATACCACTCTTGCACTTCTAAGAAAAGACTATCTCAAATGAAACTCGCTATAGAAAGACATCTTGTTGAAAAATTCTTTATTTTTTGTAATTTCTAAAGAAAAAACATTCATCAAGTCCTTCACAAATGTTTTGTTTGTGACTTTCTCTGTTGTTCCCTTTCACACTCAACTGAACTATGTGTTATGTCTTGTAAACGTAATCAAACATTTCACTTAGGTGTGTGGGTTAACACAAACCCATATTGTATGAAACATTCAGTTTTTCATTCACGTTTTTTCTAACAATTGCATCCATGCTAGGACTACAGTAAACAACACTTTTTACTAAAGTAAATGAAATTATTCATTAAACAAGACACATTGTTTTAAATGTATGCAATACGACGACACTAAAAACAACACTGAAACTTTTCATTGAAATACTGGACGAGATTGTGCATATTCAATGGATTTCTCCTGGTGCCTTTTTTCATCAGTCTTTTCATATTCTTGTTCTCTACTCAGGTGTCTCCTGTTCCTTTGGTGATGTCTGCTGTACACACATGGTATCATACACTTGAGCAAAGTGTGATACCACCGTTTGTTCTTCTCCTAAAATAAAGATGAACATTGACAAAAGTCAGAAGCACTCTTTTCTTTGACAGACGAACAAAACAATGCAAGAATAACCATACTCTCTGTTCCTTACTCATTTCTACCTACCTGTTTGACCACTTTGTCTGCTTCAGTCAGGACAGGGTGCTGGGGCTGACTCTGAGCAATCTGAGAAGAGCTCTCTGTGATCTTCTCCCCTACAGTGGCTACATTGTACTCTGTTTGAAATCCAGGTATCGCCTCCGGTAAGTTCCTCTGTCCTTTTTGGGACTTGAAAGGGTAGAATCATTTTGTGACTACATTTCCTTGTCATGCACTGATATGTTCTGGTTTGTGTTCGATTACTGCAGGCGTTCAAGTACTTTCTTTTTGTTCTAGATTGGCAGTGTTTGAGATGGTAGGAACTTGTCATATTCTCAACTCTGAATGCTCTGTAAACATACTATTTTAGCAATTCTTAGAAATCTGAAAGCAGTGTTACCTGTATCATTTTTTGTCTTGGTAGTAGTATTGCAGCTCCAACATCAGCACTTAAATAATGGTTTGTGATGTTACTTGTCCTTGGAGTTAGTATACTCCTGAGAAGTCAAGAGAAATCTTACGTAAGCATTAATTATGTTTCACTTTTGAAAGCAAAGTACGTGTCAAGTACTTTGAAGGCATTTGTTGATACTTTTAAGCACTTTCGTTGATTATTATTATCCTTCAATTAGTTATTACAAGTCCAACATTCCCTACATGATCTCACTCCATATTCAGTGTAGCTCCACTCTACGACGATGAATTTGCTAATTAATCAGTCAGGGACACAGCTTATACTTCAGTAGTCTTAGATCATTTAATGATGATTATTGTACTTTATAACTAGCAAAATCCCCATATCCTGTTCATTGCCCCATTTCCGGTCATTGACTTATGCCTGAAGTGGTTAATTCTCACCTTGACATCTCGTAGAACAACTGAATCTCTACCAAGGGTGAATGTGTCCTTCCTCTTAATGTCTAAAAGAAAAGGTTAAAATTCATTGAAGCAAAATGCAACAACCCAAAATGTTGGGGAGGTCGTTTCCACAGTTATTTCATAAGACAGTGCTTGGAGTGAAACTACATGACCATGGTGAAGAAGTAAAAACACTTTACCTTGTTCCTCCTGACTGATGTCCTTATGCGTGTTTTGCACAGTTGAGCGTTTTGTGTCTTGTCGTCTGTGTAGGCAACAGCCCTCTTCCCTGGGATAGAACTAGATGATATTTAGACACGTTAATTTGACTTCTCCATTGCTCACATTGATGTGGATATGATTATAATGCTCTGTTTTGTGGGCTTCCCAAGAAAACAATAAATCCCTTACTACTTGTTCGAAATGCAGTAGCACAGATCCTAACAAATACAAGAAAGAGAATATCATTCCTGTTTTGAAAAAACTTCACTGGTCACCTGTATTATCTAGGATAAATTTGAAAGTTCTTTTACTTGTTTTTAAAGCTTTAAGCGACCTAGCACGTCTGTACCTTACTGAATGTCTGTCTCCATATGTTCCTATACGTGACCTGAGATCTGCACATACTGGCCTACTGCAAATACCACATGTGAAATGCAGAAAGAGTGGAGAGGCTGCTTTTTGTTTTTATGCTTCTAAATTATGAAACTCACTTCCACTTTTTATTAGGCAGTCAAGCTCGGTACATTGTTTTAAAAAACATTTGAAAATGTTGCTTTTAGTTAAAGTGGTTCTTTGTTCTTTCTATTTCTGTTTCTTTTTTTAGTTCTCTTTAATTGTTCTTATTTTATTACGACTTTCCTAATTTTTATTTATTTAATTGACATGTATGTTGCTTTACTGTATTGCTGTATTTTCCTTGACAACTGAAAGTATATCTCTCAATTTTAATATTTTATTTTTACGCTTGCTTTTTAAAGCACCAAAGCACTATTTGTATGAAAGGTGCTCTATAAATAAAGTTTATTATTATTATTATTTTTAATATTATTATTATACTTTGTTACATTTTTGGTTAGGACAAAGATTCTAATAGAGGTGGCCTCTTTTACCCCGTTCCAAAAAATTGGAAAACTACCTTCAGGATACACTGACCAGGATGACCATCTACTGTCTCCTCTAACTGTGTATTGTCATCATGCATATCTTGTGTATTATTTATTGTAGTTGGTTTTGTCATTCTGTAAAGAAGCCACCTTTCAAGGCACTATATAAAATAATGTTTGTTATTATTATTTACATTTTTCATCGTAAAATCTGGTGAAGAGTCTTAAGAGAATATCAAAGAACACGTTGCTCTTACCTTTCCATTCCAAGAAATGCCCTCAGCTCGGATTGCAGAGATTGACCTCTCTGTCTCAAATTCTGAGAAACATAGACTCGATTGAAAAATGACCATTTCCTAAGATTCATATAACATCACCAGTCAACATTTGCCACTTGACATCAATAGAAACCATAGAGTACATGACATTTCCAATCAGTTTTCTTTCATGGTACAATACCAATCGCCTTACCAGAAGAGTTATACTGCGGTAGATAAATATTACAAATGTCAGATGCACGCAGAGTTGTTTGGATTACTATGAAAAGATTGGCAAATATATTTATGTTCATTATATTTCTTGGAGTGACAGAGCTAAAGAGAAAAAAATACTTACCTTTATCTCTGCAGACAGGATCGCAAGGGATTCCCTTATACTGGGTTCCTATATAACAAATAATACATTATTCAAAAAACATGATATTTCTCTGTCCATTGGCAGCATGATTGTTTATCATTCCAGTTTTAGTTAGCTTTAATTTTGTAAACCCCAAGTAAACATAGTTTGTGCCTTTCTCTGAACTTTTTGGCATTTCAATTCAGTTGTTTGTAAGCTTATTTTACAGTTGCTAGGTTGATGAAGTTCCTGAACTGTGCAGTATTTCTTTTGGGTTTGGTGCGAATCATATTCTAGCGGTTGGGGGAAAAAAGCACAGGTGCCATCCCACCATTAAACCCTGAAACTTACCTTAGCCGATTCTTCAACTAAACCAGACATGTTAACTAAGTGTTACAGTATGTTTCAAAGTGTGTATTTTAGCAAACACAACTGAAGTTCTGTTGTCTCCTTGGAGACACCTGGAACTGGTGTGATGCTGGTTCTATGACATCATTCGTTCTAAATGTAAATGCAGGTATTGGCACAACATAGTAAATTGATGTAAAGTTATGGATCCATTCATGATTTTCACTCAGTTTGAAAGAGTTCCTGTCGTGTGGTTAAACTTTGTGTTACGGAGGGTTAACTGGGGTTCTGGCTACTAGTTAGGCTTGGTCATTCAGTCATCTGGTTCATGAAATAGGAAGCTAAGAGATCTGTGTTTTAGTTTTACTGTTTGTTTTTGTTCCATAGAATAAGAAATGTTTCATTAATATTAGTAATAGAGTAGCTGTTTCTCTAAACAGTGTGTGTCAGTTTGCACTGCAGGTGTGCCAGGTAGAGACCATTTAAGAACCCAAAAATATGCTGTCATTTACTGCCGTGGCTAATTTCTGTTAACCTTGTCTCTCACTCACTTTGATGAGCAAAATGTTCATACATAAAGCATACATTTCTGATTGGTCAGAAGAAGCTTCTTAACATATAAGGTATAAACAAAGTCAGAAAGTTAGGCACTTAGGTCAGCCTTAGGCAGTTAACCAAGACCATAATCCGATAAGAAGCTATTCCCTTTCATGTTGCTAAATCACATGTAGGATACATGAGTTACACCTCCACTTAAGAGACCTTAAAGAGACCTTGGCCAGCCAGGAGTGTAGAAAACCGTAAAACAGTTCTTGAGGACCTAATTGTTAACTCTTAACAGGCAAAGGTTCCTTCAGTCCTACGAGAAATATTTTAGAATTGAACTAAAGTGTGTTTCCGATACAGGAGCATATGTCTGTCAGGACCTGTTGGAGAGGCCCTGCATGAGAACCCCTGGCTGCAGTTCCACATCCCCCTGAAAGTAAATAGAGCCATAAGCACGGAGCTAAGGACACTGCTCCAGGACATGCTGCCTGTCAATCCTGACCAGCGACCAGAAGCCATCCAGCAGAAGAAGCAAGTCAGGCAAGCCATGGCACGAGAGAAAACATCTTTGTAGTGACTGATAGCAAGATGTCCGTGACCAAGGGCAATTCGTCTGAGTAAAGTCTGATTTCATTTTTATGTCCCGAAAGGCCACTGCCTTTGTGCTGTAGATTTCTGATTTAGACGGGCATTTCTATGGACAACTTTGACTTTTCTGTGGGTCCAATGAAAATAAGTTTTTTAACGTATTCTTTGTTACAGTTTTCGAAAGTTTAAAGACATTCACTGAGTTGACGATAAAGGAAAAGTTTCATCTTTCACCTCTTGGAAGGTAGGCCGGTCAGAGGTACAATATATGTCTTCATGTCTTCATCCTCCATGTTTGTAACTACAGGTTTCACAGTGTTGAGCTAAGACACAAAAACACCTACAAATGGCAGTTCCAAATGTATCAAATGTATAAACCTGGGCTGAAAAAGTGTGTACAGTATATACTCTGTGTAGGTCTGATAAAAGTATTCGAGTCAAAGTGTCATATGGATACAAATTCTCATGATTTTGTTTTGTGTGTTTTTTCTCTGTTCTGCTTTATTGAAAGAAATCAGATGCTCTTCCTGAAACTTACCTTAGCTGATTCTTCAGCTAAACCAGACAGACTTCTGAAATTCTCAAATATTATCAAATCTTGTTGGTGCAGAGGTGGTGGAGCCCATTACCAACAGACTCACAGCTGAAATTGCTGTGAAAAGGGCTTCTACCAAATATTAACATGTGGGTGAAAATGTATACAATTGTAATATTTCCTTTTTTCCCATTGAAAGTATAACATATATGGTGTGAGAAAGAGGTCCTCATTTAATTGCATGAAACTCTGGCACTGGCGCAACAAACTGAACAAAGTTCAAGGGGGTATACGCTTTCTGTAGACACTTTATTTCCTCTTTTTTCCATACTCTAAGAAATGATTTGGGAAACCTGTGGGACACTGGAGGTCATTATACATGAGCCTCTTTCTGCACCTTTTAAGCCATTGAAACCTAGTTGCCTTGTTACAAGGTCTAATATTACAGTAGGTGTGGTTTCCGTCTCCTAATTTCTGAGAATGATCAAATTGGGGAATAAGTTGTAGGGAATACCACTCTTGCACTTCTAAGAAAAGACTATCTCAACTGAAACTCGCTATAGAAAGACATCTTGTTGAAAAATTCTTTATTTTTTGTCATTTCTAAAGAAAAAACATTCATCAAGTCCTTCACAAATGTTTTGTTTGTGACTTTCTCTGTTGTTCCCTTTCACACTCAACTGAACTATGTGTTATGTCTTGTAAACGTAATCAAACATTTCACTTAGGTGTGTGGGTTAACACAAACCCATATTGTATGAAACATTCAGTTTTTCATTCACGTTTTTTCTAACAATTGCATCCATGCTAGGACTACAGTAAACAACACTTTTTACTAAAGTAAATGAAATTGTTCATTAAACAAGACACATTGTTTTAAATGTATGCAATACGACGACACTAAAAACAACACTGAAACTTTTCATTGAAATACTGGACGAGATTTTGCATATTCAATGGATTTCTCCTGGTGCCTTTTTTCATCAGTCTTTTCATATTCTTGTTCTCTACTCAGGTGTCTCCTGTTCCTTTGGTGATGTCTGCTGTACACACATGGTATCATACACTTGAGCAAAGTGTGATACCACTGTTTGTTCTTCTCCTAAAATAAAGATGAACATTGACAAAAGTCAGAAGCACTCTTTTCTTTGACAGACGAACAAAACAATGCAAGAATAACCATACTCTCTGTTCCTTACTCATTTCTACTCATTTCTACCTACCTGTTTGACCACTTTGTCTGCTTCAGTCAGGACAGGGTGCTGGGGCTGACTCTGAGCAATCTGAGAAGAGCTCTCTGTGATCTTCTCCCCTACAGTGGCTACATTGTACTCTGTTTGAAATCCAGGTATCGCCTCCGGTAAGTTCCTCGGTCCTTTTTGGGACTTGAAAGGGTAGAATCATTTTGTGACTACATTTCCTTGTCATGCACTGATATGTTCTGGTTTGTGTTCGATTACTGCAGGCGTTCAAGTACTTTCTTTTTGTTCTAGATTGGCAGTGTTTGAGATGGTAGGAACTTGTCATATTCTCAACTCTGAATGCTCTGTAAACATACTATTTTAGCAATTCTTAGAAATCTGAAAGCAGTGTTACCTGTATCATTTTTTGTCTTGGTAGTAGTATTGCAGCTCCAACATCAGCACTTAAATAATGGTTTGTGATGTTACTTGTCCTTGGAGTTAGTATACTCCTGAGAAGTCAAGAGAAATCTTACGTAAGCATTAATTATGTTTCACTTTTGAAAGCAAAGTACGTGTCAAGTACTTTGAAGGCATTTGTTGATACTTTTAAGCACTTTCGTTGATTATTATTATCCTTCAATTAGTTATTACAAGTCCAACATTCTCTACATGATCTCACTCCATATACAGAATGTGGGAATACAATTGTTTTAAGGAAATGCCACTGAATAGATAGTAGCTGCACTCTACAAAGATGAATTTGCTAATTAATCAGTCAGGGACACAGCTTATACTTCAGTAGTCTTAGATCATGTAATGATGATTATTGTACTTTATAACTAGCAAAATCCCCATATCCTGTTCATTGCCCCTTTTTCAGTTATGTGGATTGACTTATCCCTGAAGTGGTTAATTCTCACCTTGACATCTCATAGAACAACTGAATCTCTACCAAGGGTGAATGTGTCCTTCCTCTTAATGTCTAAAAGAAAAGGTTAAAATTCATTGAAGCAAAATGCAACAACCCAAAATGTTGGGGAGGTCGTTTCCACAGTTATTTCATATGACAGTGCTTGGAGTGAAACTACATGACCATGGTGAAGAAGAAAAAACACTTTACCTTGTTCCTCCTGACTGATGTCCTTATGCGTGTTTTGCACAGTTGAGCGTTTTGTGTCTTGTCGTCTGTGTAGGCAACAGCCCTCTTCCCTGGGATAGAACTAGATGATATTTAGACACGTTAATTTGACTTCTCCATTGCTCACATTGATGTGGATATGATTATAATGCTCTGTTTTGTGGGCTTCCCAAGAAAACAATAAATCCCTTACTACTTGTTCGAAATGCAGTAGCACAGATCCCAACAAATACAAGAAAGAGAATATCATTCCTGTTTTGAAAAAACTTCACTGGTCACCTGTATTATCTAGGATAAATTTGAAAGTTATTTTACTTGTTTTTAAAGCTTTAAGCGACCTAGCACGTCTGTACCTTACTGAATGTCTGTCTTCCTATGTTCCTATACGTGACCTGAGATCTGCACATACTGGCCTACTGCAAATACCACATGTGAAATGCAGAAAGAGTGGAGAGGCTGCTTTTTGTTTTTATGCTTCTAAATTATGAAACTCACTTCCAGTTTTTATTAGGCAGTCAAGCTCGGTACATTGTTTTAAAAAACATTTGAAAATGTTGCTTTTAGTTAAAGTGGTTCTTTGTTCTTTCTATTTCTGTTTCTTTTTTTAGTTCTCTTTAATTGTTCTTATTTTATTACGACTTTCCTAATTTTTATTTATTTAATTGACATGTATGTTGCTTTACTGTATTGCTGTATTTTCCTTGACAACTGAAAGTATATCTCTCAATTTTAATATTTTATTTTTACGCTTGGTTTTAAAGCACCAAAGCACTATTTGTATGAAAGGTGCTCTATAGATAAAGTTTATTATTATTATTTTTAATATTATTATTATACTTTGTTACATTTTTGGTTAGGACAAAGATTCTAGTAGAGGTGACCTCTTTTACCCCGTTCCAAAAAATTGGAAAACTACCTTCAGAATACACTGACCATGACCATCTACTGTCTCCTCTAACTGTGTATTGTCATCATGCATATCTTGTGTATTATTTATTGTAGTTGGTTTTGTCATTCTGTAAAGAAGCCACCTTTCAAGGCACTATATCAAATAATGTTTGTTATTATTATTTACATTTTTCATCGTAAAATCTGGCGAAGAGTCTTAAGAGAATATCAAAGAACTCTTACCAAAGTTGCTCTTACCTTTCCATTCCAAGAAATGCCCTCAGCTCGGATTGCAGAGATTGACCTCTCTGTCTCAAATTCTGAGAAACATAGACTCGATTGAAAAATGACCATTTCCTAAGATTCACATAACATCACCAGTCAACATTTGCCACTTGACATTGAAGAATGATGTGAAGACGGGGGTTTGAATTTAATCCTTTCTGTAGGGGGTTTAGACTTCTAAGTCACAGGCTGGGGTTTATGGCAGGAAAGGGGGTTAACTGATAAGGACTGCAGATGCAAGCTAGGAACCCCCTTGGGTGTAATCTTAAACTGACCATTTGTCCAGAACATCGTAAACTGGCCAAATACCATGAACCCCCCTCTTTACCATCAGACCGAGTGACGTCAGAAACGGAGAAGAAAACTCTATATAACCCAAAAGTTTGTAACAGTACGGCTAACAATACTTCGGTTTTGTTGTTTCTTGCGGGAAACAAGACTTCGGCTTTATTGTTCCTTGCATGCAATAAACTCATTTGTTTTACTTCATCTCGGGATCAAGAACCTTATTTCTTCTGTTACAACAGTCCCCTACAAGTCTGATGTGCCCTACCGCTGAGCAATTTCCATATGAGAATAGCCAGAGTGGAAACCCTCAGCTGGTGCCCTGTGAACTGTGTCACAGGAAGTTTGCTGTAGAGAGGTTGGAGAAACACAGCAAGATCTGCAAGAAGCTTCAGAATTCAAAGAGGAAGGTTTTTGACTCTTTCAAGCACAGGGCCAAGGGAACAGAACTGGAGACATACATCCATAAGAAGAAGGTTAGACCGCCAATCGTGGTAAGGGCTATCCTTAAACTCTTTCCAAGCTTCCCTTGTTTTCTCCTAGAGTCAGACTCAGCTTATAAATCAATGTAAACAATAAATAAGTGTTTTATGAAGTACTCTTCTGAAAAACTGCCGCAAAGGCACATTTGCCAGACAGAATAAATGGGTCTTAGTGACTTCTGAATTCTGTTGTAAAAATCTACATGAGATATCAAGCAAATAGCACTCACGGGAAACAAAACCATAACTAAATTGTACTCTCTACCCAATGACATGAAAGGTAGGCCCAGAAAGCTAAGTTATTACTATATGATATTTTCTTGCCTTGTGAATGGTTTGCGACCAGACTGTGTACGCAGTGCTAGTCTGGACTTTTTCTGGAAGCTGTTTCATTGGTTTCATTTCCTGTTCCCAGCTGAGAAAGAACAACTGGAGGCAGAAGCACGAGGATTTCATTCGGAGCATCAAATAGGCCAGGGAGGTGCAGCAGGTGATCACGCAAGGAGGGAAGGTTGTGAACCTGCCCCAGCCCCCCGCGAATCCAAACCCCGACTACGTGCCCTGCCCTCACTGCGGCCGGCGCTTTGCCCCCAGGCCGGCACAGAGGCACATCCCCAAGTGTCAGCACATCAGGAGCCGCCCTCCTCCTCCTCCTCACAGATGAAAACTGATGTGAAGAAGAGTAAAAGAGTCATGATCTTGGCTCACGACTCACGTCCTGCTTTTTCTTTTTAGAAATATATTTAGCACAGTTCATCCGTATGATGATAAAAAAAATGTTACCTTGTTTTAATAAAATGATTTTTTTTTGGTGGACTGGTGTTTGCGTAACTGTGGTTATTTCAGTTTTTTTCCCTTGCGAAAATGTGTGTCGACCGTGAAAATAAATTTCAAGCTGTTCTTATCATTCATACACCTTGACCTCCTAAAAATAATTGTTCAACCTGGAACGTACAATTAGCAGGCAATAGAACAGGTCACATTGGCCTTGGAACCATCAAAAAGTAGTATTCACACATTCTCTGCATCAATTTTCCTTTAAAACAACTGAAAAAGCAAGGTAAAGTGTGATTGATTGAGTGAAATGATTGTTCTGATGTACGGCTGATGTCCAAACACTGAAAACATGATTGTGTATGCAATCGCACTCCCGAGCTCCATTGGGTATGGTTAAAATAACTTTTTATAGTTCATCACATTCAAAGTGTGTGTACCTGATGAAAGTGTAACACATTTGGAGGAGTTATTCAGGATTTTCTTTCATTCAACTATTTCAAGACCCATTATTTTCAGATGTTGTAGTATACGTGAATAATGAAAGGCCTTCATATTACACAATGAAGGAATGACTTCGCAGGTGTGAAGAATAAAAGATTAATTCAGCTCACTTTGGGGAGTTTCACAATGGCCCTCCTTAAAGAAATGTGGGTTTGATTAAAGGAGTGAAGAAAAAGCACTGAATAATATTTGCTTCTGTAAACGTAATCATCTCAAAATATGGTTAAAGAAATTGAAGAAGGTTAAACATAATCCAAAACGTATAAGGTCAATTTAAGTACAACCAGAATTCTAGTGTTTATGCAATGCATCTGTGGGTTGATATGAAATACGGCCGTTCTTAAACTAAACGAGGTTATCGAGAGCATATTCCGAGTACGGCTGTGGCCAGTTGTACTGTGAACTGCGAGGACCGTATCTTATCCTGAACTGGCTGTGCGAATACCGTCCTCTGCTGGCAGAAGGAATAGATTACAACGGCACTGTATTGGCGATTAGTCCTATTGCTAGAATATTGAAACAACAAGGAGTCCGCGGAGTCAAGCAATGCTGAATAAACAAGTACCTGAAATTCAATAGGATTTTGTGTATTGATTACAAATAGGTGTGAAATTCTCATGTACAGTGGTATTCATGGATTCCTTACACAAGCAGCCGTTGTTATGATACTTTCGTAATCTGAATATAAATCTATCTACTTGAAACTGTAATTATTGAATAGATTAATGTCTTTGAAATGCTTCATTAACTGGGCAGTTTCCATGTTTGGAAATGTTTTTATTTTGATTGCTGATTGCTAGATACTGTATGTTTAATAGGCATTCTGTTAATATTTTCTACAAATAAGACAGTTATGCTGTAGTAAGTTCTATATAAGTTATATAACATAAGTTATATTTTGTTCTGAGGTCAATTTGAATCTCATACTAAATTACTGGTGTCCTTTTATCTGAGAAACACTACCTGATTGATCACCTGATGCCTAGAAATTAGCATGCACAGTAGCCCAGCGTTTAGCATTGCTAGCTCACAGTGCTGAGGCCCTGGGTACACTTCTGGACCTGGGGTGCTATCTGTATGGAGCTTGTATGTTCTCCCCATGTTTGCATGAGTTTGCTTTGGGTGCTCCGGCTTCCTCCCACAGTTCAAAGAACTACTGGTAGGTTAATTGGCTTCTGGGATAATTGGTGAGTGTCTGTGTCTTCCCTGCATTGGACTACCATCCAGTCCCAGGTATCTCCTGCTTATTACTTTCTGAGGCTCTGGCTCCCCCGTGACCCCCCGACCCCCTGACCACCTGACCCTGAATTGGATGAAGCGGTTAGAAAATGGGTGGTTTCTGTTATGCTCTGGTCATGCTCTGCCATAGCAACAACTTGTAAAAAATGCAGATGCTAGGATTTAACTCAAAGAAGGAGCTCAGATCACTGTGTTGGCATCACTGTACAGGTGTCCGGTGTGTTTTAGAACATATGTTAAAATCTTATTTACTAACTTCTAGACTTTTTACCCCCCATATCAGTCTGCAGGTGCACAGTGGTCTGTGGACACCCTCCTTGCTCTGTCGTAAAACAGGAAATAAAAAGCAACTGGTTTTGACTTTAATGCACTGAGACTGTGGAACTCACAGAACTCTCTTGTCAGAAAGGCAGCTTCTAACAGCTTTTAAGTGAAGACTAAGAACACTTTTCTATTTTATTAAAATAGATTATATATGTTTTGTTTAAATATATGTTATAAATGTTAAAACGACAGCTCGTATAAGCTTGTATTTTTACCTTTCGATCATTTTTATAATTGCTTTGAGTTGCTTTTACCATGATAAACAGTACAAAATATGAGGTGTTGAACTTGTCAAAATTTTTAAAGCGCTTTATGACGTAAAGTGTGATGACAGTCCTTGGCGGTCTATGTAACAATTCTTCTTGAAGTAGGTCATCGGGCCAACAGTATATAAACATTACAGCTCAAGTGCTTTTGTATCTGAACGCTTTTAGGTAAGTAATTTAGCAGCTGTGGTATTAATCGTGATTTTAATGGCAAATTCAATTGCAGGTAAAAAAAAAATGGCAGATAACTTTCTTTCTTGCTTCGTGAAGCGGTCGCGCTATATTATACATATATACCATAATAAGAAACATAATATGTACAGTAGAATTTTTCACTTTAAGCTGGCATTATCCAGAACCGGGTCAGGGCCCGGACCCGGACCGTGCAGTGTGGTCCGTCGGCCTTCTAAAGATGTTTAGGAGATCGAGGCGCCCTTGGATTTGATTAGAAACTTGCATAATTTCTTAACTTGACCCCATTATCCTAAAAAAAAACGGCCAGGCCCAGACCAAAGCATGAAGGCTGCGAGGATCGGGGGACTCTCATTTTTGGTCACAGCGTACAGTAGTAGATCAGTAACCTCTGTTTATCGTGATAACCTTTAATTATTTTCCAGTACTTTTTTAAATGATAAAACACATTGTCTCGCCAGTTTTGCTAAAGATACGGTTTTAGTGTTTACGCATAAATTTGTAAGCCGTAGGTTTAAATCTCGTGTTCTTATTTGCCGCATTTTCATCGTAAGAGAGGCGCTCGTTTGCGATTTACGCGCTGAATATTGTAAGCAGAGGAGCCTTAAGGCACAGCCTCGCCTTAACACCATCGTTTGCATTGTTATTGTCATCCAGAACAGCAGTCGTAAGAAAATGAATCTGTGGCGGCTCCGAACATTAAAAAAACTATATCTAGACTGCAAATACATCCCAATCTTACTATCAACACGTTTTAAGAGCGCTCTCCTTTCCACCGGTATACAAGCTAAGAGAGAAATGTTGGAAATCCCATCTGAAGTAGCCCTCGTCTCAGCTTCGGAGCTGTGAGCGATGGGGATCATAATTAAAAGGGGTACAGTTACTTTGAAAATGTGTATGTGATACTTAAATTTAAATAAAATAAAAAGATAAATTATATAACACAGACTGCTATCAATGTCCATGTGTTTAAGACGTATGAATCGGTTTTAAAACAGGCACACCCCTTTACTTCTCACAAATCCAACTGGAGTCTCAGTCCGTCGTCGCGATGAATTAGGAGCTCAGATGTAGGCTAAGTGATTGCAATTTACTTATTTAAAAGAACCACTTCAAATCAAAAGGGAGACATTTTGTAATGGTAGTTATCGTATTATACAGTATACGTAATTGAAGATATACAGTACATAAAGGGTATGAAAAGGTGTGAGCTTTTTCTGTATATTTAATATTTTATCTGACCCATTTGTAGAAACCGCCTACTCAGATTTAGTTAAGTGGTCTGCCACCATAAAGACAGAAAAATATAATGACACCCTGTTACATTAACTGTAAAATAAACGCCGTAACTGCGGCCATATGAAAATTTGGATAAAGATTATACAAACATCCTAAGGAGCTCTATGACATATGAGCGTCGTAATAATGGTTGGTGACCTGACGTAACAGTGCTCCCTGAATTACATGATCTGTATATACCCAAATACAGATATATCACATAGGGAGATGCAGTCAAACATTGCATTGCTATCGTCGTGGTGAACTATTTCCCAAGATACAGCTTCTGAAGGACACCTTCCAAGAGAAACTGATGCAGGAAAAGGAGAAAAAAATGATCGCCATATACAATCGGCGGCAGGAAGCAGCTCTACAGAAGATGAGAAAATCTTTCCAATATGTCAAATACGCTGCGGAGAAGAAGACGGGGAACAGCTATCGCTTCCAAGCCCAACAGGGCCCCGAGAAGAACATTGTGGGGTATGATCGGTCTTACCCCCTGAAGCCTATGGGTAACAGGAAAGTCTCCGGCCCTGGTGAGGTTCGGGCTGTGGACCGCCCGGAAGCACAGAGTGATTCCTTGTTTGCCCCCACCCCCCCTCAGGATGGTCATGAGAGGCCCCGCGAGAGGCCGGACAGGAGGGGCTCAAGAGTACGCAAACCTAAGGACAGGACTGTCCTCCCCATGGTGGCGACCCCTCCAGGGCAATGCCCTTCTCATGCCAATGGGAAGGAGCACTTTCAGTTGCAAGAGGAGGTACGAAAAGTGGCTGAGGCAGAGGCCGCGCTGAAGGAGGAGCATCGCCAGAGGGAGGCCACCCTGCAGGATGAGATGCGCCAGAAGGAGGCCATGATGAAGGACGAGATTCGCCAGAAGGAGGCCATAATGCAGGCGAAGCTCTTCAGAGCTCAGGAGGAGCTGAGGATGGTTCAGAGAGAGATGGAAGACTCCAGAGAGGTGGCCGGAAGGGAAAATAGAGGACTCCTGACCCGAAGGAAGACACTCCAGGCGAGGCAGAGCGAGCTTGGCCCCAGAGGACTGTGGGCCAAACACCGCTCTAAGGCCGTGCCTCTTCTGACCTGCAGAATGGAGAAGCAAAAAGCCTTCACTCCAAGGAAAGCCCTTCCTTTCAGAGGAGACAACCTTGATTATGCTTCTCCAATGGAAGATGGCGGATGCGCAGAATCGCACTTTCCCTCTGCGCTTTCCCATCAGGAGAGACGTCAAGTGAGCCCTTGCAGCCGTGGGCTAGAAGACGTCCCCTGTGGAAGGACAAAGTATCTCAAGAAAGCAAGGCTCCCTGAAAGCGACGTGTCAGCGGCACAGGCCGCGCAGGCCCACTTCAGAAATAACACCGCATGTCTGGATGAACAAACTCTGTCAGTGGAAAACAGATATTTGTCCCCTACAAGTCTGATGTGCCCTACCGCTGAGCAATTTCCATATGAGAATAGCCAGAGTGGAAACCCTCAGCTGGTGCCCTGTGAACTGTGTCAGAATAAATGGATCTTAGTGACTTCTGAATTCTGTTGTAAGAATCTACATGAGATATCAAGCAAATAGCACTCACAGGAAACAAAACCATAACTAAATTGTACTCTCTACCCAATGACCTGAAAGGTAGCCCCAGAAAGCTAAGTTATTACTGTATTGATATTTTCTTGCCTTGTGAATGGTTTGTGACCAGACTGTGTACGCAGTGCTAGTCTGGACTTTTTCTGGAAGCTGTTTATTGGTTTCATTTCCTGTTCCCAGCTGAGAAAGAACAACTGGAGGCAGAAGCACGAGGATTTCATTCGGAGCATCAAACAGGCCAGGGAGGTGCAGCAGGTGATCACGCAAGGAGGGAAGGTTGTGAACCTGCCCCAGCCCCCCGCGAATCCAAACCCCGACTACGTGCCCTGCCCTCACTGCGGCCGGCGCTTTGCCCCTAGGCCGGCACAGAGGCACATCCCCAAGTGTCAGCACATCAGGAGCAGCCCTCCTCCTCCTCCTCGCAGATGAAAACTGATATGAAGAAGAGTAAAAGAGTCATGATCTTGGCTCACGACTCACGTCCTGCTTTTTCTTTTTAGAAATATATTTAGCACGGTTCATCTGTATGATGATAAAAAAAATGTTACCTTGTTTTAATAAAATGATTTTTTTTTTGGTGGACTGGTGTTTGCGTAACTGTGGTTATTTCAGTTTTTTTCCCTTGCGAAAATGGGTGTCGACCGTGAAAATAAATTTCAAGCTGTTCTTATCATTCATACACCTTGACCTCCTAAAAATAATTGTTCAACCTGGAACGTACAATTAGCAGGCAATAGAACAGGTCACATTGGCCTTGGAACCATCAAAAAGTAGTATTCACACATTCTCGGCATCAATTTTCCTTAAAAACAACTGAAAAAGCAAGGTAAAGAGTGATTGATTTTTTTAATGAAAGTTATTTGATTTAATTTATTTAATTTTCATAATATTTGAAATATGTTGGGATTAATGTGACTCAATATTATCTGCAGCTCTTACACTCCAGGCACCTGATAAAGTGGAACGCAGTGTCTTTGCCTTACATGGCGCTCAGCTCTTCCTCAATCCCAGCAGAAGCAGCAGCCTCCGGGTCCTGCCTCATGCACAGCTTAAAATGCAACACCGAGTAATACAACAAACAACAGGGAAAACCATTCACGATCAGACGCATCCGTTGATTGCTGGCTCTCAGTAAAGGGACATTGCTGTGGTCCACGCATGAATCTGTTTTCTAAGTGCCTTATCCAATACAATGTTGAGGCCAGTTTTCCCAGAAGCCAATTAAAGGGGAACACACAATAACTTGTAAAACCTCCAATTTACATCACAAAATAGACTACATTTCAAGGTTAAAGAATTACCATGTTCTGCGATTCAGAACGAGGCAGCAAAACTTCCTGTAATCTGATGTGGCCCTGTGACATTGTAAAGGAGCAGGCTTGTGAATACATCTCGTTTAATCCAATGGCAATATTGCTCTCAACTTTTTTACGTTTTTGCCAATAAATAATATTACATTGTTAACTCTGCATAAAGAACCTTGGAATGGAACGTTTTTTGCAGTGAAATGTTTGCTGCATAACCTATACCTTTTCTCTCCTACATCACATTGCATTAGTCATTACAGTGATTAGTGAGCAGGAAGGGCTGCATCACATCGCAATTTGTGTGGAACTTGAATGCGAATTTGTTACAACATGGCGTAACTTACAGTACTTTCACAAAGTTCATGATTTTGTGCTCAATTTTGAGTTTGTAAAGTTTTTTCTATAATGTCAATGATTTTATTTTGTGACTGAAATTAAATAATTTTGTGTCTGCAAAATTGGGACTGTAGTTCCACCTTAACCTACTAGTACTGTATGTCTTTGGACTGTGGGAAGAAACTGGAGCACCTGGAAGAAATCCACACAAATGAAGGGAGAACATACAATTCCATCCAGACTGCACCCCAGGAATTGAACCCAGGACCCCAGCTCTGTGAACCACAGTGCCACCTCATTGCTATAGTCACTATAATTAATGTCAAAACACATTTGCAAATGAGCAGCCTGGGATCCTAAAGGATAAAGACAAGGATCCAAACAAAGCACTTTCCCAAAGCTTGGCTTTGTACAGTATATCATACAGGGCCTGATGCAGAAGGCAGATAATCTAAGTCCATGCAATAATTGCTAAGGGAAAGTGACTTTGTGTTTTTGGAGGGAAGTCACTCAACATGGAGCTGTGTTAGTGAAATGATTGTTCTGATGTACGGCTGATGTCCAAACACTGAAAACATGATTGTGTATGCAATCGCACTCCCGAGCTCCATTGGGTATGGTTAAAATAACTTTTTATAGTTCATCACATTCAAAGTGTGTGTACTTGATGAAAGTGTAACGCATTTGGAGGAGTTATTCAGGATTTTCTTTCATTCAACTATTTCAAGACCTATTATTTTCAGATGTAGTATACGTGAATAATGAAAGGCCTTCATATTACACAATGAAGGAATGACTTTGCAGGTGTGAAGAATAAAAGATTAATTCAGCTCACTTTGGGGAGTTTCACAATGGCCCTCCTTATAGAAATGTGGGTTTGATTAAAGGAGTGAAGAAAAAGCACTGAATAATATTTGCTTCTGTAAACGTAATCATCTCAAAATATGGTTGAAGAAATGAAAGAAATTGAAGAAGGTTAAACATAATCCAAAATGTATAAGGTCAATTTAAGTACAACCAGAATTCTAGTGTTTATGCAATGCATCTGTGGGTTGATATGAAATATGGCCGTACTGCATTTCGAACAAGTTGTAAGGGATTTAGCCAGGAGAGGTATTCTCATTCACTCAGTAAGGTCTTTATTCATTTTGCACTATGGGAAAAAGCCATCACCAGTCTGCGCAGAGAATTGAAAGCTGATTCAAAAGCAAGCAGGGAGACCCCTTGTTTTATATCTTTTTTAAGCTGATGCAACACTTCAAGGACAGGCAAAGCAGTCATTTTCCATTCCTTATAGGTTTTTGCTTTAAGCAAAGAAGAGCAGTTATTCAAATGGTTTCTCACACTCCCTTCTTCAAGCAGCCGAGATAAACAGTATTAAAACATCCTGTGCCCTTGACAAGTTGGGTGCTATCACACTTTGTTCTAAGTATCCAGCTGCTTCTGCAGCACAGCTCTGTCCGTAAACAACATAGAATAAAACACTTTTTCTCAGTAACTTTTCATTACATTCCCTCCTTTTTATCCTTAAATGTGTTCATACCACAGAGTCCTCATAGGGGTCACCCTAGTCAGACAACAGCACAACAGCAAAAACACTACAACAGGCATGAATAGCTTTAAGAAAAACAGTCCCCAAGACCCAAAAAATGATTTTAACCATGAAAAGAAGGGGAACTCATTGCCAATGCCCTGTTCTTGATTTACCCTGTTCTTAAGTTCTTTCAGCCGGTGTATTGCGAGGGTGAGGTGACCATGGTCATCATCACTAGCAGGGATATACAGATGCAGCCATTCAAAACAAGCGGGCGATACCGCATTATTTTGCGGTGTGCTTATCGCGGTGTAACACAAGTTACCATATTAATACCGTGTATTCTCGCATAGTACCGCATAATACCACATGTTCTAATGAATGACCTTGGACAAGCTGTAAACTCAAAGTATTGCCCTGGTCCACATTCTTTTTTTCATTGACCGTCTTTGTAAAAGTAACACCACAGCATTCGTTGATCCAATCACGCATTTGTTTCCAATCATGCAAAGTACAGTCATTTTTGAGAATCTCCAATTCACCATGCCTTTTGCATGCTCATAAGAGATATTGATTTAGGAACATAAACATATTACTGTATGCAAACTGTACTGTATACAGTATGTATATGTATATTTAATGTCTTTACTGTGCCCGTTTAAGTATTAAATATTTATATGGAATTTTACCACTGAAGGGAAATCTTAGTAGCTGAGCATAAAAAGAATAGGAGCATAACGCGTGTGAAGGCCATAAACGATATTAATTTTGGAACATAAATATACAGTATTACAGTATGTAAACTGTATATGGCTGGTCTCGGTACAAAAATACACACCAGTATTCCATTTCTCCCTAAACAATATTAAGCATCGAAGTCTTTAACTAACATGTGAAATAACGTGTGTATAAAAAGTGGTAGTTTTAAGCTTTTCTGCAAATACGCTCAATACAGGAGCAAACAAGCATACTTTTAGAATTTGATTAATAGGGAATATAATATGGAATCGCATATCTAAAGAAATTAATAATGATATAATTCTATTCATGTGCTGAACTTGTAAGTGAGAGGTTGGCTGTTCAAATCCAGCCTGTGCCATGACTTTTCTTTTAACAAGCATTTCTTTGAAGAAATAAAATAGCAATATTATGGACAATTAATTGACTTTTTATATTTCTAAATATCACAACATGTTCGAATCTAAGTCATTTTTTAATAACAATGAATAGTCACCACGCATGCTTACACAGCTCCCTGGGTAAAGTATCACAAAGTCTTAGAGAACTTAACATTTTTATTATCAACAAATTGTAAATACGCTGTTTACATTGGGGTTATTAATATTTCACTTGAGTGTATGGGGGATTGTCAGCAGACCCCCCCCCTCTTAGACTGCGCAAACAATTGTTTTAATTTTTAGAAAGAAATGGCGGCTGTATGCTTTACAATATAAACATTTACTGTCAAACTTTAAATCAACAATTGATTTAAAGATGATCTGTCAAAGTGCAATGGAAAACAATATTGTTTTTGTTTTTGTTGTTTTTATCCCGTAAGGCGCTTTGAGAAGCAACCTTTCAAAGGCGCTATATAAAGGCACTGATTCCTATGGAATGTGTATTCTTTCTTCTTTTTTTCAGCATGGAATAAACCTATTACGTGATTTTAAGGTTTGTGTGAGAAGCCAGGGTATCAGCTTGTTCCCCCCACCGCCTCTCTCTGTGTACAGTAGAGGCTCCTGTCCTGACTGGTGGAGCTCATACAACTGTGTCTGGAGAGGATCCATGGTATCAGGGTCAACCCCATGGCTATGCAGCTTGTTTCCCCCCCTGCACCTCTCTGTGTATAGTAGAGCCTCCTGTCTTGACTGGTGGAGCTCATTCAGCTGTATCTGGAGAGGATCAAGCGGGGTATCAGCTTCAAACCCACGGCTGGGCAGCTTGTTCCCCCCTCCTGCCCCCCTCTGTGTACAGTAGAGCATTCTCTCATGACTGGTGGAGCTCATACAGCTGTGTCTCGAGAGGATCCAGGGTATCAGCTTCAACCCCACGGCTGGCAACTTGTTCCCCTCTACCACCCCTCTGTGCGTACAGTAGAGCCTCCTGTCCTGACTGGTGGAGCTCATACAGCTGTGTCTGGAGAGGGAGAGAGAGGGGTGCGGAACCAGGGAACTATTTACATGGAAAACGGGCGATCTCCCCAGCCCGTATGCCCCTTTCACTGTGTGGCAGCTGCAATAGTCAGCGGCCTACCTAAACCCCGCCCTGACCACTCCTGTCCTGCCCCTCACCGCGCACCCCAGCCGGGTGTTCTTCAGCCGCCCCCCAGGGCGAAAGCGCTACAATGCTAAAAATAAGACACACTCTGCAGACATTCACAACAGCGACTGTCAGAAGGTAGGACACAGCAACTCAGACACCCATTGAATGGAAAGGGACACTTTAATGTTCTGTGCGGGTGGTACAGCACCCCACCGCGCCCGCGCGCCAGCAAAGAGAGAGATACACACCAGTTTTCATTGTCAAAAAGTAATTGTTTTTTACTTTTGTACAATTTGTTTTACATTCCTCTTGTTTAACAGTAATGTTTTGTTTCTGGACAGACTGTTAAACTAGGGGAAAGAGTGCCTATGAAAGACGGGTTCCTTTCGCAAAGTCTGGAGACATTAGAAGCTTGCCACACCCGGACTGTTACACCAACGCATTAGCAAGTTAAAGCTATCCCATTGAGGAGCTGGGCGCAACAATTGTTTTGTTCCTTGATTTTCTGATCTGCAAGGCCATTTGAATTCTGTCTGGCATTGCCAGATTGTGAAAAAATAAAAGTATTTAAATCATAAGATACAATCTACAGACATTCACAACATATACATATCTTAAAACATTTACATATCTTGTTAAATTATTACTTTAAATATGTACTTTAAGTTACTGAAACAGCCAGTTAATAAAATCGTTGCAATTTTGTTCTTGTTTGGAGGTGGGGATATTCTGACAACAATTGATTTAAAGACAATCGGTCAAAGTGAAATGAAATACAATATTACGCTGGGTAAACGTTCCGAGGTCAAATTCTTCCGTGATGGGGGTACCTTTAAAGGTCTAAGCCGGAAACCATCATTATGTCTCATTTTTGATTCTCTCTTCCAAACGAGAACAAAATTGCGACAATTTTATTAGCGGGCTGTTTCAGTAACTCAAAGTATTTATTTAAAGTAATAATTTAACAATAAATCCCGCACCCAGCAGAAGAATCCTACTCCGTTGGGCTGCTGAGCAAGGCCCTTAACCCCAACTGCTCCAGGGGCGCTGTACAATGGCTGACCCTGTACTCTGACCACAGGCTCTCTCCCTATCTCTTTCATCTGTGTGTCTGTGTATCTCATGGAGAGCAAGCTGGGGTATGCGAAAAGATAATTACTAATGCAAGAAATTGTAAAGGTTTAATAAAATAATGTTGTTGTATATCTAAGCAAGTGTTCCTGCATCCCTCTTCTGCACTATAGGCATGGCTTTTATTCTGTTTGCTCCATTTCTAAAACTTTTTGCTCATGTGCATTTTTGTATTTTTTTACACCTCTAGCACTTTAACGTCCTGAATTTTCATTTGCCTTAATTTGTAGAATGAATTTGAGTTTTAGCCTTAAAAATCTTAAGTTTTCACTATCTTTTGTTTCTTGTCCTACAACTGTTATTATTGATCGCCATGACTTCATTCAGCCTTTCCTGAACGTCTATGACAGGCAGAGAGAGTGCTGTTTCTGGGGCGATCTTTTGCAGCTGACATTTCACTGTTTTAAACGAACAAGAAATAAGATTGCTCATAAATCACTTATTCTATATAAATACAGCGTAATTGCCCTCCGAAAATCCTCTTTTTCTTGTTCGTTTTAGAGACCTTGATCGAAACTGATTTTAGATGTCAGAAAGGATTTATTTTCTCTGTATTTCCTACATTGCTTTGTCGAGATTTTAACTTTATATTTAGGCTCAGATTTCAACTATAAATCGTACACTAATTAATAGCAGTAAATGCTGATGTTTTGCTCCCTCTTACCACAAAAATATATATGTTTTGTAGCTGGGATGAACTTTATTTCGTACGCGTAGCTACTGCGATTTGGACACGAAGCGGTTAAAGATGGCGGCAAATCAGGCACCCAGAGAGGGGGGGGGGCGTCTTCTCGCCTCCATAACTAAAATGCCAAATAGGAGTGGCTTAAGCGACATACACAGTCGTGTAACTGACAGTTTGAGGTAGCCTATCGTGTAAATTTCGCTTTGTTGCTGATAGGTTAAGCTTTCGAAACTCTGCCCCAAAGTCATGTGACTGATTTTTCGCCCTGTTTCGTTGGTTAAACGCAATGATCACAAGCACCACCATGGTAACTGGGATGTGTAGTTTTTAATTCCGTTTGAATTATAACTGTACGTACAGTACTGTCTTCATATTTGGCCAGGGCTTTAAAGAGAAGGCGCGCCAAAACATTTCGGTGCCGTCGTCTCCGCTTTAAAGGTACAACCGTGCTGGAAGAATTTGACCTCGGAAGTTTGCCCAGCGCACTTCAAGTACTGCACCTTCTCACACGTGTAGCCAGCTGCGTTGAGCCGTGGTTATATGATGTCATCTTTTATTTTATTATTTTATTTTGTGAACTTCCCCCAGATGAGTTCCGTTTTTCTGTATGGAGTTGGCTTTGCGACAGCCCTTGGGGTTTGTGAAGGTGCCCCTGGGGTCACAGGCGGCTCGTTTCTCTGGGGAGCCCTCAGACGCGCTGTGGCCGCCAGTCGGGTGAGACGCCAGCGGCATTTTTAATTTTATTTTCATTACAGATTCGAGTGGCGACATTATATATATTTTTTTTTCTGTAGTAGTACAGTTGTGTGCCAGATGAATCGCGGTAATGCACGAAGGTGATGTTTAATGCCTCACACGGTGTTGACCCACATGTTGTGTTTTGCTGAGCAGGAGAGAGAGAGACATTCAGCGTGTGTGACGCCAACGGGTTTTCTGTTCTAGAGGCTCTGTCATCCGTTGTGTTATAATTGTTTTCTTTCTTATTTAGTATTTCAGGTGTGTCGATTTTATGAACCAAATGTTAACGTACAACACGGGAAAAGGTGCATTGTAGAGTAAGATAACGGATATCTGCTTGTATCGTGGAGAGGACGTATAATGTGCTGAAAGATGGGAAGAGAAAGGGGCGATTTCTGCGCGCATTCTAATCATTGTGATTGATTTGATATTGATCTGATATGTGTGGTCATGTGAATGTACATAGATGGTGGGTATGGTGTTAATAATATATGATATGATATAATTACTTGTATATATCATATATCATTCTTTCTATTTTTATATATGGTAATCCTTCTAGATATTATGATTCTGTTTCCCGAAAGCATCGTAGCGCTAAGAACATCGTAAACTCGCTCTTAAGCTCGATCGTTAATTGACGAGTGTTTCCCAAAACCCATCGTAACTGAAGTAGCACGTTAAATCCTTCGTCATCTACGTGCTCCCCGACCCGCTCGTTCATCACTAAGTGCTTCTTAAACTGGCCTCCTCCTGCCCACCCTGAGCGCCAGAGATCGCCAGACAGAGCACAGTCACTTCACGGCAGGGGCATCCTCTGGGAATACAGGACACTAAGAGTTTATATGAAGGACTTTGATATTGTGTTGTACTGTGTCGGAGGAAATTCGAAAAAAGAACATTTATTTATACAGTGATGAATTTATGAGTCATCTTGGGTATATTTCATATTCATTTTTATACTTGACTAGATGATATTATTTTCAGTATGAAACGCAAGGCGGGCTGAGAACAGCACCTGGGTTCTACCGGACTGTATAGCGGGACGGAGGCTGGGATACAGTCTCTTCCCTTCAGGTGTGTGTGTGTGTTAGTGAAGGTGCAGCGCTGTAACCCCTGTCCCTGTGTGTGTACCTTTCCCGATTCGAGTTAATAAATGTGTTGTTCAGCCCCAGTCCTGAGTCCCACGCCTGCTCCATTCCGTACCCAAACCCGCGGTCGATACCGCGTAGTTCAACACCGTTTGATGTTCTGTCGTGATTGTTGACGGTAAAGCTTAGATCTACTTGTTTTTAAATTTGATTATAGGTCCTGTATTTGTTGAGTGACACATGCCAAGCTTAGTAGTTAATGTTTCCATTGAGTTCCAGTACACCCAATAACTCTAAATAACAGTTTTTTCTCATGAAATATTGATTCTTAACTATGGCAGCGCGCCAAAAAATATTGCTTTAAATCAAGGACGTCGTGCGGGACGCATACACTGTCCACGCAGTTAATCTTGGTTTTCTTTTACGGCATGTCAGTCATTTCTTTTCTTTGCTCTTAGAAACAATAAGGTCCCTTTTTGTGCCTATCTATATGCTTTTGCTTAAACTATGATGTCAAGTTTACTTCATATTCCTTTTCACAACTTTATTTCATCCCACTGAAGGACCAAAACCGACACCATATAATGAAAGAATTGTCAATCGATTGTTTACATACGTACATACGTACATCGTAAAGTTGCTTGAAAGTCTCTAAGATTAGTTGTTTTCGGGAAACTCACCCCTGTTCTTTATCCTTCTGCTCTCACTGTGTTTATTACCGCCATCTACTGTCTCCTCTAACTGTGTATTGTCATCATGCATATCTTGTGTATTATTTATTGTTGTTGGTTTTGTCATTCTATTAAGAAGCCACCTTTCAAGGCGCTATATAAATTAATGTTTATTATTATTATTATTATTATTATTATTTATTTTTTTAAAGTTGTACATTCTGACGCCATGAGATTTTTAGATTTTGAGATTCTCATATTTTTGGCTTCTACAACAAACAGTAACACTGCGCTTGAATGGTTCTGCAAAAGTTTAGCTGTATCTTTAAAGCCATCCTCATCTTTATCAGGTACAAAGAAAAGAAGGTAGGCCGGCTTCTGTTTGGAATGTTTTAGTTAGTTTTAATTTTTTAAACCCCAAGTAAACATATTTTGTGCCTTTCTCTGAACTTTTTTGCATTTCAGTTCAGTTGTTTTTAAGCTTATTTTACAGTTGCTAGGTTCTTGAACTGTGCAGTATTTCTTTTGGGTTTTGTGCAAATCATATTCTAACGGTTGGGGGGAAAAAGCACAGGTGCCATCCCACCATTAAACCCTGAAACTTACCTTAGCCGATTCTTCAACTAAACCAGACATGTTAACTAAGTGTTACAGTATGTTCTTCGAATGTGTGTCAGCCAATCAGATTTCAGGACTGGAATTATTGGTTTTGTAATAGGGAATATAGTATGGAATCACGTATCTAAAGAAATGAATAATGATATTAATTTAAGGATCTGAATATCTAAAAATATGTATCTATATAGCAGGTAGTATTACTGTATTCCACTTTCTTTGTAAATACGGAATAACAGATTCACAACGCGAAGCTGTGTCACTCTTCTGGGTAAAAAAAAAACGTTTTGAACACCCTGTTTTTAATAAGCTGCTGAGTAAAGAACAGGAATGTTCCTGCTGTCAGTCTTTACCGAAGATATCCCTAATAGTATTAATAATGAATGACCTTGGACAAGCTGTAAACTCAAAGTATTACCCTGGTCCACATTCTTTGTAATCGTCTTTGTAAACAAAAAAACTTTATTTTGTGTGACGATATAAAGTTTTCACGAAACCTCCTCGAGTTGTGAGAACACGTGCTTTGTGTATACAGCACATTGTGAATGTTTTCACAGCCTTCATTTTGTCGTTTTTATGGCATTTTTTGACCACGCACGAATATTCTTATGTCCATATCTTCGCAGGGGAATCAGTGCGAATTGTAATACTAATTAAATGACCGCGGGCACTTTCCACCCCCTCTACATTCTCCGAGTAGAATAGGCTAACCTAATGAAAGACAGTCCACCCTCCCCCACGGACAGGAAAAGTGCCCGCAGGCAGGCAGTATGGTCAGTAACAGTGAACAGTTTTAACTGCACTGCATCCCAGAGAATACCAGGGCGCATTTTTTCTACTCCCTGGCGGAAAC
This sequence comes from Lepisosteus platostomus, assembly GCF_059453375.1. NCBI lineage: Eukaryota > Metazoa > Chordata > Actinopteri > Semionotiformes > Lepisosteidae > Lepisosteus > Lepisosteus platostomus. Next base: position 13,306,591 of record NC_142637.1, read on the forward strand.
GGGCTTCCATAAGAATCAGTATAGCTTCTGGGAAATCCATTTTTCCTGCATTAAAGTTGAACTCGTTCAGAGCGCCGTACATTGCAAACTCCAAGTGTTTCATTATGAGCTGAAGACCCTCACAGCTGAAGAAGGATTCACAGCCGAAACAATATTATTAGAGTTCATAAAGCCTGTATTATGTACTATGCCTATGTCTGCAATACACCTTTGCTAGTTAATGCTACAGTACTTCACTTTCTCGGGCGTGATTTTTTTAGGTAAAATCCAGGCTAGCAGGCTTGTTTTGTGATCTTCCTAAGATTGTTGAGCGCGGTGTCAAAATGTTTCCATATGAAAGGCAGTGACGTCACCATCCTGAGGTGTGTGTAGTAGATCTGTGATGTGGTTGAGCGTGACTTGTGGTTCACGAATTGTAATTCTCCTAAAAAGAGAATTAAAGTTTCACATAACAAGGCATGAGGTGTGCTGGCAGCTGTGGGATGCAGTGGTGGCCTGGCACGTTGAGGTGGGCTTTCAGCTGTGTGTGGTCTGACGCAGTGGTGGCCTGGCACGGTGAGGTGTGCTGGCAGCTGTTTGACGCAGTGGTGGCTTGGCACGGTGAGGTGCGCTTTCAGCTGTGTGTGGTCTGACGCAGTGATGGCCTGGCACGGTGAGGTGCGCTGGCAGCTGTGTGGTGTGACGCAGTGGTGGCCTGGCACGGTGAGGTGCGCTGGCAGCTGTGTGACGCAGTGGTGGCCTTGCACGCTCAGGTGTTCTGGCAGGTGTGTGATGCAGTGGTGGTCTTGCACGGTGAGGTGCGCTGGCAGCTGTGTGGTGTGACTCAGTGCTGGCCTGGCATGGTGAGGTACGCTGGCAGCTGTGTGGTGTGACGCATTGGTGGCCGGGTACTTTGAGGTGCGCTGGCAATTCTATGATGAAGTGGTGGCCTGGCACGGTGAGGTGCACTGGCATCTATGTGGTGTGACACAGTGGTGGCCTGGCACGGTGAGGTGCACTGGCAGCTGTGTGGTGTGACACAGTGGTGTCCTGGCACGGTGAGTTGTGCTTTCAGCTGTGTGATGCAGTGGCTGCTGGGCATAGTGAGGTGCACTGGCACCTGTGTGGTTTGACGTAGTGGTGGCCTGGTATGGTGAGGTGCGCTGGCAGCTGTGTGATGCAGTGGTGGCCGGGCACGGTGAGGTCTACTGGCAGCTGTGTGACGCAGTGGTGGCCTGGCACGGTGAGGTGCGCTGGCAGCTGTGTGACGCAGTGGTGGCCTGGCACGGTGAGGTGCGCTGGCAGCTGTGTGGTGTGACGCAGTGGTGGCCTGGTACGGTGAGGTGTGCTGGCAGCTGTGTGACGCAGTGGTGGCTGGGCACTTTGAGGTGCACTGGCGGCTGTGTGGTTTGACGTAGTGGTGGCCTGGCACGCTGAGGTGCACTGGCAGCTGTGTGGTGTGACGCAGCGGTGGCCCGGCACGGTGAGGTGTCAGTATCTCAAATGAAACTCGCTATAGAAAGACATCTTGTTGAGAAATTCTTTATTTTTTGTAATTTCTAAAGAAAAAACATTCATCAAGTCCTTCACAAATGTTTTGTTTGTGATTTTCTCTGTTGTTCCCTTTCACACTCAACTGAACTATGTGTTATGTCTTGTAAACGTAATCAAACATTTCACTTAGGTGTGTGGGTTAACACAAACCCATATTGTATGAAACATTCAGTTTTTCATTCACGTTTTTTCTAACAATTGCATCCATGCTAGGACTACAGTAAACAACACTTTTTACTAAAGTAAATGAAATTGTTCATTAAACAAGACACATTGTTTTAAATGTATGCAATACGACGACACTAAAAACAACACTGAAACTTTTCATTGAAATACTGGACGAGATTGTGCATATTCAATGGATTTCTCCTGGTGCTTTTTTCATCAGTCTTTTCATATTCTTGTTCTCTACTCAGGTGTCTCCTGTTCCTTTGGTGATGTCTGCTGTACACACATGGTATCATACACTTGAGCAAAGTGTGATACCACCGTTTGTTCTTCTCCTAAAATAAAGATGAACATTGACAAAAGTCAGAAGCACTCTTTTCTTTGACAGACGAACAAAACAATGCAAGAATAACCATACTCTCTGTTCCTTACTCATTTCTACCTACCTGTTTGACCACTTTGTCTGCTTCAGTCAGGACAGGGTGCTGGGGCTGACTCTGAGCAATCTGAGAAGAGCTCTCTGTGATCTTCTCCCCTACAGTGGCTACATTGTACTCTGTTTGAAATCCAGGTATCGCCTCCGGTAAGTTCCTCGGTCCTTTTTGGGACTTGAAAGGGTAGAATCATTTTGTGACTACATTTCCTTGTCATGCACTGATATGTTCTGGTTTGTGTTCGATTACTGCAGGCGTTCAAGTACTTTCTTTTTGTTCTAGACTGGCAGTGTTTGAGATGGTAGGAACTTGTCATATTCTCAACTTATTTTCTCTATGAGACTCTGAATGCTCTGTAAACATACTATTTTAGCAATTCTTAGAAATCTGAAAGCAGTGTTACCTGTATCATTTTTTGTCTTGGTAGTAGTATTGCAGCTCCAACATCAGCACTTAAATAATGGTTTGTGATGTTACTTGTCCTTGGAGTTAGTAAACTCCTGAGAAGTCAAGAGAAATCTTACGTAAGCATTAATTATATTTCACTTTTGAAAGCAAAGTACGTGTCAAGTACTTTGAAGGCATTTGTTGATACTTTTAAGCACTTTCGTTGATTATTATTATCCTTCAATTAGTTATTACAAGTCCAACATTCCCTACATGATCTCACTCCATATTCAGTGTAGCTCCACTCTACGAAGATGAATTTGCTAATTAATCAGTCAGGGACACAGCTTATACTTCAGTAGTCTTAGATCATGTAATGATGATTATTGTACTTTAAAACTAGCAAAATCCCCATATCCTGTTCATTGCCCCATTTCCGGTCATGTGGATTGACTTATGCCTGAAGTGGTTAATTCTCACCTTGACATCTCGTAGAACAACTGAATCTCTACCAAGGGTGAATGTGTCCTTCCTCTTAATGTCTAAAAGAAAAGGTTAAAATTCATTGAAGCAAAATGCCACAACCCAAAATGTTGGGGAGGTCGTTTCCACAGTTATTTCATAAGACAGTGCTTGGAGTGAAACTACATGACCATGGTGAAGAAGTAAAAACACTTTACCTTGTTCCTCCTGACTGATGTCCTTATGCGTGTTTTGCACAGTTGAGCGTTTTGTGTCTTGTCGTCTGTGTAGGCAACAGCCCTCTTCCCTGGGATAGAACTAGATGATATTTAGACACGTTAATTTGACTTCTCCATTGCTCACATTGATGTGGATATGATTATAATGCTCTGTTTTGTGGGCTTCCCAAGAAAACAATAAATCCCTTACTACTTGTTCGAAATGCAGTAGCACAGATCCTAACAAATACAAGAAAGAGAATATCATTCCTGTTTTGAAAAAACTTCACTGGTCACCTGTATTATCTAGGATAAATTTGAAAGTTCTTTTACTTGTTTTTAAAGCTTTAAGCGACCTAGCACGTCTGTACCTTACTGAATGTCTGTCTTCATATGTTCCTATACGTGACCTGAGATCTGCACATACTGGCCTAATGCAAATACCACATGTGAAATGCAGAAAGAGTGGAGAGGCTGCTTTTTGTTTTTATGCTTCTAAATTATGAAACTCACTTCCACTTTTTATTAGGCAGTCAAGCTCGGTACATTGTTTTAAAAAACATTTGAAAATGTTGCTTTTAGTTAAAGTGGTTCTTTGTTCTTTCTATTTCTGTTTCTTTTTTTAGTTCTCTTTAATTGTTCTTATTTTATTACGACTTTCCTAATTTTTATTTATTTAATTGACATGTATGTTGCTTTACTGTATTGCTGTATTTTCCTTTACAACTGAAAGTATATCTCTCAATTTTAATATTTTATTTTTACGCTTGGTTTTTAAAGCACCAAAGCACTATTTGTATGAAAGGTGCTCTATAGATAAAGTTTATTATTATTATTTTTAATATTATTATTATACTTTGTTACATTTTTGGTTAGGACAAAGATTCTAGTAGAGGTGGCCTCTTTTACCCCGTTCCAAAAAATTGGAAAACTACCTTCAGGATACACTGACAATGACCATCTACTGTCTCCTCTAACTGTGTATTGTCATCATGCATATCTTGTGTATTATTTATTGTAGTTGCTTTTTGTCATTCTGTAAAGAAGCCACCTTTCAAGGCACTATATAAAATAATGTTTGTTATTATTATTTACATTTTTCATCGTAAAATCTGGCGAAGAGTCTTAAGAGAATATCAAAGAACACGTTGCTCTTACCTTTCCATTCCAAGAAATACCCTCAGCTCGGATTGCAGAGATTGACCTCTCTGTCTCAAATTCTGAGAAACATGGACTCGATTGAAAAATGACCATTTCCTAAGATTTACATAACATCACCAGTCAACATTTGCCACTTGACATCAATAGAAACCATAGAGTACATGACATTTCCAATCAGTTTTCTTTCAAGGTACAATACCAATCGCCTTGCCAGAAGAGTTATACTGCGGTAGATAAATATTACAAATGTCAGATGCACGCAGAGTTGTTTGGATTACTATGAAAAGATTGGCAAATATATTTATGTTCATTATATTTCTTGGAGTGACAGAGCTAAAGAGAAAAAAATACTTACCTTTATCTCTGCAGACAGGATCGCAAGGGATTCCCTTATACTGGGTTCCTATATAACAAATAATACATTATTCAAAAAACATGATATTTCTCTGTCCATTGGCAGCATGATTGTTTATCATTCCAGTTTTAGTTAGCTTTAATTTTGTAAACCCCAAGTAAACATAGTTTGTGCCTTTCTCTGAACTTTTTGGCATTTCAATTCAGTTGTTTGTAAGCTTATTTTACAGTTGCTAGGTTGATGAAGTTCCTGAACTGTGCAGTATTTCTTTTGGGTTTGGTGCGAATCATATTCTAGCGGTTGGGGGAAAAAAGCACAGGTGCCATCCCACCATTAAACCCTGAAACTTACCTTAGCCGATTCTTCAACTAAACCAGACATGTTAACTAAGTGTTACAGTATGTTTCAAAGTGTGTATTTTAGCAAACACAACTGAAGTTCTGTTGTCTCCTTGGAGACACCTGGAACTGGTGTGATGCTGGTTCTATGACATCATTCGTTCTAAATGTAAATGCAGGTATTGGCACAACATAGTAAATTGATGTAAAGTTATGGATCCATTTATGATTTTCACTCAGTTTGAAAGAGTTCCTGTCGTGTGGTTAAACTTTGTGTTACGGAGGGTTAACTGGGGTTCTGGCTACTAGTTAGGCTTGGTCATTCAGTCATCTGGTTCATGAAATAGGAAGCTAAGAGATCTGTGTTTTAGTTTTACTGTTTGTTTTTGTTCCATAGAATAAGAAATGTTTCATTAATATTAGTAATAGAGTAGCTGTTTCTCTAAACAGTGTGTGTCAGTTTGCACTGCAGGTGTGCCAGGTAGAGACCATTTAAGAACCCAAAAATATGCTGTCATTTACTGCCGTGGCTAATTTCTGTTAACCTTGTCTCTCACTCACTTTGATGAGCAAAATGTTCATACATAAAGCATACATTTCTGATTGGTCAGAAGAAGCTTCTTAACATATAAGGTATAAAGAAAGTCAGAAAGTTAGGCACTTAGGTCAGCCTTAGGCAGTTAACCAAGACCATAATCCGATAAGAAGCTATTCCCTTTCATGTTGCTAAATCACATGTAGGATACATGAGTTACACCTCCACTTAAGAGACCTTAAAGAGACCTTGGCCAGCCAGGAGTGTAGAAAACCGTAAAACAGTTCTTGAGGACCTAATTGTTAACTCTTAACAGGCAAAGGTTCCTTCAGTCCTACGAGAAATATTTTAGAATTGAACTAAAGTGTGTTTCCGATACAGGAGCATATGTCTGTCAGGACCTGTTGGAGAGGCCCTGCATGAGAACCCCTGGCTGCAGTTCCACATCCCCCTGAAAGTAAATAGAGCCATAAGCACGGAGCTAAGGACACTGCTCCAGGACATGCTGGCTGTCAATCCTGACCAGCGACCAGAAGCCATCCAGCAGAAGAAGCAAGTCAGGCAAGCCATGGCACGAGAGAAAACATCTTTGTAGTGACTGATAGCAAGATGTCCGTGACCAAGGGCAATTCGTCTGAGTAAAGTCTGATTTCATTTTTATGTCCCGAAAGGCCACTGCCTTTGTGCTGTAGATTTCTGATTTAGACGGGCATTTCTATGGACAACTTTGACTTTTCTGTGGGTCCAATGAAAATAAGTTTTTTAACGTATTCTTTGTTACAGTTTTCGAAAGTTTAAAGACATTCACTGAGTTGACGATAAAGGAAAAGTTTCATCTTTCACCTCTTGGAAGGTAGGCCGGTCAGAGGTACAATATATGTCTTCATGTCTTCATCCTCCATGTTTGTAACTACAGGTTTCACAGTGTTGAGCTAAGACACAAAAACACCTACAAATGGCAGTTCCAAATGTATCAAATGTATAAACCTGGGCTGAAAAAGTGTGTACAGTATATACTCTGTGTAGGTCTGATAAAAGTATTCGAGTCAAAGTGTCATATGGATACAAATTCTCATGATTTTGTATTGTGTGTTTTTTCTCTGTTCTGCTTTATTGAAAGAAATCAGATGCTCTTCCTGAAACTTACCTTAGCTGATTCTTCAGCTAAACCAGACAGACTTCTGAAATTCTCAAATATTATCAAATCTTGTTGGTGCAGAGGTGGTGGAGCCCATTACCAACAGACTCACAGCTGAAATTGCTGTGAAAAGGGCTTCTACCAAATATTAACATGTGGGTGAAAATGTATACAATTGTAATATTTCCTTTTTTCCCATTGAAAGTATAACATATGTGGTGTGAGAAAGAGATCCTCATTTAATTGCATGAAACTCTGGCACTGGCGCAACAAACTGAACAAAGTTCAAGGGGGTATACGCTTTCTGTAGACACTTTATTTCCTCTTTTTCCATACTCTAAGAAATGATTTGGGAAACCTGTGGGACACTGGAGGTCATTATACATGAGCCTCTTTCTGCACCTTTTAAGCCATTGAAACCTAGTTGCCTTGTTACAAGGTCTAATATTACAGTAGGTGTGGTTTCCGTCTCCTAATTTCTGAGAATGATCAAATTGGGGAATAAGTTGTAGGGAATACCACTCTTGCACTTCTAAGAAAAGACTATCTCAAATGAAACTCGCTATAGAAAGACATCTTGTTGAAAAATTCTTTATTTTTCGTAATTTCTAAAGAAAAAACATTCATCAAGTCCTTCACAAATGTTTTGTTTGTGACTTTCTCTGTTGTTCCCTTTCACACTCAACTGAACTATGTGTTATGTCTTGTAAACGTAATCAAACATTTCACTTAGGTGTGTGGGTTAACACAAACCCATATTGTATGAAACATTCAGTTTTTCATTCACGTTTTTTCTAACAATTGCATCCATGCTAGGACTACAGTAAACAACACTTTTTACTAAAGTAAATGAAATTATTCATTAAACAAGACACATTGTTTTAAATGTATGCAATACGACGACACTAAAAACAACACTGAAACTTTTCATTGAAATACTGGACGAGATTGTGCATATTCAATGGATTTCTCCTGGTGCTTTTTTTCATCAGTCTTTTCATATTCTTGTTCTCTACTCAGGTGTCTCCTGTTCCTTTGGTGATGTCTGCTGTACACACATGGTATCATACACTTGAGCAAAGTGTGATACCACCGTTTGTTCTTCTCCTAAAATAAAGATGAACATTGACAAAAGTCAGAAGCACTCTTTTCTTTGACAGACGAACAAAACAATGCAAGAATAACCATACTCTCTGTTCCTTACTCATTTCTACCTACCTGTTTGACCACTTTGTCTGCTTCAGTCAGGACAGGGTGCTGGGGCTGACTCTGAGCAATCTGAGAAGAGCTCTCTGTGATCTTCTCCCCTACAGTGGCTACATTGTACTCTGTTTGAAATCCAGGTATCGCCTCCGGTAAGTTCCTCTGTCCTTTTTGGGACTTGAAAGGGTAGAATCATTTTGTGACTACATTTCCTTGTCATGCACTGATATGTTCTGGTTTGTGTTCGATTACTGCAGGTGTTCAAGTACTTTCTTTTTGTTCTAGATTGGCAGTGTTTGAGATGGTAGGAACTTGTCATATTCTCAACTCTGAATGCTCTGTAAACATACTATTTTAGCAATTCTTAGAAATCTGAAAGCAGTGTTACCTGTATCATTTTTTGTCTTGGTAGTAGTATTGCAGCTCCAACATCAGCACTTAAATAATGGTTTGTGATGTTACTTGTCCTTGGAGTTAGTATACTCCTGAGAAGTCAAGAGAAATCTTACGTAAGCATTAATTATGTTTCACTTTTGAAAGCAAAGTACGTGTCAAGTACTTTGAAGGCATTTGTTGATACTTTTAAGCACTTTCGTTGATTATTATTATCCTTCAATTAGTTATTACAAGTCCAACATTCCCTACATGATCTCACTCCATATTCAGTGTAGCTCCACTCTACGACGATGAATTTGCTAATTAATCAGTCAGGGACACAGCTTATACTTCAGTAGTCTTAGATCATTTAATGATGATTATTGTACTTTATAACTAGCAAAATCCCCATATCCTGTTCATTGCCCCATTTCCGGTCATGTGGATTGACTTATGCCTGAAGTGGTTAATTCTCACCTTGACATCTCGTAGAACAACTGAATCTCTACCAAGGGTGAATGTGTCCTTCCTCTTAATGTCTAAAAGAAAAGGTTAAAATTCATTGAAGCAAAATGCAACAACCCAAAATGTTGGGGAGGTCGTTTCCACAGTTATTTCATAAGACAGTGCTTGGAGTGAAACTACATGACCATGGTGAAGAAGTAAAAACACTTTACCTTGTTCCTCCTGACTGATGTCCTTATGCGTGTTTTGCACAGTTGAGCGTTTTGTGTCTTGTCGTCTGTGTAGGCAACAGCCCTCTTCCCTGGGATAGAACTAGATGATATTTAGACACGTTAATTTGACTTCTCCATTGCTCACATTGATGTGGATATGATTATAATGCTCTGTTTTGTGGGCTTCCCAAGAAAACAATAAATCCCTTACTACTTGTTCGAAATGCAGTAGCACAGATCCTAACAAATACAAGAAAGAGAATATCATTCCTGTTTTGAAAAAACTTCACTGGTCACCTGTATTATCTAGGATAAATTTGAAAGTTCTTTTACTTGTTTTTAAAGCTTTAAGCGACCTAGCACGTCTGTACCTTACTGAATGTCTGTCTTCATATGTTCCTATACGTGACCTGAGATCTGCACATACTGGCCTACTGCAAATACCACATGTGAAATGCAGAAAGAGTGGAGAGGCTGCTTTTTGTTTTTATGCTTCTAAATTATGAAACTCACTTCCACTTTTTATTAGGCAGTCAAGCTCGGTACATTGTTTTAAAAAACATTTGAAAATGTTGCTTTTAGTTAAAGTGGTTCTTTGTTCTTTCTATTTCTGTTTCTTTTTTTAGTTCTCTTTAATTGTTCTTATTTTATTACGACTTTCCTAATTTTTATTTATTTAATTGACATGTATGTTGCTTTACTGTATTGCTGTATTTTCCTTGACAACTGAAAGTATATCTCTCAATTTTAATATTTTATTTTTACGCTTGCTTTTTAAAGCACCAAAGCACTATTTGTATGAAAGGTGCTCTATAAATAAAGTTTATTATTATTATTATTTTTAATATTATTATTATACTTTGTTACATTTTTGGTTAGGACAAAGATTCTAATAGAGGTGGCCTCTTTTACCCCGTTCCAAAAAATTGGAAAACTACCTTCAGGATACACTGACCAGGATGACCATCTACTGTCTCCTCTAACTGTGTATTGTCATCATGCATATCTTGTGTATTATTTATTGTAGTTGGTTTTGTCATTCTGTAAAGAAGCCACCTTTCAAGGCACTATATAAAATAATGTTTGTTATTATTATTTACATTTTTCATCGTAAAATCTGGCGAAGAGTCTTAAGAGAATATCAAAGAACACGTTGCTCTTACCTTTCCATTCCAAGAAATGCCCTCAGCTCGGATTGCAGAGATTGACCTCTCTGTCTCAAATTCTGAGAAACATAGACTCGATTGAAAAATGACCATTTCCTAAGATTCACATAACATCACCAGTCAACATTTGCCACTTGACATCAATAGAAACCATAGAGTACATGACATTTCCAATCAGTTTTCTTTCAAGGTACAATACCAATCGCCTTGCCAGAAGAGTTATACTGCGTTAGATAAATATTACAAATGTCAGATGCACGCAGAGTTGTTTGGATTACTATGAAAAGATTGGCAAATATATTTATGTTCATTATATTTCTTGGAGTGACAGAGCTAAAGAGAAAAAAATACTTACCTTTATCTCTGCAGACAGGATCGCAAGGGATTCCCTTATACTGGGTTCCTATATAACAAATAATACATTATTCAAAAAACATGATATTTCTCTGTCCATTGGCAGCATGATTGTTTATCATTCCAGTTTTAGTTAGCTTTAATTTTGTAAACCCCAAGTAAACATAGTTTGTGCCTTTCTCTGAACTTTTTGGCATTTCAATTCAGTTGTTTGTAAGCTTATTTTACAGTTGCTAGGTTGATGAAGTTCCTGAACTGTGCAGTATTTCTTTTGGGTTTGGTGCGAATCATATTCTAGCGGTTGGGGGAAAAAAGCACAGGTGCCATCCCACCATTAAACCCTGAAACTTACCTTAGCCGATTCTTCAACTAAACCAGACATGTTAACTAAGTGTTACAGTATGTTTCAAAGTGTGTATTTTAGCAAACACAACTGAAGTTCTGTTGTCTCCTTGGAGACACCTGGAACTGGTGTGATGCTGGTTCTATGACATCATTCGTTCTAAATGTAAATGCAGGTATTGGCACAACATAGTAAATTGATGTAAAGTTATGGATCCATTCATGATTTTCACTCAGTTTGAAAGAGTTCCTGTCGTGTGGTTAAACTTTGTGTTACGGAGGGTTAACTGGGGTTCTGGCTACTAGTTAGGCTTGGTCATTCAGTCATCTGGTTCATGAAATAGGATGCTAAGAGATCTGTGTTTTAGTTTTACTGTTTGTTTTTGTTCCATAGAATAAGAAATGTTTCATTAATATTAGTAATAGAGTAGCTGTTTCTCTAAACAGTGTGTGTCAGTTTGCACTGCAGGTGTGCCAGGTAGAGACCATTTAAGAACCCAAAAATATGCTGTCATTTACTGCCGTGGCTAATTTCTGTTAACCTTGTCTCTCACTCACTTTGATGAGCAAAATGTTCATACATAAAGCATACATTTCTGATTGCTCAGAAGAAGCTTCTTAACATATAAGGTATAAACAAAGTCAGAAAGTTAGGCACTTAGGTCAGCCTTAGGCAGTTAACCAAGACCATAATCCGATAAGAAGCTATTCCCTTTCATGTTGCTAAATCACATGTAGGATACATGAGTTACACCTCCACTTAAGAGACCTTAAAGAGACCTTGGCCAGCCAGGAGTGTAGAAAACCGTAAAACAGTTCTTGAGGACCTAATTGTTAACTCTTAACAGGCAAAGGTTCCTTCAGTCCTACGAGAAATATTTTAGAATTGAACTAAAGTGTGTTTCCGATACAGGAGCATATGTCTGTCAGGACCTGTTGGAGAGGCCCTGCATGAGAACCCCTGGCTGCAGTTCCACATCCCCCTGAAAGTAAATAGAGCCATAAGCACGGAGCTAAGGACACTGCTCCAGGACATGCTGGCTGTCGATCCTGACCAGCGACCAGAAGCCATCCAGCTGAAGAAGCAAGTCAGGCAAGCCATGGCACGAGAGAAAACATCTTTGTAGTGACTGATAGCAAGATGTCCGTGACCAAGGGCAATTCGTCTGAGTAAAGTCTGATTTCATTTTTATGTCCCGAAAGGCCACTGCCTTTGTGCTGTAGATTTCTGATTTAGACGGACATTTCTATGGACAACTTTGACTTTTCTGTGGGTCCAATGAAAATAAGTTTTTTAACGTATTCTTTGTTACAGTTTTCGAAAGTTTAAAGACATTCACTGAGTTGACGATAAAGGAAAAGTTTCATCTTTCACCTCTTGGAAGGTAGGCCGGTCAGAGGTACAATATATGTCTTCATGTCTTCATCCTCCATGTTTGTAACTACAGGTTTCACAGTGTTGAGCTAAGACACAAAAACACCTACAAATGGCAGTTCCAAATGTATAAACCTGGGCTTAAAAAGTGTGTACAGTATATACTCTGTGTAGGTCTGATAAAAGTATTCGAGTCAAAGTGTCATATGGATACAAATTCTCATGATTTTGTATTGTGTGTTTTTTCTCTGTTCTGCTTTATTGAAAGAAATCAGATGCTCTTCCTGAAACTTACCTTAGCTGATTCTTCAGCTAAACCAGACAGACTTCTGAAATTCTCAAATATTATCAAATCTTGTTGGTGCAGAGGTGGTGGAGCCCATTACCAACAGACTCACAGCTGAAATTGCTGTGAAAAGGGCTTCTACCAAATATTAACATGTGGGTGAAAATGTATACAATTGTAATATTTCCTTTTTTCCCATTGAAAGTATAACATATGTGGTGTGAGAAAGAGATCCTCATTTAATTGCATGAAACTCTGGCACTGGCGCAACAAACTGAACAAAGTTCAAGGGGGTATACGCTTTCTGTAGACACTTTATTTCCTCTTTTTCCATACTCTAAGAAATGATTTGGGAAACCTGTGGGACACTGGAGGTCATTATACATGAGCCTCTTTCTGCACCTTTTAAGCCATTGAAACCTAGTTGCCTTGTTACAAGGTCTAATATTACAGTAGGTGTGGTTTCCGTCTCCTAATTTCTGAGAATGATCAAATTGGGGAATAAGTTGTAGGGAATACCACTCTTGCACTTCTAAGAAAAGACTATCTCAAATGAAACTCGCTATAGAAAGACATCTTGTTGAAAAATTCTTTATTTTTCGTAATTTCTAAAGAAAAAACATTCATCAAGTCCTTCACAAATGTTTTGTTTGTGACTTTCTCTGTTGTTCCCTTTCACACTCAACTGAACTATGTGTTATGTCTTGTAAACGTAATCAAACATTTCACTTAGGTGTGTGGGTTAACACAAACCCATATTGTATGAAACATTCAGTTTTTCATTCACGTTTTTTCTAACAATTGCATCCATGCTAGGACTACAGTAAACAACACTTTTTACTAAAGTAAATGAAATTATTCATTAAACAAGACACATTGTTTTAAATGTATGCAATACGACGACACTAAAAACAACACTGAAACTTTTCATTGAAATACTGGACGAGATTGTGCATATTCAATGGATTTCTCCTGGTGCTTTTTTTCATCAGTCTTTTCATATTCTTGTTCTCTACTCAGGTGTCTCCTGTTCCTTTGGTGATGTCTGCTGTACACACATGGTATCATACACTTGAGCAAAGTGTGATACCACCGTTTGTTCTTCTCCTAAAATAAAGATGAACATTGACAAAAGTCAGAAGCACTCTTTTCTTTGACAGACGAACAAAACAATGCAAGAATAACCATACTCTCTGTTCCTTACTCATTTCTACCTACCTGTTTGACCACTTTGTCTGCTTCAGTCAGGACAGGGTGCTGGGGCTGACTCTGAGCAATCTGAGAAGAGCTCTCTGTGATCTTCTCCCCTACAGTGGCTACATTGTACTCTGTTTGAAATCCAGGTATCGCCTCCGGTAAGTTCCTCTGTCCTTTTTGGGACTTGAAAGGGTAGAATCATTTTGTGACTACATTTCCTTGTCATGCACTGATATGTTCTGGTTTGTGTTCGATTACTGCAGGTGTTCAAGTACTTTCTTTTTGTTCTAGATTGGCAGTGTTTGAGATGGTAGGAACTTGTCATATTCTCAACTCTGAATGCTCTGTAAACATACTATTTTAGCAATTCTTAGAAATCTGAAAGCAGTGTTACCTGTATCATTTTTTGTCTTGGTAGTAGTATTGCAGCTCCAACATCAGCACTTAAATAATGGTTTGTGATGTTACTTGTCCTTGGAGTTAGTATACTCCTGAGAAGTCAAGAGAAATCTTACGTAAGCATTAATTATGTTTCACTTTTGAAAGCAAAGTACGTGTCAAGTACTTTGAAGGCATTTGTTGATACTTTTAAGCACTTTCGTTGATTATTATTATCCTTCAATTAGTTATTACAAGTCCAACATTCCCTACATGATCTCACTCCATATTCAGTGTAGCTCCACTCTACGACGATGAATTTGCTAATTAATCAGTCAGGGACACAGCTTATACTTCAGTAGTCTTAGATCATTTAATGATGATTATTGTACTTTATAACTAGCAAAATCCCCATATCCTGTTCATTGCCCCATTTCCGGTCATGTGGATTGACTTATGCCTGAAGTGGTTAATTCTCACCTTGACATCTCGTAGAACAACTGAATCTCTACCAAGGGTGAATGTGTCCTTCCTCTTAATGTCTAAAAGAAAAGGTTAAAATTCATTGAAGCAAAATGCAACAACCCAAAATGTTGGGGAGGTCGTTTCCACAGTTATTTCATAAGACAGTGCTTGGAGTGAAACTACATGACCATGGTGAAGAAGTAAAAACACTTTACCTTGTTCCTCCTGACTGATGTCCTTATGCGTGTTTTGCACAGTTGAGCGTTTTGTGTCTTGTCGTCTGTGTAGGCAACAGCCCTCTTCCCTGGGATAGAACTAGATGATATTTAGACACGTTAATTTGACTTCTCCATTGCTCACATTGATGTGGATATGATTATAATGCTCTGTTTTGTGGGCTTCCCAAGAAAACAATAAATCCCTTACTACTTGTTCGAAATGCAGTAGCACAGATCCTAACAAATACAAGAAAGAGAATATCATTCCTGTTTTGAAAAAACTTCACTGGTCACCTGTATTATCTAGGATAAATTTGAAAGTTCTTTTACTTGTTTTTAAAGCTTTAAGCGACCTAGCACGTCTGTACCTTACTGAATGTCTGTCTTCATATGTTCCTATACGTGACCTGAGATCTGCACATACTGGCCTACTGCAAATACCACATGTGAAATGCAGAAAGAGTGGAGAGGCTGCTTTTTGTTTTTATGCTTCTAAATTATGAAACTCACTTCCACTTTTTATTAGGCAGTCAAGCTCGGTACATTGTTTTAAAAAACATTTGAAAATGTTGCTTTTAGTTAAAGTGGTTCTTTGTTCTTTCTATTTCTGTTTCTTTTTTTAGTTCTCTTTAATTGTTCTTATTTTATTACGACTTTCCTAATTTTTATTTATTTAATTGACATGTATGTTGCTTTACTGTATTGCTGTATTTTCCTTGACAACTGAAAGTATATCTCTCAATTTTAATATTTTATTTTTACGCTTGCTTTTTAAAGCACCAAAGCACTATTTGTATGAAAGGTGCTCTATAAATAAAGTTTATTATTATTATTATTTTTAATATTATTATTATACTTTGTTACATTTTTGGTTAGGACAAAGATTCTAATAGAGGTGGCCTCTTTTACCCCGTTCCAAAAAATTGGAAAACTACCTTCAGGATACACTGACCAGGATGACCATCTACTGTCTCCTCTAACTGTGTATTGTCATCATGCATATCTTGTGTATTATTTATTGTAGTTGGTTTTGTCATTCTGTAAAGAAGCCACCTTTCAAGGCACTATATAAAATAATGTTTGTTATTATTATTTACATTTTTCATCGTAAAATCTGGCGAAGAGTCTTAAGAGAATATCAAAGAACACGTTGCTCTTACCTTTCCATTCCAAGAAATGCCCTCAGCTCGGATTGCAGAGATTGACCTCTCTGTCTCAAATTCTGAGAAACATAGACTCGATTGAAAAATGACCATTTCCTAAGATTCACATAACATCACCAGTCAACATTTGCCACTTGACATCAATAGAAACCATAGAGTACATGACATTTCCAATCAGTTTTCTTTCAAGGTACAATACCAATCGCCTTGCCAGAAGAGTTATACTGCGTTAGATAAATATTACAAATGTCAGATGCACGCAGAGTTGTTTGGATTACTATGAAAAGATTGGCAAATATATTTATGTTCATTATATTTCTTGGAGTGACAGAGCTAAAGAGAAAAAAATACTTACCTTTATCTCTGCAGACAGGATCGCAAGGGATTCCCTTATACTGGGTTCCTATATAACAAATAATACATTATTCAAAAAACATGATATTTCTCTGTCCATTGGCAGCATGATTGTTTATCATTCCAGTTTTAGTTAGCTTTAATTTTGTAAACCCCAAGTAAACATAGTTTGTGCCTTTCTCTGAACTTTTTGGCATTTCAATTCAGTTGTTTGTAAGCATATTTTACAGTTGCTAGGTTGATGAAGTTCCTGAACTGTGCAGTATTTCTTTTGGGTTTGGTGCGAATCATATTCTAGCGGTTGGGGGAAAAAAGCACAGGTGCCATCCCACCATTAAACCCTGAAACTTACCTTAGCCGATTCTTCAACTAAACCAGACATGTTAACTAAGTGTTAACGTATGTTTCAAAGTGTGTATTTTAGCAAACACAACTGAAGTTCTGTTGTCTCCTTGGAGACACCTGGAACTGGTGTGATGCTGGTTCTATGACATCATTCGTTCTAAATGTAAATGCAGGTATTGGCACAACATAGTAAATTGATGTAAAGTTATGGATCCATTCATGATTTTCACTCAGTTTGAAAGAGTTCCTGTCGTGTGGTTAAACTTTGTGTTACGGAGGGTTAACTGGGGTTCTGGCTACTAGTTAGGCTTGGTCATTCAGTCATCTGGTTCATGAAATAGGATGCTAAGAGATCTGTGTTTTAGTTTTACTGTTTGTTTTTGTTCCATAGAATAAGAAATGTTTCATTAATATTAGTAATAGAGTAGCTGTTTCTCTAAACAGTGTGTGTCAGTTTGCACTGCAGGTGTGCCAGGTAGAGACCATTTAAGAACCCAAAAATATGCTGTCATTTACTGCCGTGGCTAATTTCTGTTAACCTTGTCTCTCACTCACTTTGATGAGCAAAATGTTCATACATAAAGCATACATTTCTGATTGCTCAGAAGAAGCTTCTTAACATATAAGGTATAAACAAAGTCAGAAAGTTAGGCACTTAGGTCAGCCTTAGGCAGTTAACCAAGACCATAATCCGATAAGAAGCTATTCCCTTTCATGTTGCTAAATCACATGTAGGATACATGAGTTACACCTCCACTTAAGAGACCTTAAAGAGACCTTGGCCAGCCAGGAGTGTAGAAAACCGTAAAACAGTTCTTGAGGACCTAATTGTTAACTCTTAACAGGCAAAGGTTCCTTCAGTCCTACGAGAAATATTTTAGAATTGAACTAAAGTGTGTTTCCGATACAGGAGCATATGTCTGTCAGGACCTGTTGGAGAGGCCCTGCATGAGAACCCCTGGCTGCAGTTCCACATCCCCCTGAAAGTAAATAGAGCCATAAGCACGGAGCTAAGGACACTGCTCCAGGACATGCTGGCTGTCAATCCTGACCAGCGACCAGAAGCCATCCAGCAGAAGAAGCAAGTCAGGCAAGCCATGGCACGAGAGAAAACATCTTTGTAGTGACTGATAGCAAGATGTCCGTGACCAAGGGCAATTCGTCTGAGTAAAGTCTGATTTCATTTTTATGTCCCGAAAGGCCACTGCCTTTGTGCTGTAGATTTCTGATTTAGACGGACATTTCTATGGACAACTTTGACTTTTCTGTGGGTCCAATGAAAATAAGTTTTTTAACGTATTCTTTGTTACAGTTTTCGAAAGTTTAAAGACATTCACTGAGTTGACGATAAAGGAAAAGTTTCATCTTTCACCTCTTGGAAGGTAGGCCGGTCAGAGGTACAATATATGTCTTCATGTCTTCATCCTCCATGTTTGTAACTACAGGTTTCACAGTGTTGAGCTAAGACACAAAAACACCTACAAATGGCAGTTCCAAATGTATAAACCTGGGCTTAAAAAGTGTGTACAGTATATACTCTGTGTAGGTCTGATAAAAGTATTCGAGTCAAAGTGTCATATGGATACAAATTCTCATGATTTTGTATTGTGTGTTTTTTCTCTGTTCTGCTTTATTGAAAGAAATCAGATGCTCTTCCTGAAACTTACCTTAGCTGATTCTTCAGCTAAACCAGACAGACTTCTGAAATTCTCAAATATTATCAAATCTTGTTGGTGCAGAGGTGGTGGAGCCCATTACCAACAGACTCACAGCTGAAATTGCTGTGAAAAGGGCTTCTACCAAATATTAACATGTGGGTGAAAATGTATACAATTGTAATATTTCCTTTTTTCCCATTGAAAGTATAACATATGTGGTGTGAGAAAGAGGTCCTCATTTAATTGCATGAAACTCTGGCACTGGCGCAACAAACTGAACAAAGTTCAAGGGGGTATACGCTTTCTGTAGACACTTTATTTCCTCTTTTTCCATACTCTAAGAAATGATTTGGGAAACCTGTGGGACACTGGAGGTCATTATACATGAGCCTCTTTCTGCACCTTTTAAGCCATTGAAACCTAGTTGCCTTGTTACAAGGTCTAATATTACAGTAGGTGTGGTTTCCGTCTCCTAATTTCTGAGAATGATCAAATTGGGGAATAAGTTGTAGGGAATACCACTCTTGCACTTCTAAGAAAAGACTATCTCAAATGAAACTCGCTATAGAAAGACATCTTGTTGAAAAATTCTTTATTTTTTGTAATTTCTAAAGAAAAAACATTCATCAAGTCCTTCACAAATGTTTTGTTTGTGACTTTCTCTGTTGTTCCCTTTCACACTCAACTGAACTATGTGTTATGTCTTGTAAACGTAATCAAACATTTCACTTAGGTGTGTGGGTTAACTCAAACCCATATTGTATGAAACATTCAGTTTTTCATTCGCGTTTTTTCTAACAATTGCATCCATGCTAGGACTACAGTAAACAACACTTTTTACTAAAGTAAATGAAATTATTCATTAAACAAGACACATTGTTTTAAATGTATGCAATACGACGACACTAAAAACAACACTGAAACTTTTCATTGAAATACTGGACGAGATTGTGCATATTCAATGGATTTCTCCTGGTGCTTTTTTTCATCAGTCTTTTCATATTCTTATTCTCTACTCAGGTGTCTCCTGTTCCTTTGGTGATGTCTGCTGTACACACATGGTATCATACACTTGAGCAAAGTGTGATACCACCGTTTGTTCTTCTCCTAAAATAAAGATGAACATTGACAAAAGTCAGAAGCACTCTTTTCTTTGACAGACGAACAAAACAATGCAAGAATAACCATACTCTCTGTTCCTTACTCATTTCTACCTACCTGTTTGACCACTTTGTCTGCTTCAGTCAGGACAGGGTGCTGGGGCTGACTCTGAGCAATCTGAGAAGAGCTCTCTGTGATCTTCTCCCCTACAGTGGCTACATTGTACTCTGTTTGAAATCCAGGTATCGCCTCCGGTAAGTTCCTCTGTCCTTTTTGGGACTTGAAAGGGTAGAATCATTTTGTGACTACATTTCCTTGTCATGCACTGATATGTTCTGGTTTGTGTTCGATTACTGCAGGTGTTCAAGTACTTTCTTTTTGTTCTAGATTGGCAGTGTTTGAGATGGTAGGAACTTGTCATATTCTCAACTCTGAATGCTCTGTAAACATACTATTTTAGCAATTCTTAGAAATCTGAAAGCAGTGTTACCTGTATCATTTTTTGTCTTGGTAGTAGTATTGCAGCTCCAACATCAGCACTTAAATAATGGTTTGTGATGTTACTTGTCCTTGGAGTTAGTATACTCCTGAGAAGTCAAGAGAAATCTTACGTAAGCATTAATTATGTTTCACTTTTGAAAGCAAAGTACGTGTCAAGTACTTTGAAGGCATTTGTTGATACTTTTAAGCACTTTCGTTGATTATTATTATCCTTCAATTAGTTATTACAAGTCCAACATTCCCTACATGATCTCACTCCATATTCAGTGTAGCTCCACTCTACGACGATGAATTTGCTAATTAATCAGTCAGGGACACAGCTTATACTTCAGTAGTCTTAGATCATTTAATGATGATTATTGTACTTTATAACTAGCAAAATCCCCATATCCTGTTCATTGCCCCATTTCCGGTCATGTGGATTGACTTATGCCTGAAGTGGTTAATTCTCACCTTGACATCTCGTAGAACAACTGAATCTCTACCAAGGGTGAATGTGTCCTTCCTCTTAATGTCTAAAAGAAAAGGTTAAAATTCATTGAAGCAAAATGCAACAACCCAAAATGTTGGGGAGGTCGTTTCCACAGTTATTTCATAAGACAGTGCTTGGAGTGAAACTACATGACCATGGTGAAGAAGTAAAAACACTTTACCTTGTTCCTCCTGACTGATGTCCTTATGCGTGTTTTGCACAGTTGAGCGTTTTGTGTCTTGTCGTCTGTGTAGGCAACAGCCCTCTTCCCTGGGATAGAACTAGATGATATTTAGACACGTTAATTTGACTTCTCCATTGCTCACATTGATGTGGATATGATTATAATGCTCTGTTTTGTGGGCTTCCCAAGAAAACAATAAATCCCTTACTACTTGTTCGAAATGCAGTAGCACAGATCCTAACAAATACAAGAAAGAGAATATCATTCCTGTTTTGAAAAAACTTCACTGGTCACCTGTATTATCTAGGATAAATTTGAAAGTTCTTTTACTTGTTTTTAAAGCTTTAAGCGACCTAGCACGTCTGTACCTTACTGAATGTCTGTCTTCATATGTTCCTATACGTGACCTGAGATCTGCACATACTGGCCTACTGCAAATACCACATGTGAAATGCAGAAAGAGTGGAGAGGCTGCTTTTTGTTTTTATGCTTCTAAATTATGAAACTCACTTCCACTTTTTATTAGGCAGTCAAGCTCGGTACATTGTTTTAAAAAACATTTGAAAATGTTGCTTTTAGTTAAAGTGGTTCTTTGTTCTTTCTATTTCTGTTTCTTTTTTTAGTTCTCTTTAATTGTTCTTATTTTATTACGACTTTCCTAATTTTTATTTATTTAATTGACATGTATGTTGCTTTACTGTATTGCTGTATTTTCCTTGACAACTGAAAGTATATCTCTCAATTTTAATATTTTATTTTTACGCTTGCTTTTTAAAGCACCAAAGCACTATTTGTATGAAAGGTGCTCTATAAATAAAGTTTATTATTATTATTATTTTTAATATTATTATTATACTTTGTTACATTTTTGGTTAGGACAAAGATTCTAATAGAGGTGGCCTCTTTTACCCCGTTCCAAAAAATTGGAAAACTACCTTCAGGATACACTGACCAGGATGACCATCTACTGTCTCCTCTAACTGTGTATTGTCATCATGCATATCTTGTGTATTATTTATTGTAGTTGGTTTTGTCATTCTGTAAAGAAGCCACCTTTCAAGGCACTATATAAAATAATGTTTGTTATTATTATTTACATTTTTCATCGTAAAATCTGGCGAAGAGTCTTAAGAGAATATCAAAGAACACGTTGCTCTTACCTTTCCATTCCAAGAAATGCCCTCAGCTCGGATTGCAGAGATTGACCTCTCTGTCTCAAATTCTGAGAAACATAGACTCGATTGAAAAATGACCATTTCCTAAGATTCACATAACATCACCAGTCAACATTTGCCACTTGACATCAATAGAAACCATAGAGTACATGACATTTCCAATCAGTTTTCTTTCAAGGTACAATACCAATCGCCTTGCCAGAAGAGTTATACTGCGTTAGATAAATATTACAAATGTCAGATGCACGCAGAGTTGTTTGGATTACTATGAAAAGATTGGCAAATATATTTATGTTCATTATATTTCTTGGAGTGACAGAGCTAAAGAGAAAAAAATACTTACCTTTATCTCTGCAGACAGGATCGCAAGGGATTCCCTTATACTGGGTTCCTATATAACAAATAATACATTATTCAAAAAACATGATATTTCTCTGTCCATTGGCAGCATGATTGTTTATCATTCCAGTTTTAGTTAGCTTTAATTTTGTAAACCCCAAGTAAACATAGTTTGTGCCTTTCTCTGAACTTTTTGGCATTTCAATTCAGTTGTTTGTAAGCATATTTTACAGTTGCTAGGTTGATGAAGTTCCTGAACTGTGCAGTATTTCTTTTGGGTTTGGTGCGAATCATATTCTAGCGGTTGGGGGAAAAAAGCACAGGTGCCATCCCACCATTAAACCCTGAAACTTACCTTAGCCGATTCTTCAACTAAACCAGACATGTTAACTAAGTGTTACAGTATGTTTCAAAGTGTGTATTTTAGCAAACACAACTGAAGTTCTGTTGTCTCCTTGGAGACACCTGGAACTGGTGTGATGCTGGTTCTATGACATCATTCGTTCTAAATGTAAATGCAGGTATTGGCACAACATAGTAAATTGATGTAAAGTTATGGATCCATTCATGATTTTCACTCAGTTTGAAAGAGTTCCTGTCGTGTGGTTAAACTTTGTGTTACGGAGGGTTAACTGGGGTTCTGGCTACTAGTTAGGCTTGGTCATTCAGTCATCTGGTTCATGAAATAGGATGCTAAGAGATCTGTGTTTTAGTTTTACTGTTTGTTTTTGTTCCATAGAATAAGAAATGTTTCATTAATATTAGTAATAGAGTAGCTGTTTCTCTAAACAGTGTGTGTCAGTTTGCACTGCAGGTGTGCCAGGTAGAGACCATTTAAGAACCCAAAAATATGCTGTCATTTACTGCCGTGGCTAATTTCTGTTAACCTTGTCTCTCACTCACTTTGATGAGCAAAATGTTCATACATAAAGCATACATTTCTGATTGCTCAGAAGAAGCTTCTTAACATATAAGGTATAAACAAAGTCAGAAAGTTAGGCACTTAGGTCAGCCTTAGGCAGTTAACCAAGACCATAATCCGATAAGAAGCTATTCCCTTTCATGTTGCTAAATCACATGTAGGATACATGAGTTACACCTCCACTTAAGAGACCTTAAAGAGACCTTGGCCAGCCAGGAGTGTAGAAAACCGTAAAACAGTTCTTGAGGACCTAATTGTTAACTCTTAACAGGCAAAGGTTCCTTCAGTCCTACGAGAAATATTTTAGAATTGAACTAAAGTGTGTTTCCGATACAGGAGCATATGTCTGTCAGGACCTGTTGGAGAGGCCCTGCATGAGAACCCCTGGCTGCAGTTCCACATCCCCCTGAAAGTAAATAGAGCCATAAGCACGGAGCTAAGGACACTGCTCCAGGACATGCTGGCTGTCGATCCTGACCAGCGACCAGAAGCCATCCAGCTGAAGAAGCAAGTCAGGCAAGCCATGGCACGAGAGAAAACATCTTTGTAGTGACTGATAGCAAGATGTCCGTGACCAAGGGCAATTCGTCTGAGTAAAGTCTGATTTCATTTTTATGTCCCGAAAGGCCACTGCCTTTGTGCTGTAGATTTCTGATTTAGACGGACATTTCTATGGACAACTTTGACTTTTCTGTGGGTCCAATGAAAATAAGTTTTTTAACGTATTCTTTGTTACAGTTTTCGAAAGTTTAAAGACATTCACTGAGTTGACGATAAAGGAAAAGTTTCATCTTTCACCTCTTGGAAGGTAGGCCGGTCAGAGGTACAATATATGTCTTCATGTCTTCATCCTCCATGTTTGTAACTACAGGTTTCACAGTGTTGAGCTAAGACACAAAAACACCTACAAATGGCAGTTCCAAATGTATAAACCTGGGCTTAAAAAGTGTGTACAGTATATACTCTGTGTAGGTCTGATAAAAGTATTCGAGTCAAAGTGTCATATGGATACAAATTCTCATGATTTTGTATTGTGTGTTTTTTCTCTGTTCTGCTTTATTGAAAGAAATCAGATGCTCTTCCTGAAACTTACCTTAGCTGATTCTTCAGCTAAACCAGACAGACTTCTGAAATTCTCAAATATTATCAAATCTTGTTGGTGCAGAGGTGGTGGAGCCCATTACCAACAGACTCACAGCTGAAATTGCTGTGAAAAGGGCTTCTACCAAATATTAACATGTGGGTGAAAATGTATACAATTGTAATATTTCCTTTTTTCCCATTGAAAGTATAACATATGTGGTGTGAGAAAGAGATCCTCATTTAATTGCATGAAACTCTGGCACTGGCGCAACAAACTGAACAAAGTTCAAGGGGGTATACGCTTTCTGTAGACACTTTATTTCCTCTTTTTCCATACTCTAAGAAATGATTTGGGAAACCTGTGGGACACTGGAGGTCATTATACATGAGCCTCTTTCTGCACCTTTTAAGCCATTGAAACCTAGTTGCCTTGTTACAAGGTCTAATATTACAGTAGGTGTGGTTTCCGTCTCCTAATTTCTGAGAATGATCAAATTGGGGAATAAGTTGTAGGGAATACCACTCTTGCACTTCTAAGAAAAGACTATCTCAAATGAAACTCGCTATAGAAAGACATCTTGTTGAAAAATTCTTTATTTTTCGTAATTTCTAAAGAAAAAACATTCATCAAGTCCTTCACAAATGTTTTGTTTGTGACTTTCTCTGTTGTTCCCTTTCACACTCAACTGAACTATGTGTTATGTCTTGTAAACGTAATCAAACATTTCACTTAGGTGTGTGGGTTAACACAAACCCATATTGTATGAAACATTCAGTTTTTCATTCACGTTTTTTCTAACAATTGCATCCATGCTAGGACTACAGTAAACAACACTTTTTACTAAAGTAAATGAAATTATTCATTAAACAAGACACATTGTTTTAAATGTATGCAATACGACGACACTAAAAACAACACTGAAACTTTTCATTGAAATACTGGACGAGATTGTGCATATTCAATGGATTTCTCCTGGTGCTTTTTTTCATCAGTCTTTTCATATTCTTGTTCTCTACTCAGGTGTCTCCTGTTCCTTTGGTGATGTCTGCTGTACACACATGGTATCATACACTTGAGCAAAGTGTGATACCACCGTTTGTTCTTCTCCTAAAATAAAGATGAACATTGACAAAAGTCAGAAGCACTCTTTTCTTTGACAGACGAACAAAACAATGCAAGAATAACCATACTCTCTGTTCCTTACTCATTTCTACCTACCTGTTTGACCACTTTGTCTGCTTCAGTCAGGACAGGGTGCTGGGGCTGACTCTGAGCAATCTGAGAAGAGCTCTCTGTGATCTTCTCCCCTACAGTGGCTACATTGTACTCTGTTTGAAATCCAGGTATCGCCTCCGGTAAGTTCCTCTGTCCTTTTTGGGACTTGAAAGGGTAGAATCATTTTGTGACTACATTTCCTTGTCATGCACTGATATGTTCTGGTTTGTGTTCGATTACTGCAGGTGTTCAAGTACTTTCTTTTTGTTCTAGATTGGCAGTGTTTGAGATGGTAGGAACTTGTCATATTCTCAACTCTGAATGCTCTGTAAACATACTATTTTAGCAATTCTTAGAAATCTGAAAGCAGTGTTACCTGTATCATTTTTTGTCTTGGTAGTAGTATTGCAGCTCCAACATCAGCACTTAAATAATGGTTTGTGATGTTACTTGTCCTTGGAGTTAGTATACTCCTGAGAAGTCAAGAGAAATCTTACGTAAGCATTAATTATGTTTCACTTTTGAAAGCAAAGTACGTGTCAAGTACTTTGAAGGCATTTGTTGATACTTTTAAGCACTTTCGTTGATTATTATTATCCTTCAATTAGTTATTACAAGTCCAACATTCCCTACATGATCTCACTCCATATTCAGTGTAGCTCCACTCTACGACGATGAATTTGCTAATTAATCAGTCAGGGACACAGCTTATACTTCAGTAGTCTTAGATCATTTAATGATGATTATTGTACTTTATAACTAGCAAAATCCCCATATCCTGTTCATTGCCCCATTTCCGGTCATGTGGATTGACTTATGCCTGAAGTGGTTAATTCTCACCTTGACATCTCGTAGAACAACTGAATCTCTACCAAGGGTGAATGTGTCCTTCCTCTTAATGTCTAAAAGAAAAGGTTAAAATTCATTGAAGCAAAATGCAACAACCCAAAATGTTGGGGAGGTCGTTTCCACAGTTATTTCATAAGACAGTGCTTGGAGTGAAACTACATGACCATGGTGAAGAAGTAAAAACACTTTACCTTGTTCCTCCTGACTGATGTCCTTATGCGTGTTTTGCACAGTTGAGCGTTTTGTGTCTTGTCGTCTGTGTAGGCAACAGCCCTCTTCCCTGGGATAGAACTAGATGATATTTAGACACGTTAATTTGACTTCTCCATTGCTCACATTGATGTGGATATGATTATAATGCTCTGTTTTGTGGGCTTCCCAAGAAAACAATAAATCCCTTACTACTTGTTCGAAATGCAGTAGCACAGATCCTAACAAATACAAGAAAGAGAATATCATTCCTGTTTTGAAAAAACTTCACTGGTCACCTGTATTATCTAGGATAAATTTGAAAGTTCTTTTACTTGTTTTTAAAGCTTTAAGCGACCTAGCACGTCTGTACCTTACTGAATGTCTGTCTTCATATGTTCCTATACGTGACCTGAGATCTGCACATACTGGCCTACTGCAAATACCACATGTGAAATGCAGAAAGAGTGGAGAGGCTGCTTTTTGTTTTTATGCTTCTAAATTATGAAACTCACTTCCACTTTTTATTAGGCAGTCAAGCTCGGTACATTGTTTTAAAAAACATTTGAAAATGTTGCTTTTAGTTAAAGTGGTTCTTTGTTCTTTCTATTTCTGTTTCTTTTTTTAGTTCTCTTTAATTGTTCTTATTTTATTACGACTTTCCTAATTTTTATTTATTTAATTGACATGTATGTTGCTTTACTGTATTGCTGTATTTTCCTTGACAACTGAAAGTATATCTCTCAATTTTAATATTTTATTTTTACGCTTGCTTTTTAAAGCACCAAAGCACTATTTGTATGAAAGGTGCTCTATAAATAAAGTTTATTATTATTATTATTTTTAATATTATTATTATACTTTGTTACATTTTTGGTTAGGACAAAGATTCTAATAGAGGTGGCCTCTTTTACCCCGTTCCAAAAAATTGGAAAACTACCTTCAGGATACACTGACCAGGATGACCATCTACTGTCTCCTCTAACTGTGTATTGTCATCATGCATATCTTGTGTATTATTTATTGTAGTTGGTTTTGTCATTCTGTAAAGAAGCCACCTTTCAAGGCACTATATAAAATAATGTTTGTTATTATTATTTACATTTTTCATCGTAAAATCTGGCGAAGAGTCTTAAGAGAATATCAAAGAACACGTTGCTCTTACCTTTCCATTCCAAGAAATGCCCTCAGCTCGGATTGCAGAGATTGACCTCTCTGTCTCAAATTCTGAGAAACATAGACTCGATTGAAAAATGACCATTTCCTAAGATTCACATAACATCACCAGTCAACATTTGCCACTTGACATTGAAGAATGATGTGAAGACGGGGGTTTGAATTTAATCCTTTCTGTAGGGGGTTTAGACTTCTAAGTCACAGGCTGGGGTTTATGGCAGGAAAGGGGGTTAACTGATAAGGACTGCAGATGCAAGCTAGGAACCCCCTTGGGTGTAATCTTAAACTGACCATTTGTCCAGAACATCGTAAACTGGCCAAATACCATGAACCCCCCTCTTTACCATCAGACCGAGTGACGTCAGAAACGGAGAAGAAAACACTATATAACCCAAAAGTTTGTAACAGTACGGCTAACAATACTTCGGTTTTGTTGTTTCTTGCGGGAAACAAGACTTCGGCTTTATTGTTCCTTGCATGCAATAAACTCATTTGTTTTACTTCATCTCGGGATCAAGAACCTTATTTCTTCTGTTACAACAGTCCCCTACAAGTCTGATGTGCCCTACCGCTGAGCAATTTCCATATGAGAATAGCCAGAGTGGAAACCCTCAGCTGGTGCCCTGTGAACTGTGTCACAGGAAGTTTGCTGTAGAGAGGTTGGAGAAACACAGCAAGATCTGCAAGAAGCTTCAGAATTCAAAGAGGAAGGTTTTTGACTCTTTCAAGCACAGGGCCAAGGGAACAGAACTGGAGACATACATCCATAAGAAGAAGGTTAGACCGCCAATCGTGGTAAGGGCTATCCTTAAACTCTTTCCAAGCTTCCCTTGTTTTCTCCTAGAGTCAGACTCAGCTTATAAATCAATGTAAACAATAAATAAGTGTTTTATGAAGTACTCTTCTGAAAAACTGCCGCAAAGGCACATTTGCCAGACAGAATAAATGGGTCTTAGTGACTTCTGAATTCTGTTGTAAAAATCTACATGAGATATCAAGCAAATAGCACTCACGGGAAACAAAACCATAACTAAATTGTACTCTCTACCCAATGACATGAAAGGTAGGCCCAGAAAGCTAAGTTATTACTATATGATATTTTCTTGCCTTGTGAATGGTTTGCGACCAGACTGTGTACGCAGTGCTAGTCTGGACTTTTTCTGGAAGCTGTTTCATTGGTTTCATTTCCTGTTCCCAGCTGAGAAAGAACAACTGGAGGCAGAAGCACGAGGATTTCA